>NC_135716.1:99046993-99646993 GCF_964656455.1 Halichoerus grypus | reverse complement strand
AACCAGAAGAAACAGAAGAGGGAAAGGAGAGAAAGATCGGTAAAATTACAAGAAACATTTTTCTCAAGATTAAACAGTGAAAAAAAAAATGAAAACCTTGGAATTTTTACCAAAATAATCATGAGGAATACAAGATCTTGAAGAAATCTTTGTGACTCCCAATTGTGAGTTTTAAATAAATTTGAGGGTTTTTTTTAAGATTTTATTTATTTATTTGACAGAGAGAGAGAGCACAAGCAGGGGGAGCAGCAGAGGGAGAGGGAGAAGCAGGCTCCCCGCTGAGCAGGGACTCGATCCCAGGACCCCGAGATCATGACCTGAGCCAAAGGCAGATGCTTAACTGACTGAACCACCCAGGTGCCCCTAAATTTGAGTTCTGAAAGAGAAACAATATGATTTCTTCTGTATCATAAGTCAAGAGAAATATACTAAATTAATATTTATATTTTAAGTGGGAGTTAAAAGACTTTAAAAATTATCTTTTAAAAATAGTCAATTAACTCGCTGTAATATTCCACTAAGTTTTTATTTCTCTATGAGTTCCTTTTGTAACAATCCTAATTTCCACTCTAAGCTCCTCAAACATACAAAAAAGTAATAAAAACAAATAAATAAAAAGTCAGACAAAACACTCTAGTAACAGAGCTACTAAGGTTAAGCAGAAAATTTGTAGAGGATAAATACAAGATATAATATAAAAATCAATATCTTTTTCTATACTAGCAGCACTGCTTGAAATTGGAATGAAACAAAATAATTCATTTACAATAACAACAAAAACTACTAAATACCAAAGCATTAAACAAGGAAGTTTAAGATTTTTTTTTAAAAGATTTTATTTATGTATTTGACACAGAGCGAGAGAGAGAAAGAGAGAGCACAAGCAGGGGGAGAAGCAGGTAGAGGGAGAAGCAGGCTCCCCGCTGAGCATAGAGCCGGACATGGGGCTCGATCCCAGGATCCTGGGATCATGACCTGAGCTGAAGGCAGATGCTTAACTGACTGAGCCACCCAGGTGCCCCGGAAGTTTAAGATTTATGTGAAGAACATTATAGGAAACTTTCTTTAAAAAAAAAAAAGATTTATTTATTTATTTGAGAGAGAGAGAGAGAGAGAGAGTGTGTGTGTGTGACCAAGGGGAGGAGCAGAGGGAGAGAAACTTTGAGCAGACTCCCCACTAATCTTGGGGCTTGATCTCAGGACCCACTAGATCATGACCTGAGCCAAAACCAAGAGTCAGACGCTTAACCAGCTGAGCCACCCAGGCACCACCTACAGGAAACTTTCTGATTAAAAGAACAAACAATGAAAAGATATAATATAATTTTGGATGGGAAGATTCAATATCACTAAAATGTGAATTTCCTCCATATTAATACATACTTCTAATTCCAATACCAAAGTTTTTTTAAAGGATGGAGGAAATGTATAAAATTATCTTAAAGTTAATGTGGCAGAATTAGAGGAAACTAATTGTTAGTGTAATGAAAGAGGATTTATCCTAGGTGATATTAGGAATTATTATAAATCCTCTATAGTTCAACAGTATCATGATAGGAAGAAAAAAATAAACCTATGGAACAAAATAGATAGTCTAAAAATAGTGTATCACACCCTATGTAAAGATCCACTGTTTGACAAAGATGGTATAAATTAATCAGAAATATAGTTTGTTTAGTAAATGTGTTGGCACAATTGGCTACCCACACAGCAGAAAATGAAGTTGAACTGGTACCTCACACTCAAGAGACACAAAATTAAATTCAGATGGGAGGAGCCTGAATGGCACAGTTGATTAAGCACCTGACTCTTGGTTTGGGCTCAGGTCATGATCTCAGGGTCCTGAGATCAAGCCCAGTGTCGGGCTCTGAGCTCAGCCTGGAGTTAGCTTAGGATTCTCTCTTCCTCTGCCCCTACCCACCCCCTCTCACTCTAAAATAAATGAATACATCTTTAGAAAAAAAATTCAGATGGATTAAGAACTTAAATATTTTAAAAGTACTTAGAGAAAGATGGATACATCGATATAACTTCGGGTGGGAGAACCTTCTTAACGAAAATGGAAAATCCAGAATATCTAAGAAATAAAATAGATGTTTTGGACCAAATAGAAATTAAACATTTTGGTGCAGAAAATGAGATCATAAATGAAGTAAAAAATTAGGAAAAATATTTGCAGCATATTGGACAGAAAAGAAAATACTGTGTAGAGCATACAAAGACTCATTTTCAAATGAGTAAGAAAAAGGCAAA
Organism: Halichoerus grypus; assembly: GCF_964656455.1. Classification (NCBI taxonomy): domain Eukaryota; kingdom Metazoa; phylum Chordata; class Mammalia; order Carnivora; family Phocidae; genus Halichoerus; species Halichoerus grypus. Next base: position 99,644,740 of record NC_135716.1, on the reverse strand, counting down.
TTACCAAATAGGGAATGGTCAAAGGATACATTTAGGTAAATAACTGAGAAACAAATTAAAATGTAATAGATAATATGGTCACTACACATGCAACCTCATTAGTAGTTAAGGGAACATGAAGTTATCCCCGAGATAGTTTTGATCATTATCAGATTGACAAAACTAATATTTAAAAAAGAGATAATCTCTGATGAGGATGAAAGTTGGATAAAATACAAAAAATAGAAAGAATTTTGGCTTGTGGTAGAAACAATCTCTTAATACATAATAAAAATAAAAATACAAACAACCTTTGTACCAGTCGGAGTTCATGGATATAATAAGAGAAATACGCCCTAGATAATTTAAACAGAAAAAAAAAATTATTGGAAGGAGATTAATCACTGACAGGACTCAGAGGAAGGTTGGAGAATGAGGTAAAGGAAATGGACAAGGATCATTGAAATCTGAACAACTGGACCCACAGCCAAGGGCAAGCCTGGGAACAGCCCATTTATGGAATCCCAGTTTCTTTCCATGGACACTGGACACTGTTGTTGACGCGCAACTCAATTTTCAAGAAAAGAAAGAATTTAAACTCTCAATTTTAAAAATTGGATTTTCTTTTTCTAATGGAAAAGTTAGTTAAAAAATAATGTCTCTTTAGGTGCTTACTTTAAAACATTCTGAATTCCTTCAGTTTCAGTTTGATTTCTTTTTTTCAGTAAGAAGTCAGAGAAAGATTAAATAGAACACTTTTAGTAAACACTAGTATGTGTATATATCAATATACACATATATATGAATGGCGTTCATCAATTTTTAATAATCATTTTTGGGTAGTGGAATATTTTGGATAACTTTTTATACATTTCAATGATTGGTAATTTTTTTTATAGTTAGGAATATCAGCTTTATTAAAACAGTAATGTCTGTATTTGATTAAAAGTGGACTGGGTCATTGACATTTTGGAAAAAGGATTGTATTACTTTAAATACTTTACCCCTGTAAATAGTGGATTTTTTTTTTTTTTTTTTTCCCTATAACAAGGTGACGGGAGGGAGTCAGTTCCAGATCTGGTTCCAAAGTTGAATACAGTCAGGGTCCTAGATTGGATTTTCTGTAATTTTCACTTTGGTTTCAAGAAGCCTGCAGCAGCTTCAAACATCTTGGGCCACATGACTATCTTCAAAGATAGAAAGTGCAAGACATTACCTCTCTCTTCTAAGGGACACTGTTCATTAGCACTTAACATGTACTTTGTTTTCCATAATCTTTTTGAAATTCATTGCTAATACATTCAAAACTTGAAGGAATGTAAATTTTTTTGCTCAAAAATGTGATTTTTTTTTCCCTGTAGATTTTAGCTTTGTAGTTTTGTAATAAATTTGGTATTGAGAAAGGGGCAATAAAGAACAGATCCCATTGAACAGAAACTGGAAGGTGACAATCTAAGAACTTCATGTAGCAATGTCTATGATTTTTTCCTTCTCCGCTTTTAAAGAAAGTCCTAGTTAAATGGCTGATTGAGATTACTGGCAAAGCAAATAAAGGCCTTAGTGAAAGAGGAAAGTAAGTTATAAAATTCTTATCTTAGAAAACAAAATTAAGCAAGTTGAGGGAAGTTAGTTTTAATTTCTGTGCGCATTTCCATGATCCAGAAAGGCTTGTTTTGCCCTTACATTAAGAGAAATTGGTGAGTTTCAGAGGAACATTCTCATCAAAGTCTAATAGGATTGGGTTTGGACTAAGTAGGTAACAATTACAGATAATGGAAAAGGTATCTAATTGCACCTAGATGCTTGTTTTCCTCAAAATCTTCATCTCTTTGTATAATCTTTTAAAGATAGGGTTTAGGAATCTTCGTTAATGTTTTGCTATTTTCATAAAGAAGTCTGCTTTTGTATTAAATTAAAAGTCTTAGAGTCTCTATTAGTTAACTCAATCTACTCCATAAAACCCAGTATGTAGAACACGTGTTCAAAACCATTCCTCAGTCTTTGGCAACTCAATGAGTTTCGAGCAAAATACCCAAATAGATTCCAGGACCTACAAATCAAAGTGTGGCAGAACTTTCTTTCCCTTCCTGGAGAATTGGACCAGCACACCGAAGAGCACTAAAAGAAAGAAAGAGAAGAAAAAGAAAGAATAACTGAAAATCCTGACAGTAAACACTCTACAAACAACTAAAAAATTAAGCCATATGATTGGACCAAGTACACGAAGACTTGTATTTTAGTCAATGAACATGCAACCAATTTCATCATTTTACTTTTATCTCCCACCCTTGGTTGGTTGCTCGAGGCAAATACAACATTTGGGCAGAGATTTGGAACAAAGATTTGGAATGCCACTTAAGGTCCAGTTTGAAAACAACTTCATCTGGCTCAAATATGGTTTGACTTTGAACCAGGTATTTAGACATCTTTTTTTTTTTGTAATTTGTTTATCCCTAATCAAGTAATCTTGTTTTTTTCTGGTATTTCTGGAATCCTTCTATTTTAAATTGTACAGGCTACAGTGTGGGGTTTTATTTATTTTCAACTGGGCATTACAGAATTCTCTTGCTTATGTGGCTGGGAGAGTGGAAATTTGCGATGTAAGGTTTAATTAAGACAAGAGTCATTTTATGAACCATAAGAGACTATGGACTCCAAAAAAAACCTGAGGGTTTTAGAGGGGAGGGAGGTGGGGGGATGGGTTAGCCCGGTGATGGGTATTAAGGAAGGCACGTATTGCATAGAGTACTGGGTGTTAAACGCAAACTACATCAAAAACTAATAATGTACCCTATGGTGACTAACATAACATAATAAATTTATATTATATAAATATACAATATATTTATTATATATAATATTTATTATAATAAAATTAAACTTAAAAAAAGACAAGAGTCATTTTATAAAGACTTGGCAATGTTCTTTCCTTGAATAATGCTTCAGTAGAACTGCTTCACAAGCAATGAACATAGCAGACTGACATGATTGTTGAAAAATGAGCAAGATTGGCATCATATCACTCCAAACTAATTCTGAGTTTGAGTCCTTTTGCTTTCCTATAGAATTCTAATATTTAAAGATCAGTAAATAATAAATTGAGAGACTATGAGATTTCTTTTTAAGGGAAACCAAAAAAAAAAAGCAAGCTATATTTAAGGTGTTTAAGCGGAATTTTCATTAGAGAAAGCGGGGCATTAGAGAAAGAGTAAAGGACATATATGAGATTCTTTCCTCCGATATGCTTGCCACTTTAAACTCATTTTGAGACATGGACTAAGGTTTACAAAGGAATGTAGTAGGCAGAGTCAGGGGGATTTTGTTTAGCTTCTCTTTCCTTCATTGTATACATAAGAAGTCAGAAGGAAAAACATTTCTGTCATTGCTTTTGTTATTCTCTCTGCCACTCTCTTCTCTGTCTCCCTCTTAATGTCAAAAAGCCTCAGGAGTAAATGTGTCTTTAAGTGGTAACACAGCATTCAGAATTCAATTTCTAGACCACAGTTTTATGCAGAAGCTAGAGGCATATGTAAGAAAACCAAATCCCAGTGAGGAGTCTCCAGTCAAGGGTTAAAGTAGTCATGTTAGTTCCTTTTGTTTTCTTTATGCTGCATGTCATACGGACACAAAGAGATCTACCAGTGGGAATTAATTACTTAATCATAGAAACTACACGAAAGTGGTCAATCACTACTTGCCAACCTCAACACTCAACAAATTTTCATTAAAGAAGTGCATTTGCCAGGGAGAATAGAACATGGAACTCCTAGGGGACAGAAAGACAATCAATGAGGATGAATACAAATTGACTAATGAAAGCAGCCACAAGTTGGTAATAACCCCAGTTTTAGAAGAATTTTCAAAAAGCTTTAAAATCTGACTTTTTGAACTTTGTTTTCCTTTGTCTGATTTTAACTCAATTCACAAAATCCCTCATGTTTTATTCCCCCCCTCCTGATTGAAACAGTTCTTAGACTGAAAAATGGAAGATGTCTTTTTAAAGGATAAAGCCTTTAAAAGTACCTACATAAAACGTAAGTCCATACATCTCAAAGCAAAATGCTAATACCCTAAATCCACTATCACGGTGTTATAGACTGAGTATTTGTGTCTCTCAACAATTCATAGGCTGAGTCCCTAACCCTCAATGTGATGTTATTTGAAGATGTAGCCTTTGGTAGGTAATGAGAGTTAGATGAGGTCATGAGGTTGAAGCTTTCATGGTAGGATTAGTGCCCTTGAATGAAGAGACTTCTTCCACAGACTGGTGTGTCTCCACTATGTGAGGACACAAAGAGAAAGGGGCTCTCTGCAAGCCAGGAAGAGAGCCCTCACCAAGAACCGAATGGGCCAGGACCTTGATCTTGGAGTTCCCAGCCTCCAGAACTGTAAGAAAAATTAATTAATTTCATTAATTAATTTATTAATTTCTGTAGCCACCCAATCTAGGGTATTTTGCTGTAGAGCCCAAGCAGACTTACACGCATGGTCTATAGGAAACTGATATTATGCAAAGACATATTTAGATGCAAAGGTCAGCCCGACCTTAGCTCTGTGTGACCTTGAGCAAGTCATTAACCTGTCTTAACTTACTTGTTCGCTCCAAAGTTGGAGGTAACAATATTTGCCTTATTCAACTGTGTGAAAATACAAACATGGTGAAATAAATGGCTTCACAGAGTGTCTGGCAAGTAGCATGCCCATCACTTCTGTAAGAAGTCATAGCCCCTTTCAGTTGAAAGCACAGAATGTGACCTGATGAATCTCCTGCTATTTTTATAAAACCCCTGCAGAGTCCATTCCTTATTTCCACCAGTACTTCACTGCACATTAATAAATACTTCACATTTCTTCTTTATGATGCCAACAAGAAGTATTTCACCAAACAGCTCTTCCAAAATATATTATCACTTTGTTGGAATATGATGTTATCCTCTAAAATCTGATTATTTTCCAAAAGCCTTAAAACAAAATTCTAAACCCATCTGAATAATGTACCAATAATTCAGTATAGTAAATATATTTGAACACTTGATATATGCTGGAAAAAACATTGTCCTGGGACCTGTAGAGTGCACAGAGGTGGCTAAGATGGGGCTCTGTCCACAAAGAGCCCAGAATAGTGAAGGAAACAGACATGGAAATACATGGAAATACAGTGTCATGGGTGCTGTACTGGGCACAGCCGTAAGGCATAGGGAAGACAGCAAGGTTAGTTCTTCTTAGGGTAGACAGTAAAGCCTTCTTACAGAAGGTAATACAACTAAGTAGGTGGCTTTCCAGCATTGCTTAAACGTTGTACCTTACTTCAAAGTCAAATGAAGTGAATTTGTGAGGAACCATTGTTTGCAATGTGCATTCTTGATAAATCTGCTTGTGATTTTTTTTTATCTGTTCCAGGATCCAACACAAGATACCACATTACACTGAACAATACTGAACAATCACACTAGCAAATTATAACCTCTATTAATACTACTGCTATTACTATTACTAATCTCTCTCATTTGATAGCTTTTTATGAGTACTTAATGCATTTTATTCCAGTCCTACTCTTTAGGATTTAATTTAGTCCCAAATGAGGAAACTGGGGTACAGACAAACTCAACAATTTGCAAAGTTAGTTCTTTTTAAAATGACAAATAGAAATAAACCACCAAGAGCACTGGCACATCTTTCCCCAAAGTGAGGAAGCTTAGAAAACAGGAAGCGAGTCTATACCCTCCAGATGCTTTACCCAACTAAAGTCCTAGCTCCCACTACACAGCTTCTTAGCTACTTGAAAAAATTAGTTAGCGTTCTCATTTGCATCAATTAACATTCTGAGAACTCTAACAAATGCTGTTCATAAGCTGTGTTTATACTACATTGCTTTTCCTTTTTTTCACATTTTTAATTATGAAAGTAAAATATGCTTATGATAGGCAATTGAAAACTATAGACAAATATTAAGGGGAGAAAGAACCAATCCATAACCCTAAGACCCAGAGATATTCACAGTTAATATTTAATGATATATTTCCTTCTAGACTGTTTTCCCTTGTGTTTGTCTCTGTGTTTGTGCATGTATTCTTATTAGGGAGTATACTGTATAAATAGACATGTTACACCCTATTATTATTTCAAGAACTTTTTTTGGAATAATTTTAGATTTACAGAATAGTCGCAAAAAATAGTACAGAGAGTTCCAGTAAACCCTTCGCCCGGCCTCCCCATTTTTTAAAAACTAAGAAATTAACTTAACTATTAACTCAACTACCTATTTCCTTCATTTTTCACCAGTTTTTCTGCCAGCATCTTTTTTCTGTTCCAAGATGCAGTTCACTGCATTTGGTTGTCATGTTGTGTCTCTTTGGTCTCCTTTGTTCTGTGACAGTTTCTCAGGCTTTCCTTGTTTTTCATGGCCTTGACACTTTGAACACTGCTGTCACGTAGTCCACAGAACATCCCTCAATTTGGATTTTTAAATATGTTTTCTCATGATCAGTGCCCTTCTCATCACATCATATCAGGAAGTACATGACATCAACATAATTTATCATTGGTGAAGTCAAACTTGAACTCTTGGTTAATGTGGTATCTGTCAGGTCTCTTCACGCTGTAAGAGTGAAGAGACCTATTATTTCCCTTTCCATACTCTGTTCTTTGGAAGTGAGTCACTAAGTGCAGCTCACCCTAAAGACATAGGAGATGAAGTTGAGCCTCCTAGAGGAGGAGGAGTTATATATACTATTTGAAAAATTTTTCTAAGGATGATTTAGCTGTTCTTCATTTATTTATTCCATTGTTTATTTATAGCGGGATGGACTCATGAATATTTATTTTGTGCTTTGAGTTATACTATGTTACTCATTTCGTTGCTCTAATTGATCCCAATTTGGCCAGTAGGAGTTCTTTCAAGTTGGCTTCCCTTCCTTTGAAAGTCTCCAATAGTTACTTTTTGTTTCCTTTTGTTCTTGAACATTTTCTTACTTTCTTTTTTTTTTTTTTTTTAAAGATTTTATTTATTTATTTGACAGAGAGAGAGGCAGCGAGAGCAGGAACACAAGCAGGGGGAGCGGGAGAGGGAGAAGCAGGCTTCCCGCGGAGCAGGGAGCCCGATGTGAGGGGGCTCGATCCCAGGACCCTGGGATCATGACCTGAGCCGAAGGCAGACGCTTAACGACTGAGCCACCCAGGCGCCCCCATTTTCTTACTTTCTGGCACTACAAGATACTCCAGGCTTATCTTGTACATATCCTACCTCAGCCCTAGAGTCAGCTATTTTTCTAAGGAGCCCTGATTCCTTTTACTGAAGAATGGTGTTAGAAACCAAGATGTGGGTTCTAGGTGTTAACACTTAAGTGGAAACACGATATTATTCACCAAGTACATTATAATACACATGAACATGAAATAAAACAGTCTATTATTTTATTGGACCTGCAGTTGATGCTTCTCTAGTTTTCCTTCACCAAAAGTAAAATCTGCATAAATAATAAACTGGTTAAGAGTCTGGGCTCTGAAACCAAAAAACCTAGGTTTGTATGCTGGCTTTACTGCCTACTTGCTGTGTGACCGTGGGCAAGTTGCTTAACTTTTCTGTTCCTCAGTTCTAGCATCACAGTTCCAACATGTAACCAGCAATAATACCCACCTCACAGGTTAATTGTGAGGTTTTAAATAAATTGATATTTACCAAGTACATGGATGCCTGGCATCTGCTCATTACTATATAAATGCTAGTTGTTATCATTGCTATTCTGACAACTTTAACCACAAGTCCAGTACTGAAAAGGCAACATCCAATAATAGCCAACACATATTGAGCCTATCTTATGAGAAAGGCAATCATTAATCCTACCCATAAAGTATATCCTATTTTTAAATAACATATTTTCTTATTATTATTTCTTAAATTTCCTTCTTGAGTATACTTTAATCCATATTTTATCCTTTAAGTGTTTTTATTCAATTTCTCATAAAACACTTGATGTGGCAGAGCATACCTAAGATGGCCTCTATGAATTCCTTCCCTTATTGTAAATACATGCTACTTCTCACATCAAGAAGTAGAATCTATCTCCCCTTCCCTTGGATTTAGGACTTTCCTGGTGACTCATTTAACTGATAAAATACAGCAAGAGTAAGATTTTTGAACTTTTGAAATGAAGTCTTATACAAAGTTTTGACACTTCCATCTGGGCCTCTTGACACTCTTATTTCGGGGATTACTTGTCTCAGAACAAAGCTCCATGAGGACAAAGCCTAAGCTACATGGAGAGGCCAACTGTAGGCACCCAGGTTGACGATTCCAGGGGAGTTATCGGCTCACAGCGAGCACCCACTGCCAGTCATCCTGGATACTCAGCTTAGTCGGGTTGCAAATGACTGTAGACCCCACTGACAATTGATGCCACTTTGTGCACTGTGTCCGGTCAATGCACAGAACCGTAAGCAATAATAATAAATGATGGCTTTCAGCTTTATTAATAAATTAATCAAGTTTTGGGGTGCGTTGCTCTGTAGAAATAAGTAATGAAAACAGATGACCTCTTCAATTGTTTATGCTCAACCACTGATGAGAAACTTTGTTCGCATAAGTGAAGGCAGCAAAAATCTGAAGATCATTAATAGCTTTTTGACTGCTGGATAGAATTTATTTAGACCATTTACGGTCTCTAACTTTTATGTCACAACATCGAACAGCTCTTTTTTTCCACCCATTGACCAATGTAATTTTGAAAAGCTTTGTGATAATCTGCTCGGATTTCAAACCCAATATAACTTTTTCATAGCAAGTATTCCAAAATAATGATAAAGCTTTTCCTTACGTACAGCCAAATGTTGATCTACTGGATGTTAATAATTCTTCACTAAGATTAAAATTTTAATAGCCACTAAATATTGTTAGTAAAATGTTTTTTGCTCCTTGTTTTCAAGATTTCATTTTCATTATTTTTAAAGGATTTTATTTATTTATTTGACAGAGAGAGACACAGCAAGAGCAGGAACACAAGCAGGGGGAGTGGGAGAGGGAGAAGCAGGCTTCCCCCTGAGGAGGGAGCCCGATGTGGGGCTCGATCCCAGGACCCTGGGATCATGACCTGAGCCGAAGGCAGACGCTTAACGACTGAGCCATCCAAGTGCCCCTTCATTTTCACTTAGAATCTATAAACTCTGGGCATGCTAATGGTTTTACGGAATTCTCGGTGTTTTCAGTAAGTGCCTCTAGCGGCTGAATAATGTAAAGTTTAGTCAGCCAATAACTGTGCTTCAAAAATATGCAACAGGGAATCATTCGGAGAAAACGTTTTTGGTTCTTACAGTTTATTAGCTTTTGACAAAAGTTTTTCTTTGGATGAGCAGCAAATCCACCATGAAACAGCAAAGAGTGGCATCTGATCCCATTTCTTCACATAAAGCTGAAAATAGACAGGATAGAGCTGCTTAGATTCTATTAGATTCATCAATTAGATAACATCATTTAATGTGGAATTCTGATAGATAGCAAATGTCTATATCTGAAAGCCTCGCTGTGAAGAAAATAACGTATTTCTTACGTCTTATGCTTTCGAATATGAGCTATATGTGAAAGCCTTTACAACTTTCTCCCATCGTTCCCTCACTATCAGGACAAGTTTATGTAGGGTTTCTATCTGGTGTGTATCGAAGCATTCACTTATCAATTTAAACATTTCATCTCCTGTAGGCTTTTTTGGTATTTTCCAGAACAAATAAAGTTCTTCAAAGAGTTTCTCTTTAGAGAGTCTCACTAGCACCATTACTAAGGTACTATCCAATCTGTAATGAAACTTCTTTAATCTAAAAGTATTCTGGATTAGTGTGATCTCTGTTATCCAAAATGTCCTCAATGTGTCTACTAATAGCGTTAGTCAAAAAGTGGTACGTTTCCTATTTCCTCTGCATCATTGATCCCATGTGTTGCATTAGCAGTTTCAAGGCAGGCTGTTAAAACAAAAACTCTACAATTGATGGAGGCATTCTCTATTGGGACATTCCAGAGCCTTGTAATTAGTTCTTTGAGCACAAACTAATATTGTATAAATGATTTCGTGGAGCAAATTTGTTCATTTATTCAATAATCATTTATCTAGACCCTACTATGTGACAAGCATGGACTTTTGTCAATGAACAAAACATGCAAAGATTCCTGCCCTTAAGATGATTACATTCCAACAAGGCAAGACAGACAGTAAACTATATAAATAATAAAACTTAAATTCCCTAATATATTAAAAGATGAGTTTGCTAGGGCTACCATAACAAGGTACCACAAGCTAGGTGGCTTACACAACAGAGATTTATCATCTCACAGTTCTGAATGCTAGAAGTCTCTGATCAAGATGTAGGCCAGGGTTTTTATCTCCTGTGGTCTGTGAGGAAAAAAGCTGTTTCTTTACTCTCCCCGAGCTTCTGCCAGAAGTCCTTGGCATTCCCTAGTTTGAAGACATCACCCTGCTCTTTGACTCAATCTTCACATGACATTCCTCTTGTCTGTGTGTCTGTGTCTTAATTTCCCCTATTGATAAGGACACCAGTTATATTTGATTAGGGGCCCACCTGACTCAAATTTATCCTCATCTGAACTAATTCTATCTGCAATGTCACATTCTGAGGTAATAGGAGTTAGAACTTCGACATGTAATTTTTTTTGGGGGGGGGGTGACACAGTTCAGTCCGTAACAGATGATACATGCCAAGGATGAAAGAAAGTGTAGATCAGGGAGAAGGAATGGAGGGGGGCAGAGTGAAATATGAAATAGGGCATACCTTACCAAGAAGGTTTAAGAGAGAATTGAAGTAGTAGAGCAAGTTAACCAAGCAGGCATCTAGGGACAGACCCTTCCAGGCAAATCAGAAAGCTATAGTGATGGTCCTGGGCCCAGAGAGGACCCTCTAGCTTAAGGACAAGCAAGAAGTCAGCGTGGTTGTAGTGGAGCGTGTGACCTAAGAGAGCAGTGAAGAATGAAGAGCCAGCTCATGGAGAGCTTCACAGGCCATGGTAAATTTTGGCTCCGGCTCTGAGTGAAACGGAAAGCCAAGGCAGATTTTGAACAGAGTGACGTGACTGATTTCTGTTTTACGAGAGTCACCCTAGCTGTCGTATAGACTTATGGTGGGTAAGGGTAAAATCAGAAACACCTGTTAAGAGGCTTTTTCCATAATCCAGACATAAGATGGTGGTGTCTAGGGCCAGGACAATAGTAGTGGAAGCATGAGAAGGGGTGGAAGTCTGCAGTTATTTTTGACATAGAGCAGACAAGCCTTCTTCACAGAATGGAGTGGCATTCAAGGATGACTCTGAGGTTTTGGATTGGACAGCTAGAAAGAAGGGATTGCTATCAACTGAGCAAAGGAAGGCTATTGGTGAGTCGGGTTTGTGGCATACTCCGCTATAGGGCAGCCTCTAAACAGCAACTCGTGACCCCTACTTCTCCATATTCATGATCTTGTATGACTCTTCCCTTCAGTGTGGCTTGCATCTAGGGATTTGTTGTAGCAAATATATTACAGCAAAAGTGGTGGAATGCCAATTTCTACGTTAGGTTAAAGAAAAAAAATGTGACTTCTGTCTTAGATGCTTTCTTTCTCTTGTTCTCTGGCTCGCTGGCTCTCTCAGCCCTCCTAGGGCAGCCAGTTGTCATGATGTGAGCTGTCTTGGGCAGCATTCAGTTGGTAGGGAATTGAGGGAGCCCCTGGCCAACAGCCAGTGAGGAACTGATGTCTTAGTCCAACAGCCTACAAGGAGCTGAGTCCTTCCAACAACCATAGGGGTGATTTAGAAGTGAATCTTTCTCCTGTCAAGGCTGTAGATGAGACCATAACCCTGTCCAAAAATTTGACTTCAATCAAGCTCAAGACTGATTTCAAGCCATAGGACCCAGCTAAGCCATGCCTGGATTTCTGACCTATAGAGATTTTGAGATAATAAATGCTTATTATTTTGAGCTATTAAGTACTGGGATAATTTCTTACATAGCAATAGATAAGTAAAACACTCTTTTATTTTTATTTTTTTTAAAGATTTTATTTATTTGACAGAGACACAGCGAGAGAGGGAACACAAGCAGGGGGAGTGGGAGTGGGGGAAGCAAGCTTCCCACCAAACAGGGAACCCAAAGCGGGGCTCGACCCCAGGACTCTGGGATCATGACCTGAGCCGAAGACAGATGCTTAACGACTGAGACACCCAGGTGCCCCTAAAACACTCTTTTAAAAAGTTCAAAACTTCTTGAGAAAAATGTTCAAAATGTTTTGAGGTAAGATACCAGAGAATTTACTTGTAATCATTGACTCATTGGCTAATACTCCATGCAAAAAAAACCAAAAAACAAAAAACTTTAAAGCAAGGAAAAAAAGAATTGTAGGGACTTTCAAATGCATATTTGAGGGAATTCTTATTATATTGCTTAATAAAGGCTTAATATTTTTGCATTATTGAGGTGGTCTTGGGAGTATGATAGCTTTCCAGCTTTGATCAAAAGTTTGTCCATTAAGATGGAAAAACATATGCTTGTAAAAATCATCTAAATAGAAAGTACTTAAAGGGATCATAGGCTATGAAACTTTCAAAAAATGCATTTTCAAAAAAATAAATTTATATCCTCTGCATCCTTAAGAAAATATATAGACATATTTTCTTAAAATATGAAAAATTAAATATGCATTATACAAAAGAAGTCATAAAATGTTAATTTTCATTACTTTAATGTTTAAAATTCTGAAAATATTCTACTACAAATATTCTTGATAGTCATATGTAATCATATATATTGACTTCTGTAACTGTAATGTTCTAAAGTTCCTTTAAAAATCAATTGAATTGGGGCGTGCCTGGGTGGCTCAGTTGTTAAGCAGCTGCCTTCGGCTCAGGTCAGGATCCCAGGGTCCTGGGATTGAGCCCCGCATCCATTGGGCTCCCTGCTCAGCAGGATACCTGCTTCTCCCTCTCCCACTCCCCCTGCTTGTGTTCCCTCTCTTGCTGTGTCTCTCTCTGTCAAATAAATAAATAAAAATCTTTAAAATATTAATTGAATTTTATTATTTTATTATTTATTATTATTTGTTTTGAGTAATTAATATATTTATATTTATATTTATAATATATATTTATAATATATAAATATATATTTATAATATATTTACTTTGAGGAAAAAAGAATTCATTATAAAACTTAATCAGCAGACTTTGACTCATTGTTCATTTAAAAATAATAAAAAATTATATAAGAAAAAAACACATTTAGAAAAAATGTTTAAATCAGGTTTTATTTATGTATACCTAATAATAATCATATAATAATAATAATCATGATCCCTACCACTTCCTGAGCATGACTGTGTGTCAAGCATTGCTCTAACCACTTACATGGCTTATTTAATCCTCACAATAACCAACTGGGGTAGATGTCAGCATTATCTCCATTTTGCAAATGAGGAATCTGAGTCACAAATTTTATAATTTTGCCCAAAGTCAAGCAACTAGTAATTAGTAAAGCCAGAGTTTGAACCGAAGTGGTATGGTTTCAGGACCCTGCTCTTAAAAAAAAAAAACAAAACCAACAACAGGGACACCTGGGTGATTCAGTTAGTTAAGCATCTGCCTTCGGCTCAGGTCATGATCCCAGAGTCCTGGGATCTAGCCCCACATCGGGCTCCCTGCTCAGCAGGGAACCTGCTTCTCCCTCTCCCTCTGCTGCTCCCCCTGCCTATGCTCTCTCTCTCTCTCTCTCTGTCAAATAAATAAATAAAATCTTTAAAAACAACAACAACAACACATTAACTGAAAAAAAAAAACAAATGGAAGTGACTCAAGAAGAAGGTGGGAAGGAGATGATATGGTGACTATCTATAGAGTCCTAAGTACCAAAGCCACAATTACGCTATTCAGCGACCTACCAGAGTTAGTTTTTAAATAATATTCAAATATTCATAGCAATTTTAAATGTTTTGGTAATTTTTAATATATATTTTTAATGGTTTCAATGTTCTTTATTATAAAAGCTTTACCATCACTGCTAACTTGCAGGATTTAGGACACACCCACTGAGAAACTCAGGATAGGGAATTTTTCTTAAAGCTCTGTTTTCATAACAAGAACCATTTTTTTGACTTAGATTTTAAAAATTATTTTTATTTTTGTTTAAAACACTAATAGGGATTATGGGGCAGGGGTAGAGGGGTTATAGCTAAACCCCAATTCCATCCCTTGGTGACACAGCCACTAACTAGTGCAAAGATAAAGAAGTGACAAAGAATAGGGGGAAAGATATATATAAAAGTCCCTATATATAAGAGTCCCTTTTTGTTTTGTTTTGCTTTTTAGGGTTTTTTATTCTGGTAAAGAACACATAGCATTAAATTTACCATTTTAACCATTTTTAAGTGTATAGTTCATTAGTGTTAGGTATCATCTCGTACAACAGATCTCTAGAACTTTTTCATCTTGCAAAACTGACTGTGTATTAAAAGTCCCTGCATTTTAAATGCTTCACATTGTACTCATTTCATTTTCTCCTGAATCTCTATAGCACTGATTTGGACACTTAATCATATATACATGGATGTTTAGGGACCTCATGGTAAATTCCGTTTCCGCAACCAGATTATAAAATCCTGGGATTGTCCTTTTCATTCCTTGTGTACCCCACCACTTCTTTATCCATGCTGTGTTTATACCATCTTCAGACAATGAGTGCCCCTTCCCCTACTACTGAAGTTTGGGGAAAGTCCCCCACCATCCCTGAACCCACTGCCCCCTCCCCACACTCCATACCCCCAACCCTCCCTCACCGCTGCTTCAGGGAATCTTTCCAAACTCTGTCTATCAGCTCTTTAGCCCTTTGTTTGGATCCTATTGAGGACATGATCCATGGTGCCTAGGAATTTGTCTTATTCAAGATGCTATGATGAATTACCATATCCAGAGTGACTTAACAACAAACATTTATTTCTCATGATTCTGGAGGCTAGAAGATCAGGATCATGGTCAGATGCACAGTCAGGGTGAAGGCCCTCTTCCTGGTTATGTACTCACATAGCTCGTCCTTGGTGCATGCACAGAGAGAGAGAGAGAGAGAGAGATCTTGTGTCTCTTCCTTTTTTTAAGGCATTAATCCCATCATGGGGATCCCACCTCATGATCTTATCTAAACCTAATCACTCCCACTTTCAAATGTCATCTCCATTGAAAATTAGGAACTTCAATTTGTGAATTTTGTGGAGACACAAACATTTATTCCATGGCAGAGTCCAAGAATAACCACCATGGAAGGAGGTATAAACCTTTTAGCTTGAAGAATTATAGGAGATTATATTTATTATATGGCAACTCTTAGGCCTTGGGGAATAAACAATGTTACCATCCAAGCCTGTTTCAGAGAAGGTAAACAACAAAAGTATTTTAAACCCCATGCTACAGACTGTCCCATAACTATTCTGTTTCCATCAAAATTTACACTCCAGAGTGGCTGAATTTCTCTCAGAGAGATGCAAGAAAACTGGGATGATCAAAATATTTGCTGGAAAGAACAAGGAATGAAAAGCCAGGAAAAGAGGTAGAAGTGTCTGGATTTTGGAGGAAAGAGGGATTGCCAAGTAGAGCGTGGGCAACATAGAAGACCCAAACATCTTTTTTTTAACTTAATTTAATTTTATTATGTTATGTTAGTCACCATACAGTACATCATTAGTTTTTGATGTAGTGTTCCATGATTCATTGTTTTCGTGTAACACCCAGTGCTCCAAGCAATACGTGCCCTCTTTAATACCCATCACCAGGCTAACCCATCCCCCCACCTCCCCTCCCCTCCCCTCTAAAACCCTCAGTTTGTTTCTCAGAATCCATAGTCTCTCATGGTTCGTCTCCACCTCTGATTCCCCCCCACCTTTATTTTTCCCTTCCTTCTCCTAATGTCCTCCATGCTATTCCTTATGTTCCACAGAAGACCCAAACGTCTTTTTTTGTTCAGTTTTATTCATCTTAATTCCTGTGAATGTTAATTTTGTGTGCTATTACTGTTAAACTGCCCTTGACCCCTTAACTTGTTAATCCTCTGCTCAAGAGAAAGTCCTTGGAAAAAACAGCATTTAAGTTAGGACTTGAAAACAGAATACTGTACAGACCAAGAACAACAAGAACAAGTGCATAAAAGAGAAAGAGGGAGAGGAGAGAACAGATAAAGGTAGAAGAATAATTTTTGACTGAAAGGGAGGAGTCCATTTAAAAGTTCTGAGGTAAGAAAGAGCTTGGCTTTAAAGAAAATGAACATTAGTCCAAGGTAATAAATACTGTGCTAAGAGGTCACAAAGGATAAACCTGAGAATGGATCATTGAATTTGAGATTGAAAGGAATGGGGAAAGTAGTAGGGTTTTAAGAATTACGGTGAAAGTCAATAGACAAACTATGGAAAGAGCCAAGATGTCCATTGACAGATGAATGGATAAAGAAGATGTGGTACATATATACAATGGAATATTATGCAGCCATCAAAAGGAATGAGATCTTGCCATTTGCAATGACGTGGATGGAACTGGAGGGTATTATGCTGAGGGAAATAAGTCAATCAGAGAAAGACATGTATCATATGATCTCACTGATATGAGGAATTCTTAATCTCAGGAAACAAACTGAGGGTTGCTGGAGTGGTGGGGGGTGGGAGGGATGGGGTGGCTGGGTGATGGACACTGGGGAGGGTATGTGCTATGATGAGCGCTGTGAATTGTGTAAGACTGTTGAATCACAGACCTGTACCTCTGAAACAAATAATACATTATATGTTTAAAAAAAAAGAAGAAGATAGTAGGAAGGGAAGAATGAAGGGGGGAAATCAGAGGGGGAGATGAACCATAAGAGACTATGGACTCTGAGAAACAAACTGAGGGTTCTAGAGGGGAGGGGGCTGGGAGGATGGGTTAGCCTGGTGATGGGTATTAAAGGGGGCACGTATTGCGTGGAGCACTGGGTGTTACACGAAAACAATGAATCATGGAACACTACATCAAAAACTAATGATGTAATGTATGGTGATTAACATAACATAATAATAAAAAAAAAAGAATTACGGTGAAAGATATCCAAATTCATCAACCCTTGCAGTCAGCATATTTGACAGCAAACTTTGGCCAGACTTTTTAAAGAACAGAAGCCGATTAAGAAAGTCTTCACATACACACGCACACACAAATTAAATACAAAAAAGTCTTCACAACTAGGTAACCTTTGCTCTATATTATCTGGTTTACATGGTACTGGCACAACTGAGGAACAAAAGTAATGACGTGGCCACTCAATGTCATTTGCCAGCTTGTGGAGACAGTTTGTGGTTTGTAGTTGTTCAACATGTTTTCATTCTTGGCCCAAGGAAAAAAAATTACTTATAAAGTAGTTCTCAGAAGGCTCATCACTTCAAGAGGGTTGCGGCTCTACCTGGCAGGGAGAAAGGAAAAGAATGGGAATGATTAAGGACTCTAAGGTGGTGTTCAGGACAAAGAGACAACAAGGAGGTGCAGTTCCCAGCATGTCAAGCCCCCCTGCAAATCCTCCACCCCCCACCCCAGATATGAGTCTTTTAAAATAAATGGTATGATGGGGTAACTGCGTGATGGACATTGGGGAGGATATGTGTTGTAATGAGCACTGAGTGTTATATGAGACTGATGAATCACAGATCAGTACCCCTAAAACAAATATTATATGTTAAATAATTGAATTTAAATTAAAAATAAAATAAAATAAATGGTATGTCAGTAATTAGCGTTTTCCAAAACATCATTTGTATCTCCACTTCTAACATAATTCCTCTGCTGGTAGCTGTAAGACTCCATCACATGATGTTGGTATCACTTAGCACAGGTGATACAGAAAAAAATAACCACTATTCAGTCATCATCAAGGAGTTACTGTTAAAATATTTTAAACAATATTTTTTAATATAATGAGTGGGTGGAATAGTAGAAGGAAATTGTGTATTGTAATGTGAAAAAGTCTTTTCATAAGGGACAAGAAATATTCTAATTCATTGTTGAAGTTAAAAGCTGTTCCCATTGTATCCCTGCAGGTAGCAAATTCATACAGCTTTGAAGTTTTGTACACCTGCTATCCCATTGCCTTCTACAACCATTATAACTTCGCCTAAAGAACAATGCTCTGATAAAAACTGATACATTGACCCTGAGCACCATTCTAATAGTTACTAAATAACAGTTTGAAGAGGGAAAATTTTACCACTCTTTGATTTGTAATTTTTTAGAAAGTATTATTTTTATATTAACCCATCATTTTATTAGTCAACTGGCTAGACCCTTGATCGATGAAGGTATAAATATCTGATATGTAATGAAATGAGCCAGTTTTCAAACTTAAAATCATTTTTTAGCAAAGCCTTTCTTTGTGTAATAGTACACCATATTGTATTTTTGAGGATATGATGTCAGGGAGTACAGAGTATAAAAGGCGATTTATTTGTACAATACTTATCTTCACCTTAAAGTGCATTTAATGGAGAGACGCTACATTAGCTGTTTCCCAGATTTCAATTCAAACAAACATTTCCTGAATGACTTCAAGGGATAAGTCTTTCTGCAAGGTACAGCATAATGCAAAGGTGAGTGAAATCCTTTCCCTAACATTTCACATTCCAGAGAGGAGCTGAGATGCATGCACAAAGAAAAATAATAAAAATAGAGTGCAAGAATTGCTAAAAAGAAATACATGAACAGTTGTTATGGGATCATAGAAAGAAAAGAGATTAATGGCTGCTAAACCCAGAGGAACATGATGTTGAGCCTAGTTGAGGAAAGAGAGGGCTCAGAACGGCTTTATCAAAAACAATGGATTTAGATCGCAGGGGTGCAATCTAAGTCACACATCATTCTTTTTAAAATACAGTTGCTTTGCGTCTTTATCTAATATTTAACTCACCGTTTTGGGATTCAAAGAGTTTTACAAAGTCTAAACCATTATAAAGTTATAAAAGAGTGAAATTATTATTACATCATATTATTTGCTGTGTCCACAGCCCTGTGCCAATCACTGTAAAGACTGCAAAAGCCCTGCAAATGCTGCTTTGAAGACCTCAGACACTGTTTAGGTAAAGACAATATATTCCATGATACACAAGGCAGATGTTGTAAGGCAACAGGCTCGACTACTACTGGTGATTTTCTGTACTGCCCAGAGACTGACCAGCACCCGGGGCCCCAGCTACAGACTTCTGCATCAGAGGGCCCAGAATGCCAACCAGGAGCCTCCGTCTGTTCCCTGGCTCTAGGTTCAAATAACAGATATCAAGAATGGGCCTGTCACTTATTATGATGAGCCCTGGTGTTGTATGTAAATGATGAACCAGTGAATTCTACTCCTGAAACCAATGTTGCACTGTATGTTAGCTAACTAGAATTTAAATAAAAATTTGAAAAAAAAAAAAAAAAAAAAGAATGGGTCTGTTATTGATCTAAGGCTCATAAAATACTTGGAAGATTTATTGTGCCCATCTTAAGAAGCAGGAGTCCCAAGATGCTCTGCGGTTTGGGATGCTTTGAAGAAGGCTGGAAAAACACAGACAAAATACCAGGTTGACTCTTTGGTACATTTGATGTCCTCTAACAACGTCACCAGCTACTGCTTACCTGGTAATTTGTTAAATAATGCATTTTGCTTATATAAAACATAAGCGACAGTAGGGGGTAACCTTCTTCCAGGCTGTATTTGAAAATTCACAAACCTAGGTTGGACACCTATCATGGACCAGGTTACTTAGCATTTGAAACCTTATCCTGGGAGAGCAATTAAGCCCCTCACTGACTTCTTTAAGAATGAAAACAGGCACGGAGAAAATTATTACCTACTCCCCAAAGCTACCTGTGTTGCCTCAAGATTAGAGGAGTGTTGTGGGGAAACATAAGGATGGACTGGGAGGGGAAGTGAAAGATTGAATACAGCCAAATCATAAGCCCTAGGGGTTTCCATGGTCTGCTTCCCTTTCACTAGCTGAGATTACACACAACCCATGCTCCAAAAAAGCGGAGTGCCCAAATCCAAATCTACTAAGGAGATCTGCAGGATTTGCTTAAAAAACAAAAAACAAAAAACAAAAACAAAAAACAAAACAAAACAAAAAACCACCTTTTACAAAGCCTAAGCACTTCCTTAGCAGAAGGTTAGGGCTCCAGGGAGTTGTGTCAATTCAGGTGGCTATGGTCACTTTCAGGGTACCGAAATGGGCAATCATAAAGTGGTAGCCAAAGGGCCAGAAAGAGTTAATGTAGCCTCCCAGAATGCCCAACTCTTCCAAGAAAATATCCTAGGTACTCAGAGTAGTGGGCCCCAGGTGCAGGAATATATTCAGAAAACCAAGTGGGGGAAAAAAATTAAGAAAGGAAAAAAGAATACCAAAAGATACACTCGAGTAGAATAATGTTTAACTTAATAAATAATGCACATCATAAAATATGTATTTATTTAGTAAACACCTCGTATACCACAACATCAGTCACCCAAATCACCCTGGTTTTGCAACTGAATAATAGATATAGCACCTTAAAATATCTGGCTGCCAAGATGGATAAAAGAGCGAAGAAGCCAGCACATACGGACCTCAGACTCCACAGCCTTCCCCTGCCTCTGGGGGAGAAGACACAGCGGATGCTGAGTGATTGGGCCGCGGAGGTAGCCGCGGTGCTCAGAGGCTCTGAATAATGGATATCCTTGGAAGCCCTTGGTGGAGGCTGCAAGCCGCCATGGGAGGAGGGGCAAGTGTCGAAGAACCTTCAGGGTCTTGCAGAGACCAGGGGGAAACCAGGAGAGAAGAGACTGGCAATAAATCTTTCAATACCCAAGAAAACAGGCCACCAGATAAAGGATTTTATCCATTTTAGCAGAAGAGCGTGTGTTCCCTTGCTGAAATAGTTACTCCTGTGAAATGAATATATGAATGCTATTAGATCCAGTCTGAGAACGTCGGACCGATATGACCCATTTGAAACCATCACTTGTTTAACCCTGGCTTGCAGATTAGCACAAATTAATTGACAGAACACACTTTGCCGGGAATTTGCAGAATGCTTTCCAAACGGTTAAACCGAGACACTTTATTGACCATAAAGGGTTCCTAATGCAAACGAAGGAATGCTGAGATGGCACTACTGTCTACAATAGGTTGCAGTTTACAGCGATAAACTTCCCGTCTCCTATCAAGCCTTCAGCCTGCTGTTCACCGCGCAGCCGTTATCTTCACATGCTGACACGTGTAATCTAGCATCCTCACTTTGCCACAGTCAGAGCAATTGCTTGACAATTTGATTACAGTTTCCTGTCAGCTCAGGCACGGAATATTTCTGTGAGCTTTCAGCAATCGCAAAATATTTTGATTTTGAAGTGATAGTAATCCCTGAAGAAAAACGTCCTCAAAATATTGATTTCTGATAACAAATCAAGATCTGCATAAAGGAAATCGCTTTAAGTGTCAATGAATAAGGATGAGTTGGAGCACAGAGGCAAAGAGGGTGCGGGCTGGGATAACGGCAACCAAACAGAGGACGACTCGGGGTGTGGAAGCTTCTGAAGGAAGCAGGGCTTGTGACAAAAGAGCCACCGTCGGTGTTCGGTGGCCTGGTGGAGATAATTGAATCACCACTCTGCTGGACCAGTATATAGTCCGTGTTTGTCAATGTCCTTCCAAAAACACTCTTCGTCCTTCAAACGACTAAAGGTTGTTAGGCACGTATATTGGTAGAAATTCCATAAGAGAGAGAAATGAAGAATGAAACTTTGTCATTGAGAAAGCAAAGCACCTCTCAGTTTAATAAATAATTTACAGATGAACGTGTATTTGAAAGAACTAATATCAAGTGTTAAAGGTCATAGCTATCTGTAAGGATTTTTGTCCCTTGTCAGAAAATGGAGAGAAGCTTTTTCAATATATGAGTATGACTGGCTCTTTGTGACCCCTAATAGAGAAATGAAATAGGATTTGTCTTGAATTATCGACCTTTCCCCTGCAATGAGAGTGTGCCAAGAAAGACCTCCA
Source organism: Halichoerus grypus (assembly GCF_964656455.1). Taxonomy (NCBI): domain Eukaryota; kingdom Metazoa; phylum Chordata; class Mammalia; order Carnivora; family Phocidae; genus Halichoerus; species Halichoerus grypus. The sequence continues at coordinate 99,622,729 of NC_135716.1, read as the reverse complement.
CATTCTTTTCTGTTCCCTCAGAAATCAGTCATTCAAAATAGTTCCTACCAGCATTTTAGGCACTACGACACTATAGAGTAAGACAAAACTGAGCTTATTTCCACAAATGAACGAGATAGAGATGGGCCTACGATCAGATAGAAAAAATCATGGAATTTTAAATGGAGGAAAATGTTCTGAAATGAAAACCTATTACGGTCGCCCTGGAGCTAAAGGTAATTTATAGGTAGACCAGTAAAACATGTGTTCCTCAAGAATGCAATCAATCATTTTACCTGGAATCTAGCCACTCAGCAATGTAAGGCTCTAGCATGAGGCTAGAGTTTTTTCAAGCTGCTATTAGTCAAATAGCTTTAATGACTTCTACTTTTAGACAACAGTTAAGGCTATTTAAATCTATAATTTGTCCTACATTTCTTCTTAAACAGGCATGCAACTGTACATGCTGACATTGCTTATATTCAGAATAGGGAAAGCAAATGGTGGCAACACATGGACTTTGAAAGCATAAATTACACAGAATGTTTCTGTCATTGACATTTCTTTTCATTTGTGTGATAAGGCATAATTTACATAGAGTAAAATTCATCCTTTTAGTGTACCACTCTGTGAGTTTTGACAAACACATAGAGCCATGTAACCACTATAACAATCAGAATGTAGAACAGTTCGATAATCCCTCCAAATTTCCTCCCACCCTTTGCAATCCACCCTGCCTACAACCTTGGCCCTTGGCAACCATGGTTCTATTTTCCATCCTTATACTTTTATGTTTTCCAGAAAGTTATATCAGTGGAATCATACCGTTTATGATCTTTTAAGTCTGGTGCCTTTCAGCCAGAAAAATGTGACGGAGATCCATTCCCATTGTTGTGATACTATTACATTCTTTTAATTGCCAAGTATGAATGTACCTCAGTAGGGATTGGTTCCAGTTTTTAATGATTACTAATAAAGCCACTATAAATATTAACATACATGTTTTTCTGTGAACAGAAAATTTTATTTAGCTTGAGTAAATACCTAGGGGTAGGATTGCTAGGTCGTTTGGTAAGTATGTGTTTAACTTTACAAGAAAACCTGCCACTGTTTTGAAAAGTGACTGCAACATTTTGGATTCCCAAAAGCAATATATGGGAACGTCCGTTGCTCCACATCCTTGGCAGCCCTTGGTATTTTCAGTTACTTTGTGTGCTTGGTTTAGCTATTCTAATAGATGTGCTGTGCTGTCATATTGTGGTTTTTATTTGCATTTTCTTAATAACTACTGATGTTAAGCATCTTTTCATGTGCTTATTTGCCATTCCTATATTTTCTTTGATGAAGTGTTTTTGTAAATCTTGTGCTCTTTCTTTTTTCACTGGGATGATGGTTTTCTTAATACTGCCTTTTGAGGGTTCTTATGTAAGCTGGATTCAAGTCTTTTATCAGATACGTGATTTCAAACATTTCCCCTAGTCCTTGACTTTTTATTTCCTAAGTAATGTCATACATAAGGCAAAAGTCTTCGTTTCAATGCAATCCAATTTATCGATCTTTTCTTTTCTTTTATGCATTGTGCTTTTTGTAATGTATCTAAGAAATCTCTGCTTAATCCAGGATTGCAAAAATTTTCTTCCATGTTTCCTTCTAGTCTATGGATCATTCACAACATAGTTTAAAATAGATCCAATATTAATGAAAAGAAAGGGTAACTTTTTTTTCTAATTCAGAAGAATACAAATAGCCTTCAGTATTTCGCATATTTGGAAATTTTGAAATCATAGTCTGTTCCCTAAAACATAACAAATCACACCAGTACATTCATTCATTCATTCATTCGTCAAGTATTTATCAAGTATTTGTCAAGTATTAGTTTTATTATATAAAAGTATAAGGATGGAAAATAGAACCACTACTATTTTTGACTTACTTTGCTAGATGGTGTTTCAAACATGGTTGGTCTCTTCCCTCAAGAATTTCACACCCTAATATAAGGCAGACAAGTAGAGAGAAATCTGTAGCACTGTGTGATAAGAGCAAGGGTTAATAAGAATGAAAAGCAATAGGAATGAAAAGCAGGATACAACACAAAATGATAAAGTATAGTAACCTCATGTAAGAAAGGAGCTAAAACTTGTAGCCCTCAGGAGCACATGGTTTTATGGAGGAGATGAAAATATAAATATATAAATAAGTATTTAATTACCAACATCCTAAGTGCTATGAAAGAAAGTTATAGGAAGTGAAGAGAATATATAAGAAGATATAATTTAGCCTAGGAGCCTAATGGAAGACATCCTTAAGAAACCAACGTGTAAATTGGAAGGTTAGCATAATTAGAAATTCATCTCAGAACAAGAGGGGAAAATTCAACATTCCAGACGGAGAAAATTGCACATTTAAAGACCCCGAAATAGAAATCACGTGAACCTATTTGGGAAACAGAGAAAAGGGTAGGCTAACAGGGAGTTGTGTAGTGATTTTCTAATTTAAGTTTAATGAGAATCATCCATGAAGCTTGCTTAAAATTAAGATTACCAGGCCCCACATATTAAGTGTTTATTTAATAGTTCCAAAATAACAAGATGATTATGATGTGATGTATCAACCACCACACTTCGATAAATTCTAGAATCGAAGGCGAGGGAGAGAGTGGTAGGTAAGGAGACAAGAAGAAGGAGCCAAGTTATTCTGAGTAAGGATAGTTGAGCCAAGCTTTATCCTAAAAACCTTGAAAAGCCTTTGAAGTATATAAAGTAGGGATGAGTCACGATCCAGTTTGCATTTTAAAAACTTATTTTAAAGTGACATAACAGAAATGGCGACATGGATCATACTTAATTTCTGTCCACCTCACAAGAAGACCAGACATTATGGAGGTTTCAGAAACATGAAGTGATGAAGCCCTCCCCCTGGGCAGCAGAGATTGAGAAGAACCCTATTAGAAGGATAAGGAGAGGGGCTTCACTTTGATCACATCAACCACACCCAAGGCCAGTACTTTGCCACATGAAGAGGGACCCCAGGGCCTCCAGTTTCTCCAGTGATAAAAAGAGAACCCAAGAGCACATTCAGCTTCCCCAGGGTTGCAAGATGGTTTCCAGGAAGATTACTTCGGTCTCACTTCATAAGGATCACTGGAGGAATCTGCAAAGCTCAACTACTGGGGATTAGGTAGAGACAGATAAGGATTGGGGTTTATGGTAACCAGCATTCAGAGCTCATCAGACCACATTCCTGCTTACAGCAGCGCCTGAGCAGAAATCCCAGCCTGTGGTTCTGCTAACCCAGAGAGCCAGACAGGTTGCGTCATCTGGCCTGGGAGTTCAGTTGGCAGTTCTGCCTGATTTGAATCCTAAGCTATGGGGTTGTACTAGCTATGGAGCAGATTCTCCAACCCCACCCTGCAGGGGAACAAATTCACTGCTTCAGCACCGCCCCCCCAACTGCTGAACATAGCATCCGATCCCAATGCTCTGTGAAGCATGGCCACCACACCCAGCAGCCAGAGAACACATCCTACAACTTGCCCAGACAAGGAACCAAGCCAGCAGTCCTTCCCACCTGTTGAACATTGCCTCCGGCCTTGCCAGGGAACTCAACTCAAACAGTAACCCTGAGGAGCTTTGGCATCCAGCCTATGGTACTGCCCAGAGGTGGAGTCAGCCTACAACCCCATTCAGTAGAGGAATCCATGTAAGACCTTGCCCCATAACTGAACAGCCAACGCCTCGCCTACGCAGGGATCCCAGCCGGTGACCCTGCCCAATGGTGGAGCATAGCCTGCAGCCTTACCCGACCAAGAATCCAGGATGGTGACCTTGCCCAACTGAGGAGCACAGTCACCAGCCCCAGTCTCAACAATGGATAGATTATTCACACAGAAAGTCAGTAGAAGGAAAGAAGGAAGAAAGGAAGAAAGAAAGAAAGAAAAAGAAAATAAGGGAAGAGCAGCCTTGAACAACACTACAGACAAAATGGACATAACATATATAAAACATTCCATTCGATACAGCAGCAAAATATATATTCTTTTGAAATATACACAGAACATTTCCTAGGATAGATCATATGTTAGGCCCCACAGAATAATTCTCAACAAATTCAAGAATACAGAAATTATATCAAGTATTTTTTTCTGAAAACAATGGTATGAAACTAAAAATCAATAACAGGAGGAAAGCTGGAGGATTCATAAAAATGTGGAAATTAAATAACACAGTCATGAACAACTAATGTATTAAAGCAGAAATCGTAAGTTAAATAAAAAAATTAAAAAAAATATCTTGAGACAAATGAAAATGGATACACAACATGCCCAAACTTATGGGGCACAGCAAAAGCAGTTCTAAGAGGACAGTTTATAGCTATAAATGTATATACCAAGAAAAAAAGAAAGATCTCAAATAAACAACCTAACTTTCTACCTCAAAGAACTAAAAAAAAAAACAAAGGAACAAACTAAGCCCAGGAGGGAAATAATAAATATTAGAGCAGAAATAAATGAAACTGAGAATAGAAAACAATAGTAAAAATTAACAAAACTAAGAATTATTTCTTTGTAAAGATAAGCAAAATACACAAACCACTAGATTACTAACAGAAAAAAAGAGAGAGGTCTCAAATAAATTCATAAGTGAAAGAGGAGATATTACAACTGATACTGCAGAAATACAAAGGATCATAAGTGATTAAACAAACTGAATACATTGACGACATGCAATTTATAGATTCCTAGAAACATACAACCCACCAAGACTGAATCATGAAGAAATAGAAAATCTGAGCAGACCAGTAATGAGTAAGAAGATTAAACCACTAATGAAAAACCTCCCAGCAAAAAAATCCTAGGGACAGATGCTTCATAGGTGGATTTTACCAAACGTTTAAAGAAGAATTAATACTTATCATTCTCAAAGACTTCCAAAAACTTAGAGAAAAGAACACTTCCAAACTTATTTTATGTGGCCACATTACCCTGATACCAAAGCCAGACAAGGACACTACAAGAAAAGAAAACTACAGACCAATATCCCTGATGAATACAGAAACAAAAATTCTCAACAAAATACTAGCAAATTGAATTCAAAGCACATTAAAAGAATTATACACCATGACCAAGTGGGATTCATTGTTGGGATACAAGGATGGTTCAACAAATGCAAATCAATAAATGTGATACATCACATTGACAGAAAGGTAAAAAATTATATAATCGTCTCAATAGATGTAGAAAAAGCATCTTCAAAAAAAAGAGGGTAAATTCAATATCCTTTGATGATAAAAATTCTCAACACATTGGGTATAGAAATAACTTACCTCGGAATAGTAACGGCCATGGATGACAAGGCCACAGCTAACATCATACTCAATGGTGAAAGGTTGAAAGCTTTTCCTCTAAGATCAGGAACAAAGTTAGGGTGCCCATTCTCCCTTCTTCTATTCAACATGGTACTGTAAGTCCTACCGAGAGGAATTAGACTAAATAAATAGCATCCAAATTAGAAAGCAAGAAGTAAAATTGTCTCTGTTTACAGATGACATGATCTTATATATAAGAAACCCTAGAGAATCCACCAAAATACTGTTAGAACTAAAAAAAAAATTCACTAAAGTTATAGGACATGACATCAACAGGCAAAAATTAATTGTGTTTCTATACACCAACAGTGAACTATCTCAAAAATAAAGAAAACAATCCCATTCACAATAAAGTAAAAAACAGTGCTTAGGAATAAATTTAACTGAGGCGGTAAAATATCTAAATACAATAAGACATTGATGAAAGAAGTTGAAGAAAGACATTCCGTGTACATGGATTGGAAGAATTAGTATTATTTAAATGTCCATACTGCCCAAAGCCATCTATAGGTTCAATGCAATCCCTATCAAAATTCTTCTTTTCACAGAAGTAGAAAAACGATCCTAAAATTGACACAGAACCACAAAGACACTGCATAGCCGAAGAAATCTGGATAAAGAGTGAGGCTGGAGGCATGACACTCCCTGACTTCAAATTACACTATAAAGTTATAGTATATAGTAACCAAAACAGTATAGTACTGGCATGAAAACAGACACATAGTCCATTGAAAAGAAAATCAGGAGCCCAGAAATAAACCCACATAACACTGAGCATGATGTTAGCTAATGTTTGACAAGGGAGCCCAGAATCTCCAATGCAGAAAAGATTCTCTCTTCAGTAAGTGGTATTGGGAAAACCGAATATCCTACTGAAAAGAATGAAATGGAATCCTATCTTACGGCAGACACAAAATGAACTCAAAATGGGTTAAAGACTTAAGTTTAAGACCTAAACTTTAAAACTCCTAGAAGAAAACAAACAAAAAGTTTCTTGATGTGGGTTTTCGCAATGGTTTTGGCATTCGTTTGGCAGTTGGGTTTGACAATACGACACCAAACGCACAGACAACAAAAGCAAAAATAAACAAGTGTGACTATATCAAACTAAAAACCTCTGCACAGCAAAAGGAATGATCAACAAAATGAAAAGGCAACCTGTAGAATGGGAGAAAATATTCGCAAATCATATATATGATAAGGGGTTAATATCTACAATACATAGGTAACTATATATAATATAACTCCATAGCAAAAACAAACAAATTAATCCAATTTAAAAAAGGGGAAAGGACCTGGGTAGATATATTTCCAAAAAAGATAAACACATGAACAACAGGTCAATGAAAAAGTGTTCAACAACACGAATGCTCAGGGAAATGCAAATAAAACCACAAGGAAAAATCATGTCACAACAGTTAGGATGGCTAGCATAAAAAAAAAAAGACAAGAATTAACACATGCAGACAAGGATGTAGAATAAAAGGAACCCTTGTGTACTGTTGGTGGGAAGGTAAACTGTTACAACCACTATGGAAAACACTACGGAGTTTCTTTAAAAAATTAAAAATAAAACTACCATATGATCCAGCAATTCCTCTTCTGGTAAATATCCAAGGGAAATGAAACGATTATCTTGAAGAGACATCTGCAGCCCCCATGATCACAGCAGAATTATTTACAACAGCCAAGACATGGAAACAACCTAAGTGGCCATCAGTGGATGAATGGATAAAGAAAATGTGACATATATTTACAATGGAATATTACTCAGATGTAAAAAATAAGGAAATTCTGCCATTTGTGACAACATGGATGAACCTTGAAGGCATATGCTGAATTAAATAAATCAGATGGAGAAAGACAAACACCAAATGATCTTACTTATATGTGGAGTCAAGAAAATAAAATGAACTCCTAGAAACAGAAGAGAGTAGATTGGTGGTTGCCCAGGGCCAGAAGTCGAAGAAATAGGGGAAGGTGGTCAAAGGGTACAAACTTACAATTATAAGATGAATAAGTTCTGGAAATCTAATGTACAGGATGGTGACTATGTTAACAATATTCTATCACATATTTGAAAGCTGTTAAGAGAGTAAATCTTAAATGTTCTCACTTCATACACACACACAAAATGGTAACTATTTGAGGAGATGGATGGTTAACTAACCTTATTGTGAGTAATCATTTTGCAATATATACATATGTCAAATCATCACACTATACCCCTTAAACTTACACAATATAAATCTGGAAAACTGTTTAAACAAAACTTACTTTGGCTGCCAGGCAGAGAAGACCTCAAAGGGGCCCCAAGAGTGGACTGGAAAATCCATTAGGAGCTATTGCATGGACCCAAGTGAGTTCTTAGACAACAGTGGCATGTAAAGATAAAAAAAAATTGACAAAATCTATGAGACAACTAGTCATTAATTCATCCAGATATCATGATCTGCTTGCCTTGTGACTGATGATACCAGCGGGTGAAGGAAAGGTGATGGCAAACCTGAAAATTTCAGTCACTTATTAGTATGGTCCCAAATCTCTGAGGCTTGCCGTTCCTGTCACACAGGAGAGTGGTTAACCAAACATATTCAAAAGGCTTTTTCTGCTCTTCTTGTATACTCGAATTCAGAATTTCTTTTTTGTAAAAAAAAGGTCAGGCACGCTCAAAACAACAGCCTTCTTGAGAAACTTTATTTTAGAGAAAGATCTCTCAAGTTCTCTGACCTGCTTCATAAAGCAGTAATACCACAATTTACTTGGAGCTGTCTATACCAATACATAAGTACCAACACTTACAGTCCAGCCCTGGGATTCTTTTCTCCTACTACCATGTATTTTCTCATCATGTCCACCCACCACCACTGCCCCCCCACCAATCTTCGTCTAGTGACATTGCCTGAGAGTCATCCAAAAACCACAAGAAGACCAACTGATATCATTTTTCTATTCCCATAATTGTATAACTGTCTATGTGAACACAGCTATGAAGGAGAGCCATCATTGTGAAGCATTTTGGGCAGTAAATGTACATTTCTTTGTTTCTCTGCAGGCTATTTTACCTGACTCTTGCATGTCCATGACTCTAGTACCTCTAGAATATCTAAATACAATAAGACATATCTAGTACCTCTAAGTATGCAATGGATAATTGCTAGGTTTTGAATTCACTTTATTATTAGATCTCTGCTATTTGGAGACAAAGGTAAGAGTTGGAGGAGAAAGACACGAGCCCTCTCCTGGCTCCTTTCTTTCTTCTAATACCTCAAACATTATCACGCCTGTGATCTTATCATTGTTCTTGCCTAGAGCTGGAATTTCCTCCTTGCCCTGGTTACCTCTCCAAATTATCAATTTATTTCTCCAGGCCAGCTCAGATCTTACAACTTCTCTAAAGCCTTCGCAGATGAAGCCATCCCAGTTTCATTCATCCATCCATTCAATCAGTAGATCAGTGGATGTGTAGGGGGCAGATGTTTATGTATTAATTGGAACATCTAAATCCTTTCTTTAACTTCCAGTGCTTGAACACTTTCCTTCTGGCCCATTAACCTCATTTACCCTACTCATTTGACTCTTAACGTTCACTTGTCTTGTTGAGGTGATTAACTTTTTAAATGCACACACAGTATCTTTACATTTAAGTTCGTGGCTCCTTGATGACATTTCACAGCCAAAGATATGAGGAAGTACTCATTTTTGTAAAGCTATTGGTTCAACCTAAAGGACCATATTTGATTATGAGATTATCTCTTTCTTGCTTTTTTATGTTAAAATGTATTTCTGTTTTAAATACACTCGATGGTGGAAATCAAACAGCAGCTCTGTCATGTTGCCAAATTTTCTTAAACCTATAGGCTGTAAATGTATGAGACTTTAGAATACTTTGAATAAAGTAGTCACAAGATACCTCTCTTCATCCCAAACAGCTTCTGTCAGAGAACTTCACACACAGAGGAGGCTTGCCAAATACCTGATCTGGTATGATCATTTTTCTGTGACTTGCTCTCATCAGAAATCAAGCCCCCACTCTTCCCTTCCTTTGTCCTATGTCCTAATAACTTAGTAAGTGATCAAAGTATGTGCTGGATGATCCTATAGTGTGAATCAGTTTATTTCCACCAAAGGCACAAACTCAAATTTACTCAGATAAGTACATGTGCTCATAAAAGGGATGAGACAGAGAAGGAGGGAAAGAGAGAGATCAAGACAGAGAATTAAATAACGTATAAACATTTCACTTGATAATTCACTTGATATTCCACTCAATGAGCATATGCCCCAGAGTGAACATGAGCTGCAAAATGGGCCTCTGCCTTTTCCTCTGGTGAGTTCACCTCCCCTGCCCCTCTCTTAGTGATCATCTTGCTGCAGGTCTGAGTATTCTCGTTTTTAAAGATATTTATTACATATAACATGATTCCTGAATTCAATGCAATTACTTCACCTGGGGCTCAACCAAAAAAGAAAAAAAAAAAACTATCTGTTCCAAAGCTAGAGGGAAAAATTGGTTGAACCGGCTTTACTGAGAGATGGTGTATCAGTTTCCAACTTGGCACCTTCCTAAGGGATTTTCAAGGGCAAGTTTGCTTATACTTAATTTTGCCTTACCTGCTGACTCCAGATATTATCCCCACTTAAGATGCCACTCTAACTACATGACACTCCACCCTGCCCTGGAAAGACTCTCTCTGACTTTGACATTTAATGTATTTTATGCAAGATGTTAGAGAACATCTTGATGTTCTCTAACTGATGATTCAAAACATCGAAATCACCTGCCATCATTTTAAGACTTTTAGAAGCACTATTACAGATAACAAACAAATGTACGAAGAAAATCACTAAAAAAAGAGAAAAGTTTTAATACAAAGTTCACATACACATGTCCCCAGAGGGGTCCGACAGGTAAGGAAACAAGTGGAGAATCCTTGATTGAAGACATTGTGAGAGAAAGAAGTCTGAAGGGGGAGAATAGCAGGGGATACTCAGCCTAGCCTGCTGGTTCAAGGCAGGAATGTGGGACCAATGTTGTCAAATAGTCTTTTTTTTTTTTTAAAGAAAAAAAAGAGAGAAGTTGAAATCTGGATTTATATATGAAAGGTTACCAAGGGACTTTAAAAAAAGGAGAATCCTCTGGGTCAAGACCACAGGGCTTAACAAAAAATATCAATAGGGGGGCGCCTGGGTGGCTCAGTTGATTAGGCGACTGCCTTCGGCTCAGGTCATGATCCTGGAGTCCCTGGATCGAGTCCCGCATCGGGCTCCCTGCTCGGCAGGGAGTCTGCTTCTCCCTCTGACCCTCCCCCCTCTCATGTGCTCTCTCTCATTCTCTCTCTCTCAAATAAATAAATAAAATCTTAAAAAAATATATCAATAGGTCTGACATAACACAACGATCATCCATTTCCAATCCCTACACTACCATGTCTTTATTAAAAATAGGTGGCTTTTTTTTTAAGTAAAAATGCAACCATCTGAAGCCATCCAGTGCTAAATTAACATTCTGCAAATTGTGTGATGTGTGGTTTTCTGTCTATGGAATTTTGCTGACTCAGGAAAAAAATGCAATTTTTAGTTTGCTTGGAAAAAAGTGTTTACTACCTCCCAATATATAAGGACATTATAGCATGATGCCAAGTCTGTGCCTGGAGGTCTTTCTTTCTTTTGACTAATGAGAAATGCTTCCAGTCACTGTCTACTGAGAAGTTAAGAAATAAAATAAATTAAATAGTTTCCTACCCCTGTAAGACAAGTTGGATTTATTCTTCATGGGATCACTGTACTAGATTATCATCATACACAACCATAAACACAATTTGATGGTTTCTCTATCTTAAAAAAAAATCCAGTGGCCCCAAAATCAAGATTTCAATATGAATCAAGGAATTCTCATCATAGGACGCATTTCTGACGGGGAAGTCAGTACTCTGACAATAGAGTTGGCAGAGAATTGTCTGACTTTGTGATACACACAGCATCCGAAGTCATAGCTTGGAAGGGGGACCCTTACATCATTACTCCATACATACCAAACCTCTTTGCTTATTTCTGGTAATCGCTCACAGAGCACAGAAACCATCAGAGGAGAATAAGTCCAGGAAGGTGAATTGTGCTTCTTATGGCTATAAGAGATGCAGTGCTCAGTAGTGTGGAATTACTTTTCCAGCAAAATAAATCAGAGGACTTCCAAAATTTTTTAAATCTCAAATCATGAGTGGTGTTTACATTTCTTCTTGGTTTCTAGTTTTACATCCAACACATGGTGAGCAAAATATATCCAAGCCCATTCCAGAAATGAAAGGCAAAAACTGTCTTACAATTTGATGTCCCCTGAGTAATCTGGTACCAGAGATTGTAAATCTGCCTTTTATTGTATTGGTCTTTCTGATGAGCATGTTTTAAAACTGCATGGAAAATAGTTCAATTAAAACTATCACTTGTGTAATTATTGTCAAGTAATGTAAACTGCCTATTCTGGAATGAATGTGAAAACTAATATGGGTTTAAATACAGGAAACTTCTCTTATAGAACTGGAATGAACTCTCATCTTATAGATAAAGGGATATATGACTTAGCATTAATCAAGCTGGGGCAACTCAGTGGGTGGCAGAAAATATCTACCTATCTCTGCCCTGCCAAAATGATGCAGCAGAAATGGCATATTTTTGCTTATATATAAAATGCAGGGAAATTGACTGCTGTGGACTGATCATGAGTTTCAAGATGATTGTTAACTCCATGTTAGTGTTAAGGTCATGGGAAGAGTGATGTACTCTTCCCATACATGCCTAGTAACTTTATAGGAAACATTCTCTATCCCCAATCCTTAGGAGCAGCCATCTCTAAAGTCCTGTTTAATAGCTGCTCTATATTATACCTATTTTATTTTTAAAAAGATTTTCAAATGATTATTTATAGCTCAATGCAAGAGCTATTTGAACAAATGCCTGCATTTTAACTACACAAGTTCAGAGTTCTATGTTGTATTTTTTTTAATCTTCAGAGATATATGATGCTGGTGGGTTTCAAAGGTAAAAACTAATCTGCACAGTTGGGGTGTTTGTGCTATCCAAAGATCATGAAATTAATGAGGTCAACTTTAAAAGGGCCAAATTCTCTTGAACTGGTTTGATTTGAGCAAAAGAGACTCGTTTTCATGTAGTCTTAAAACAGTTTTATTAGAGCTATTTAAGTTTATGACACTGGCCCAAAGAGTTTTCTAAAAGGCAGGGGAAATCTCCTATATTTATCTATATTTCACTCTCTTTCTCTCTCTCCTATTCTCTTTATATTGAAATTTAAGATCTGACTTATTTATAATTTGCCGACAATCCTTTTTCTATTAGAACACTCAGATTTGAAGGGTATTTAAAGATTTAGGGTATATTTTGAATCTTCAAATCAACATAAAAAGCAATGTAAACTTTGTGTACATCTCTATAGGTTCATCAGTTTCCAAAACCTATTTTAGAAGCTCCTACTAAGTGCATATAAAATTTTCACCTCTCTCAATATTAAATAACAGCAACAAAAACAAACTATTATTCTGACTTAGGTAGATACGGGTTTTAAAGAGAAGATCGTTTAAGTTCTCTTATTATTAATGTTGAGTTAGTCCCCCATGGAAGTCTAATGAAATGATTAATGAGAATGCCATTTGAAACAGTACAAAGACATGTACGTTTGTTATAAATATTTTCATTCCTACTATAAATAGTGATAATAGAAAAGTAAACCATCATAATCATGGCCTTTCACTTGCCTCTGTCCCTTGCTGGTCAAGATTCTACTGTTAAAATCAGTACAAAGTGTTTTGGCACCTACTATAATTCTGGGCACTGGGAAATAAAGTAGCTGACATTGTTCTTACCCTGAGGTAACTTAAAATCTAATTGGCCAGCTACAACACACACACACACACACACACACACACACACACACACACTTTTAAAAAATCACATTTAGGGGCGCCTGGGTGGCTCAGTCAGTTAAGCATCTGCCTTGGACTCAGGTCATGACTGCTGGATCCTGGCATCAGCCCACATTGGGCTCCCTGCTCAGTGGGGAGCCTGCTTCTCCCTCTGCCTCTCCCCTCCCATGCTTGTGCTCCCTCGAACACTCTCTCTCTCTCTCTCTGAAATAAATAAATAAAATCTTTTTTAAAAAATCACATTTGTCCTGAGGCCACGCTGGCCAGATATATTTCAGACATTATAACCCACTATGTTCAGGCAGTGAAACAGACCCTACCACTCTGTCTACAGAAGCTGTAGGTAGATCTGTACATATAGTGATCTGGAAGGACAGACTAAGGCAGGACAGATGTGGAGGGACATTAGGACTAGATATATGTACAGAGAGACACACAATAGACCTATGCAAATGGGATGCAGATAGAGGTGGAGATACAGATATATTTGTGTGTGTGTGTATATATATATATATATAAATGGCAAATATCAGAATGCTTTCATTACTTGCAAACTCTGAACACATGGGTGTTGGAAATATGGACCTCAAATTGAGGAAATTTAAAATCTGTCATCTCCCAGGGTACAACAGAAATATTTGGGGCAGGGGGCGGAGAATAAAAAAGCAAGGAAATAAACCACTGGCACTCAAACAACAAATCATATACAAATGATTAAAAATCATGATTGATGTAATATCTTGTATTGTGTGGGACAAACACTGTGTCACATGAGGAGGAGAATATTTTTAGCTGAGGAATTGGGGAAAATTTCATAGCTTTATGGCTGGCCTTGAGGTTTGGTAGAATGTTATTAAGTGTGGAGCAGTATGTGCATATATACTGTGGAGGTGGGAGAGGGGGATTTACATTCCAGAAAGAGGAACTGTGGCATCAAAGGTACTGGACTCTACAAACCAGTTCAAGAGGGCAATGAGAAGATAGCTTGACTGTGTCGGAGTCTTGAGCTAGATTGCAGCTGAGAAATGTGGATTTTTCTTTAGTAATTAATTAGAAATGTTGAAAGGTTTTTGTATGAGAGAATAGAAGGTGCAAAGCATAATTCTTAAATGTTTAATCTCTCCGTGTTATAAAGGATAGATTAGAACAGGGACCAAACTTTCACTTGCAATAGATTAAACATAAGGTGATTAGGAACTGAACCAGAATGGTGGAAATAGAAATAGGAAGAAGAGGATTAGGAGAGGTGTTTAGATAGAGAATAGATAGCTTGAGGCTAAAGGAAAAAAAAGATGTCACGACTTAAAGGCTGGATACCAGAGAGAATGCTCTGCCACTTATTAATTTATTCAAAAAATGTATTCCTTTAACAAATATTTGAGGGTACACTATTTGCCATACACTGTGCAAGTCCATGGGGACTCAGTGGAGTTCATAATCTTCAGAGGAAGATAGGCAGATAACCAGATATCAAATAACCAATATATAAGTATACTAATTATATGCACTTATAGAATAAATATTCTAAATGTATGAACATGTATACATATAATATACATTATATATTTATTATTTAATACATATGAAATATATGTATATTATATTATATATCTCATCTTATATATACATATACACCCATACTCTTGAGGGGAAGATTGATGTTAATCAAATATAACCGATAAGTATTAAGAGTAACCAAATAACAAATACGTAATTATGAACTCTGATAGGGCTTATAAAGGGAAACAGAGACAGCTATGAGTTCATGCAACAAGAGTACCTGGGGGAGTTGAGGTGGTCCAAGGATGTTTCTCTGAGAGAGCGATGTTAACTAAGCAAATGATGGGAACAGTGCGGGCCCCACTTTGGAAGGGGAAATCACGAGTTCATTCCTGGACAAACTGAGTTTGATATGTCTTTGAGACATTCAGTTGGAAATGTGGAGTTGGAAGATAGAAATATGTGTCTGACACTCAGAGGAGCAGTCTGGGCTGCAGATCTAAATGTAGAAGTCCCCAGCAAACAGATGAGTCATAAGTATGGCTGATATCCACTGGAAAGAAAGTTTACAGTGAGAGACTTAACAGAGCTTAGAGCAACCCTTGGAAATCTGCCGTATTCAGAAGTCGAGTAGGGAGGGTATGCTGGCACAGGAGACGAAGAAGTTGAATGTTAGAGTTAAAAATGAGGAAGACGTGCTGTGAGAAATTTAAGAAGGGGACTGTCTCTTGCTGGGAGTGGTTAACGGTATCGAAGGATGCTCAGTGGACCCACAGGTTGAAGCCTAAAACACACCTCCTATTGGATGTAGTTATGGGAAGGGTATTGGTGGCCTTGATGAGAGTAGTTTAGGAAGAGGGGAAGGAATAAAATCCAAATTATTGTCAGATAAGAATTGAGTGGGAGGTGAGGAACTAGGATGTTAATATAGACAGCTCCATCTGAAACATTTGGCAGTTAACAGACTTTAATAAACTTCCTTTTTGAAAGGAAAAATAAGGTTTTGTTGTTGTTCTCATTAGTGTGATGTGTGCATGTCTGTGTGTGTGGTTTTTCAGGAAACTGATAAATCAGTTTTAACCAAGTTAGCTTGGGGAGAGGGAAGAAACTTAAAATGAAAAGTTTCATGCACCTACACAAGGAACAATCAGAGCTCTTTATATCTTTACATAGATGGAAGATAATAAATAAGGACATATGGAATTAGAACTAGATGCCAGAGAATTTTTATCTCAAGAGACCTATGTGGCCAGATTTTTAGGCTACTAGATATAGAAAGATATAAGGCTTTTAGTAATAATTTTGGAGTAATGGAATCACATCATACAAACCGTTTGAATACAAATACGTAATTAAAGTTTTTATTTGAATTTAAGAGAGGAAAAAATCAAGTGGAAATAAAATGCTAGAATTTACATAAATGTTTCTTCAGAGAGATATTAGTTCCTTAAATAGCTTGCCTATTTAATAAAAATGCTTAAAAGTTTGTAATCTTGTATTTTTTTTTTTAAGATTTTCTTTATTTATTTGACAGAGAGAGAGAGGGAACACAAGCAGGGGGAGTGGGAGAGGGAGAAGCAGGCTTCCCGCGGAGCAGGGAGCCCGATGCGAGGCTCGATCCCAGGACCCTGGGATTATGACCTGAGCCGAAGGCAGATGCTTAATGACATGAGTGAGCCACTCAGGTGCCCCTGTAATCCTGTATTTTTAACTATAAGTTTCAAATATAGACAAATTCACTGAATGCCCATTGTGATAGATGAATAAATTAGTCTTGGACTTTTTCCCATTTCCTTTCCTATACTATACTTCCATGATTTTTCTTTATTTTTTTCCGTTGTATACTTGATACCATTTAAATTCCATCCTTTAGCTAAAAGTCCCACTCTAGTTATAATTTTATATCTTAACAGATTCAGAGCTTACTGTTTGTTTTGGGGTTTTTTGTTTTGTTTTGTTTTGTTTTGTTTTGTTTTGTTTTACATTGTTTCTCTCTTTTTCAGGTTCATTTTGATTCATCTTCTGGTTGGCAAGATCTAGCCAGTAGTTTTTCTAAACAATTTTTTTTTCCACTGTTGTTGCATTCCCTACGTTTTTCCATACATGAGATGGTCTGTCTATTGCCTTTTATACTTAAATGACAGCTGGACTGGGTATAAAATCTTAGGGCACAGTATCTTTCTCTCAAAACTCTTATCATCCTATATATTGTCTTCTGGCCTTGAGTTCTCTTATAAAAATTTGAGGGCAGTCTGATTGTTAATCTATTTTCTTCCAGGTTGTTTATATGATTATTTATTTGATATTGAAATTCAGCAATTTTACCAAATTTGGCACTGATAATTCTGTATCATCTTTTCCCACAACACAAATGCCTTTTTGAACTGTAAATAAAAGTCTTTTTTTTTTTTTTTGGCAGGGGCTTTTTCTTAATATATATTCAAAAGCTTTTTCCATTGTTCCATCTGTTTTATTCAGGAATACTAAATATGCATGAGTGATTCATTTATCATCTCATTGATTACTATTTTTGTGTCTTTGTTATTCTCCATTTAATTTTGCATGTTTTTCCCCATTCTACCCACCATATCTTTGTGCTTTCAATCACTTTTATTATATTTTAAACTGCCTTATTATATGGTTTTATTTCCAGTATATTTTATTTGTTCCTTACATTTCTTTTCTGGGGACCAACAGCTTGCTTTTAACTTTCTTCTATTATATAGAGCCTCTTATTTGGGCCCTTATATTTCTCCTTTGACTTCTTTGAGAATAGAAGAAGCTACTTATTTAAATTCTTCCTGTGCATTTTTAAGTAAGAATTCTTATGATATAAGTTTACTACCATTTGTTTCTGTCTTCTTGCTCCATTTAGTCCCACAGTTTATCTGTTGGTTTCTAAGTTTTACTCAAATTTGAATAAAGTTGGCTACCTGCTGAAAATAATGTATAGGACCGGAAAGAATGAGCTGTAGGATAGGGAGGTGCAGAGACTAGACTGAAATTTGTTGTCTCAAACATTCTCACACCGAATCAGTCTTTCCCTTTGTCCTGACTGCGTGACTCGTTTCTGCGTGCAAGTAGTGATTGCGACTCACGGAAAACCCTTCTACGTCAGATATTGCCTGTAGTGCTGCTTCCTCACCCAGCTTCACTTCCCGTGCTCTCACAAAGAGCGTGAGGCGGAGTCAAGGGTAATAGTGTGTGCAATTTTGGTTTCTACTTCAGTGCCACCTCCCCTACCATTCGATGCTATTAAACTTATATTCCACGGGTAGGTTCTGTAGTTTTCTGCAGCCTCTATACCCCCTGGATGTTCTCTTCTTTAATCAAAGAACCACTGGATATGCCTTTCTGGATTGTAACATTTACGGAAAAATCGACATCTATCCATGTTCAAAAAGGCGTGTGTTGGCGCTCAGCATTCTACCCTCTGTAGACCCAGATTTTACATCATTTGGTAGGCGTACAGTTAGTTTGTGGTTTGAGATTTTAGCCATTTCTTTGTTTCATTTTTAGCTAGAAGATCTTTTTAAATTTCTAGTCATCATTTTTGATGGATTCAAGGAAAAAGGAACAAAATTGCTATAACTCTGCCATCTGAAGCCTGAAGTTGGTGTGCATTAATTTAAAAGGGCTGGGACAATGCCCTTTGATATTTATTCAAAAATACAGTGTATTGTTGTGATTCCTCAAAGAGCTTAATAGGTTCAAAAAACTACAAATCCAGAAAAGGAAACTCTTCCTATGAAACTAGGACCTGTAAGGTATATGTAGAAAAGCAAAGAGGAAGATTGGCTTGGATGTAGAGGGAAAAATGTTATCCTGACATCATTAAATGTAAGAGAATTTCAGATGGATTATTTCTAACACGGTACCTGTGAACACTTAAAGTCATGTACCCTTTTGTCTACTTGATTTTAAGTGCTTGTCCTAACACTATCTATTTCTTTTTTTTTTTTTTAAGATTTTATTTATTTATTTGAGAGAGAGAATGAGATAGAGAGAGCATGAGAGGGGGGAGGGTCAGAGGGAGAAGCAGACTCCCTGCTGAGCAGGGAGCCCGATGCGGGACTCGATCCCAGGACTCCAGGATCATGACCTGAGCTGAAGGCAGTCGCTTAACGAACTGAGCCACCCAGGCGCCCCTAACACTATCTATTTCTTATTATAAGGAGAAAAAAGTTTCCGCGTGAAGGATTTTATCCCTTACAACCCATTCTCTTCCCCAACCTGACCCTGCAGTGAAGTCAAAATGACAGATTTGTGACATCATAATAATTTTTTTCTTCCCCAAGAACAAACTGTGAAGCCATTAACACAGGATGGTGACTTCACTGTGGGATCAAACAGAGCAGCTAGAAAGAGGGAGCAGTCTTATTCAAACACACATATATCTTCAATAATAACCAGGGAAATTCAGAAAATTACTGTCAAAGTAAATTGCATTTTGTATAAATGCCATCTCCTTTCAAGTTTGCCCCAGCATGATCATCCTTCTTTATTTAGTGGTGTTGCCCTTTTCTCCTTAGAGACCTTTAGCAAAATCTCCTTTTATATTTCATGTATCATTAAAATGACTTAAATGAGTAGGAATGGGGCATGCCTGACATTTATTTTTAATTATTTACATAAATAAAGAGATGTTATTATTTTACATCTACTGCAGTTCTGAAAATATTTTTTGCCAGGTGGATTTAATGCTCATGTTAGGATAAAGCACTGAACAGGTAATATCTATTCAATAGTTAGTTCACCAGGCCAACAGTGTATATTTTGATCCAAAAGAAATACCATGAGTCGATAATGACACTTCAGTAATTATTGTTCATATCTCTTTTCAGATCTATTCTTTGCATTTGAGAGACAAGGTTAATACATATGACAAATTAAACGATCATGCAAGGAAATATGAATAATGCTAAATGAGCAATGCAGACCACATGACAGGAGCTCAGAGGAGAATGTCATGACTGTGAAGGCTATGGGAACTGAGAGTCTAGGCTCTGGAGTTGGACCGTTCAAGGCTCAAATCTGAGCTCTGCAATTTAACTGCTATGCGATCTCACTTCTCCAAGCTGTGATGTCCTCAGTTATTGAGGAGGAGGAATTAAGCCTACTTCACAGGGTGACTGTGAAATGTAAAAGGCTATCTATGGAAAGCACATAGCAAAGTGAAAGCCTTCGATAAACATAAACAAATACAAGCTCCATTTTCAGATGGAATTGATGAAGGGAGTCAGGCTTTAGAATTTTAAGTAAAAACAGGACTTTGAAGACAGAAATCTAGGAAGAGGAAATCATTTTGACAGTTCTTGAAAGGGGATTATTGAAGGGATGTACACAATATATTTGGAGAGTAACTAGGTCTTAAGATTCATAGAAAGGAGTAGGGAAAGATAGGTTTAAAGAAGTAAACTGGGGTTAAGTTATGGAAAACATTAAATTCAGATTGCATTTAGAATTGACTCTACATTATTCATTCAGCAGTTTTATTGAAAATCTACTATTTACTAGTTACCTAATAACTGAGGATATAATAATAAGATGGATAAAGTCTCTATCTTTGTGGAACTTACACTGAGCAAAGGAAAGATATTGCAGAAAGATACTGAATGAGAACATAATGTGATAGTTTATATTTTAGAAATATTAATTAGATGGTCATAATCAGAAGAAATGAAAGAATGTAGGGATTACAGTTTTCTTATGGAACGTTATTTCAATGACTCAAAAATGATAGGAAGAGATTCAGGGTTAGACTAGAAGCAGTGAGGCTAGAGAGAAAGATTTGACAAAGATTGGAAAGGAAAAAATAAAAATCAGAGATTAATTGAATATGAAAATGCTGAAGTTCAGAGACGAGCCTGTTATTTTAAATGGAAACATTCAAGTGAAAACTCAGCAGATAAATTTCATGGGAGGTTTGTGACTTTTTTGTTTGTTTCTTTCTTTCTTTCTTTCTTGGAGGCTGTCTTCTTAGCAATGATGGTTGGAGATGTGAATCGATAAAATACTGAAAGTAGATGTTGAGATAAGAAGAAAAGGTGGAGAAAACTATCACATCCTTAGATCCTCTAGAGAAGGAAGAAAATAAAGCCCAACAGGAAACAGAAAAGAAGTAAGAATACATACTTGAAAACATAGTATTGTCATAGATGTCAGGGAAAAGTGATAGAGGAAGTGGTCAACTGTGTTAAATGTACCAAAACATCAGGAAAAATAAGGACAGAGAAAGGACTGTTAAAATTGACAAATGAAGACATTGTCAGAAACCATTTCAATGAGCAATTTCACTGGGGCGGTGAAAGAAATCATTAGGTTGCAGGAAATGGAGGCAATAAATAGACCCCACTCATTCAGTAAGTTTGGCATTAAAAGATAAAAAGAAGTGTCTCAAGTGTCAAGCAGATGTGTTAGGCACTTCTCCTTCCCATTCCAGATGTTAACCATAATCCCAAAGCACCATCTCAGAAGTGCCTGCTTTTGATTGCTGGGAAAACGGAGCGTAAACAAGTGTAAATGGCTTAATGCAGATTCACCAACATTGCAGAAGAATGCATTTCGATGATGTCCAGAGATTGCATTATCTTTGTAGTTGTAGCATGTGTCTGATTTTTTAAATACTACGCAAAATTCTGAAGCCCTTAGGAGACGGGAACTGTGTTTAGGAGGAGTCAAAAGGAGAACCTCTGCCCGCTATGTGCTGAAATGCTCCCATCTGTACTGAATTCTAACAGAACGTCTCCTCCATCATATACAGATTTATGGATGAGTTCCTTTATTACCACACATCGTTCCTTCTTGAAGATGACAGAAACCTACAGCTGCCAATTGCTAATAAGCGTAGTTTTCTTGCATTACAATCCACTCTACAATGTGTTTTCCTTGTAAAATCCCAAAGGTAAAAAAAAAAAAAAAAGATATATTTGCAGCCGACTGCAGTCAAGCTGTCAAATATCTAAACTGATTCATCTCTCTATCTCGTGTCTAAATTAGCACGTACAGTTCTGAGACATTTATGTCTGCTAAGGTGAAACCAAAAAAACACGCCACTCTATCATCTCTTTCAACCCATATTATGACAAAAGTTACATACCAAAATATGTAGGGAGGTTTCAGATGTGGTAGGAGACAAATTCTTAAAAAAAGATTGTAATGCATTATGGTAATGTGATAAATGCCATGTAGAATTGGTCCATTATGGCCATGGGTACACAAAGAGAACATTATTAGGGAGAAAGTCTAAGTAGAAAGGCAATAAGCTGTATAAAGAGTCTGAAGATTATTTAGAGTTAACTTAATAAAAATGTTTAATTTTTTCTTAGACAATTTACCAATTTGCCACTTCAGAAGGCTTTTTTTATGATTTCCTTCAACAACATCACTATTCCTCAATCTCGATTGAGCATTAGAATCACTTGTGGAGATTTAAATACTATCAGTATCTCAGGTACAGAAATTGGTACTTTTTAGACTTTGTGTGGTGTTCATTATGTGCAGCCAAACTTGATTGCACTGTGCCTACTGATGAACAAATGAGGTAGGTATAGCAGCTAGTATCTACTAACTATATCCATTTACGTGATAAAAATAAAGTCAAAAGCTAAATGACCTTAAAGTTAAAATAAAGTTGCATAGCTCTATCATGGCAGAACCTGACATGGAATCTCTGTGGTCTTAGAAGGGGTTTATACTGCTTTCTAACATTACAAACATCTTGAACGTCAGGACAACTTGCGAAAATGGTCTTTGAGGTGGATGAATCTATTCCATGTGGGCAGTGCTCAGCAAGAAGTGCCTGGGAACAGGAGCATCAGGTGGGAACCTACTAGAATATTCCGGGCATGAAGGGATGCTGTAGATCTACACAGGCATGGTTAACTCGCAAGTAAGGACATAGACTGACCAGACAGCAATGTGAATTTATGGTAACATCTCCAAATTTCTAAGAAAAAGAATCTTAGACAACCTAAAAAGCCTACTATATTACTAGACTATTTATAAATCTTTAGATTTGTAATTCTTCTAATTAGTGGTCAGCTTCCGCTTGCTGGTGATGACTATGGAAATCAACCCTGAAAGCACTACTGTAGGTCAATGAGTTGTAATTAAATTTGAAACATCTCTGCCTCGTGATAAAAATGCAATACCTCTGGCTGATTAGATACCTGGAAATGTCTGTTAGATAAAAATTCTGTCTCATAAATCACTAAGAAAAGAATGAGTCATACTTACATGCATAAATATTGCTTAATCTCAACACTTAACTGTGTGTGCATTATTAATTAATAACATGTGTTGCTCATAAACTACTTTTAATGCTTGTTACCAAGTATAACAGTTGACCTTGAATAGATCCCTCTTTTATAAACTTTCAAACGGCATCATGCTTCTGAATGCAAATGAATTTGACAGATAGGGGGGTTGTACATGTGTGTGTGTGCCTACTCTTAAATTTCTGAAAAACACAAAGATTTATGTTAAGATTTTATCAAGAAATTCTTTATTCCGGTGGAGACTGAATTTGTTTAATATTAAAATGCCATCCTTGGTCAGAGATTTAATCCTTTCATCTCAGAATTTAGTCCCTGATAGAAATAACAAAGAATGTATTATGAAAGAGAACTGGTTGACCTTCTTGTC
This sequence comes from Halichoerus grypus, assembly GCF_964656455.1. Lineage (NCBI taxonomy): Eukaryota > Metazoa > Chordata > Mammalia > Carnivora > Phocidae > Halichoerus > Halichoerus grypus. The sequence goes on along the minus strand of NC_135716.1, from coordinate 99,599,303 downwards.
ATTCACTTGAAATCATCCATAGCTTCTTTTAGAAAATTGTTATGGATTTCTGAGTTATGATTTAAAATCTAAAGATCTGAAATATATAATTGTATTTGCCAGTGTGCAGCTATTTTTTATTATTATTTTGAATCTGTGTAAGTCTTCAGCGTAATGAGTTTTATTATTTCACCTAAGCTTGCTGCCTGCTGGGTCAAGCAGTGCTCCTATTTATTTAAAATGTTTGAAATGCTCTGAGTGGTAATAGTTAATTATTTGATACATGCGGACAGACATCCAACTGAAACACCCAAAGTAAAGCAAGCTCAGAAAACGATGTTGAGCAAAACATGCAAGGAAAAAAGAGCTAAACAACATCAATCTGTAGAACCTTGAAGGAATTAGTTATTATGAACAGCTGAGTTTCCCAGGTAGCTAAAATTGTCTTAAGAGTTACAAACTTAATACTCACCAGAGCCATGCAGATAGAGTATGATACGGCTAAAGGAGATTCAGCTCTAATTATTTAAGTTTGTTTTGTCTGTTTTTATGCTGATAGTATTTGTTGGCACGTAAGGTGTCTACAGTAAAATACACAGCAGATAAGTATATAGCTTAATATTGGCAAATGTATATAACCACCACCAAGATCAAAATAAATAATATTTCCAGCAGCCCATAAATTTCCTTTTCCAGTCAATTCTAGTTGTAATTCCTCTGCAACTCCCCCAAAGACCATCACTATTCTGATTCCTAGCCTTGTAAGATAATCTTTCTTATTCTTAAACTTCATTATATATGAAATCATACAGGGTATACTTTTTATGCCTGGTTTTTTGCTTTTTGTTTTTTTTCTCCATATAATGGTTTTGAGATCCATCAATGTTGCTCTGTATCACTTACTTGTTTTTGTGTTTATTGTTGTTTTGGGGTAGTGTTCCACTGAATGAATGTACCACAACTTGTAACTACATTCTCCTGTTGATAGGCATTTGAGTTGTTTCCAGTTTGAAGCTCTTATGACTAAAGCTGTTGTGACCATTCTTATATAAGTCTTTTTTTGTGGACATATGTACCGATTTCTTTAGGTTAAATTAGGAGTAGAATTTCTGGGCCATATTTTAGCTACCTGGTTAACTTTATAATAAACTCTTAATTATTCCAAAGTGGTGACTATATTTTTAATCCCATTGGCAATATATGAGAGTTCCCGTACAGTTGATTGTTGAAAATTAAGTACATTGGTTCATTATCACCATATCTTCTAATTTCTTCAAGAAATGGGAGATGTCAGTTTTTAGGTGAAACATTTTGATTTTTAAATATTGGCAAGTGGGCGCCTGGGTGGCTCAGTTGGTTAAGCGACTGCCTTCGGCTCAGGTCATGATCCTGGAGTCCCTGGATCGAGTCCCGCATCAGGCTCCCTGCTCAGCAAGGAGCCTGCTTCTCCCTCTGACCCTCCCCCCTCTCATGTGCTCTCTCTCTCTCATTCTCTCTGTCTCAAATAAATAAATAAAATCTTTAAAAAAATAAAATAAAATAAAATAAATATTGGCAAGTAAGTAATTCAATTGTTTTAAATAAACTAACCTATTATATTCACCAAGCCAGAGTCTTCCTGCAGGCCACCAATTTGACAGTTCTGGAATATTACTTACTTCTCTAACTTCTTAAACAGAGTAAGATAAACAGGACCAATTATTTTTGATGACTTAGATTATGTATAAATGTCAATTATTAATCTGTATTATTACAATTTTGGATGACATCAGAATCTATTGAGGTACAAAGGAAGATCTGTCTCAATACAAAATAGCTCCCAAAGGTTCTAGGATTTATTCTTTTACATCATTTCTGCCTTTTGAAATTTTCTATCTCCTTTGTTGTCATCAGCCATTTGCTAAATTCTCGATGATATACATATGATCATTTTTCCTATTTCTAATTTATTGCTTCCTAATTTCCTTTGCAGGAATCCAGATAATCACTTTTCCACAAAGAACTATGTGTAAAATGAGGACAAATAAACTGTGAATGAATGACTGAAAAATAAACCCTTATAAGCAAAGAGTAAGAATTTGGGGCATTGATTTTGTGACATCTATTTTTTTGCCTGGAATGGCCTGTTTATTTCCTGGTTCTGAGCCATCATCTTCCAGAGAGAGGAGTTTTCCAGAGAGCTGAATTTTTAGATAGCTAAAGTATTAGCCTTATGTCAATAAGGGATTTCACCCAAGGACAAAGACCCGAATAAGGGACTAATAGGAAGAGATATAAGATGTTCTCATAAAGCAAATTTCTTCAGGAAAAAAAGTGCATCTCCAAATGCATTGGCCTTTCTTTATACAACAGATTAATGTTTTATGGTATTCACTGTGAATATTTATAAAGGCTGGTATGAACCATTGGTTCTCAAGTAATCGGTAATTATTACATATTTTTTGGCAATGCAGAAAGTATTCCCAATTTCTGGTTTAATTTTGAAGCAATAGCAGCTAACAATAATCGAGTGTTTATGTGGTTAGGACTATCTTAGCCTTTTACATACATTGTTGAGTCTGATCCTCACACCATGCAATGAGAACAGTTATTATTATCAGACCCACATTCCAAAGGAGAAATCTGTAACCCAGACACATTAGTAAGAGGACCAAATTCATCCAGCTAATAGAAGGTGGGAGCAGAAACTGAACCCAGAAAGTTTTCTTACAGAGCCCATGATATTATCCACAATGCTACACATCTCTGTGTCTATATCTTTTTTTTTCTTCTAGGTTGAAATTTTAAGAAAATAATTTAGTTAATGTCACATTTGCAATTACTTTAATGACTTGCAATAAATCATTGTCACAGTTCCCTACATGCTACTGAAACTATCAGAAATCACTACTGAATGAGCAACATATTCTGAATAGCTACTTTTAACATGCTTCTGTATTAAAGGAGAAATTGTTAAGCCGAAGTGCTTGCCTACATGATAGATGCCTTTGAGGTATTATAAAGAAGGCTGTAAATGGTCCATTCCATTTACTTCCACAGCCCTATTTTCAATATATTCACAAGTAGGCACTGACTATGTTAGTTTGACATACCACTTAGAAAATCAAGTGATTTGTACCCGAGGTACTTAAAAAGAACAATTAGCATTCTATCAGAAAGAAAAGAATCATGCAATTGTACCTAGACACAGAACAAGCTGCAGAGTGTTTCCTTGTGCTAAGTAATTAATTACGTATCTCTAAAAATGTTCCACTTTACTGATTTACGAGGAAGGCTTTTCCATGTTTGCTACTTAGTTCACAAAGCCCTGCCATTCTAACAGCTATAATTAGAATGAGTAGGATTTCCAAATTCGAAATATTATTTGCTTGGCAATTAACATAACTTTTAATATAAATGTGTGAGTGGGTTTAAATAGGTTCTTAAAAAAAAAAAAAAAAAAAAAACTCCTACAAGAATATAAAACATGAGCTCCTTGGATGTCGACATTCACCACAATCTCACTGATCCTCACCCTTCTCCCACTTCTACGAGCGTTGGAAAAGTCAGCCTGAGGGATGCTCCTGGTTTGGAAAGGCAGCCTCTGCTCATGGGCTCTCCACCCTCATCTCAGGTCCACCAGGCCTTGAGAGGAATGTGCTCTTAGAACAGCTGGGGCTCCCACTACTCATTCAGCTCTTCAGTGGGTCACACTGCAAAATGAGAGGCATTGTACTGGCTTCTTCAAATGCAAATATGAATAAAGAAAACATTTACTTTTTCCTAATGACTTAGCAACCTCTGCTCCCGACAGGAACCATTGTTCCTCCCACGTTGCTAAAGATACTAAGAATTTTCTCTTTCTTTTTTCCTTAAAAAATTAAACTACAAATAATAATGCAAGTGAAGGACGTTGGGTTTTGATATAAATTTAAAGCACTCTTGTTTAAAATTTGCCCTGAGACTTTGAAGTAATCATCATTTTTATTTGGTTTTCTGTATAAGCTTTCAAATTATTTTTGCACGGTAAAAGATTGAGGAGGACTAAAAGATTCTGGTAAATAATAGCATCAGCTGTTTAATAAAGTTTTACAAACAGATGAAATATTGAATGCAGGAGGGCAGCAGGTTAGAGTCCCATCAACTTACAAAAACCAAAATTCACTTTCTGAAGACCTCCGTTTATACCAAGATGGACATATGTAGGAACACAGAAGTCTTGACAGGTTCTACTCATTTATTATCCAAAGCAATTGCCATTATTAGGAAGAGCCTTTGAGGTTGTTCACGATATGACATTATGTTTTGACTAAGCGTTCAGTATTAGGAATAATTAAGCAAATTTAAGCATATCAAAAGCTTTCAGAGCCACCAGGAGTTCCTTTAGTGTTTTAAAGACACCCCACTGAGAAAAGACAAGGCCCTTTTTTCCTGTCTCAAACAGGTTCCATCAAATCCCCTTAGCAAAAATCCTGAGAAAATTGTATGTGAGCAATATTATAAGAATATGTTGGTACCATTTCACCGGGAGATTAATAAGTTCTCTGTGGGGTGGCTCAAGTTTTCAAATGCATTGCATTTTTTATGCAGATAATGGATGGCAGTCATTGTTCTTCTCCTGAAGGACAAAACAAAAAGAAAATGGGGTAAGAATGAACACATAATGGTTTTATAACATATAAAAGGAATAACTTCCTTAGAGAAGCAACTGATAATTATTGGAATATATCACAGGAATCTGTTTCTCTTGAGGTGGCAAACTAGTGACCTGTGGATTAAATCTGGCCATCAGACACATTCTTCTGCCTGCACTGTATTCTAAAACATTGAGAGATGCCATACGAAAATTCAGATTTCATGCTTCTATCAAATGATCGAGCCACTCTGTGCTCCTGTAACTGCCTGACGGCAACCAGGTGGGGCTGAGCAGGGGCCCGTCTTTTACACACTGGACGTGCTCTCTACGGTTTACCTTGGTCCCCTCAACTTCCCATTGCCCGTTTCTCTGCCTACCTCATACACTTATTTTGCCTGTGTGACCCTCATAGGTAGCTGTTTTCAACCCCTATTTCATTCGTACATCCTAGCTAGTCACCATGTGCTATATTTATGCTTCTAAAGTTTCAAAAATATATTCGTTCCCTTTCCTCCTCCATTTTGACTAAAGTCAGAGAATGAAGTAGCAATGTGCTCGGTCTGCAAAAAATTAGAATAGAGGCACCCAAAGCAAACAGCCCCATATTGTCCAAAATCTCTGGGAACCCATAAGGGTTAAAATATTCAGCTTAAGAGCATTCAGTAGGCATCTTCTGAGACCACATATGGGTAAGAAAATGTTTTCTCTATATCCACCCTCATATTAAGGGCTAGATGCAAATCAACACGGGGTGAAATACAGGCATCTCTCAAGTTCGTGTCAGTCTTCAGATGTGGTTAGAAAATGTCTTGTTTGAAAAAGGCATGAGGGGTGCCTGGGTGGCTCCGATGGTTAAGCGTCTGCCTTCAGCTCAGGTCATGATCCCAGGGTCCTGGGATCGAGCCCCACGTCGGGCTCCTGGCTCAGGGGGAGCCTGCTTCTCCCTCTCCCTCTGCCTCTCCCCCTGCTCATGCTCTCTCTCTCTGTCTGTATCTCTGTGTCTCAAATGAATAAATAAAATCTTAAAAGAAAAGACAAGAAAAAGGCAATACATGAAATACTTAACAATAAATAATCCTTTCCAGGAACAATCATTGGTCTGCACTAGGTAAGCTCTAGACCATTCTAGCATTCAAGTTCAGTTGACCAAACTACTGTCAGGAGTAGAAAAGTGAATCACTATATTGCACACCTGAAACTAATATATCACTGTATGTTAACTATACTGGAATTGAAAAGAAAAGAAAAGAAAAAAAGAAAAGAGAAGAGGAAAGAAAAGAAAAGAAAGCAAAAAAAAATAAAGTATCTGGTACCAACTCAGCTTCTGAGGTATTCAAAGCATCTCCTAGAACTGTGCTTTTCAACCTTTATTTTGCATATGAATTATCTGGGGATTCTTATTCAGTAGGTTCAGGGTGGGCCCTAGGATTTGCATTTCTAACAAACTGTCACATGATGCTAATAACTTCCTGTTGAGTATCCTTGGTCTAGAACAATCTCATCTAGCCTACCTTTTCCTTGACTCTTTCAGTATCTCCCACGGGGCTTGGAGACTGTCACTGAAGCATGATGGGTTTGCCGTGTTATCCCCTCCATCTGTTTGGGCAGCTATAACAAAATACCATAAACAACAGAAACTTCTTTCTCACAGTTCTGGAGGCTGGACGTCCGAGATCAGGGTGTCAGCGTGGGCAGGTTGCAGACTGCCACCTTCTTGCCGTGTCCTCACATGGTGGGAGGGGCTAGGGAGCTTGGGGGTCTCTTTTATAAGATCAAAAATCCCATTTATGAGGACTCCATTCTTGTGAACTAAGCACATCCCAAAGGCCCCACCCCCTAATATCATCACTTCGGGCATTAGGATTTCAACATATGAATTTAGAGGGGACATGAACATTTAGACCAAAGCAGCAGTTAAAGTGCCAAAGAGAAAGAAAGTATAAAAGTACGTGATAAGATAAGCATAAGTCTGAGAAACCATTCCTGCAACCCTTGCAAATTGTTTAGACTGAACTTTCATACGTCACAACAGTGGATCAGGAAGTATGGTTACCAATACCTGATAAAAAATATTTTAGTTTCAAACTTCTTTATCTTTTGATTAAAGATCATTTGGTTTAATTTCTAGTTATTGTCATAAATAAAAATCGTGATGTTAATGATTTCACAAGTCTATTCTGTGTTATTCTGATTACGAATTAATTTTAATGATCATTGTAAGTGATTATTAGTAAATTGCATTGAGGCAATTGCTAATTTTAGATCATCCCAATGCTGTAAAGTTCCAGTTAATTTGCAGTTTATCAATATTTATATATTAATAAAAATGCTAATTTTTCATACAATTGACATAGCACTTAAAGAGATTCTTGGTACTCCTCCAAGTTATATAGGTTAAAACAACTGATCGGTTCTAGATTTTTGTGTGTGTGATAAATTCCATCTGGCTAATGCAATGGAGAGATTTCAAAGTCATTTCTTTGGTCCAGATTTCAGAATCAATCCTTTGGTATTCTTATGTCTTCCTTCCCTGCGAGGTAACCAATTTAAGTGAAATAAAGCGATTTTTAATGGAATAGACTGTTCAAATGACCCTATTTCCTGAAGAGGGCATTTTCATGAATATTTATTTAATCTCTTTTACTTTTCTCAGGTTTTATTTTAAATTATGTTCACCAGTATAACCTCGGGAGTTGAAAAATCTATTTTTTTCATGAAGGCATTGAATAATAAACATATACCTGTTGCATAAGGTTCTAAGAGATTTCTATAACTTGCTTTTAAAATATTCATGTAATGCCATCCAGCCACAAATAACAGATATACCTCCTCTTTCTTTTAGATTTTTTAAAAAATACGGTAAAAAAGGGACACCTGGGTGGCTGTCGATTAAGCGTCTGCCTTCAACCCAGGTCATGATCCCAGGGTCCTGGGATCGAGTCCCACATCGGGCTCCCTGCTCTGCAGGGAGCCTGCTTCTCCCTCTGCCTCTGCCTCTCTCTCTGTCTCTCATGAATAAATAAATAAGATCTTTAAAAAAAAAATAAAAATAAATAAAAATTTAAAAATAGGGTAAAAAAAACACATAGAACTGATATAACTGAAAGATAAAACCAAATAAGTATATTATTTAGAAAGCTATTACAAATATGAAATGTTGACATATTCGTGATGAAATAGGGAGATGATGTTCATATATACTGAATGCAAAATTTTTTCTCTCTGAAATACATAAACAATGCGAACAGTTTACAGAAAAAGTTTCAAGACGGTTCATCCCGCAGAGGAAGTTTGTGAAATTTTTACACTAGCTTAGGCAAGAATAACTCATTATAAGTCTTCCTTACATCGGCTTTAATCAGAATCATTAAAGTCTTTATTTAAATTCTGATTTGGAAGTGTTTCGAGCAACCGAAAATAATTGGTAAGTAAATTTGCTCTACAAAGATTTTTTTTCCAAAAGATCACCATTATTCGAGTTAGTGAGAGAGAAAAATATATATATTTTTTCCAAAAGATATTCTATTACGATTCCTGCAAGTCCTAACAAAGAAAACAGAAAACACGTAGCACGAGACTTGTGGATACAGATTTTTTTAAATTACCACTAGGTACACATGGCTCTGGCCAACGCCACCTTATCTTGCCTTTACAATTGCTGCCAAGGAAATTCTTTCCTATGCAGGCTGGGTTTAAAATCATTACCAGCTCAAAAACAAAACAAAACAAAACAAAAAACTGGTATTTAATAAGAGAACTTGGGCTGACAACTTTGAACCACTTTCAGCTGCGTTTAACCATCCTTTGCACACTTGTAACACGGGAAGCCCTCTGAGCTTTAAACAAACTTAACAAAAATTAGCACATTAGCCTGTATGTAGTTTGGAGCCTGCTAAGTTAGCTAGCTTCTCCTCTTCTCAGTTTCCGTACCTTCTGTGTATAGGACAACATAAAATGATGAATGAACAGTATGTAGCATCATGCCTGCTATATATAAATCGGTCCATAAAGTAAACGTTTCCTTTCTTCCTCTCTCATTGTTCTCCCCGACAACCTATTCTAGGAATCCCTGAGGCATATGGCTGCTTGAAGTTGTTTTGATGTAGGAAAGATGTTAGGGTTCAGAGCCAACGGTCAAGAAAGAATTCTTGACACGTCTTTGGTTCAAAAAGGTGGTTTTATGAAAGCACGGGGACAGGACCCATGGGCAGAAGGAGCTGCACTGGGGTCCTGAGGAGTGGCTCGTTATATACTTTCAAGTTGGGATGGGGTTAGGGATAGCGTAAGTCTCTAAGGAATTTTGGAAGCAAGGTTTCCAGGACCTTGGGGGACTAGCTATTGTTAGGAAAAGGTCATTTATTACTGTCCCAATAAAACCTTAGTTGTGAGACCCTTCAGATGCATATGGGTGGGTCATATGCTTGGGGGATGATTGCTAACATACATCTTAGGGAGTAGAGATAAAGGAAGTTTCCAAAGGAACTTTTTATATGTTAAAGTAGACTCACAGGATCCTGGAGGTCAGGCTAAGATGGCCGTTTGCCCTTAGCAAAGTACCAACATGGAAGCAGCTGAGTCCCTAGAGGAACGTCACTCTACCTGCTTCAAGGACTTGTCAGTGGGCTGTAGATAGTACGGAAATTTAATTTTTCTTGTTGCCTTTGTTTCCCACATCAGTTTATGCTTATATTAAATAGTTCACCTCTTAATTTTAGATTTTAGAGCCAGAAAACCCAGATGTGCATCTTAGCGCTGGCACTCTGTGTGAGTCACAAATGTGCTCAGTTTCCTTATTAGTACAATAAGAAAAATAATAATCCCTACTCCACGGGGCTGGTGTGAAAAATAAATGAGGTAATGTATGTGCGAGTGCTTTGTGAGCCAGTTCAGTTAACAATTATCATGAAAGCAAGCAAAAAGCTAGTTCTAAATTCCAAGGTGGATAGCAACTTAAGTAAGCCCCACTAGAACATCCCCCCCAAAAAATAATAATAATGTCAAAAAATAATAGTAAAATAAAATAAATAACCCCTAAGCAGATTTCTATTTTCATACATTTCTTTCTCCAGAAAACCAAATGCTGAGTGGAAAAGCGACTCCAGCACTATATAAAAAAGCCGCACAGCGCCAGATCCATTTCAATGCCAAACCGAGAATCAAATTGCTATTTCTCTTCACCTTGATATTCTTTTTTCAGTGCTGTGGATAAAGGCCACAGGCATTAAGACTGGTTCACCTTGGAATTTCCCATCAACCTTCAAAAGGAACCAGAGCACAGCAAGGTCTGAGTTTATTTTGTTCATAGGTATGAGATCGCAAAGGAACTGACTTAACAGCTCTTCATGTGAAAACATCCTGAGGCTTTTAGTTGACTGTAAATTCAATATAATCTCACTCTGTGAAACATCTGAAAATAATACTAATAAAAGAATAACAATAATAATGATAATAGTTAATATTTGTTGAGTAATTACAGTATACCAGGGTATGGTTCAAAGAGCTTCCCATGCACTAACTCATTTAAACCTCCTTTATATACTATGAGGTAGGTATTATCATCAGCCCCATTTTCCAGCTAAACAATTGACAATAAGAGTTACTGCTGACAGCAAGCTTATTTTGCAAGCTAACCCAGATGCTTTATACACCTAATTTCATCAAATTCTTAATCTAATTATGTGGCCAATTTATAAGAAATGAAAGTCAAGAATTCCTATTTTTCTTATCATACACTAAAACTCAAATGCCACAAGTGTTTTCCAACAGAGGTGGACAGGGACTGTTCAGAATGCTTCAAGATATTACTATCCCTGGTCCTAACTGCTAAATGTCAGTAATGACCCTTCCCTAGAAATTGTGACAACCTCCACATTTCTACTCATGTGTCAATCCTTTGTAGGGAAATATCATAGCCTTTTTTGAGAATTAAATTATAAGAAGAATGGAAAAATAGTTCCTTGGTTTTAACCAGGAATGGATTTTGGCTATTTGTTCATTCATTCATTTATTCATTCATCCAATAAATGTTTATCAGGCATATTGTGTTTGGAAGGCAACAGACTCGGTATCACCACATCAGAAAGAAGAAACACACACAATCCATGTCTTGTCTATAGTACAAAAGGGAAGTAAAATAGTAAGAGGGATAACTATTTAAAAGAAAGAAAGTGACTTGAAGCATAAGACATGTGCAAATGAAAATGTTCTTAGGGCTTAGAGAAGAACAGTCACTGCTGGCTGGGAAGAGACGTAGAAGGCTCCATGGAGAAGACCTGCCTGGGACCTGGGCTTTGAAGGAAGGCAGGCTGGGCTCAAGTAGAATCTGAAATAAAGAGAATTCTGAGCAAAAGAGCAAAATGAGTTAAGATACAGATGTGACGAAGTGTAGGACGTTTGAGAAACTGTGATAATACCATCACGACGGAAGTAGCCTGGTGTGAGCGGGGAGGGGAGATGCAGAGGTAGGGGGAGGATAATAGGAGGAAAGGAAGAGAAGATTGGAAGGAAAATCAAAGAGTATCATGAGGGCCAGGCTAGAATGGTGAGGGAGAGTCACTGTGTAGAGAACCATGACAAAAATTGTCTTTTGGAAATATTTATCTGGCAGCTGAATTAAATGTATTGAAGAGGGCACAGCTTGGAGATAGACATATAAGTAGAGTCTGTGTCCACAAAAAACCAAACCAAACCAACAAGCAAACAAGGAACTCCCATAGAGGAAAAAAGGGGTGGATTCAGGAATTGTTGCAAAGGTAAGCTCGACTCTTTGGCCACTAATTTGATGTGAATGGGTCAGCTTCATTTACAGTGAGGTTTGAGCTTAAGTGAATTCATAAAGCTATTTATTCAACCCCAAATTATGGAATACTTATACCTACCTGGGTGAAGTACTGTGTTCGGCACTGGAGATACAGAGGTAAATGATTCCCAGACTTTGGTGAACGGAAGGAGATTATACCAGGTCCAGAAGGAAAAAAAAGTCAGGAAGAGAAGTAGATTTTAATGGCAAAGACAGATGCAGTTAAGGAAACACTGAGTTTGAAGACCTGGCCAAAAATCCAGGACGAGGTGTCTAATAAGTACACAAAACTTGTCACAACCCAGCTTTACCATCCCTTTTATGAAGTTCTCTCCTGATTCATTCAACAAACAATTTTTAGAGTGCCATCTATATGCATATCACTGCACGAGGCACTGAGGATACAAATATCCAAATGCTATTGACTCTACTTGATTCCTATCTCTCTGATCTGCCCAACCTTCTTTATCCCCCCAGTTACCCCAATTCAGGCCTCCATGTCCTCTCAATTCAATTCGTCTAACGAACCCCCTTACCTGCAGTTTTCACCCTCTACAAATCTATTCTCTGTACTGGAGCTTCGGTGGCTTTTTAAAACATAAATCTGATCGTGACCCTCCCTTGCAAAACACCTTCCAAAACATATATTCCAGCTTGAAAAGTAAAGTCCAGATCATTCAGCATGACCCACAACTCCTGACTCTTGCTCACCTCTCCAGCATTTTCTTTCAGTATGATTCTCCCCTTATGCTAGACTTCAGTCACACACTCAGATTTTCAACTATGCTGTTCTCTCTCTCAAAGCCAAGTCTCCTAAGATGCAGTTCCTTCTGTATGCACTACTCTACTTCCCTCTTCATCTGCCTGACCACATTTTATCTTTCAATTATCAATTATGACACCTCTCCCTATACCCCACAGTATGGATCAGATGTTCCTTTAAAACACTTTCATAACAGTGTATTTCTCCAATCATAGCACTTATCATACATTCTCATTTCCTGTTAATTCTTAAGTGCCTGTCACCTACTAGTTAATATATCATGAATTCTTTGAAGTCAAGGATTACATTTTATAATCTTTGTATGTCTTGTATATTCCAAGCTGACTTTAACATGGTAGGAATGCAATATATTTTTTCTAAGTGAAAAAGTGAATAAAGGCAGTGTTTTACATACACTACCACATCTAATTTTCCCAGCAACCTTGTTATGTTAATAGATGAGGCGTGTGATACTTTTGCAGCTTATCAGCAAAGCCAATTTTCTAAAATTCTAGATAGATGCAATAAATTCATGATAGTTCATATCATCTACCTCCCCAAGATATTCACTCCAATCAATTCTTTCCTGTGTTATTCTGATAGTTTAAAACAATTCCCCTTGGGCAGGGCATGAGCCACCTTCCTAAGAACTACTTGGAGTGCTAGTTAAACATACAGATTCCTGGCCCTACCCAGAACTCTTTAATCAAAATCTCTTGACTAACAAAGTTTGAGAAGTACTGGAATAAACGAATAAAAGAACTCTCATTCACGCTGACCTGAAAGATTCATTTCCTGTAATGCAACAAAAATCCAAACTGTTGTCCTTGACAAAATTATAATCACATCTGTTCTCAGGAATCTCTATTTTAGGATCTAGGCATATTTCAATTACCAGTTAAAGAGCAGAAATTAAAAAAAAAACTGCATTCCTTGAGCACTTCTTACATAAACATTGTTCTGCCTTTATTCTCTAAGGCAATCACATTTTTGACATTATTTAGTAATGCATTGCCCCCTTGCAGGAGCATAATTGATCCTTTGATAGGACACAAAGCTTGTGCTGGGAAGAGGATGTATTTACTGTCTAAGTACATCCATATTTAGAAAGATGCAGCTGATGAGGCAAGTACTGCTCAGATTAATAGTTACTACAAAATGAGAAAACTTAGTTTATTCAGAGTTCTCTTAAGAAAGACCTTTGGATTTTTATTTTAAGTCCATCATTAAAAATGTGGTTAGTGCTACTGAATAATCAAATTCTTGTGTTTTTATTAGTATATATGTTTATAACAAAATCTGATTATGGAACTGGGTGGGAAATCCATTTGTCAGTAACAGAAGCTTCACTATGTGAGAATACACCATTTTGTTCTCTCTTTGAACAGCTTATGAGGGAAACATATGATGGTTGGAAATTCATGGATCACAAAGGTTTGCTGGACCGTATTATGAATTCTGGACCTGGTGACACCATTTTGTCATTCCAATTGTCTTATCTTCTGTATTAGGTTCTTTTGACTATAAACAATAGAAAACAATTCTGGCTTCCCTGAACAAAAAGAGAATTTATTGAAAAGATATTAAGGTATCACAGATTTCAAGAAAGAGTTCAAAAAAAAAAAAAAAAAAGGAAGGCCCCTAAAGGTAAAGGACAGGAACAAGTCATGGAATTTCAGTAGCAGCTCATTCTGTCATCAGTGTACCTCAAAAATCAACTGTCTTTTTGTCCCTAAGTTCAAAATTTTAAATTCTAGAGAAGCAGAGTAGTTTATTGACCCATTCCTCTTCCGGCATGATTGCTCTGAAGTGAAAGATTTCTGGTCAACAAGAATACGACATACAAAATCAAGAAAGAAATGATAGAATGGGAAAAGATGTTTGCAATGTTCAAAACTGATAAGGTATTTATAATCAGAATACACAAGAAACTCCTAAAAATTAGCTAAGAAAAAAAATAGAAGAAAGGATACAAGTAATGCAAAACAGAAAATCCAAAAATTCATGAAGCATGGCAGAGATGCTAAAACCTAGTAATCAGACATACAAATTGAAACCAGAATAAGAAGTCAATCTAAACCTATTAGTTCAGCACAAATTAGAAAGGTGGTAATGCCAAGTGTTGGCAGTAATGTGGGGCTGTAGGAACCTTCAGTACTATTGCTGGGAGTGTGAACTAGAGCAGCTATTCTGGAGAACAATCTGGCTCTACACAGTCAAAATAGTATGTGTACAACTTACCATCTCCAATTCTATTTTGGATATGTATCCCCCAGAAGCTTGTGCAGAAGTCCCAAAGAGGACATGTGCAAGGATATTCCCTGGAGTGTTATTTGTGGAAGCAAACTTGAGTGTCCATTACTGGAAGAGTGACAGGTAAAATGTTTTGAATGCACAGCAAGGAATTTAATGCACAGTTAAAAGCAACAACTTTGATGTAATCATAGCAACATGGATAGATTTAAAGACATCCCTCAGAGTGAAAAGCAGAGGCTGAATAAAGTATGTCATACAGTGCTATTTATGCTAATTAAAATTGCATACTAACAAAACAAAAATATGCATTTTGCAAGAGTACATGCAAACAAAAAGATACAGAGTGTGTACATTTGAAAATTTGCCTATGATGGAGAAAGGGAGGAAGATGGGAGTTGGGACTGGAGATACAATGGATCAGTAAATAAATGAAACAAGGGAGGGGTGTGTATGGACCAAAGATGAAAATGAACCATAAGATATGTAGTTAACTGTACTACTCATCATTTGCCTATGTATTTACATATGTTTCATTAATGAAAATCTGATTAAAGAAATAAAACTAGAAGTCCTTTTAAACATATCATCTCGATTATCTAAAGAAGAATCTAGGTTGAGGGGTAAGGAGGCTAGATATGAACAGAGAATAAAAGTAGCTACTTTCAGCTTTTGAAAAATTGTGTGATCCACAATTCCTTTTACTATTCCAATACATTTTACAATGTTCTTACTTTATTACCCCAATTTCCTAAAAACCCCACAGAACCTAATTTTAGTTGTACAAACTGTATACACATTTTCTCTTCAGTCTGATCTTGCCTTATATTTGTATTGACTTTTACATCCACATCATGATACATTCAACTTTCAATGTCATTTTGTGACCCCCTCCATGAATCAGCCAACAGCTTTCTCTACCCTGTAGCGTTCACACACCAGCTTCACCGTATCTTAGACCTCATTGTCTCATGGTTTTCTTCTTTGTAGGTCTCTAATAACTTCTTTACAACATATTCTGCCACCTCCTCCCATTCATCAACCCTACTACTTTCCATTGCCACTGGTACTTCAATAGCGCAAGCACAAATTATTAAGAAACTTGATTACTATTGACACCTTGATACCATAATCACCAAATTCTTCAATATCTAAAATCCCACCACTTCTCTCTTAACAGATGGCCTCATTTCAAACTTTATTAAGCATACTGAGCCCCCTAACCACCCTGCCCCTCAGTTTTCCAAATGTTGATCATTATCCCTATGTACTCATCCTTTTATCACCTTCACAGGAACAGAAATCTTTCCTCTTATCTAACTTCTCCACCTCAGTAATAAATTCCAAACCTTTCAATTCCTGAGAAACTTTGCTCCCATTTTGTCCCATCTCTCCTCGTAGCTCCAGTTTCTCTGTCTTCACTGGGTTCTGTTTTCCTTCAAGCATCCTTAAATCTTCTCCCATCTTGAAAACAATCTTTGCACTGAAATCATCCTTCTATCCTGAAACCTCTCTCTCCCTGATCCTATAGAAGGATTGGCTATATTTCTTAAATGAGGCATTTAGACACATAGCATCTTGCATTGTGGCTTGATATATATATATACTGGGTAATTGTTTCACAGTACCTACCCCACCCCCCGCCCAAACACACACAAACACGGGGACACATACACCTGATTGCTTAGACAGAACGTGAACTCTGTTACAATGTTAGAAACATTGCTCACTCTGTAGACATATCTTTTCAATAGCAAAGACCTGAAAATATGAATTATTTACAACTTTTGCCTGGATAATTTCCACTGTTTCCCACCTGAATTCTTTGTTTCTGTTTCTCCCCACTCCAATTTTCTCTCTTTTTACAACACAAATATCGGTATTTCTCTATTGCCCGGAAATTAAAGTTCATCTCTCCAGCGTGACATGCAACGCTTTAGCGTAGCATATAATCTGTTTCAACAGTGTATTCCCAACTCTTCTCTTCAGTTTCATCTTTTATCAGAACCCTTCTTTTCTATGTGTTCGATGTCCTACCTATATCAAACTATTTACTAAAAAACAATCTGCTACCTTTTTGTTTTATTTCCATGCTTTCTACATTCTGGTCTACCTTCCTGCAACACCTGTTCTCATCTCTACCTAGTAAACTTGTATTCAGCCTTTAAGATCCCTCTCTAATATTATCTCCCTTGTGATTTTCACAGGCATTAGGTGAATAGTCACATTCTTTCTGTTCCCGTGGCCTTCTGTTAGCACCTTGTAGTTCTGCTATCATAACACGCATCATACTTTATAGTAATGACCTAAAGAATATCTGAGTTAACTATCAGATTGCAAACAGAGACAGACTATCTTATTAATCACTGTATCCCAGCGTGTGAGTGACTGCCTATTATATAACAGATAATCTGTAAAGACTCATTGGATGAATAGGAGAAGGAATGAATGAATTAGTTGTATTCATCTTTACATGTCTTCCACTTCATCCACTACCCACAGATAAGTTCCAGATTAAGAGTTATCGCTCAGTAAAAAGTTGTTGAGTGGATAGAGGGATAAATGAATTAATTTATTCCATTTTTCTTTGCCTAGGCTTTTTCAAACCACTCCCCTTCCCATCTGAAATTGTTATTGACCATTAAAATTGGTAAGAGACTGACCTGTCTTAGCTTTATGGGTCTCTGACACATTCAAAAATCTGTTAAATATCATATAAAATATATTTATAAATCTATTTTTCAGAAAGTTTGCTTTTTATTGTTATTATGTCAGGGGCACAGGAATGGATTAATCATAATCCTTGGTTCATGAACATTATCATTATTGGTTATTAATGCCCTTTCATATTTGATTTGTTTGCTTATTTATTGAATGGGTTTCAATAAATCCACCAAACCATTTAAGAATAGAATATTGCCAGTGACTTATATCTATCTCTGTATTACTTGTTATTTCACACCTCCCCTTCTCACTATGCCAGTTACCTATATACTGAATTTTGTTTTTATCGTTCCCTTGTTTTTTTTTAATCTTTTCTCACATATAGATATACACTTGCTTTGGAACTGTATAAAAAGTATATCATACTGTATATATTCTTCTGGGAATTTCTTTGTTTCCTAAGCATTACACTATGAAGAATCAGCCAATTTCTGTTTTTTCCTAGTGCTATAATTTTTTTTTCTTCTGGAATGATTAAAATCCATTGTATTATAATTATATTATTAGTTACAGGAGAGCAATGGCTTCTTTCTGAGAAGTCTGAGTCCTCCCAGACATGTGATTTCCAAACACTTATACAGTGATAAAATTAGTATATTTTTAGATTGGGACTTAAAGGTTATATCTAAACTCTAAGCACATTGCTCATTGATTTATTTTTTTTAAATAAGACATAAAGTTTTAAGCATATGAGTCTGCAGCTAACTACCCAAATGCATCTGGGATTACTCGATGGCTTACTAACAACACAATCTCTTCATGTCTAATTTGTATATTCAAGAAGCATATTTTTAGCCTGCCTACTGTGCACCTGGCACTGATTATAATGTCAGGTATTCCTGTTGTTTGGTCATTTTTCTGACTTATCTTTCACCAACCACCCACATAAAGGATGAACTCTACTTATCGGTAACCCAGTGTACGGTGGCTGATAAATAATCCTCACAGCCAATAGAAAATGATTGTGGCATGAGACAAAAGCAGGGAAAGCAACAGCAAATCCTAATGTGGGACCATGAGATTGACTCCAAATAAGTAGAAGGCAGCAGATTGTAACAATGAAGGACACAGGCTTTAGTACTTGGCTCTGCCATTTTTTGTCCGAGTATTCTTGAGCAAATTAGTTAACCTCTCTGTACTTCAGTTTGTTCATCTGTATAAAAAGACTAATGACAGGGTTGTCACAAAGATGAAATGATTTAATATTTATGAAGCTCTTAGAAAAATGTCTGTTATATAATACAAGCCAATATAAGTATGTGATAGGTAAATAAATGATTTTACTGATATTTCATACTTGCTTACTTCTAACCTTATCTGCATTTGGATTCCTTCTAAAAGAATAATAGTAGTAGTCTGATGGGATTGTATGAGGATCTTTTCTGTTGGAAATCACGATTCTTATCCAACAAAGCAACTCTGATATAAGACCCTGTCCTTGATAATTACGGGTTGGAATTTAATTTTGCATATATGCAAATTTTAGGTGAGGCCACTGTGTTGACCTAACTCATTCATGCAGTTACGTAATGAATATTTATTGAGTTCTTAGTTTGTGCAGAGAACTGTGCAAGTGCTTCAGTGAATATAAAGATAAATCAGATATGGAACTTGACTTTGAGCTGCTTACAATCTAGTAGCACAGATGACATGTAGATGTCAAATAAGAGGTGAAGATAAATTGTTATGCGACTCAGGAAAGGGAGATCTTTTACCTAGATAGAGGTACCAAGAATTTCTAAAGAGAATGCAATTCAGGAAGACCCTGAAGTGTGAGCAGAACATGCATAAGAAAAGTGTTTCCAGTGTGAGAGAACACAGCATTGTGTAGTTGGGCAGCAAGTCAACCAAGTTTGGCTATATACATAGTAAGAATAAATTAGGCTAAAAAGGTAAACTAAGACTAGATTTTAATAGCTAAGCATTATTTTTTTTTATTAACATATGATGTATTATTTGTTTCAGGGGTACAGGTCTGTGATTCATCAGTCTTACACAATTCACAGCGCTCACCATAGCACATACCCTCCCCAATGTCTATCACCCAGCCACTCCATCCCTTCCACCCCCACCACTCCAGCAACCTTCAGTTTGTTTCCTGAGATTAAGGGTCTCTTATGGTTTGTCTCCCTCTCTGTTTTGTCTTGTTTCATTTTTCCCTCCCTTCCCCTATGATCCTCTGTCTTGTTTTTCAAATTCCACATATCAGTGAGATCATATGATAATTACATTTCTCTGATTGATTTATTTCGCTTAATAGCTAACCATTATTAAGCATATATCATGCTCCAGGCACTGTGCTGACTGTTCTGAATATATTCTTGTATTTAATTCTCACAATAACCCTGTGAATAGGCTAATATCATCCCATTTTATAGATGAAGATGCTAAAGGTCAAAGAGGTCAAAAAAATCTCTAATGTCTCACACTAGCAAGTAGGAGATTTGGGTTTTGAGTTAGGTCACTCAGAGACCGGTCTCAGCTGAAACCAAAACGCATACTGCCTGAAATTAATTTTGAATGAATTTGTTTTTCATTTTTCACTTATGTTATAGTTAAGAGATTTGTGTTCTAAATAAGTACTAAAATCCTTGTGATGCAGAAAGATGCTATTTGGAAAAAGGTGCCAAGCCCATAAAAAAGAATGTGAATCTGCGATGCTTTTATAGCCTTTAATTCCTTGCACCCTCGATGGAGATTGCCATGCAGGACATTCCTATAAAGGGAGTGTTCTTGGTATCAACACCTGTGGAAGGAAGAGGAGAAAGCAGGATTGGGTAGAAGAAATTGTTCTCTAGTGAAGTCTCAACAAAGTCCTCAGCCTACCCCATAGAGTGCTTTGCTGCCAAGATGGCTTTTAGAGTTATCCCTAGTTGAGTTTAGGGGACCATGAGCCTTTGCACCCACTTGTTCACCAATCATTGAATGGAATCCTGTCCTAGAAGGGAGGATGACTTTGGACACACAAACTCTTCAGTTCAGGTTTTCTCAAAGGTGGCTGACAACTGGGGACTGTGTGCTGGTAGCACTCCCTGGAAACAAGTCCTTCATTCCCAAAGAAGAATCTTCTTGAAGAAGGCTCATCATAGCTTCCACCACAGGTAACAGATTAACCCCCAAATCTCAAAGACTTAATCCAAGAGAAGTTAATTTCTTGCTCATATAAAGTGCAATTGGCATTGGGAGTTGGGGTTGCTCTGGTCATGCCATCATTCAGGAACTGAGGGTCATTCTGTCTGCAACTTCTCTCACCTTTAACTCTTCAGCACCCTTTCCATTCATCCAGAGGAAGCAGAAGGAAACAACAGAGAATCACAAAGGAGATTTCCATAAGCCATGCCTGGAAGTGACATATGTCACTCTTGCCCACATTCCAAGGGGCAGAATTCAGTCACATGACCATACTTACCCAAAAGGGAAACTAGGAAATGTAGTTAATCTGTGTACTCTAAAAGAAAGGGAAACACGTTCTGACACAACCAGTCTTTGCCAAAAAGACTTTGTCAATAATACTAATTTTTCTGTCTTTTTATTGTTATAAAAAGCAATGTGCTTTCCAGATCATTCAACATGGAAGTCAGCATAATGGAATTCCTTAGTAGTGAATGGCATCTTTGAGATCAGGCAGACCTAACAGCTGACCTAGACTTAGAGAGAGCTCAGAAAATGTGCAAGTGTATGATAACAGGGTCAAAGTGATTGGTCAGAAGTGCAACTTTGTTGTACTTGTTTATCTCAAGTCTGTTTTTCTTCCCCAATGCTCTCCTTCCAAAAAAATTATTCTATAACACATTTGGTCTATTTACAGTAACATTCTATTGCAAATATAATCATATTTTTCTTCTTTTGGTTAGACTCTTTAGAGTTTGGGGCCAGGAGTCAAGAGGAAACCACCAGTAGTACTTACTGTTAGAAACAGTGCAATATACACTACTGAAAATTCTTCAGTGAGTAAAGGGCAAGTGGCAAGAACATAGTAAATATTGCAATTCTATATTCATAAAATTCCAAGTTTTTAATAAACATTTATCCTAAACCTAGCAGGAAAAGAAATACATGACTTACTTTTTGGACTTATCCCTAGCTCAGATGGGCTGGCATACTAAATAATATCCCATGCTGGCATGCTTATTTCCTTGAGCTATACTATACAGCCACTTCTCTCCTTCATTTACATTGCTATATTTCTAAAATAACATCCTGACACTTTTTATCCTCCATTTGTATCATTCCAGCACTTTCCTCTTCCAACCATAGCATGAAATGTGTATTAACAAGTATAAGACATCCAGGGATTGTTTCATACCTGGGAACCAGCCCTGCACTAAAAGCAACTTGAAAAACTCAAATTTGTTACTGCTCTTCTTTCTGCCTGAAAAAGCTTTAAGGTCAGACTCCTTAGGTCCATCTGTTGCTACCTTCTAAACCCTGTGTGTAGGGACAAATCATTTTACCTTTGCACTCTTCAGGCTTTTCATCTATAGAATGGGGTAACAATAATGTGATATTGTGATTTATAATAAGAAATATATATTTGGCCTTTGTCCCTATTTCTGGCACAGAGCTTATATAACCATTGGAATTTCCGAAGTGCTGAGAGTTACAAGGATGTCTTTTGGTATGTTCACCAAGTGACTTTTGGAAAGCACCTAAGGATGGGGGTTGGTTGCCAGGGGACCCAGCCTGTGATTTAAGGGTTAGAATTTTCAGTTCCCCCCTCTTAAGTCCTGAGAGGGTAGAGGGCCTCAAGGTTGAATCAGCTGCCAGTGGCCAATGGTTTAATCAGTCACACCTATGTGATAAAGCCTCCTAAAAAATCAGAGTTCAGAGAACTTCCAGGTAGGTGAACATATGGAGATGCGAGGAGATGCACCTGGGAGAGTGCATGGACACTCTACACCGTTTCCCCATACCTTGCCCTCTGGATCTCTTCCATCTGGTTGTTCCTGAGTTATATCCTTTTATAATAAACCAATGATCTACCAAGTAAAATGTTTCTCTGAGCTCTATGATCTGCTCTAACAAATTAATCAAGCCCAAAGAGGAAGTCTTTGGAACTTTCGATCAGAAGCACAGGTGACATCCTGTAGGATGGGGTGGGGGACAGTCTTGTAGGACTGAACTGTTAACCTGTGGAATCTGATGCTATCTCTGGGTAGACAGCATCAGAATTGAGTTGAATTATAGGACACCCAGCGGTGTCCAAGAATTGCTAGCTGGTATGGGGGAAAAAAACCCTCCCATACACTGGAACCAGTGACCAGAACCTTTTAGTCTACCATATACAGAGCTTTTGGGGATCATGGGATTAACACTCATTATGTGCCTGCTACTTCTCCTAGTGGTTTACTTGTTTAATTCTTATATACTTAAACTGCATGAAGTGAAAACAGTTATCCCCTGTCTCCTGTTTTATAGATAAGAAGAGTGATGCATAGAAATCTTTTTTTAAAGATTTTATTTATTTATTTGACAGAGAGAGACCCAGCGAGAGAGGGAACACAAGCAGCGGGAGTGAGAGTGGGAGAAGAAGGCTTCCCGCTGAGCAGGGAGCCCGATGCGGGGCTGGATCCCAGGACCCTGGGATCATGATCTGAGCTGAAGGCAGACGCTTAATGACTGAGCCACCCAGGTGCCCCGTGATGCATAGAAAATTTAAGTAACTCTCCAAAGGTCCTACTGATAATATGGGCAGGGCCAGAATCCGAGTCCAGCCAGTCTGACTCCAGAAGTTACACTTTCAACCAACACACTATATATACTGAGAATTGAAACTAATTGATTCAGGGTCACTTAAAACATCCCTGTTGGGCAAAAAAGCACTCTGTGTTACAGAATGGGAACCTAAGTGACATCTATGACTTACTGGCTCCAGACTTGTGCTGTTGCTTGCTTCTCTCAGTTGAGACAACAGTGGAAAATCTAAGAGTCCAAAATCCTTTGAATTCTCCAATAATAATGATGATAGTAATCCATACAACTAGAAGTTGACCAGATGGCTCAGTTTATTCTCCTAGTAATTATTCTGTATGAACCCAACACGTAGTTTTAAGATTGCTTTCTTTTTTTTTTTTTTTTTTGGTGAGTGCTGTGAATTGTGCAAGATTGCTTTCTTTAAAATAGAAATATCTTAGTGGAAACTATATAAATATTAACATTGTAGGGATAACAATGTAAACAATGTAACAATGTAAAATCAATCACGGTTCGTGACATGAGAAAAAAAAAAAACTCCCAAGAACTAAAGTTTTGAATGAGAGAATTATTTTTTTTCCAAGTACAATTTCATTTTCAATGTATTCTTTCTTTGTAACCCCTAAGAAGTGAAAGATAAAGTCCAATCTTTCATTTAAAATTGTCACTTTTTAAAACGTAAGAAATTGGGGGTGTCTTCTATTTTGGTTACTAAGTAAATCTTTCTTAAAAATAACTTTTCATATTTACAGAGCTCACTTCTCTAAGAAACTCAAACTGAAATACTCATTGCAACAAATTATCCATGAAATAAAACTTGAAAATGTAACATGACAAGGTATTTAAATTTAGAATTTCATTGGTAAAATACCTCAAAGACTCTAAACGACTCCTGATTTGATGCTGGTTCTGAGAAAAATTGGAATGGAGTATTATGCAATAGTGATGTGAAGGAAAGAAGCTATGGCTCTACCTGTTTTGAATACTTATGTGTTACTCAGAACCCACTGCTCTGACCTCTAGGATTGGGACCAGGAATTTTTAAGGGAGGATACCTAATCCTCTTGAATGATGCACAGTGGCTCACCACAAACCTTAACTGCTGCTATAGATGTTGGCCACAAAGAAGTTGTTTTCCTGTCTTCAGATATCCTGTAGCATTTTCATTCTTCATATGAAAATTCTCTATGCAGTCTACATTCTCTCATTGTTTGTGAGCCTGTATCTTCCCTACTAGGTTTGACATTCCTGAAGAAAAGCGATCACGCCTTCTTTAGTTTTGCATCTACACAACACTTCGTAGATACTCACCATTTATTGAATGAATGAATGAATGAATGAGTGAATAAGTGAATAGATGGATGGATGGTCTGTGCATTCCTGTAGACTAATAGTCCCTAGAATTCTACTCCAGTTAAGTTATATATATTTTTCTAATATATATGGAGACAGCATATTCAGGAGCTGGGAACTGTGAGCCTATTCCTGATAACCTATCACTAGCTACCATTTACTGAGTAGCCATAATATGTCAGGCAATGTTTGGTAATCATCACAATTTTTAATCCTCAAAAACATCTTTCAAAATAAGAGTATTATCCCCATTTTCCTAATGGAAAAATAGATGCAGAGAGGTTATGTACCTTGCTCAATACAACTAGTAAACAACAAACCCTGGCCTAAATTCAAAGTCTGTGCTCTTAAAAAGGCATTTGAAAGGAAGTTTTTTTCTCAGAGTGCATTATTAGTATTATCCTAATTTATAATGTAAAAGACATAATGTGTGAAGGTTAATGCAATGTCAGTGAACTACTTGCAGACAGTAAGAAGATAAGTGTTGTATCTTCAAACCATTCTTTTCTTGGCAGTTTTTTGTTCTTCCTTTCTTTAAAACCTTTCTTTATTTCTCAGAACTCAGGATATCCCTCACCACTCCTCCTTTCCAGAAATATATGCACAAGTTTTACTAGCCAAACAGGAAATAAAGTTCTAATTTATCAAATTGTGCTGTATAAACTCTATTGATAAGCTATGGTATAGAAGAAGACATTTAGGCCTGAGCCTGAAGTGGGATTACCTGTTCCTCCCCCTTAATGGCAAATGGCAGGATTCACCAGATAAGCCCAACTGGACTTACCTGCCACCTCCAACAGAGAGGCTGACACGCAGATGGAATTGGAGAGAAGATTCTGGTGAGATGTCTCCTTCAAGCCAACCAAGAAAGCCTGCCATCCTCAGGTGGTGAAAGCGGTCTTGTGGAATCGATTTCCTGCTTTTAGGTACAATGATTCCTCCCACCAGCAAATTTTAGTCCAGTGAAAATTCTTAATTCTTAGATCATAAGGAATCAGATAAAGCACTCCTCTCCACTGTGGAGACAGGGAGGTTGTAGGTTCTGGTTTCAGTTCTCTACCTATGAGTATAGCAATGAGAAAAAAAAAGAGAGAGAGAGAGAAATTCCCTTCCCACCCAACCCACATAGCCTGTAATACGAATATATAATTGTTTTATGATGCAGATCTCATTTAGATGTCACCTGCTCTGTGTGGTCTTTCCTGAACACAAACTCTAAACCAGTTCTCACACCAGATCACTATCACATTGCCCCATTTTATTTCCTTCATAACATTAATTACTAATGAAAATTATTTATTTTTTCCTTGTCTACTATCTGATTTTTGTCATTAAAACATAACCTCCACAAGAGTAAGAATTTTTCTTCAGGGACTTAAACAGTATCTGGCACCTAATGAGCACTCAGTAATTAATTTTTAAATGAAAAATGCAGTCTTACTCATATGCAAATACATTTGAGCTTATCACTGAGATTGCTTGTTGTTTTATGGGTAAGAGCCACGTCTTATACTTCTTTTAACGTACCATAGAATTTGCCACTTGGTGAGAAGTTAATAAACATTTGCTCTTGTTGATATATTTGTTAAAGTTTTTCTAACAGTTTCTTTGATGGGTTCACAGTCTTTTTCCATTAACTACTAACCACTTTCTCAATAAGAGAAATGTCTGATAATTTTCGCTCAAACTGACAAGTGTGCAGTTAAATAATAAATTACTGGCAATAAATGGTTTTCACCAGGCCACACAAGTCTTCTGGGAAGAGGGACACTAATGAGCTTCTCTTAAGAGAATAAATAATATTTCATGACTCATCCTCACCTGTTATTATGAGAACATAGTTCTATGAGATATCTCCCCCAACAAATAAAAATGATTTTAGAATGATAAAATCTAGGAGAGTTTTTTTTTAATTAGTAAACTTTATTTTTTGAGATTTTTAAAATTATTTTTGTGAGAGAGGAGAGAGAGAGAGAGAGAGTGTGCCTGGGCCGGGGGGTGGGGGTGGGCAGAGGGAGAAGCAGACTCCCCGCTGAGCAGGGAGCCTGTTGTAGGGCTTAATCCCAGGACCCTGGGATCATGACCTGAGCTGAAGGAAGACGCTTAACCGACTGAGCTACCCATGCACCCAGTGAACTTTATTTTTAGAGCAGTTTTAGATGTATAGAAGAATTGGGCAGAAAGCATGGAGTTTCCATATATCCCCTCCCCCATCTTCCTGTACAGTTTGCCCTATTATTAACATCTCGCATTGGTGTGCTGCATTTGTCACAGTTGATGAACCAATGTTGACACAGTTATTATTAACCAAACCCATCCTTTGCATTAAGGTGCACTCTCTGTGCTGCATTTTTCTATGGGTTTCATAAAATGCATAATATCCTATATCCACTATTACAGTGTCCTACAGAATAGTTTCACTGCCCTAAAAATCCCCTGTGTTCCACTTACTCATCCCTCCCTCCTAGATAGAATCAGGTTTTAAGTCCTATGTGTTCATAAAAATCTATTGTCAGCTGCCATGGGATGGCTTCTCTTTTATTCTCTGTTTCGTCTTCTCTCAGGCAGGTCTGTGGTCACAAGCTGCCTCGCTTCACAAAGATCTAGTGCCCACGTGTGCTGCCCCGTGCAGCCGAAGCTCGGCAGCCTGCTGCAGCCAGAGTTCCACAAAGCCTCGGTCATCTTTAGGAGAGAAAAGCCACCGTGTTTCGGGTCTCTGTCCTTTTCTTGCGCTATATTTGGTCTCATGCGGACAAGAGTGGTAGTCTTACCCCCTGGTATCTTCAGGAATCTTCAGTGAAATCACTTGTCCAAGTATTATTCGCCGCAGTTTCTCTCCCTACTACTGAGAGGCAAGTTCCATGAGGCAACTGGCCCAGCGATGATTCTACAGGCCTTGGCTTACTGGGGGGCCTTGGGGTTGCCAGCCCAGAGCTCGGCAAAAGTTTTCTATAAAGGGCCAGATAGTAAATGCCTCAGGCTTTGCACACCTCATACAGCTGCGGTCGCATATTCTTTGTTTTCGCTTTGATTTTTCTACAAAACCAAAAATGTACAAATGTGCTTAGTTTGAGGGGCATGTAAAAACAGACCACCACAGCCAGATTCGGCCTGTAGGTGACCGAACCCTGCTCTAGAGTCAGACCTACCTGGGTTCAGTTCTGTCTCTGCTACTCACTTAATACGTAACAGACATGTTTGATCTCCCTGAGTTTCCCCCATTTCTAAGAAATGGATCATAGTTAGTACCTTAATAGGGCAAAATGGAGATTAAGCAAGATAATGCTTACAAAGAAGCTCTTAGTACCATGCCTGACATTTGGTAAGCACTCAATAAATGTTACCAATCGATATTATCATTTGTCAGAAGGACATCTCCCTGACCGCTGGGTCTTTATTACTGACCAACCTTGACTGACTTCATCTGACTTTAGGATAAATTCTCTTCCAGAACTTTCCTTGTTTCCTTATGCAAATTGAATCTTTATGGACCTTCCCATCCATCTGTCAGATATGTACACATGTGTTTGCTTCCACTATGGAATGTGCTTAGACCTAGGCAAGGACTCCTCCTACCAGCCTGGAAGTAGATAGTAACAGATAAGATGGATATCACCAATTAATACGTGTGTGGCAAAATATCCAGTAATGAACAGGCCAGTTCAGTTGTGAATGCCCCAACGACACCTGAAATGAACCAGTTAGCATAAAAATCAGTGTGAGTTATAGCTAAATCTCATTACATAATTTCTTGCTGAATTGAGGTACTACCCCGATCAGTTTCCAGTGATAAAAAAAAGCACATTTTTTTTTCTTGGCACAAACTGCAGTTTTTCAATTCAATGAATTTTTACTGGACATGTATTTGGTGATAAACGTTGATCCAGGCCTTAAAGGGAAACAAGGATGAATAAGACAAAGCTCTACCTTTAAGGAAGAAGGAAAAAAGAAAGTGGGTGTACAGACAGCCGTGATAGAAAGTGTTGAAGAAGAAAATGAGGTACAAGAGAACATAGTCAGGAGTTGGCGTAGCTACTCTGAACAATGAAAAGTGGCTCCCAGCAGCTTTTTGGCGGTATCTTAAAAGATGGATAGGATTTCAACAGGATAAAATCAAATCATAAGAATGGCTGCGTGAGATACTAGCGAGAGGTACAGTTGACCAAAGCACGGGGATCAGGACAGAGAGTACTCAGGTGCTGAGGTTGGAATTAGAACAGTGTGAAAATACGTGCGTGTTCCTTCCATCCTCAATTCTCACACTGTACCGGAGGAACCTGAATCGCAGAGAGATTAAGCGCATTTCCCATGTTGCACAACTAATGGCTGAGCTGAGGTGCCCCTCAGCCACCCAGCTTCCCAGGCTGGTTCACTTTCCATTACCTAATAGCTGGGGACAGATAATGGATGAAATTGAATACCATACTTAGCTTCTTGGTTTTCCTTCTGTTAGAAGTGATTTGACACTGGAAAACTTTGAGCAGCAGGGTATCACGGTCAGGGGTGTAAACCTCTGATTTCAGCAACACCATGAAAGGGAACCTGAAGAAGAAAAGAGGCTGGAGGCAGGGAGACAGGCAAAATGGGGCCTGGCTAACTAGGGGTCCGAACCAGGGTAGTGGCCCCAGGAAAGCCGTGGATGGGACAGAGAGAAAAGTCTCTATCCACGGAGAGCCAAAGCAACTGGAAGCAGGAGAAGTAGAACAGAGAAACGAGACAGAAGAAAATGTCACACCAGCTGTGTCACTGTGGACGACCTGGGCAACCTCTCAGTGCTTCCTGTGTGTGAAGTAAGAAGGAGCAATTGCTTTGGCCTTGTTCTCTGCATTATTTGATCACTGCAGACCTCATGCATTACCCTTTTCTCTATAGAGGAGACAGAGCAGAGTAGAAAGGACTCTGCGCTCCATCCCAGACCTGCTGCCGACTCTGCACGGCTTCTAGCAAGTCAGGAGCATGGGGGACCAGGGCTGCCGGGTAGAAAGATGCTTCTGCTCACAACAACACTGGTGCACGCAGCTTTGGAGTTGGAGGGGCACAGGCTGGAAGAAGAAGCTGCTCTTCTGTCTGAGCTCCAGGAGAATCCTGCTTGGTTGTTTATCATCCTCCCTGAACTCTGAAGTGAAACACATTGGCTGATGAGGTGGCAGAAGAAGCTCCAGAAAGGTGTAACTTAGCAGCTTGCCTGTGTGCAGCAAAGTCCAGAAATAGCACACCCCACGTAGGAGGCTGCCCTGATGCATGCCCTTCTTGACGGTTCGCTCAGCAAGTCTCTGAAGTGTCACTTGTCATGGCAGCGAGTCAGTCAGGGAGTTGTCCTTAGTGCTCAGGAAAAGGGTGTTTTGAGGCATAAAGCTTTCTGGGTCTTGGGGAAGACCTCTCACTTTTCACTCAGTCGTCCATAGCTTGGTGTCAGGAACCAGTGACTAATCAATGCTTTACCCCCAGCCCCCATGGTCTTCTGTATTCACTGTGCCGAGTCGCCAACCAGAGCTCCAACCGCACATTCTTTGGAGTAGTGTTCTGCCTCTGAGCCAATGTGAGTGCCCTATGGCACAATATGACGGATATATCTTTCAGTATCAAGTAATCAATTATGCAGAATGCTTCATTAACAATAACTACGAGAGTCAATAACCAGGGTCGTTGAAATGTGGCTCATCTGGGCTTGAATTCACTGACCCCTCCCACTCTCCTTGTCAAGAGATATCAAGGAACAGATTCATCAGGAATAATGGCCAGATGTTTGCTTGTTAATGATCGTTCCATAATCAGAAATGCGATGACCATGGGACACTTAATCTTGTCAATTTTTGTGACAGAAAACATGCTTAATTTATCATCAGCTTTGAAGAAAACAGAGCTTTCATTCCTCCAAACCACACCGGAACACAAAATGACTAGACTTTAGTCTTATTTGCAGTATAAGCCCAATACAAGTTTTGCCTCGCTCAGTCTAACTACTTCTGCTTCTTGCAAATCCCATAAAAATTAGCATTGGTGCCTTGACCAAGCAGCTCCCGAACTCTTAATGCTGAGCTGTGTGTTGGGCTAAAATGAGCTATTAACGGGATCGATGCCATACTCTTCATTCTGGCCTGAGGTCTCCAACAGTGGTCTGTCTCACCTGCACCATGGGGAAACCCCTCACCAGCTTCTGACACTCTCAGTGCTCACGATCACCTCTGTGTTGCATCATCATGCCCGCCACCCTCTTCTCTGGCAACCTAAACGTGCTCCTCTCAAGGTGTGCGTGTGTGTGTGTGTGTGTGTGTGTGTGTGCGTGTGTGTGTGTGTTCCTTCATGGCTAACACTAACCATAATGCATTTCTCTTCTCCAAATATGAATGTGCTTTTAGTCTACACTCTATACTATCGTGTATGCAGCGTCATCTGGTTATATGATGTCCTGTCTCCCCAGCTGAATCAGGCAAGGCCTGAGTAAAAGCTGGCTCATAAATTCCACAATTGATGAATTGGGTGGAGATGCAAATCCTCAACAGAAGCCATATGAGAAATACAGACAAGGACTTGGATTCGGACGTCCAGAGCCAACTTTGAAATTATAATTCAGTCTTCTACCGGTTGTATAACTATGGGCAAATTATTTAACCTCTCTTAGCTCCAGGTTCATCATGTATAAAATGAAGTTCTTGAAAAGGCCAAGAAAAATAATGTATGTAAAAAGCTGGGCACAGAGGAAAGACTCCATAAATGTCTGTTCCCATTTCCTTTTTGAATGATCCAGTGAGAAGATCAGAATCTAGAATTTCAGTCTCTCTCCCTCGGCCTCTGTCTAATCGGCCCACACACACAGTCACACGCACACACACACATACTCAGTCTCACACAAACGTAATGCCCAGCAGTCGATACCTGTCTAAGAGTAATGTGAAGGATAAAGAAGCAACAGTGTTGAAACCAACAACAAGATAAAAAGTATACACCTGACCTAATTAAAGGTCTTGCTTTAATATCACCTCAGTCTTCTCAGTTTAAAAAGTATGCAAATACACAGAAGTATTAAAGCCATGCTATCTTAGTCTATTCGGGCTGCTGTAACCAAACACCACAGACTGAGTGACTTAAACAGCAAACACTGATTTCCCCCAGTTCCGGAGGCTGGAATTTCAAGACCTGGAGTGCCAGCCTGTTGGATTCTGCTTAGAGCCTACTTTCTGGCTTGTAGATGGCCACCTTCTTGCAGTATCCTCACGTGGCCAAGAGAGAGATTCTTGTTTTCTCCTCTTTTTATAAGGGCATTAATCCCATTGTGAGGGCCCCACTCACATGACCTAATCTAACCCAAATTACCTCCCAAAGGACCCACCACCAAATACTATTATACTGGGGATTAGTTCTTCAACATACGGATTCTGGGGCGACACATTCAGTCTATTGCAAATGCCATCTAAGTATTGCTCATAAAACATCAAAATGTAGTCACCTCCACATGTTTCATGACCCTGAAAGTGTTACATGCTTATTTTTAACAGTAAAACATCGCTTTATTGGTTTATTATTTACTAACGTTATTAATAGTATTTTATCATCTATAATTTAAAGCAGAAATTATTTCTCCAACCCTTAATGTATAAACTAATACTGAGAGTTTTCTTTGTAGAGTCAAACAAATTAAGAGGTTGCTCTAATTTAGTTTTTAACTGAATTTGTGTTCCCAAAATAATAGAGACACAATAGACATATAGAACAAAACAGATTGAAAGAGGGAATGCCACTCCATATTCCCCCATTGCCTTGGGCAATAATGTCAAAATACTTCAAAATGCTATAGTCACCACCATGACAGCAGGAGTGAAGCGGCAGAAAAATACCATTTTACTCCATATTTATTTACTCTTGAGTATGAGATTATAGCAATGTTGAATGTCCTAACTTCTGGAATTGAGAAATCTCCTTTACTGTTCCCATTCAATTAACCCAACAAGCTGTTGAGAAAGCCTCTTCTTCCTTACCCACACTTCAGTGGCTTGTATCTATGCTTAATGGTAGGCACCCTTTTTTATAGCATACTTTTATCCATCTTATTATTATCTCACTTCAGACAGCTTTCATGTGAGGTAAGTGCCCACAATGATGGACCCTATGCTGTGAGAGAGAAAGGGGGCAGAGAAGGAGGTTAAGAAGGAGGAAGACAGAGAAATTCCTAAATACCAAAAAAAGATTTGTATGTGTAAAATCCATCAAAAACACCAGAAGTGCAGCAGGGCATACATAAAAGGAAAGAGCTTTTGCTCTGGAAATCTATATGTTTGGCAACTTACTACAAAACGTTATTAGGAAATATTTGATTATGCCTTCCCAAATTTAAATTGACAACGCTGACACCAAATGACATCAATCTATTTATATAATAAAACAGCAAATCCTTAATGGCTATCTATGAACCTCATCAACAGCAATGTTATTAAGTGAATGAACTAGCTCATCAGGAATTGACATGTACATCTATCTACTTGCTTGAACTAAGACATCAGTGAGTCATCCTTGAGCCTGCCTCTCTTTCACCCCCATCACTCCAATGCACCACCAACTCCTCCCACTCCAACTTTCCAAACACATCTCTAATCCTATCAATGTCCCTGTGTCTACACTCTAACTACCCTCTTCATTGACTTTTACCGGGACATCTCCAGTGAAGGTCTACCTTCTTTCTGTACATCCATTCTTTCCTTGCCCTATCCATTCTCAAACAGTAGCCAGAATGATCGCTATAAAATATAAGTCTAATTTGTCCCTTGCTATGCTCCAATCCCTTTAACTGCCTCATGACTTTTTTTAAGAAAAAATGTCAAAATGTCAATACAAGCCTAGAAATTTCTGCATGACCTGGCCACTACTTATCTCTGCCAACTTTCTCTCTTCACTCCCCCTTTCCCTCTCTCACTCTCCTTCTTCTCATCGGCCTACTCTCTTACCCTCAAATAGGCCAAGTTCATTACTGCACCAGCCCTTTGGTACACACGGTTCTCTCTATTTGAAGCACACACCACCAGCTCCAACCTCTTTTATCTGGCTAACTCCTACTGATCCTTCAAGTTTTGCTTTGAATATTACCTTCTCAGGAAGATCTTTCCTGACACTGGAGTCTAGTTAGGGTCCCTATTATATTCTCTCCTGGCATTAGTTATATTTTCTTTGAGTCATTTAGTGTAATTGTATAGAGCTATTTGTGTGATTATCAAATTAAGACCTGTCTCCACCACTCCACCCTAAGTACCATGACAGCAGAGACTGGTTCTTTTGTTTGTCATTGCATCTCCAAGCCTAAAGAGCATCTCTGTATAGTAGCAGTGCTTTGTTGATTAATCCATTAGTAAATTCCATTTACTTCTCTGTAATCAATCAGCTGCATTTCCACATTTCTGTGCTAATCAATGGCTAACATATTTTGAGTACTTACTATGGGCCAGGCACTGTGCTAACTATGTCATATACCTCATCTTTTTTTTTTTTTTTAATTGAAGTATAGTTGACACACAATGTTACATTGGTTTCAGGTTTACAACATCGTGATTTGACAATTCTATATGCTATGCTATATGCACCACGCATTCCTTATCTTTATGGCAACTATATAATGTCATGCAGTTATCATCCCCATTTTATAATTAGGAAGCTGCATCACTCGAGGTCACAGACTAATAAAACTGAGATTCAAAACAAAGCCTTTCAGGCTCCTCTGGCCCATATTCTTAAACAATTCTCTATGCTGTTCCCTTGCAAGAGGAGGTCAGTTACATTTTTGGGGTGGGAGAGGAATCAGAAAGCACATGCTCTATTAGAAGTAGGTTTATCCATTGTTACAGTTTCACGCTGACCCAAGTACATCGTTTTTCTCTGTATTTGTAATTCCTGTTGACAATTACCGCTACCATGCCATGCTGAAAGGGGAAAATGTGTTTCCAGTTTCCGCAGGACACTGAGCACAGACAGGAATAAATTGCAGCATCTCTCTTCCATCTCTTCCAGCTGTTTCAGCTTGTTTGCTTGTTTTAAATAGGAGCACATAAGATTGCTCCCATACTGCCCTCTGCACTGGTCTCCCTGGTTGGCATTCTTGCCGGTCAAAGATTGCGGAAGACAGAAACAGCAGTGTGCATGAGATGAGACAGAGTTCACACAAGGGAAAAGGAAATAGGGGTATTTCCAAGGGAAATTTAATAGACCCCAGTTTGGCTTTAATCAAAATGGTGAACGATGTTGTTTAATTACTTTTTTTTAAAGGGTGACCAACTCTCCCACCTTTGGATTATCGCAACCTGAAACCGTATCCATTAAAAATCCTGGAAATAGCCGATTCCTCTGTCTTATAAATACCCCTTCAGCCTTTGCTCCTCCAAAACTGTTCCCTTGGTGACAAGTCTGTTCCCTGGGTGATAACTGATGGATTCCTTCCTCATGTCACTCAGACGATGACTTTAATCTGAAGAAAAGCTTCAGCTCCTTCTGAGGCATTAAAAACAGGACATAATCATGGCTTTCCGGAGGATGAAAAATGGAACTTTCCTGTCAAGGAAAAGCCCCATTGTGTGCTAAAACTTCAGGAAAATGCCAGTAGAGATGCTTTGGAGAAATATTTCCATGCTCTTGTCCATTTTGGCTGGTTCTGCCCTGTGTCTGGACTCTGAGCAAGAAGGAATGAAATGTCTGCATTGCACAGAAATGTCACTAGTGAGTACAATTTACTTATGCTCCTCTCATCACTGAAGTGACAGTATTTTGCAATCCTGGAGAGATCCTCAAGACAGCACATCCTGTTAAGCCAATTTATGGAAGAGAGCCTTATTTTTTCTGTTAATCTATTTTTCTGGGAGGCTTCAACTGCAGTCAATAATATGCTTTGGTACTTATTGTTTATTTATAAAAATGTTTATTCTCCATGTATTTTTTTCTGCCTGTTAAATATCAGGTGTTTCAAGGGGAAAAAATAAAGCAATTAAAAACTTTGAAGCTAGCCAGAATCATTTTTACAATACAATTATTTTTCTCTGATTTCCTGCAGATGATAAAATAGCCTAGTCCACAGGGGCGAGAAAGCAAAATTGATGTCCATCTAAAACTGCTTAATGTTTTTTTACAGAAATTATTAGGAGACAAACAAAATATGCTAGTACTAAATGTCCCTTTTGGTCCTCATTTTGAGAATCCTGTATTATTTTTAGAGTGTTTTAGGTAGGAATGCACCTGGTACATATGTTAGCTTTCTAAATTAACTCTTTCAAATCACAGTTGAAGTTTTATTTTAACAGCCTCTTTTAGATGTCTTGATATAACTTCTCTTAAGTCATTGCTTCCATTAAAAACAGGATTTTTAGAGTTGATATGTGACATATTAAAATGCTAAATTTTGGTTATTACAAAATGAATCATCTTAAAGTCACAGATGAATATATCAATAGGCTACCAGATAGAGGTTTTAATACTTCTGTCCCATTGCATTTCAACACTCTTGGCTCTTCCAGTTCCTTTTCAAAACTCTACAATAAGCAATCACCCGCCAACTTTCTCTTACTATCTTCTAAATGAATAGTCCAGGGGGACAAGGAAATACAGAGACATTGCCACATGAGTGGCAAGGGAAGTAGAACTGTGAATCCAGAGGGGAAAAAGAGAAGAATCTAAATTTTAACCCAAATTCTGTTTCTCATTTCTTTGGCTATTTTACTCTGAGCTCTCAGGTTGACTTTTCTGATTATGCTGTGATGTCCATAGTACTTTTTTTTTTTTTTTTTTACCTTATTACTACTCAGAATATCAATGCTGATATAGTACTTTGACTCTCGAATTATGAAGACGATGAATTAGAAGCAGCATTTTGCTAATCCCACATTATGAAGGGAGAATATTTTTTTAAAGGTTTTATTTATTTATTTGAGAGAGAGAGAGCACGAGGAGGGGAAGGGGTAGAAGGAGAGGGAGAAGCAGACTCCACACTCAGCAGAGTCCAATGCGGGGCTTGATCCCAGGACCCCAGGATCATGACCTGAGCTGAAGGCAGACACTTAACCGACTGAGCCACCCAGGAGCCCCATGGGAGAATATGTTTTATCTCAGTTTTCAGTTCTATTGCTATTTCCCAAGTCACAACAGTTATTAATAGACAAGAATGGTAAAGGTGACCTAAGTAAGCCCTTCAGAGGCAGACATTCTTTACCATTTTTGCTTAACATTACTAGGCGTACAATAGGTGTTTAATAAGAACTTTATGAATGAACATACAGTGGGTGAAGGGAGGGAGAATGTGATTTGAAACTCTAACTACACTACAGGAGCTTCTGTCTCCCTAGAGAGTGGCATAAATTCTGGAACACAGCAAAACCCATTGATGAGCTACTTGGTTTTGGGAGAAAAATAAAGTTCAGAAGGTAGAGGAGAGAAATGAGAAGAACTAAATTATTTCTCTGCATAATTAGGTACAAATGTGGGTGTTTCCAGGAGGATTGGGAAAGTGGAGAGAGGAAGAGAGAAGTTTGCAGAGAGGAAGAGAAGCTAAGCACAGAGTGAAAACCAAGCCCTCTAGAGGTAAGCCATTAAGAATGGCTCAAGGACTTTTAAGAATATGGTTAAATCTCAATTTTAAATTGTTTGTATATGGGTTGCAATGGAATCCACCACCCACAGGCCTCAGTAGATGACTGTTAATGGGTCACTGATACCTGGCACAGGAAGGCTCAGTCTGTTACCTAGTTGTGGGGAGCCATTGGAAATTAGTCACAACATATTTTCGATGATGAGATAATCCACAACTAAATGAATCCAATGGTAGCAGAAACCCAAAGCCAAGAGAGAACAAGAGAAATGTAAACCACTCAAGTTGCCCCATAGATGTAGAGAAAGACATTTCAAAAGTCAGGATACCCACCCTTCCATATATCTCTGTACCAGTAGTGCAAATATTATTAACTTCTCATTGGAATATGTTTCCAGGCTTCCAGATATTGATAACACAAGTGGTATGTAGACAATAAGCTTGAGAAGTAAGCCGATACTACGCAACATTTTGGTGGCTCTATCTAATTGTGAGGTTTTTGTTTGGGGGTTTCATATATATCTTGAAGTGCATAAATACAGTGCTATGATCTCACTTAATGCCCAGCAGAGTGTATACAGTGTATCTATATCTCCATTTCACCAAGGAGAAAACTTAGGTTCAAAAATTAAGTAACTTGCTCAAGAGTCACACAGATAATAAGAGACAGAGTCAAGGTTTGAACTCATGCCTAGCTGGCTGCAAGGCCTATGGGTATCCTATTTTTTGAAATGAACTCAAAAGAGAGGAGGTGTGTCATTCTAGAAAGAAAAATAAAGAATATCCCCCTGGATCAATCTCTAGTGCTGAGAAGAACTTGGTCAATGAGAAGCCATTGATTAGACCTGCATTATGTGGAAAACTGTAAGTCCCAATAGGCTCAAAGATAAAGAAGAGAACTCTGAGTCTCTCCTATAACACACAGGATACCCAAAACAAGTTGGAGTAGCCTTAATAATGCAGGATAAGAAGGAATTTAGCAATGTGGTTAAGATCAGCTTGAGAAGCACAGTGAAGGCCTGGGTTCAGATCTCACTGCAATATATACTTCTCTGTGCTTCTATTTCCTCATCTGAAAAATGGGTATTGTAATGTCTACTTCCCACAGTGGTTGTGTGGATTAAATGAAATAAAGCAGCTAAGAACTAGGCATATTCACACCTAATGAAGCTAGTGATGAAGATGATGGTGTACAACATCACCACTCCAGCTGAGATAAATAAAAGTATCCTAGATCCTAGGTTTTGGCTTTTTCTTAATTTTAATTAAAATTCTTCCCGATATATTGGATCAGGAGTTTTCATAAGGGGGTAACAAAAGTCTTTCCAGTCAGACATTTATCTCAGTATTTTTGATGAGGGCTAAAGGCAAGAAAACCTAATATAGATAAACCGAGTCCCTCACCTTGTATAGGTAATGATGGCAAAAGGAGCAGGTTACTATTGGCTGTTTTCATTACATGTTATTGGTTTAAACTGTACAAAGGTTTGAAGAACAATGTACTCTAAATATGGTAGCCCCCGGTGGACCGAGGATATAGGAAGACATGTTTCCTGAGTGAGTAACATTGCTTATGAGACCTCTCCTTTGCTAACCTAAGAAAATCATAACAAAATCCAAGCTGGTTAATATAAAATAAATAAATGAAAATCCCTATATAGGTCAGGAAGAAGATGAGAAAAATGACACCTATTCCTGATCTCACTGACAGAAACACTTAAAAAAAAAAAAAAAAAACAAGCAGACACACTGCTGGCTTCTAGGTGTGTTTAACTAATTGGAAAAACACTGAATTTTGAGCAGATCCCTCTGTCTGCCAAAGGCCACAATTTGCCACCAAGGAACATAGCTGCTAATGGGAGTTCAAGCAATGCACTCAGAACCATCTCAGTACCTTAGAGAAGAGACACAGAACATGGGGGTGATGTGGTCTGTCTCTGACCAATGGACTCTGAGTTAACCATCACATCCCCAAAGGGTTAACCACAGTGACATGTTAAGGAGGGAAAGAAGCACTTGGGAAATAATCAATTTTCACTGCTGTATGGTACTTCCAGAAGGTTGCTACAGTAATAAAATTAGGATGCCACTTTATTACTGCAGTTAAAGTAATTTTATTTACTTTTTTCAGTCAAAACATACACACACGGTGGTGAGAGCAATCAGCTGCTGCACTTGTTAGCTCACTGATTAAATATGTTGTCACCTAACTCTGAACTAATTAAGGAAATTGAAGTTGTTTGTGCATTAGCCAACATGGTATTAACATTGTTAACTGAGGTTTTTGAGCTTGCTTACTCTTTTCTCTGCTACGGTTTTTTAAATCACTTTTCTTTGTCACTAGCAATTTCACCCAGTTACCAAAACCCGTTAGAGCTATCTTTGAATCTTTGGGGTATATTATTGATAATAGCTGTTCACATCTCTTGCCATTTGATTGTCATGGAAGAAGCTCCAGATAAGAAGCATTAGAGAATTATGGAAGCCAGAAACATCAAATTAATTTGTGTAAGTTATAACTATTTTTCCCTACAGGATGCCTCTATTTGTGGGTGGATCTACGAATTTTAATAGAAGTAAGCCTGTGAATGGGTTCAAGGAAGAGCATCAAGTAACTGACCCTATGAAACCAACCTGAATCTTGAGAACTCTGGGACTCCGCTCCCCTGGCTTCTTTTTTCAGCTGCCTGATAGTATTCTGGCCAATTGTATTGCCCCTATGTATGCTTTTATTTTTGATAACCCCCTAATCCAGCCATCCCAATACCCTAATGTTGATTTGTCTATTTCCAAAAGCAGAAAGATGTCAGTAGGTTGTTTTTCCCCAAATGCTAGCTGTGAAATATTTATTCGTTGCTTTGCTTATTCCTTATGCTAGTGGAAAAGCAACTTCAGGCCTTCAGGGATCCAAAAGGGAAAACTCTTGAAGTGCTTCAAAGGAAAGGGAGGAAAGGGAAACAAAGAAAGAAAGAAAGAAAGAAAGAAAGAAAGAAAGAAAGAAAGAAAGAAAGAAAGAAAGAAAGATCTAGAACAAAAGTCAAACTACTGTGCTCTACCAAACCTGCTTCCCCAAGGTTACTTTCCCAAATAAGAAAATATCAGTACTTTGTATTTGTATGATGCTTTTAACTTTTTCAAAGCACTTTTACCTATATCATCCTGTGGAAACCAGGAGCTGACTTTTATAAATGGAAAGGACATACATAAGTGATCCTAGGGTGCTTCTAGAAGTTCCAAGCCAAAAAAGCTGTCGGGTTTAATGAAAAGAAAAGTGCCCAGAAGAGAATCAAGCCCATGCTAATCAAGCAGCATGCAGGTTATCAGCAGAAGACAAAGGCTGCCCATTTAAAAGGTTGAGAATTCAACAGTTTAAGTAATGTAATAGCAATTCTAAGCAGGACTAAATGTACAGGGATCAGCTGGAACCACTTTTAGCCAAGATTGATTTAGTTTTCACAACACCAGCCAGCCAAACAAGTAAACAAAGGTTTTTCAACTCCAACTGGTTATATTGACTTTAAACTCATTGTCTGTATTTTACCAGATTTTGAAAATTATGAACCCAGGAGACAGACAATCTGGGACCAGATTTGGGGTGGGGGGTGGGGGGGTGGTTAATGCTTGTGGATTTTAAAACACACACACAAAAATGGGCTACATACACAGCATGAAGTAGTAAGTGGAAAATAAAATGAGTACAGATAGTGAGAAACACACCCATTATATTAGATTCATTTTCTAAGAATTGCAAGTCTATGATTTAGAAAAGAAAAAGCCTGCGTAGGTAAGTCACTGGACAAGGTTTTTCTCTAAGATTCCTTGCAGCATTAATAGATTATAATTCAGTGAAGAACACCTTGAAAACATGATTTATCAGCAATGTCTATCTCCATTCACAGTAGCCCGTGGTTGTTTACTTTGTCAGTTATTAACAGAAAATGGAATGACCAGTTTAGGAAAGAAGGAAAGAAAGAAAGAAAGAGAGAGAGAGAGGGAGAGAGGGAAGGAGGGAGGGAGGAAAGAAGAAAGAAAGAAAGAAAGAAAGAAAGAAAGAAAGAAAGAAAGAAAGAAAGAAAGAAAGAAAGAAAAGAAAGAAAGAAAGAAAGAAAAAAGGAACCTTCCTAGGGGCCATCAAATCCATTTCTATACTTTGTTTGGATACAAACTCTCTCAGAATTTTCCATGAGCTTCCAGACACAGTCCCAATACACTCTGGTGGCTGGCCCTTGTTAGCTGCCAACTTAATCCATCAACTGTTTTAACAGAAAGCCCTGGAGAGCTGAGGCAGCCAAAGGTATTGGCCTCTCCCAGCACGGCTGAGGAGACATCCCCCAGTAGCTATGCAGACATGGCTCAGGATTGCTTTTTCACTAAAAGGATGTAATTGCTAATGTAGTTATTGACTTGATGGATCTGTCCCAGCTTAGCTTATTTCATTAGGGCTCTTTCCTCAGCCATTTTAGGATGAAATTTCCTAGGTATCTTACTATAAAGAAGATGTCTGTCTTCCTTTCCTCCATTTTTCAACATGTCATTAAAATTGATTCATGTTTTTTAAGGGCTCACGATGTACTCAACACGATATAACACATGGTTGCAATCCCTTAGCAGTTTATATTCTAAATGTGCCCTCCTGGTGAATACAAAAAACAAAACAAACAAACAAACAAAAAACCCACAACAAAAAACAGCCTCCATATTTGAGATCCCTAAGATGTCTGTGAAAAGCTTTGTTGCTTTCATGAGTCAGTTATTTTAGGCCACTTATGGTTCATTGATCCTCTTAAACGGTTGCTTGATCATTTCCTTGTTCATCAAAATATGGGCAACGTCGCCAAAGAAACAGTTGTAGTCAGAAGCCTTGGATTTTCCTTTAGTAGGGCATGAGTTTTTGCAGTCATTTCTCAGTTGCAAATTAGAAGACCAAGCTCCTTATTCTTCATCTGTTAGCCAAAGGAAGATCCCAGTGATGATAGTCCAAAAGCTGCTCGTAAATCTGTCTGATGTTAGCTACAATAGCCCAGGAAGGTTGTTTAACTCAGAGATGGCAGATTTCTTTGATCCAAATCTGAGGAATGAAGCTATTTATTAGAACTCTAAAGATAGTATTTCTTGGAAGGGGCAAAGAAATCAAAATAAAACAGAACCCATGTATAAGATCAATAACTTCAAAATACACGTTTTCAAGATTAAATCACAAAGCCCACCTGTATCTGAAGGAGAGTGTGAGTGAAGGAGTTAATGCCAGGCTTCTCACCCCGGTCCTTGCCACACTGTAATTAAAGTGGTGTCAGCCTTCCACTATAAACTAGTGGTATGATTTTCAGAGGTTTATGACTCCACCATAAAAATTCACTCTGGGCTGAAAACTGGCACAAGGCAATGAAACTTGAGAACACAATTTTTGTAGAGAAAATTATTTCAGCTCTTTTAAGGTTATAGAAACTTTTATTTAGTCTTCATTCCCACCTAATGAAAATAAATCTGCTTTATATATACAAATTTTCTATGAGTTTATTGAATTTCAATAATCTATGATGTTTAAAGCCCTAAAATATTTATTTTTATGCTCTTCTTAGCCCTGAATAAAGGTTTATGATGCAAGCAAGTATTGGGACTTTGCAGAATTTAAGTCAGAAAAACGCATAGGAGGGCATCAGATCTCAACCCTCTTATCCAAGCAGACAATTTCCCTGAGGATGCTTCTTTTCTTCCCCTTATTTCTTTCTGCACATTATTGATATGTTAAGACCAAATTCTTCCTTGAGTTTCTCAAAAATTCCTTTTTAAAAAAATATGTAACACTTTTAGGGAGATGGCCATAGATAACCTAGTTGGAAATAAAAGGGAATTCTACTATTTTTTATAAACTGTCACTGGAAGGATCTATGGTCAGAAGGGGAATGTGATTGGTGCCTCAAAGACCATTGATTAAAATGGTTGTTTTGACTGTTGTGGATGGTAAAAGAAATCTTCTTCCTTTGGGAGGAAAGGATCCATCCTCAAGCAATGGAATCAGAAGGATGGATGTATTTTTCAGATACAGGAGTTACAAACCTATTGTTATGGCAGTTTCTTTAGATAAAACCCTGATAAAGTCACCAACCATTAGATGGCATTCGCTTTATATAAGCCCTCACTTTAAGAAGATCTTAAAATGTATGAAGATCCATTTATGAATTCAAAATTTCTCCCTTGAAGCAGCAAACAACTCTGATTAACCACAAAAAGAGAAATTCATCCTTTAAGCATGTTGGTTTCTCTATTCTTGTAAAAACTGTAAATAAAGAGATCCAGTCCTAAATCTGTTCTCTGAGGAACTGTACATCTTTCCATATTAAGCATGCTATTTGAATTCCATCGATTTAAAACAATTTGAAAGGTGAAGGATATATTTTGGAAATCCTTCAGAGAAAAAAGGGAAACCCTATTATTTCAATTATTTTAAAAAATGAGCGAACTGGAAGCCATGAAAAAAGTTACCACTTAATCAGCATCCATTATGCGTCAGGCAGTTTGCTAGGCATTTCACATTTACAGATTACATTTGTTTACACAATGAAGCCAAAAAAAAATTCCACTAGAAGCCGATGCTTTCTCCAAGGGGTTAATAGAGCCTAAGTCTGGAGAACAAGGAGATGAGTGAAAGCAGCAGATCAGAGTAAAAGTCAACATTGCCATTGAAGAATGTTTTTACAGTCTTGCACTTAACATAACATATGCACCGAGTCCACAGGCAGAGGGCATAGACTGTCCTTGGAAAGCACATGGAAAAAATTAACCCCTACTCCAAATCCATCAAGCCGGAGGCTGGCAGTAACTTACACTCTCCAGATAGTATGAGGGCAATGAAGGAAAGTGCTCTCACATTCTGGCTCCCTTTGCAAAAGCCCTGTCTCCAAATGGCGGAGTTCCATCCTGATTCACTTTTCAAAAGTTGAGCTTCCTCTCCCAGGAAAAGAATGGAATACTCCAAGGGATCATGAGAATAACTAGAGGAAACTGAAGGAGTTCTGGCTTGTGTGCAGTAGGCAAGAAAAATGTTTCCAATAACCCAGTTTAAAGGACTATAACCTTGTAGGGCACAGAGAAGACACAACAGCCTGCAGGACAAGTAGGATTTCCTTGATCAGAGGTGAAACAATTCAGTTTGACATCGCCTGACTTTGAGGCCAAGACCACCAACAGAGCGCTCTTGGCAAGCTGCACTTAGAATCCTTGCTCAAGGGACAGGCTGGACTGGAAACGAGAGTGTGCAAAAATTGCTGAATGGCCACTGGGATTTTCAGCCACATCAGCACACACAGGAAGGAACACTGTCAACTTGGCCCTCTCTAAATGCAATGGGCAGAGATGAAAAATGAACATTGCTTTACAAAAATAGGGAAAGATCCTTCTGAGCAAACAGTTTTTGAACACCAAAAATATTTTTCTCCCAGATAGGACATGGGCTTCTCTCTGTTTATTGTTGCTGTTTGTTTGTTTTAATGTGCTCACATTAATTTGCCAAATGAGAATATGGACTTTACACTTTCCCT
The DNA here is from genome assembly GCF_964656455.1 of Halichoerus grypus. Lineage (NCBI taxonomy): Eukaryota > Metazoa > Chordata > Mammalia > Carnivora > Phocidae > Halichoerus > Halichoerus grypus. The sequence continues at coordinate 99,555,032 of NC_135716.1, read as the reverse complement.
CTAATATTATTTTTCTAAGACAAAAAGGTACTTGATCAAAGGCTGTATTTTGAGCACTTTCTACCTTCATTCCAATCTGAAAGTTTGGACAAAGCAGGATTGCGGTTATAGATATGGCCTCCTTACATTCTGAATTTTCTCACCATCCCTGAACTTATATAACATTTTCAAGTAAATTATTTGTGAGATAATTATGCACAAATGGATCAAAAATACTTTGATATCTTTTAAGGACATTTTATTCATGAATCAATTTAGATTTTGGATCATGATTTATATTTTGATGTTGGATAATTGGGGTAGTTGTAGATTTGTAGATGAGCTCTCAACAGATCTTTTATTTTTTATGGACACCAGCAAGAAGTTATCATTTAATTATTTGTGCCTGTTCAGTTCTCCTTGACTGAAAAAGCTGTCCAAACTCCTAAGCTATTGACTAACCCAACTTTCCTGAGTCTAATTTCTCCTCACCATTTATACTCACAATGTCTTGGAAGTTGGAAAGGAAAAGTGTGAAGTTATGAGCATGATACTTCCCTCTGCCCTCTGTGATATATATAATGTCCATTGTCTATGCTGAGCATCACACTTGCCTGCTTCATCTTCCCCATCATGGATCACATACCCCCACAACTCATTGCTCTGGATCCCTGGCATCAGATGGCTCATCGCTGTTTCCATTTCTTGGTTTCTCCTTCTGATCCTTATAAAAATTTATTTTCTGCAAGTTGTCACCTTGGCAAAGACCAGATCAAATACATCATCACCTAGCCAACACTCACCCTTCAGGTCCCTAACTAAATTCCATTCCAGGAGGTTTCCCTAACACTTGAGATTAAATGAACTCTTACTATCATCTGTTTTAAAGACCTTGTCCTTTGTACGACTCAACCCAACTGTGATCGTGTAAATATTTGGGTAATGTCTATATTTCCTACTGTCCTATAAGCTGCCTGAGAAAGGAAACTCGGTCTGCCTTGTTTCCTGTTGTGCCCTCAGCACCTAGAATAGTGCCTGGAATAGTAGGCCCACATGAAATACTCATCACTGCTGTTAAGTCAATAGTCACTGGTAATTTCATGTATTGTTCTTCACATGGAATATATGTCCTTTAAAAGAAGAGAAGGGAAGTATGTTTGTTAGCTTCTTCATGTGCCAGCACTATGATAGAATTGGTCCTCATTGGTCCTTTCAATGACCCTGTGAGGAATGGATTTTTCCCATGTAAGTTCCCTTATTTAAAGTCACATAGCTGGGCTACAGTTTAAACCCAAATCTGCCTGACTCCTAAGTATTTTCATTACATCTTCCTTCTTTCGTTCTCAAAGGAAATAATCACTATGATAGAATGCAAGACATTCCTTTCTGACACTTCATTCACATTACAGAGGTGATCATTTATGTTATTTATGAGCTTTTAACTGGTGTCTCATTGCACACCCTCCTGCCTCCTAAAATCCTTTGTCTATACAACAGCCAGAGTAATCTTCTTAAAATATAAATCAGGCATGTCACTTCCTGCCTTGAATCTTCCAGTTTTTTCAATGCACCTAAAATAAAGTCCAGATTCCTTGCAATAGACAATAAAGCTCTCTGAGATTTGGCCTCTGCCTACTTCTCAGACCTCAACTCCTACCACAAACCCTTTTGATCACTTTACCTCAGTCATGCTCATCCTCTTAATTCTCTTAGGCTACGCTAAGCTCATTCCTGTCTTTTTGCACTCTTCTCTCCTTTTGAAATTCTGCTGTCCTTGCATTCATATATATGGCTCCATCCTTCTTGCCGGTCAAGTCTCAACTCAACCTTTACCACTTCAGGGAAACTCCTCCGACTCCCAGTCTAAAACAGCACTCCTACCTCAATCCCTGTCACTCCCACCGTACTATCCTGGGATGTTTTCTTATCTAGCCAAATCAAATCTTCACCTAGCTAGTTCTTACTACCCAGGCTTCAGCCTAATGAACACTTCCTTCGAGAAGCCATCCCTAAAACTCCAGAGAGGGGAGGCTTTCAAGTGTAGATTTTGTAGAATGGATGTTTTTCATGGAATTTTGAATGTAAGAAATAGATTTTAAATAGTTTTCTAAAGTAATTATTATTTTAAGTAATTATTTAAGTATTCATTCTTATTTATTATGTAAATACAATATATAATTTATTGTTTATTATGACTATAGGAGTATAATTATTTCAAGTATTTAATGTTTAAAGTAATAATTATTTTAAACAATTATTGAAATATTTTAAATAAATAATTTAAAGTGTGATGAGTATTACAAAAGAGAAGTCACAAAACTGAGAAATGACAAAAGAGAACTCTGGGACATGAGAATATAGGCACCTATTCTAGTCTGGATAGAGGAGAGGTCAAGAAAAGCTTTCCAGTCAAGTGATAACTAAGCTAAAACATGAAATATGAGTAGGAGTTAGCCAGACATGGGGTAGAGTGTGGGTTGGGACAGCAAGGGAAGAATGTAAGAATATTCCAGTCATCTAGAAATACATGTATATCGTACCCTCTACCCCGGACATCCACTCACTCTCTGTCCCGTTGCCCTGTTCTCATAGAACTCACAAACATCTGAAATACATTATTTTCTTTGTTTATGGTCTGTCCCTCTAAACCATTAAGAGAAAAATTTCATGAGAACAGGGGCTTAGTCTTGCTATTTGAGTGCTTAGGCCAATGGCTGTCATTTGGGAAGTAACTGATAACTGACTTCTAAATGAATGTGTGAAGGTCTTAAAGCAATCAAGGCACCAGCGAGGCACTATGGCTGTGACATAAGATGGAAAGAGATAATGGCGTGAGACAATTTGGGGTTGGGGAGAATAGGTCAGCAGAGAGCAGAACTGGTTAAGGAAGTTGGACGTCACCCAAAAGTAATGAAAAGATGTAAATTTTAAGCAGCTGTGTTATATGATCAAATATGTAATTTTTAAATATTGCTCTAGCTAAAGTATGGAGAATGGAGAGAAGAGGAGCAAAACTCAGAGCAGCCAGTATTGGAAAAAGTCACAGTTGCCCACCTGAGAAATGACAACCTCTTGAACCAGGGTGGAGGCCATTGCAATAGAGAAGAGCAATTGGATTTAAAAAGTATTTGAGTTTGCGTATAAGGAGCCCTCTTTAATACCCATCACCAGGCTAACCCATCCCCCCACCCCCCTCCCCTCTAGAACCCTCAGTTTGTTTCTCAGAGTCCATAGTCTCTTATGGTTCGTCTCCCCCTCCGATTTCCCCCCCTTCATTTTCCCCTTCCTGCTATCTTCTTCTTCTTTTTTTTTTTTTTAACATATAATGTATTATTTGTTTCAGAGGTACAGGTCTGTGATTCAACAGTCTTACACAATTCACAGCACTCACCGTAGCACATACCCTCCCCACTGTCCATCACCCAGTCACCCCATCCCTCCCACCCCCCACCACTCCAGCAGCACTCAGTTTGTTTCCTGAGATTAAGAATTCCTCATATCAGTGATTATACGCAAACAATGAATCATGGAACACTACATCAAAAACAATGATGTAATGTATGGTGATTAACATAACATAATAAAAATTGGATGTAACAAGTGAAGAGAGAGAAGACCACATTGATTCCTAGCTGCTTTGAGCCATAGATGAATGATGGAGCCATTGCCTAAGGAGGAAAATCCCTGGAATTGAGCAAGTTTGGTGCACAGGGTAAGCATTCAGTGACTCTGTGGGTGGGTATTGGGGGGGTGGACTCAGACATTCTAGTGGATAAGTCTAGTAGGAAGGAAGACATACATGCCTGGATCTCAGACTAAAGATACACACATTTGGGTGTGATCTGTATTACTGTTGGTTAGTTGGTTGGATTTGTTGTCACTGCGTATTGATAAGGGTCTGGAGTCAAACTGTCTGATTTGGAATCCTAGGTCCCCACCACTTTTGTTGAGTGGTCTTGACCGAGCTACTTGTTACCTGCAAGCCTCAGTTTTCTCAGCTGCAAAATAAAGTTAATAAAAGATCTCCCCACAGGATTAGTTCAAAGGTGAAGTAAGATAAAAGTGGTAATGTGCATAAAGGATAGCCTTGTATAGAGTGAGCTCTTAATAAATGTTAACAATTCTTAGCCGTTATTAGACATTTGGCATTATAAAAGCTACCAGATTCATGGATTTTTGTTAATGTTACAGACACAATGCAAATGCAACAGAATCTCACAGGTTAATAAATCACATAGTTCAAATCTTCAACAATAGTGATACCTAAATTCCTATTTACAAGCTGATTCCTGAAATTGTCACAGCATCTACTGATACCATTTTAAACACATTCTATTCCAAATTTATTCTGTTCTTCAGATTGTAATTTTGTCATCTTTGGTAATCCGTTACTGGAATATGAATACGCATTTCTTTAGTAAGGAAGCATTGATAGGAATTAAAGTTAAATATCCTAAATTCTTGTCATAATTATTTTTCCTGACCAAGCAATAAAGAAAGCATTCAAAATGTACTACTGCGCTTCCCAGAGGTATACATTGAAATCTGCCACTGAATAAGTGGTTTCCTTTTTACCTGTAATAGATAATATATGTCTAAAAGTATAAGTAACTTTATCAGCTGTCATTATCTTGCTCCTTTCCTTCATCAAAAGATACTACGGAATGGAACAAAGCACTAGGTGTAAATAAAGAGAGGGATAGAAGTGTGTGTATGGATGTGTATATACACATACACATACTCTCATACACATACCTGTATACATATGTACAAAGTAAATTAAAATGGAAGGTGAATTATAAAAACAGAATAGTTTCTAAAAGGTAATGAATCTTCGCCCTGGAAGGGACTCTAAAAGTCACATAGTCCAGTGGCCTCATCACACAGATGCAGTATCTGAAGTCCAAAAGACGGGATAAATTGCTTGAGTTCATGGAATAATCCATGGCAGGGTCACAATAGAATGCTGGTCTCCTAGCTCCCAGCCCAGGGTTTTTCCACTACACTGTGATTGACAGATTTACTATTGCATTTTATTTAAAATTGATTCTGATGGAATCATAAATATGTTTGTTGTGTTCAACATTCCACAGATCTACTATAGTAGCTAAACAGATTCAAAAGTTAATGAAAGTTAAACTGATTATCTATATCTCCTTTATTTAACCATATATTACAGTGTTAAAAAAAAAATAACCCAAGATACACAATTAAAAGATTCATACAGCAAGTCATTGTCTACAAAAGATTTGAAAATAAGGTTGACATCTGTTACAAAATAGGATTAATTAGGTATTACTTTAAATGATGAATTCTGGCTCCATTTCCCATGAGAACAGTTGGTAAATGTACTGTTCTAATTAGGGATTTGGATCAAAATATCATTTTATTCTAATCATGAAGCCTATTAAGATTTTTATTAATACTATCAGTTTTACTAACTATGTACATCACACATGTTTTTATGACAAATACTTTTCGTCTGGTGCAAAAAAACAATCTTATAAACGGTGTAACATTTACAGTTGAGGGTTATTAATTTAGGACTAAATTGCTACATTATAATTGCCCTTTTATCATGGCATGCTTTCTTCATCATATGTTCTTAAAGATATTATGCTCTTAAAATCTCATAAGACCCTATAAAATGAGTGACAGACAAAGCAAGTCTATCTCAAGAAGTTTAAATCATAGGCTTGTTTTCTGTGGGAAGGACTAGTTCCTCCAAAAAGTACTTTCAAAAGAAAGCATGTGCCACATACCACAACTCTCATCTACTGTCTTCCCATTGTATCCAAGTCCAGTCACGTGACTTGTCCCAGCTCCTACCGAGCAGCATTTGGAAGGGCAGGGCAGATAATAAAAAGAAGACAGAAATTCGAGTGTGGAGTCCTGGGCTTAACTCCTGCCCTTACTACTTACTTGCTCTGTCACTTTAGGCTGGTTACTCAAGCCCCTAAACTCTTCCTATCTTCATTTGATGATAATACATCCATTTCTCAGCGGTTATTGTGAGAATTACATGATAATGTATGGGTACAGCGTACGGTGTTACTCATTTATTCAATAATTATCAAGTACCTCTCCTAGAATTTGTGAATAGCTGTTGTACATTTTCCAAAAGTGAAATAAGCCCCTGGTGGGGGTGGGGGGGAGGGAGAATGGAGGAATTTAAAATGGAATGTATGTGCATAAATAAATATTAAACTGCTTGCTGATTTCCACTGATAGCATGCTTATTTTTTAATGAATCTTTGATTATTTATTTATGGAAAAGAATTATCTTAATCTTACTTAGAGCAATCACAGAAAATTACCTCTCTTTTTAAATTTTTCATTATAATGGGCAGGAGGGTAAAACACCAAATCACACCATTAAATAATAGACATTTGGAAATGCTAGTTGCGTGAGGAGGCCTGCTCTGTTGTAAATGTTTCCTTACTGTCACCTCAAAGGACAAGGAGGTAATGGTGGCTGAGACAGAGCTCAGGATGGAGAGGGGTTATCGGCTGGATGGATTTTCATAGACAGAAAGGAGGGAGCCTCACAGGAAGAATGTGTGTGTAGGAGGGTAATTAGGTAGTGCATCTTTAAAAATATCTATCAAATGTACTTCTTAAGAGAGACTAGATTGTATGCAGGGAAATCTTATCCAAAAATGTTAAAAACTACATGTGCACTCTAACTTATATTCATATTTAGACTCATATTTTTAAATTCCTTAAAGTTAATTTGTAACATCTTTCACCCCGTAGGCCAAGTAAACATTTGTGATATCCAGTGACAAGGAAGTTTCTGGAAGCAAAGCTTTTAGAAATGTGTTCTAAGTGAAAGTGGCTGTCTCAAAATCATTGCCCTTATCCTCTGAGCTTGTGGTTGTTCTTAACAGCCACCATGCCCTCAGTCTCAGTAGTGAGCGAAATCTTTGCATGAAGACCAACTTGGAATAAAATTTTTAAAATATGTTTACAAGATCCATTTTTAAAATTCAAAATGAATATAATGTTTATAGAGATCCATAAAAACGCTTATTCTTACATCTTAAATTACTTACTTTACTGAAGAGAGGAATGCCAATGAGAAAAATTGGCACTACATTTTAGCTACTATAAGGTTCATACCTAGACATATTTCAGAAATAGCAATAAAGAAACAGGTATTAGACTGCAAACTGAATATACATAGCAGGGCACATCTCAAAAGTAGTTAGGCCACATGCTGCTTACTGCTACAAATACAAAGTGTGCATCAGTCCATTATCAGAAGTCCCAAGCTCAACTAGCTAAAAGCACTCCCTTGTAAATTGCCATTGTTGGTCCTTCTTAGTCTCATGAACTGCTCTGGCAAAACTCCACGTGGGATAAACCCAGTTACCTGCCTCTAGATTGTATCTTTGAAGCTGGCCATCAATGAAAAGATTTATACAGCTGAATAAATTTGTATCATCACATTTTTATGATCATTAACCTCTTCTCCTAACAGAGTCCTTCAGCTTCAATTCTGAATCCTAGGCTCTCTTGCCTTCTCAGGGAATTTACTTCTTTGGTTGTTCCTTTCTCTCCCCTTCATCTTAAACCCCTCCTCCAATTGGATTATTTCATTAACATATAAGTGTCTTCTACTGTCTCAGATCTTTAAAAAAGTTGTTTGGGTTTTTTTTAAAGCATCTCATCTTCCCACAGTTACTGCTGTGTATTTCTCTTTCTGTTTGTATCCAAATCTTTTTAAAAACTTTCTTCTGGTCTTGGCTTTATTTCTGAACCCTCTGTTTACCTTTCAACTCACTCGAATCTGTCATCTGCCTGCAACACTCTGTCTAACTCACTCTTGCTAAAGTTGACACTGACCTCCATAATGGATTTTTTAAGAGTTGACCCAAGTGGCCACCATTTCTGAAAACCATGGGCTTCATTGACTCCTTGACACCACAGTTCCTCCTATATCTTTGGCAATTCTTTCTCAGTCTTCTTTGCTAGTTACTCTTTTTTTTCTTCAACATCTTAATGTTGAAGTTTCTTGGGTTCTTTTCTTAGACTCTCTACCTAAGTGGTCTCATTCATTCTCATGATCTTAAAAATACTGTTTGTGCTAATGATGCCCAAATTGATACTACCAATCCTAACCCCGAGAATGACAGACTCATATCCAATTGACTACTTGACTCAGCCACTTAAATGCCTCAGGATCATTGCAAACCAACTTTTTGAATATGAACAAGTTCCCTCCCCTATCCCTTCCAATGACTATGCTTTCTATTTCAGTTAAATCCAATCTCTTTAACATGGCCCCCAATGATCTGCAGGATTTGGCCTCTGTCCAGATCTTAAAACTCCATCTCGTGTTTCCACATGGCAATCTCACTGAATCAATTTTGAAAAGGTTCCTAGAGAAGACCAACATTTTGCCTGCCTCAGGTTTTACATATGTTATTTTCTCTGCTTAGACAACTCCTTCACTCCTCTCCCATCCATTAACAGTCTTCACTTGGTTAAAATCAACTCATCTATTAATATTCAGTTCAAATATTATACCCACCAACTCTCCAATCCAACTTAGCTCCTACTCCCCAGCTGTTATTCTGTCTCTTAGGAGCCAGTTAATTTACTTCATAGAAGTTATCACAACATTTAATTATATAATTATGTGAGTGTTTATGTCCAACTTTTCCAGTAGATGATAAACACCATGAAGTAGGGACATTTGCTGTTTTATTTACCACTATAACATACTGTCTGGTTCAATATATGTGAGTTCCTGAACCAAATGAATAAAAGTTCATTATTAACTACTTAAGCAGATTAAGCCACTTAATCTTTGTAATGACTATGCATATAATGTTGTTTGTGTGTATTAGAAATATAAAACATTTAGTATTTGTGTCTCATATAATATCCAAATTTACACAAGGTGTGTGACATGGCATAACTTCCTTGAAAGTTCTCCAGTTTACAGTGCCTCTATCTTGTATTATTGCACTTGAAATCCCAAACATCATTTCTGTTAGCAGATAATGCAACTGAGGTTTAGAAACCTAAGGTAGGGGCGCCTGGGTGGCTCAGTCGTTAAGCGTCTGCCTTCGGCTCAGGTCATGATCCCAGCGTCCTGGGATCGAGCCTCGCATCGGGCTCCCTGCTCGGAGGGAAGCCTGCTTCTCCCTCTCCCACTCCCCTGCTTGTGTTGCCTCTCTCGCTGTGTCTCTCTCTGTCAAATAAATAAATAAAATCTTTAAAAAAAAAAAAAAAAGAAACCTAAGGTATTGGTAAAATTCACGTTTCTAGGAAGATGGCGGATCTTTAGATTGTCATGCCAAATGTTCCTTACCTTGTATTACATTGCTTCAAGAATGTAATTGTATAACATTGCTTCAGGAATAAATTTTAGGGGCGCCTGGGTGGCTTGGTGGGTTAAGCGTCAGACTCTTAATTTCGGCTCAGGTTGTGGTCTCGGGGTTCTGAGATCGAGCCCCATGTCAAAGCCCCATGTCAGGCTCCATGCTCAGTGGGGAGTCTGTTTGAGATTCTTTCCCTCTCCCTCTGCCCCTCCCCACTGTTCACACAACTCTCTCTCTCTCTCAAATAAAGAAATAAATCTTTATTTCTTAGAGAAAGCAGAAAAACAACTTTGTCATTTATTCCCTTGAAAGACAATCACAAGAAACATTAACTTTGATGCCAGTAATAAAATCCTATTACCAAATTCACCCCCCACACCCCTCCCACCAAGGAAAATGCTAAATAACCTTGGCAGCAGAATGAAAATATTTAAAATGATTCTATCTAGGGACAAACTACACCATCTTGATTTCTTGGTTCCATTCACTCATTAAAATCAGATAATGTGCTATGGGAGGAATACCCCTAATTTTTAGGAGAGGAATATGATAAAAATTGTAACTGGTTTGGCCTATTAAAACACTGTCTTCTGGGTGCTTGGATGTCTCAGTCAGTTAAGCAGTCAACTCTTGATTTTGGCTCAGGTCAAGAACTCAGAGTCCTGGGATCGAGCCCTGTGTCTGGCTCTGTGCTCAGTGGGGAGTGTGCTCCTTCTCCCTCTGCCCGTCTCCGCCCCCCAAATAAATAAATAAATCTTTAAAAAAAATTCCGTCTCCCACATACCTATCTACTCATCAGGTAACCCACATATTTATTTTGATAGCAATTTTCCAAGTTTAAACACAGAGGCAGCTAAGTCCTATTCGTACAGTGACTCAGGCAGGTGCTGTGGCATTAGCAAGCAGACTCACATCAAGCCATTTCTCAAAGAACTACTGCTTTGCCTTATTGTTAATATGAACAATAAGAGCAATGGATAACATTTACTCAATACTAGCAATGGTTGAAGCACTATTCTAGATTTTTTAAAGTGCTACTTTACTTTATCCTCAAACCACTCTTTAAGATAGACATTATTTTTGCCATCGTTTATAGACTGAAGCTCATGGATCATGAAAATGGCTTCAAGATTGCTCAGCTGGTAGGTTGTAGAGCTGGAATGTTAACTCAGGTTTATCTACTTAGAACCCATTTTCTTTACATGCTGGCAATACAGCAGTCTCCCCTTAACCAGGGAGAATATGTTCCGAGACCCTCGGTGGATGCCTGCAACTGCAGATGGTATCAAACCCAATGTACTCTGTTTTTTCCCATACAGACATACCTATGATAAAGTTTAATTTATTAATTAAACTTACTGTGCCTAATTAGCAGAGCAAGAGATTAATGATAATGATAATAAGATAGAACAAGTTTCACAATATCCTGTAAATAAGAGTTATGTGAAAGTGGTCTCTCCCTCAAAATATTTTTGTACTATATTCACTCTTGTTCTTGTGATGATGTGAGATGATAAAATGCCTACAAGATGAGATGAAGAGAAGTGAACGACGCAGGCACCATGACAGAGCATTAGACGACTACTGACCTGCGGACCATTCATCACGAGGATCACGTGCTTCCGGACCCCACTGACTGTGAGTGGCTGCAACCACAGGAAGTGAAGCCACAGGTAACAGGAGACGCTCTACCATCTTGACCAGCCTTTGTCTTTTTGGATTCGCTGATCTTGGTTCCTTTACTTTCAAGGTAATGATTATGGTTCTTTTTTCTGTGTATCTCATGTTTGCCTAAGAATTTTTTAAAACTTCCATTAAGAATGGCAGTTATGTGAGGTACAGGATGTGCTAACTAACTTTATTGTGGTAAACATCTTGCATTATATACATATGTCAACTCATCACATTGTACAACTTAAAATTCCACAATATTATATGTCAATTATATCTCGATAAAGCTGGGGAAGAAAAAAAAAGAAATGGGCAAGAGATATGAGCATGAGGTCAGACAGAAGCAGGGAATCCAATTTTTTCACTTACCAGCTGTTGATCTTGGATACATTATCTTACTTTAATAAGCCTCAATTTCCTTGTCTATAACACAAGAATAAAAATAATTATAAGCTATTTTGTGGTTTCTCTTGAGAAATAAAGAGTGCATGTCATGCACCTAATATGCTCCTCAGCCCATAGGAGATGCCCAATACGTAATAGTTGGTATTAAAATTTTTAAAAAATTTTTTTTCAATATCACTTTAGCACTTGTTAGCTGTGTGACTTTGAGAAGGTTACTTAACCTCCCCAGGCTCCATTTCTGTTTATCTAAAATAGCAATTATAATATTATTACCTGCTAATCAGTTTGTCCAAATGAATTTTTGTTCAAACTGGGATACTTTTGAGAATGAAAAAAGGCATCACAATAACTCAAGTAATATGACTTATGAAATAGTCACTAAAATTGGTTTCATTTATGCTAGTAGACCTAGAAAGTAGTTCTATAGAAAAATAGTTATAAAATGAAATTATTTCTTAAAAAGCTAAATAACATATATTTGTGTACTTAAAGCAAAGTGAATTTTTTTTTTCATAATATCACCTAGAATCATCCTCAAAATTACATTTTTTGGTCAATATATTTGAAATTCTTGATACCTTTAATTGACTGTTCTATGCAGAACATAATATTTGAGAAAATATTCTGTTTACAGCACTGAGGGATATGGTCTGTTCAGAGTAAATTCTGCTAATTGCAAAATAGTCTGAATTTTATTTTTTCATATTTAAATGGAAATATTTCATCTTTTTTTTTATTATGTTATGTTAGTCACCATACAATATATCATTAGTTTTTGATGTGGTGATCCACGATCCATTGTTTTCGTATAACACCCAGTGCTCCATGCATTACGTGCATCTTAAATATCTTTTGCCTCCATTCAAAGTAACAATGTTCAACAAATAGTTTTACAATTGAAACTTGTCAATAAGTTGACACTTATTATTATTCTTTTCAATGTTTCACCAAATTTGGATTCTTCAATATCATTGATCCTCTCAATTTCATTTTATTGTGATACAGAAAATAAATGCATACACATAAAAACCAGAAGTTCCATCAAAAGATTCTTCCTACCAGATGAGATATTCTAAAATATAATTATAGAATTTTAAAACTAATTAATGTACAACATTTACATTTTTATCATTTAATTTGCTCAATTGTTTCCTTTGTAGGAGTAAATTTTGATGACTTCCTGTTTTCATGCTTTGTCTTCAGTAATTGCAGTTTCCTTCAAAGCTTCAAAAGTTGAAATTCCACTCTAACATGGTGATTAAATATTTCTAATTGTTTTTTTAACGACATGAAATATTAGTGAACTTGGTTACAAAAAAAATCAATATAACTGTAGGACAATTAGAATGATTTACAAAATTGTTCAGTTTAAGCTCAAACATATCTAAAATTGAATTTGTGACGTGTCATAAAAAGAGAAAATATATATTGCCATGGTAATGTGTGTGTGTTCAATACCAGCTCTTTCAAAAAACTTCGTAGTTCAGTTCTGTGTATGTATAGAATAATTGTAAATTTGGATCATTATAGTTTACATTTCAAAGAACAGAATACTATAGCTTGTTTGCATTGTAAATTATGAATGTACCATAACAAATTTCCTGTACATGGCTCCTCCATAAATTTCTTAATTTACTAGGAAACCATTTTTTTACTATACATTATGCTACACAAAATTTATAATCATATTATCTCCATGAAAACAAATACATCTTTAGTGTTCACCTTTACAAATAAATTAACAAAGATGTTCAAAATAATGATATTTCACTTTCAATATAATGAACTTCCAAAAGAAGTTTTACTTTAATTCTGTGAATTCGATTTAGAAGGAATCGAACCATTTCTAGCCAGAATGTAACTAATTTTTCAATTTGAAATTTGATGACTGATATAAATGTAGATGAGCTTCTTCTACTATAGAGGTGACATATGTGTATGTTTAAATGTGAATGAAATTCTTCTACTGTGAAAGCAACGTGTGAACAGCTACCACTGCACACTTCATATGTATACAGGAAACCTTAGATATCCACAACAAAAATAATTTACAAAAATCATGTGATCTAGATGAATACTCATGCTTCACAAAGTGATACATAAGTGCACCTTTTGTTTTTTGGTTTTTTTTTTTAAGATTTTATTTATTTATTTGACAGAGAGAGAGAGAGAGAGAGATAACAAGTAGACAGACAGGCAGGCAGAGGGAGAAGCAGGCTCCCTGCTGAGCACAGAGCCCGATGTGGGGCTCGATCCCAGGACCCTGGGATCATGACCTGAGCTGAAGGCAGATGCTTAACCATCTGAGCCACCCAGGCATCCCATAAGTGCACCTTTTGTAGCTCTATGTATTAAATCATATTTCGGCCCAGCGTTTGTAAACAAATATTAATTTGGGAGGTTATTTTTATTGTGGCATAATGTGTGTAACATAAAATTTACCATTTTAACTACTTTTAGGTGTATGATTTAGTGACATTACGTACATTTACAATGTTCTGCAAACGTAACTACTATCCAATACTCTTTCATCATCCAAAACAGAAATTCTGTGCCCATTAAACAGTAACTCCCATTTTCCCTCCTCTGGGCCCCCAATACCTTTTATTCTATTCTTTGTCACAATGAATTTGCCTATTCTAGTACCTCATATAAGTGGAATCACACAATATTTGTCTTTTGTTCCTGGCTTATGTCACTTAGATAATATGCTTAAGAGTTTGTCCATGTTGTTGAATGTATCCAAATTCCATTCCGTTTTAAGGCAGAATAATAATCACTAATACTAATTTTTGAAGTAACTACTGCTATTTCTGGTTTGTGTATGGTCTTTTTGCCAGTGACATCATCCACAGTGGGTGGAAAATGTCAGCAAATACTTGTGCAAATTACATTTTCATCACCAACTTAATTGAGAAATGGAAATTCAGAGCTAAATTTTTCACAATACATGTTCTTTCATCTTCCAGGAAGTGTGTGTGTGCGCGTGCGTGTGTGTGTGTGTGTGTGTGTTGATGCCAGAATATTCTACTGTCAAAAAGTTACCAAAAATAAAATAGGTAAAAATCTGTAAATTCAGACCATTCTGTGAATAAAAAATATATTATTATAGGAAGAACACGCCACTCTCTAATAGTGTTTCCAAGTACTCAAGTGGTATTAATCTTCGGGATTAAGGAACTAGAAATAAGAATTCATGGTAATTTTCAAAAAAATCTTAAATTATTCTGTATTTTTCATAACATGTTATTTTTGTTTTTAAATAATATTGAGTGACCATAATAGTAAATCATTTTTCTGTGATAGAATTATACTAAAATTTTCATAGATTTTATGTGTTTAGAAACTATAATAATAAATACATGGTTTTTATTATTATTTTTTTTTATTATTATGTTATGTTAATCACCATACATTACATCATTAATTTTTGATGTAGTGTTCAATGATTCATTGCTTGCGTATAACACCCATGCAGAACATTGTTCATGTTTGCGTATAACACCCATACTCCATGCAGAACGTGCCCTCTTTAATACCCATCACCAGGCTAACCCATCCCCCCATCCCCCTCCCCTCTAGAACCCTCAGTTTGTTTCTCAGAGTCCATAGTCTATCATAGTTCGTCTCCCCCTCCGATTTCCCCCCCTTCATTCTTCCCCTCCTGCTATCTTCTTCTTCTTTTTTTTTTTTAAACATATAATGTATTATTTGTTTCAGAGGTACAGGTCTGTGATTCAACAGTCTTACACAATTCACAGTGCTCACCATAGCACATACCCTCCCCAATGTCTATCACTCAGCCACCCCATCTCTCCCACCCCCCACCACTCCAGCAACCCTCAGTTTGTTTCCTGAGATTAAGAATTCCTCATATCAGTGAGGTCATATGATACATGTCTTTCTCTGATTGACTTATTTCACTCAGCATAATACCCTCCAGTTCCATCCACATCGTTACAAATGGCAAGATTTCATTCCTTTTGATGGCTGCATAATATTCCATTGTATATATATACCACTCTTCTTTATCCATTCATCTGTCGATGGACATCTTGGCTCTTTCCACAGTTTGGCTATTGTGGACATTGCTGCTATAAACATCGGGGTGCACATACCCCTTCGGATCCCTACATTTGTATCTTTGGGGTAAATACCCAGTAGTGCAATTGCTGGATCATATGGTAGCTCTATTTTCAACTTTTTGAGGAACCTCCATACTGTTTTCCAGAGTGGCTGCACCAGCTTGCATTCCCACCAACAGTGTAGGAGGGTTCCCCTTTCTCCGCATCCCCGCCAACATCTGTCGTTTCCTGACTTGTTCATTTTAGCCATTCTGACTGGTGTGAGGTGGTATCTCATTGAGGGTTTGATTTGGATTTCCCTGATGCCGAGCAATGTTGAGCACTTTTTCATGTGTCTGTTGGCCATTTGGATGTCTTCTTTGGAAAAATGTCTGTTCATGTGTTCTGCCCATTTCTTATTGGATCATTTGTTCTTTGGGTGTTGAGTTTAAGAAGTTCTTTATAGATTTTGGATGCTAGCCCTTTATCTGATATGTCATTTGCAAATATCTTCTCCCATTCTGTCAGTTGTCTTTTGGTTTTGTTGACTGTTTCTTTTGCTGTGCAAAAGCTTCTTATCTTGATGAGGTCCCAATAGTTCATTTTTGCCCTTGCTTCCCTTGCCTTTGGCGATGTTTCTAGGAAGAAGTTGCTGCAGCTGAGGTCTAAGAGGTTGCTGCCTGTGTTCTCCTTTAGGATTTTGATGGACTCCTGTCTCACATTTAGGTCTTTCAACCATTTTGAGTCTATTTTTGTGTGTGCTGTAAGGAAATGGTCCAGTTTCATTCTTCTGCATGTGGCTGTCCAATTTTCCCAACACCATTTGTTGAAGAGACTGTCTTTTTTCCACTGGACATTCTTTCCTGCTTGTCGAAGATTAGTTGACCATAGAGTTGAGGGTCCATTTCTGGGCTCTCTATTCTGTTCCATTGATCTATGCATCTGTTTTTGTGCCAGTACCATACTGTCTTGATGATGACAGCTTTGTAATAGAACTTGAAGTCCAGAATTGTGATGCCACCAGCTTTGCTTTTCTTTTTCAACACCCCTCTGGCTATTCGGGGTCTTTTCTGGTTCCATACAAATTTTAGGATTATTTGTTCCATTTCTTTGAAAAAAGTTGATGGTATTTTATTATTATTATAAAGCAATATGCTATGATAAGGTTATATAATGCAATAATGTAAAAATGACCTCTACCCCATAGACATTTGAGAACAGAAACCTTAAATTAAGGTAATATTAATTTTAAAAATTATTTAGAAATTGAAAGATCTGCCAGAAATATTTAAAATTTAAATTTATTATTTTTCCAACTTTATTTAGCTGTAACTGACATAACATTAAGTTTAAGATGTAGAAGATGATTTGATATGCATAAATGTTGTGAACTGATTACTACAATAAGGTTACATTTCAGTTCTATATTTGGGAAGAACTTTAAAAATTTGCTCTTTTAGCAATTTGCAGGTATACAAGACACAATTATTAAATATAGTCACCATATCGGGCACTAGGTTCCCAGAATTTATTCATCTTATAACAGGAATTTCATACTTTGACCATCTTCACTCATCTCCTACACGCCCTTGCCCTGGCGACCACCAGTCTACAATCTGTCTTTATGAGTTTCATTTTTTTAATGTCCATATATGAGATCATACAGTATTTGCCTTTCTCTGTTTGACTTATTTCGATTAGCATAATGCCCTGAAGTTTTGTCCATATTGTGACAAATGACAAGATTTCCTTCATGTTAAGGTTGAATAACACACACACACACGTACACACACACGTGTACACACACACACACATTACATCACATCATATATTTGTTATCCATTCATGCACTGACAGACACTTAGGTTGTTCCATGTCTTGGCTATTGTATATAATGCTACAATGAACATGGTGGTGCAGGTATCTTTTCAAGACAGTCATTTCATTTCCTTCAGGTATATACCCAGAAGAAATATCTCTGGATCATGTAGTTGTTCTATTTTTAATTTTTTGAGGAATCTCCATATTGTTTTTCACAGTAGCTACATCGTTTTGCATGCCCACCAGCAATGGTGGGTCCTAATTTCTGTATCTCCTGGCCAACAGTGGTTCTTTTCTTTTTCTTTTTTTTATTCGTTTGCTTTTTTAAAAAAGAATAGCCACCCTAATGAGTGTGAAATATTATCTCATTGTGGTTTTCATTTGCTTTTCTTTTTTTTTTGATAAAGCAATATAAATTTATTAAGTTTATTAAGTGAAGATGCAGAAAAAGCTCTCAAGAGTGAGAGGGGTCCTGACAGGGTTGCCATGAGGGCTTTAGTGTTGGTCTTTTATAGGCAGCTAACCAGGGAACTTAAATCCTTTTAACATTTCTATTGATAATCACCATTGAGCAAGGACTAGTGATAACAACTTCAATGGCTTACTTCCTTTTTAGGATCTGGTTATCCCTTGTTGGTCATTTCTGAATGACTACTGATGACTTATCTTTTCTTCATGGTTTTCTATATATAAGATCATGTCAACTGCAAATAGAGACAATTTTACTTCTTCCTTTTCAAATTGGATACTGTTTATTTCTCTTTCTTGCCTCACTGCTCTGGCTAGGACTTCCAGTAATAAGTTAAATGGGAGTGGTGATAGTTGACACCCTTGTCTTCCTCTTGATCTTAGAAGGAAAGCTTCAAGTATTCACCACTGAATATGATGTTAACTGTGGGCTAGTAACACAGGGCCCTTACTATGTTGAAGTATGCTCCATCTATACTCAATTTGTTGAGAATTTTTATCATCAAAGCATGTTGAATTTTGTTAAATGTTTTTTCTGTATCTATTGAGATGATCATATGAGTTTTACCTTTCTTTCTATTAATGTGATCTATCACATTTGTTGATCTATTGTTGATATGTTGAACCATCATTGTATCCTAGTGATGACTCCCACTTGATCATGGTGTATAATTCATTTAACATGCTGCTGAATTCAATTTGCTAGTAATTTTTTGAAAATTTTTGCAAGGATATTCATCAAAGATACTGCTGTGTAATTTTCTTTTCTTGTGTCTTTGTCTGGCTTTGGTATCTGGCTAATGTGACCACATAAAATGAGCTTGGAAGTGTTTCCTCCTCTTCAATTTTTTGGAGGCGTTTGGGAAGGATTGATACTAATTCTTCCTTAAATGTTTGGTAAAATCCACCTGTGAAGCCAACTGGTCCTGAGATTTTCTTTGTTGGGAGGTTTCTGATTAGTGACTTAATCTCCTTACTCACTATTAGTCTGTTCAGATTTTCTATTTCTTCATGAGGTACATTGACTGCTTCTAGAAATTTATCCATTTCTAGGCTGTCCAATTTGTGGTATAGAATTTCTCATATTAGGGGCGCCTGGGTGGCTCGGTTGTTAAGCGTCTGCCTTCGGCTCAGGTCATGATCCCAGGGTCCTGGGATCGAGCCCTGCATCGGGCTCTCTGCTCAGCGGGAAGCCTGCTTCTCCCTCTCCCGCTCCCCCTGCTTCTCCCTCTCCCGCTCCCCCTGCTTGTGTTCCCTCTCTCGCTGTGTCTCTCTCTGTCAAATAAATAAATAAAATCTTTAAAAAAAAAAAAAAAAGAATTTCTCATATTAGTCTCTAGTGATTCTTTGTGTTTATGTAGTATCATTTGTAATGTCTCCTTTTTCATTTATAATTTTATGTATTTGAGTCCTCTCTTTTTTTTCCTGGGTAGTCTAGCTAAAGGATTGTTAATTTTGTTTATATTTTCAAAGAACCAGCCTTTGCTTTTGTTATTATTTTCTACTGTTTTCCTATTCTCTCTTTCATTTATTTCTGCTCTGATCTTTATTTCCTTTCCTCTGTTAACACTGTGCTTAGATTATTTTTCTTCTAGTCCCTTGAGGTGTAATATTAGATTGTTTACTTGAAACTTTTCTTTTTTCTTGATGTATACATTTATAGCTATACTTTCCTCTTAGAACTGCTTTTGCTTTATCTCCTGAGTTTTTGTATGTTACATTTCCATGTTCATTTGCCTTCAGTTAATTTTTTTCCTCTTTGGATTTCTTCTTTGATCCATTGGCTGTTCAGGAGTGTATTGTTTAATTTCCATCTATTCAGGAATTTTCCAGCTTTTTTCCTGTGACCATTTTCCATTTTCATACCATGATGGTCAGAAAAGATATTTGATATAATTTCTATCTTATTGAATGTATTGAGTCTTTTTTTGTGGCCTAACACATGGTCTATCCTAGAAAATGTTCCAACTCTCCTTGGAAGTATTGTAATTTGTTGCTGTTGGATGGAATGTTCTGTAAATGTCTGTTAGGTCTATTTGGTCTATAGCATTGTTCAAATCCACTGTTTTCTTATTGATTCTCTGTCTGGATGATCTATCCTTGTTGAGAGTGTGTTATTAAGGTCACCAACTATTGGACTGATGTTTATTTCTCCTTTTAGTTATGTTAGCATTTGCTTTATGTTTAAGTGCTGTAATATTAGGAGCATAAATATTTATAATTATTATATCTTCTTGAAGAATTGACCACTTTTGCGTTATATAATAAAATTCTTTGTCACTTGTGACCATTTTAAGTTTAAAATCTATTTTGTCTGATATAAGTATTTTTCACCCCTGCTTTCTTTTGGTTACCTTTGGCTCAAAATAATTTTCTTCACCTTTTTACTCTAAGCCTGTGTACATCCTTAAAGCTAAAGTGAGTTGTTTATAGACAGCATATCCTTAGATTTTGTTTTTTCCTCCATTCTTCCATTCACTGTCTTTTACCTGGGGATTCAATCTGTTTATATTTAAAGTAGTTATTAATGGATAACAATTTACTATTGCCATCATGTTCATTATTTTCTGACTGCTTTGTAGATCCTTTATTACTTTCTTCCTTTCTTGCTGTCTTCCTTTGTGAAATGATGAATTTTTGTGTTGTTATGCTTTGACTTGACTCTCTTGTCCTAACTTTTGTATATCCACTACAGGTTTTTCTTTTGTGGTTACCATGAGACTTACATTAAATATCTTATAACATCCCATTTTAAACTGATAACAACTTAACTTCTATAGCATACAGAAACTATATACTTTTACTTCTTTCCCTCCCAGCACATTGTAGGCTATTGATGTTACAATTTATAACCTTTGTATAGTGTGCATACAATGATAAATTATTACAGTTATAGTTATTTTTAGTATGTTTATGTTTTTTAACTTTTAAACTACAGTTGTAAGTGATTTACACACCACCATTACCATGTTAGAGAATCTGATTTACCTATATATTTACCTTTACTGGTAAGTTTTATACATTTATGTTTTTCCAATGTTAATTAGCATCACTTCAATTTAACTAGTAAACACAGTTCAATATTTCTTATTTGGCAGGTCTAATGGTGACAAACTCCCTCAGTTTTATTTGTCTGGGGAAGTATTTTTCTCTCTTTCATTTCTGAAGGACAACTTTGCTTGGTATAGCATTCTTGGTTGATAGGATTTTTTTTCTTTCAATATTTTGAATAAATCATGGATTTTTTTTCTTTCAATATTTTGAATAAATCATCTCACTGTCCCTGGCTTACAAAGTTTCTGCTGATAAATCTCTGATAGTGTATTGGGTGTGCCCATGTATGTGATCAGTTTTTTCTATCATTGCTTTCAATTTTTCTCTTTTTATTTGACTTTTGACAATTTAATTATAATGCACCTCAGTTTAGCCCTTTTAGCATTGAAAGTTTTGGGGGTGTTTTGAGCCTCATGAATCTGGATGTGTATTTCTTTTCCCAAGTTTCAGAGTTTTTCCATAGAAAACTTAATTTTCAATAGTGAAATAGATTCACTTCCCCTTTCTCCTTCTCTTCTCCTTCCAAGATTTCTATAATGCATAAATTTATTTTATTTTGCCTATGTCCCATAAATTCTATAGGCTCTCTTCACAGTGTTTCATTCTTGTTTTTTTTTTCCTTTTGCTCCCCTGCCTGGATAATTTCCAATAGAAATTGGAAATTGATTTTTCTTCTGCTTTTTGAAATCTGCTATTGAAGCTTTCTATTGAATTCTTTCTTCAGTTTAGTCATTGTATTCTTCAGCTTTGGTATTTCCACTTAGTGTGCCTGATGATTTCTTTTTCTTTGTTAAACTTCTCATTTTGTTCATGAATCCTTTTCCTAATTTCTTTTAGTTGTCTGTCTGTATATTCTTGTAGTTCACTGAAGTTTCTTAAGAGGATTATTCTAAAGTTTTTGTTAGACAGCCCAATGATCACATTTTAGGGTCAGTTATGGGAGCTTTATTAGTTTCCACTGGTGGTGTCATGTTTACCTGGTTCTTTGTGATCCCCATATCCTTGGGTTGGTATCTGCATTTGAATAAACAGTCTCCTTGTCCAGATTTTTCAGGTTTTGTTTCAGCACAGAAAGGTTTTCACCAGGCAGCTCCGCTTAGGGTACTCAGTTAGCTGGTAGCATCTGTGAGCAGATGGAGTTTGCCACTGGGATCTCTAGTTAGGTGAGGCCACTGTCCCTGCTCTTGGTGGGGTGGAGTTTGTCACTGGTTGAGTTGGCCTTCTGGCTGGACTCTGTGTTCAAGTAGTGCTGCTATGTGCACTACCTGGTTTGATGAGACTGTTGGTTGTTTTCCATGTTTAGATGGTGCCATTCTCTGGCTCTGCAGTTACCTCTGGTTGGGTAGGGCTGCAGGCTATATTCCCCACAGGGCAGTGCCACTGGTGCAATTTCGCATTGTATAGGGTTTGGGGTTATGTTCTGCAATCCTTCCTGTTCAGGTCATGTCTCAGGCTGTCCTCACCAACCTGGATATTACTGCTGGCTGGACTCTGCATTTAGGCAGGACTGCAGGCTGGACTTCATGGTCAGATGGGACCTCAGTCTGTGCTCTGCAATTAGGGCAGCAGACTGAACCTCAAAGTTGGGCAGGGCTGCAGGCTGGGCTTCACCATTTAGTAGGCCACTGGCCATGCTCCACTGTTGGGAGAGGTTGCTGGCTGGGCCCTCTGGTCAGGTGGCACTTCTAACCATACCCCCATGGTTGGTGAGACTGGTGACCATGCTCTGCAGGTGGGTAGGGTCACTGTCTTTGCTTCTTGGTCAGGTAGGGTTGCAAGCCATGCTCTGTGATTGAGCAAGGTCACTTGGTGAGCTCCCTGCTTGGGTGAGGACACAGGCTGTTTAGCCATCTGTTAAAGCCATATCCTCTGCTCTGCTACTGAGTAGGGTTATAGGCTGGGCTTGGCAGCTGGGTGGTTACCATAGGCTGGGCTCCAAAGCTCCTTAGGAAGCTTGAGCCTCCCTGGCTATGTGAAGCAGGAGGCCATGCTCAACAGTTGGGCAGGGCTACTGGCTTGGCTCCCTGCCAGGCAGAGCCGTAAGATACCTTCCGCAGCTTTAGGATGTTGTGGCCACTATCCCTAAAGCAGGGGGTCTAGATGCTGTGCTCAGCAGTTGGACAGAATTGTGAATTTCCTCCCCTGCACAGGCAAGGCCAGAATATGTGCTTCACAGCCAATGTGGCCCTGTGGCTGGCGAACCAAATCAGGCTGAACTGCTAACCAATCTTCCTGGCCTGACAGGGTCACTGGCTTGAGTCTGCTGATCTACAAAGTTGCTGGCTGGGATCTCTGCTCAGGTGCCACTACAAGCAGAAATGAGGTCTACCAAGATGTAAATGTTGGTTGCTTTAAGCTCCATCCCCCCCTTATCTGTCTCTATCTTAACCCCAGTACTTGAACGCCACAGATTTTCCCCATGATTCCTGTGAGGGATGACCCTAGGGAGCCTCCTGGGAAATATCCCACAATGATGGGGAAATTGGATGTTCCTCTTGGGTCCTCTTTTTCCCACTGGAGAAACTAGAGGGCCAGGGAGGTTCTCCTAGTAAGGCACTGTGCCCTCCCTCCCAGAGAGGGGTGATATGATTAAAGTGAAACCACTTCTCTTACCTTTCAAATGCAGTCCTGCTCAGTCTCCATGGTCCAGGGGAGTGCTACAGCCTCCTCTCTGGACTCTGCAGTTTCACAATGGTGTCCTGTCTATGTATAGTGGGTAACTGGTCTTCATATTAGAGAGACTGAAGTTAGTAACCAGGAAAAACCTAAGTCACCATCTTGATGATGCCATCCTCCTCCTTTAAGCTATTATTCTTAAAATGAAATTTTAAAATACAAAAAGCAGCAATTCCTTGATAACATTGACCTTTGTTTTACAAAATATATTCCAGACATAGAACACCTTTCATTTTGCCTTTTCCTTGATTGGATTTTTAAGAGTGGTTCCAAAAGTATCTTCAAGTTAGGCATTAGAGTATATGTTGTTTCATATAAGCCCATTTCCTTTTTTAGTGGTGAAAATACCTTTTTCCTTGCTCTGATTTTGGTTTTTCCACTGAAGTTAATATTGCTTTTGCTAATTCAGAGTTTAAATCAATTTCTGATTTCATTTAGAATATTCCACACAATGTTCACATCTTTTTTTCTCTTCTCATCCCCTCCTTTAAAGTATTTAAAAGAACTGTGGCCTACAGCAAACATTCAAGCACTGTGAAGTGATAGCGAAAATTATTGAATTGTATTCAAGTACCAGATTATTCAGATCGCCTGGCAAGGCAACAGCACTACATAGAATCACATGTCAAAATTGCCAATTTAATAACTTATTTTGTTTTCAGAATTCATTGTTTCTTGGAATGTCATTTAACTGTCTTGGAACACCACTCATAAGTTTTGTGTAATGTGTCTTATAAGTATAAACTTACACCTTTTTCTTTTTTTTTTTTTTTTTGCAAGAATTACTCACAATTAGCAGCGGGCAGGGTCAAGACCATATACTTATAACATGGCAGTAACTACAAACATGACTGATTGATGAGGTGATGACCACTTCCTTCCATCACGTTCCTGTCCCTCTTCCCTCAGGCTGGATGACTGCTCTCAAGTGTCCAGAATAGTTGATCTCTAACTTCACTGGTTCTCAGACTCTATGATTCTCTATGACCCATGCCAGTTAACACATTACACAAACACACAAAAGTAAGCATGAGCTAACTTTCCATCCCCCTGAAACAGAGGATAAAATTATACATTTAATTATATATTTATTCCACTTTCAGAGTAGTTGAACCCCAGAAAAAATTGCCTAGCGAGATACATTAGTCTATCTTGGAGGTTTGAAAGATTGGATTAGGCCGCTATTTGAATGGTTGTATATCACGTCAGGAAAGTAAATCAGATGACCTTGAAGCCACTTAGAGCCTTAAAATATTGCTAAGGTTTTGATGCCACGGATTAGCCCATTAAGCCATTGCCACTGGCTGTAAGCATGATGATATTCTGAGGCTGGTATGAGCCTCTGTACTGCTCAGGTCTTAGTTACTATGGAAAAAAGAAAAGTCAGATTAAGCTGTCAGACCCCCAAAATTAACCTATGCACCTAATTGGCTTAGTTTATTATTATTATTATTATTCATACTATTACAATTTGTGTCTATAAAAACTATGGCCATTATTTTTAAATTGCTATTTTGAAAAGGCAAGTTATCAATATTAACATGTGACAGAAGTAAAGAAAATTCATAAACTGTACAGAAATACAGCTAAATCCAAAGTGGGCATATCAGTACATAAGTAGAAACACATTTTCAAGTTCTTGATATGCTTGGCCTCTGTCCCATACCACTAATTACTTCTCAGCTCAAATAGGCAAAAGCGTTCCGCAATTTGCTTGGCAATAGGTGAAAAGATATGTTTCTTTTTTTCTTTCCCTGTGGAAAATTGTCTGCATTGTACTGCAATGCTGAGCAAGTTATTCTTAGCAGCACATCTCCTCAGACATTTTATGGCAGCTTGGGGAATATTAAATGTATGATTAATAAATAATTACAACTCTGTGTCCAATCTTTAACTCCATATTCAAAAGGAGCTTTGACTGTGTGAAGTGTTTGAGAGGAGTTCCGAAAACAATATATTTATACATTTTAATTTAGATTTATTCCAGCATTAAAATACAAATATTTACATATTCTGTGCATATTTTACATATAGAATTATTTTAACTATTATCAGTATACAACTACCTCCAGGGGGAAATGCAGTAAGGAATTTAGCAGCAGGAAAACGTAGTAAACAACAATTTAGGACAGAAGGTAAAGAGCATCGTAAACATGGAGAATCTGAAATTAGAGAAAGAATTTTTAATTAGGTGGAATGTAATCACTCAGCTGGAATTTGTCTATGTTACCAGAACAGGAGCATTTTGTTATTGTTGTGGAAAGTGCTTTCAAGATATTTCATTAACAAACCAAGCAGAAAATCCCATTTCAGTCTTACTCACTGTCTTTCTCTCTCTACCTAGGAATGCAGGGCAGTATGAGCTTAGCATATCTGTTATTGTGCAGTGATGTGATCTGGGAATGATTACATCATTTGTAGCATGGTCTAATCATGGTGAGCTTAGGTCCTGAATTTTCTGGAAAAGTCCCAAATTCCTACTTGATCAATTCTCTGTGTTATCTTTAGGTTCCAAAGTTATGGTCACTCGACTATGAAACAAAAAGCTGTTGCTGGATAAGAGAACACATCTAGTTTCCACTATACCACTCAGTTTGTGCTCAAAAATGTTTCTGAAGCAACTTAGGTTGCAGTCTGTACCCTCCTCTCTATGCAAAGGCATGAATGCTAGAATACCAAATAGCCTCATTCCATGGCTTAACTCGTATTATGCGGCATGGCATAGCAGTTAAAAACAGACTGGTATTGGGCGCCTGGGTGGCTCAGTTGGTTAAGCGACTGCCTTCGGCTCAGGTCATGATCCTGGAGTCCTGGGATCGAGTCCCGCATCGGGCTCCCTGCTCAGCAGGGGGTCTGCTTCTCCCTCTGACCCTCTTCCCTCTCGTGCTCTCTGTCTCTCATTCTCTCTCTCTCAAATAAATAAATAAAATCTTTAAAAAAAAAAAAAAACAGACTGGTATTTTCGTGCTTGAATTTGAATCCCAGCTCTGCTAATCCCAGCTCTGTGTGACCCTGGGCAAATGATCTAAGCACTCTGTGTTCAGCTTCTTCTGTAAAATAGGCTTCACGATAATGATAATTTCTCATGGAGTTGTTATATGAGGCTTTGACCAGTCGGTATACGCAAAACACCTAAAAGAATGCAGAATAGTAAATGTGATATATGTATTGGTGAAATAAACACATGTGTGAAAGGACAGCATATGAGCTCAAATTCTCTATTAATTCAGTTATTCGGCTGCTGTGCTCTCTCTTTGTACTCCAGCTCATAAAACCCTAAGAAACGGGTTTTGTTCTGTATAAATAGGAGAAAACAAAGTATTGAAGTTAAGAGACTTGCCCACAGTCTCAGCTAGTAAGTGACACCCAATATTTAAATCCTGATTTCACATCTGTGCTATCTCTCCTCTGCTTCCCCAAGGTACCCAGAGATCTTGCAAGCTGATTATTACCCTATTGTATCATGTCTAGACCCTAATTTCATTGCCGGCAAAAATATGTAATAAGCATAATTTTTGGATATAGGGTGATTGAAAAGCAAGGTTTGCCTTCTCACAATAAAGACTAGTGGTTACAGAACCAGATTCTAAAGCAAGACTGCCTATGTTCATAATATCAGCTCTACCACTGTCTGGGTGACCACTGGCTAAACCTCTGTGCCTCAGAGTCCTCTTTTGTTATGTGGGCATAATAACACTCAATGCAGGTTATTTAAATATTAAATTAATTAAAAATAAAGCATTAAAATAATGCCTGGCACATAGGAAGCACTATAGAAATGTTTCTTGTTAATACACTTATCATAACTACTACAACTCAGGGGGCCTAAGATGGGTTAGAGAAGAGACATTTAATGGTACTTCATCGATGTAATCATGGTCTCACAGAAATAAGTAAATGTGTTTCCAGCTTTCAATCAAATAGAAAGTCATTCTTCTTGTCAAAAGGGATTTAATCCTCCTTCCTCACAAACCATTGCTTTAGAGTTAAGAAGGACATTGATCCCCAAAGAAGAGACACTTAAAATGCTCAGCTTAGAGATGCAGACAGCTGCGGATTATATAGGCCCAACTAACAATAAACAAAAATGTTGAAAGGAGGCAAAGCTTTCCATAGAAACTAGCTGTTGAAGAGTCAGTATCTAATAACTAGTCTTTGATCAAGTACATGAACAAAAAACTAAAATTGAGTGGAAGGGGTCCGACTGACCTGGATGAATGAAAAGTGTCATGCGCAGGAGGTGAAGACTGGACCAGGGGCATCCCCTCGGCTACACCTGGTCAAAGCAATGAGCGAAGAAGAAAAGAAAACTCATTTCAGATATCTTGTATAGCCTTGAAATTTTGTCACATGTATGTAAACAGTATATAGCTCTTAGTACAGAATGTAGCCTTAGTTGTTCTCCAAATTCACAGAATTCTAAATATAAAAGTCCCTTTAGGTATTGTAAAAGAAAGTTGCCTGAATAGGCTGAACCCCACTCAGCTGTTAACTTGAGATTCTGGTGCTCATAGTGAACAAAATAAGTAGCACTTAACAATATTCTCTCTTAATAAGGCTTACTTCCGAGTGGGCTCTTCTTAGGCTTGCCTTGGTAGAGTTTTAGTTCCCCATTTGCTTTGTCTTTTGTTTTCAGAAGAGGAAAAAAACTTGAACAGATTTGTTGAGAGACTCAGTGAATGGGTCACTAAGAGGATTGTAGATTTTAATAGACTCTTCTCTTGTCTTCCCACACAGCTAGCTATTTCCTAAAACCCTAAGTTTGAAGGATTTGAAATAGAACTTTAAATATTATAGAGCTGAATCATCAAAGGGTTTTAAACCTGCCACTGGATGAAGGACAGAAAAAGGACCATCCGATCTAATGCCATGAATTCTTAGCACTGAGGATGGTTCCCTGGAGCAGAACAGAGAAAAACAGGAAAGGAAATGCTTAACTGA
The DNA here is from genome assembly GCF_964656455.1 of Halichoerus grypus. Classification (NCBI taxonomy): domain Eukaryota; kingdom Metazoa; phylum Chordata; class Mammalia; order Carnivora; family Phocidae; genus Halichoerus; species Halichoerus grypus. Next base: position 99,526,621 of record NC_135716.1, on the reverse strand, counting down.
ACCAAAATAGGCTACTATGATATACATGGAAAGCAAAGCTTTAAAATGATGAATTAAAATAAAGGGTAAAGAAAGTAAAGGTGATGTTAACTTTCTTTCCTGGAAGCTGCTAACTTATCTAGGGCAATAGCTCTCAGATGTTAGAAAAAGCACTAGTCCATAATGATGTTTTCAATGGTCCCCTACAAAATGAGGACAAGGTGGTGAGTTTTTTCATTATGTGTATTTTTCATTTAAAGGATTATTCCTTATTCTGGGAGTGTGTCTATTAGCATTTTTGTATTAAGTATCCTTATATTGGAAGAGATGGTGATAAGATAGTTTATTTTTTCATTCCAAAGCCCTTACTGACCAAAATTAAAAGTCAACACTGTATTCCCTCCAATGAAAAAAATATATATATATGATCTGTGAAAAACAAAATCTGAGACCCAGCAATCTAAGTCAGTTCTTTTTCAGAGAGTGAATTAGAATTACCTTAGAAGCAGTTTCAAAATAGACACTACCACTCCCCTCTGTTGTGAGCTCTCAGAAGGAAAGTGGAAAGAGGAGGAAGAGAGATTTATATTTTTATGTAAGATTCTGATATAGACCCTAATTGACATCCACAGTTCTCAGGAGAGGATGATCAACTATCATCCTTGGAAGACCCATATCTTCTTTACATTTGTATTTTTCTTGACTTTATTCACCTCTGTGGAAAGGAGACAAATAGTTTTCAATGAAGTTTCCTAAATGAGAGGAATAATATATTTCAGGAAACAAGTTTCTATTCTCCACATAAAAAAGATCTTTGAAGGGAAAGCTTCAAGCAAACGACAATTCTTTTCATAAAGAAATCATAATATGAAAACTCCAGGGATATAACAAATATATTCTTGACTGTGGTGGCAAGCTAAATAAAGTCCTTGAGCTAATTTTAATGGAAAAAGTTTCTACATACAAACCGAGTAAGTAGACATACTCTATAAATATATATTTCTTGAGCTCTAAAAAGCTACATGGGAGAATGCTAGAACAAATATTCAGACTGTGTAAGATGGGTGAAAGTGTAAAAGTAAACTCAGATTTCTTTAACACTATGAAGCAAAATAAAATGTTTAAGACACTGAGTTCTTCTCTGTCCTTGAATATATCAGTCTAGTATCATTTTTTGCTCCAATTTGGCTGATTTCCTCACTGACCTGTATATATATAAAAAAAAATTGTCCTTATTTAGTAATTGATTTCCATGATAGGTTTTGCTTCCTTATATGTAATATTATTGCAACTAAAGCTATATAACCAGGATGCCTGGGTGGCTCAGTGGGTTAAGCGTCTGCCTTCCGCTCAGGTCATGATCCCAGGGTCCTGGGATCGAGTCCCTAATAGGGTTCCCTGCTCAGTGGGGAATCTGCTTCTCTCTCTGCCTGCTGTTCCCCCTGCTTGTGCTCTGTATCTCTCTCTCTCTCTCTCTCTCTCTCTCTCTCTCTGACAAATAAATAAAATCTTAAAAAAAATGAGATGAAATAAAATAAAGCTATATGCCCTATCCCTCCCTCATCCCACCCTAACGCTAGCATAAACTGTCTCAACTCCTATGCAAAACATACTCATTCTCTAACGCCTATTTCATTAACACAAACACTGAACACTTAGTATGTGCCAGGCACTTGCTAGGCCCAAAAAGGCAATGAAGGGCAATTATAACTTTTAAGCAAATTGTGTTTTAGGTGTGAAATATGGCTTGAAGAAGTCTTGAATAGAAACAGGGATATTCATTAGGAGGCTATGGCAATAACCTAAGACAATGATTGTCAAAGTGTAGTTTTCAAATCGGCAAAATCAGAATCACCCAGCAACTTGTTAGAAATGCAAATTTTCATGCCCCATTCCAGACCTACCACCATCACAAACTACAGTCTCTGTCCCAGCAGTCTGCACTGTGGCAAGCCTTCCAGGAGATGTAGATGCACACTGAAGTTTATGAACCACTGACGTAGCAGAAGAGTGGTAGGAGACAAGATTAGTGGCTGTGGATTTGAGAGCAGAAAACACCTTTTCCAGATGTTACTGAACTGAAAACATGATGACTGATTAGGTGACAAGGAAGAAGTGAAATAACATTTGAAGTTTATGATTTGTGTGATTGATGCCTAGTGGAGACTTTCAGAGATATAGAAATACAGGAAAATGCCAGGTTTGGGGTGGTCAGTGCATGAAATAAATGCTGTTTCATGTTGAGACATGTCAAATCTGAAATATCGGACCTTCAAGTGGAGATGTCCAGAGTGGTAGAATAATAGAGAGGTAAAGGGATTAAGATAAAGGTGATCTTAGGCGTGACTGAAGTTGAGCTAATAAAAAAATGAGAGGAAGATATGATTTCACTCATACATAGAATATTAAAAAGCTAAACAAATGGACAAACAACAAACAAAAACCATAATGAGATATCACCTCACACCTGGCAGAATAGCTAAAATCAAGAACACAAGAAATGACAGGTATTGCGAGGATGTGGAGAAAAAGGAGCCTTCACGTTGGTGGGAATGTAAATTGGTGCAGCCACTGTGCAAAACAGTATGGAGGTTCCTCAAAACAGTAAAAACAGAAATACCATATGATGCAATAATTCCACTACTTGATATTTACCCAGAGAAAACAAAAACAATAATTCAAAAAGATATACGTACTCCTATGTTTATTGTAGCATTATTTACAATAGCCAGATATGGGAGCAACCTAAGTGCCTATTAATAGTTGAATGGATAAAAAAGATATGGTATAGATATACAATGGAGTATTATGAAACCATAAAAAAGAATGAGATCTTGCCATTTGTGACAACATGCATGGACCGATAGGGTATTATGCAAAGTGAAATAAGTCAGACTTAGAAAAACAAATATCGTATGATTTCACTCATATGCGGAATCTGAAAAACAAAACAAATGAATAAACAAACAGAATGCAGACTCAAACCTATAAATATAGAGAACAAATCCCTCCCTGACAGAGGGAACAGGGATAGGAGGATGGACAGAATGGATGAAAGGGAGTGGGAGATACAGGCTTCAAATTATGGAATGAATACATCCTAGGAATAAAAGGTACAACATAGAGAATATAGTCAATGGCACTGTAATAGTGGTGTATGGTGACAGATGGTAGCTACCCTTGTGATGAGCATAACATAACACACAAAGATGTTGGATCACTCTGTTGTTCACCTGAGATTAATATAACATTGTATGTCAACTATACTAAAATAAACATTTTTTTAAAAAAAGCCAGACTCATAAATACAGAGAACAAACCAGTGGTTTCCAGAGAGAAGGTGGATGGGGGTAATGGGAAAAATAGATAAAGGGGATTAAGAGGTACAAACTTCCAGTTATGAAATAAATAAGTCACAGGGATGAAAAGTACAGCATAGGGAATATAGTCAATAATATTATAATAATGTTGCATGGTGACAAATGGTACCTACACTTATTGTGGTGAGCTTTCTGTAATGTATAGAACTGTCAAATTACTATGTTGTACACCCAAAATTAATATAACATCTATATTAATTATACTTCAATAAAAAAGAAACGAGGAAGTCACCCAAGGAGAATATGAGAAGTGACAGAAACTGAAGATGAAATCTGGAAAACACTTAACATTTAAAGAATAGATAATGGCAGAACCTAGGAGAGGAAAAACATAATCATGGTACTTTAGAAATTCAACCAGGCAATAGTTTCAAGACAGAGGAATTAATCCACAGTTATCAATGTCACAAAAAGGGGTGGCTGACTTGTTCAGCTGGAAGAGTGTGCAACTCTTGATCATGGGTTCAAGCCCCATGTTGAGTATAGAGATTACTTAAGTAAATAAAAACTTCAAAAAATAATAAATGCCACAAAGAGATTAAGATAAGGAGAGAAATATATCCATCACATTTAGAAATGAAGATAGTTGTGACTTTGCTAAGAGAAATTTCAGTGGTAATGGAATGAGATTATGGTAGGAGAAAAAAATGAATGAATTAAGACTTTTGGTTTCAGCCCCAATATGTTAAAAGCTTAGAATTTATCACTCTTATCCTTACAACAAAAAAAGTTGAACAAATTAAAAATAAATGACTTTTGTTGAACTCATCAGAGAACTGAGGTTTCAGGGAAAATTGTTACCTCAAAATTGGACAGAAGAATCATTCAGGAAGAAAGGGACCAGATATATTTATCTGAAGTAGAAGCCATAGGAGCCATAGACTGATAGGAACACTTAAAAAGTAATTTTGGAAAATTGCTGGAGGATGACAATGGACTAGCATGAGTGCGAGAAATCCCTGGGAAACTCTGTAATATTATGGGCCCTTCTTCCAGGTGACAATCCCAATAAAGATTTCTCCCTGAACCGGTCATGGTGAGGGAGGGGTTCCACTCTAGGATTATAGGGGGTAACAAAACACACAACAGTTGACCCTGGACATATGAACTTGACTGTAATTTATTAGTCACATATACTCACAGCCCAAGAGTGAAGAATACTGCCTGCAGTGCAGGAATACATGGGGGTTTCACTTGGGAACAGAGTGAACAATCAAGTGCTGTAGGAGGCAAGCTTTGTAGTAGCAAGGGGGTGGAGTGACCCTAAGTTCCTACATAAGAATGTGATTGGCTTGTTTGACTAAGTCTGTCAGGGAACTGAATCCACTGCTTGGGTAGGATAAACAGGAACAGCATTTCGTCCATTTGATAGGGAGGGTTGTTAGGTAGGAGATTTTATCCAAGGGAGCAGAGTGAGGAGGATATAATAACCAGGTTTTCTAGTTTCTATACTGAATGCTTTGACACCTGCCTAGCTGATCCTTGATGGACTGCCCCTCTTAGGGCTAGCCAATTTCTAGAGATAGTAAAGGACTTGCTTGGGAGTATACCTTTCATATGCAAACCAAGAAATTCAAAGCCTTTATCTTCTGAATTTGTTAAGTCCTTAACTTCAGACCATTATTCCCCTGCTCTAGTCACCCCAGGATAAGGTGCCAGGCAAGTAGGGATAGTCTCTATACCCCCAAGCCTGCTGTAATTATACAAATTAGCCAATTCTAAGCCTATTTACCCTGACTCACCTGTTTCTTCCTTACCTACATTTCCCCCTTGCTCCCTCTGTCTCCTGATCAACCCTGGTGCTTCCCCACGTGGCCCTGAGTTGTGTGCTGTGCCTCCTGTTTCTAGGGGTCTGTGAGTATAAAAGTTTCTTCCTGCATGACAGTCATGTCTGTGACAGCATGTTTTACCATACCTGATTGAAACAAATCCCAGCTACCTTTAAACAGAGGGGAAATTAGGTTAGGGCATTCAAGGCCCTCCTGGCTTTACCAAATGCCACGGAAGCACATAATTTTAGTTTTTGACCTTACACTTCAGGCAGGGGTACTAATAATCATTATGAACTATGTTCAGAAACTTATCAGAACAAATACTATGCTCCAGAGGAAAATTTTTGGCCAAAGCCTATCCTAGTTGGAGGAAGGGTATTTTTCCACTTCAGGCTTATCTAGCCTTTCTAGCTCATAAAAAGGAAAAAAAAAAAAAACCTCAATATGAGTTAAGATTTCAAGAGAATAGATAGGAACAAAAGAAAAAGCAAACAAACAAAAATCTATACCACTGGAGAAACACTTGCAAAAGTCATAAACTGAAGACACAAATCCATTACAACACTGAGACTTAATTGGAAGATTACAGAATGCCTCTCTCCCCAAACTTCACCATCAGAGCAGCAGGGCTCCAGTATAGTGACAGTGAATTACAGCTGGAAGAACTGCAAGACACAGACTCTCTCTAAGGAAGAGACATTAAGAAATCCTGAAATCAAGAAGGGAGAAAAAACAGGACACTAGAGAAGGTGAAGCCTATGACACCTATAGTTACAGAAAACGTTAAACACACCCCACTTCTAGCCACGTCACCAGATGTCCTCATACTAAAGACTTACTTACCTCAATTTTTATTACCTAATCTGAGATGCCCAGCTTTCGACAAAAAATTACAAGGCATGGCAAATGCAAGAAAAAATACAGAATGAAGAGACAAAGCAATCATTAGAACCAGGCTTGATATGACACAGATGTTGAAATCATCAAAGGGGAACTTAAAATAATGAGTAATATGTTAAGGGTTCTAGTGGTAAAGTAAACAAACATTTGGCCAATATGAGAGATGAAAACTCTTAAGAAAGAACCAAAAGGAAATGTTAGAAATCAACAACATTGTAACAAAAAAGAAGGATGATTTTGATTGGCTCATCAGTAGATGCAACAGAGATGAGGAAACAATTAGCAACTGTGATGATAAGTCATCAGAAACTTCCCAAACTGAAATGCAAAGAAAATAAAAGAACTTAAAAAAATAGAACAGGCATCTAAGAAATACAGGACAATTTCTAAAAGTGTAACTTACACATAATTGGCATATTAGAAGAAGAAGAAGAAAATAAAACAGTAATGGATTGTAACCCAGAGTATAAAATAAATATTCATGAGTCTATCATGACATAAATAAATGATTAAATAAATTACTAATGGGGGAAACAGATAAAATGTCATGCAGAAAAATTCCAAATAATTATATAGATGCTTCACTCTAAAGAAAATGGAATATAATTCTTCCCTAAAATTGGCTGTGCATTGAATCTTCCCTTCAAAGGGTACAGGTGTCAGGAGGAAAATACAGACTTTTCTATAAATTGTTTCAAATTGGATATTCATATGCATTAAAATAAATTTTGGTCCATGCCTTATACCATATACAAAAAAATAATTCAAAATGGATCATATACTTTAATGTAAAGCCTAAAACTAGAAAACTTTCAGAAGAAAACAAAGGAGAAAATCTTTGTGACATTGGGTTAGGTAAAGTTTCTTAAGTGTGACACCAAAATCACAATCTTTAAAATAAAAATTTTATTTTTTTTTATAAATCCAAATTAAGAACTATGTTTTGATAAATGGAAGACAAGGCATCGACAAGGAGAAAGTAAGTGCAAATAATAGAAATGTTAAGGCACTTGTTTTCATAGTATGTAAGAACTTACAACTCAACAGTAAGAAGACAACACAGTAGTAAAAACTGACAAAAGATTTGAGTAAATTGGATATACAAATGACAGATATGCACATGAAATAATACTCAACATTATTAGTAATTAGGAAAATGCAAATTAAAACCACAAAAATACCTAAACACCCAGTAGAATGAATATAATCAAAAAGGCTTTCTAAATGTTAGATAGAATGTAGAGACACTGGAATTCTCATACACTGCAGGTAGGGATGTAAAAATGGTACAAGCCCTTTGGAAAAAGTTTGTTAGTTTCTTTAAAAAGTTAAGCATACACCTAGCATACAACACAGCAATTCCACTCCCAGTATCTCCCAAAGTAAATGAAAACATATGACCAGATAAAGACTTATACATGAATGATTATAGAAGTATTATTTGTGATAGCCAAAACCTGGAAATAATCCAAATGTCTATCAATAGATGAACAAACTGTGGTGTATCTGTATAATAAAATACCACTCAGAACTAAAAAGAAAAAGAAACACACAAGTGATACATGTAAAACAAAAAAGAACCTCACAAAACTATGCCATCTGAGAAAACCTAGATACAAAAACTACATATTAGGGATGTCTGGGTGGCACAGTCGGTTAAGCATCTGCCTTTGGCTCAGGTCATGATCCCAGGGTCCTGGGATCAAGCCCCGAATCCAGCTCCTTGCTCAGTGGGGAGCCTGCTTCTCCCTCTGCCTGCCATTCCCCCTGCTTGCATGCTCTCTCTCTCTTTCTCTCTCTCTCTCTGGCAAATAAATAAATAAATAAAATCTTTACAAAAGAAAAACTGCATATTATACAAATCCAATTATTTGGAATTTCTAGAAAATACAAAACTATGAAGATGGAATCAGATCAGTGGTTGTCTAGGGTTGGGAGTGAGAATGGGGTTAGCTCTAAATGGCATGAAGGAAATTTTGGGGGTGATGGAAGTGTTCTAAAGCCAGAATATAATAATGGCTGTACATCTCAATATATTTACTAAAACTCATAGAACTATGTACTTAAAATAGGTAAAATTTCTGGCCTATAAATTATATCTCAATACAGTTATTTTAAAACACATCATTTGCTAAGGATACAGAGATTGTACTTACTTGAAAACTGACTATGAAAGGAAAGAGAGAAGCATCAGATAGAAAGTAAAGAGCCTTGATGGAGATTTATTTTCCCTTATAAAACTGAGAAATCATTGAGCAAATGCAGTACGAAGAAGCCAGCAAAGAATAAGAGGTTAAAAACATGGGAAAAAGGGAAAATAATTAATGGATCTGGATCCTTGAAGAGGCTTTCAAAAGCAAGTAGACAGAGTCACTTTAGACAAAAAGGATTACCTCATCCTCTGCAATGGGAGAGGAGATGGAAAAGATAGATGAAGTTAAAGAAAACAAATGGTGGTGGTGGGGCAAAAAGGCAGCAAGAGTTCTATCCTGGTGGTGTCACTTACTTAGAATTAAATGGAAAGAAAAATAAATGCCTTAGTCGTTCAGATTCATTCTTCCTAATGGTTATGGACCCTTCAATTAACTAGTGTGAATGCAGAGTGGTGTTCTTTCTAGCTGAAGTGAATTTATACCTGTAGTTATAACAATCCAACCTGGCAAAAATAATCTTCAGCATCCATCAACTATGAGAGGTGTGTACAGTTGGGGGTTTGAGTGCAGAAGAGTTTAGAAAAGCACCGAATGCAACTGAAAAGAAAGCTGATTGGAATCTGTAGGATTGCTGAGAACTTGACCTACAGCTGAGCTTGGAGGCAAAGAGTAAATAATTGCCTCATTTCTCCTGTTGGGTGTTTTCCTTCAGCTCTACTCGATAGCAAGGGTGAATAAGAAAAATGCTGGTGGTTAGATGGATCCATTAATGCTCCAAGTATTTCCCAAAGGTTTCTCTAACAACTGTTTTAGGTCAGGTTGATTGCTCTATCATCCTCGCCTTTCTCTGCAACTAGTCCCCACTTCAACCTCCTAGTTCCACTTGCCACTATATTTTACCTCAAAGTCCTCTTTAATTATTTTACTTTGCATATCTCTTTTCTGTTAAGAGCATTATGTGAAACAATTACTTTGGCTTTCTTGGAGTCCCACTTTAGTGGTGAGCAATTAATAGTAGTTAAGATTTGTTAAATTGAAAATGATTTAAAATTATTATGGAATAGCTACAAATAAGCTATTTGGAAACAAAATCTTTTTTAAAATATTAGTGATAACTACCTGTTTCAAATCTAATTTCTAATTTATGTTCTGCCACCAAAGAGCTTGATGGCCTTGGACAAGTGATGTAACTTCTGTAATCCTCCATCTCTTAATCTATAAAGTGAATGGATTGGCTTAGATAATTTAAAAAATTAGCAATGATTTTTTTTCAACTCCAAGTGAACAAAGAAACTGATGCCAATTGTTTAAAAAACAAAATAGGTAGATGGCTATAAGAAAAGAATCAGTTTTGTTTATTCCTAGATCTATTCTTAGATCTATTCCTAGATGCAATTTCATGGCACAGAGTATAAGACATACAACACTATTCTGTATTTAAGTATTCTTCTAGAAATGGACTTTTTGCAAATATTCATAAAAATGTATTTATAATAGCCAAAAACTGGAAGCAATCCAAATGCTTAGTTACTTGTTAATGGATAAACAAACTGTGATATGTACAATGGAATGCCTTTCAACACTGACAAGGAATTAGTCACTGACACATGCAACAACATGAATTAATCTCAAAATTTGTGCTAAGTAAATGAAGCCATACACAAAGGCTACATTCCATTTATATTAAATTGTAAAGAATTTAATATAGAAAAAGGAAAAGATAATATTTCATAGAACAGAAAGTAGATTCTTAGGTGTCAGTTATGGATGACAGAGATTGTCCAGAAAGGAGCACAAAGAAACAGTGTAAGTAATGATATTCTCTTATAAATGCATTTTAGTAGTAGATTTATGCACATAAATAATGTCAAAAATGACTGGCAATCAGTATACCCTTTCAGTGTCATATCCCACTCCTCCTGGGTAGGAAATAAAGCATATGAAGGAATGAGGGAATGATATGTCCTTCATCTCATTGCTGAGACTGAGAGTAACAATGTGAGTTCATAATGCACTCAAAACAAACAAACAAACAAAGAAACACCTCAACATTCATAGGTCTGATGGGATTGGGAGTAAAGAAAATGAATGTGGGGTTTATTCTTGGATAGGAAAGTTCTGAAGTAGATAGCTGAGGGGATTAGAACACATCTACTATGGCTGATCATGGAATTCAGATGGTACAAAGCAAAATAAAAACAGAGGTATACTAGGTGCAATGAAAATGAAAGGTCAAATGGAAAAGAGGGAATAGGTGAGCTGTAGGTACAAGAGAAAGAAAGGTGCAGCCATATTGCAAGTGATGACAAGGTTCCAAGTTTGTAGAAATGAAATTGAAATGTTCAGAGCAAGGACACTGAACCCAGAATTTTGGAGAATACAAAAAGTGGAAGTTAAAGCTGCTAACATTTATTATAAAGGGTGTGTGGGAAATGAACCTTTAAGTCAAGTAATTAAATATTTGAAAAAAATTAAAGAATAAGATAGGAAGTGAGTCTCCTATAGGCAGCCTATAGCTGGGTCTTGCTTTTTTATCCATTCAGTCGCCCTATGACTTTTGATTAGAGCAGTTAGTCCATTTACATTTAAAGTAATTGTTGATAGGTATGTATTTATTGCCATTTTGTTACTTGTCTTATGGTTGTTTTTGTGTTTTTTTCTGTTCCTTTCTTCTTCTCTTGCTCTCTTCCCTGTGGTATGATGGTTTTCTTTAGTGTTATGCTTAGATTCCTTTCTCTTTATTTTTCGTGTATCTATTATAGGTTTTTGGTTTGTGGTTACCATTAGGTTCATATATAACATCTTATGTGTATAGTAAGAATTGATTTTTAATGAAAATTTTTGTTCTAATATTTGATGTTGTTGAAAGAGAAAACAATTTCTACAAAACAAACGTCAATTTTAAAAATAGATATAGTAGGGCGCCTGGGTGGCTCAGTTGGTTAAGCGACTGCCTTCGGCTCAGGTCATGATCCTGGAGTCCCTGGATCGAGTCCCGCATCGGGCTCCCTGCTCTGCAGGGAGTCTGCTTCTCCCTCTGACCCTCCCCCCTCTCATGTGCTCTCTCTCATTCTCTCTCTCTCAAATAAATAAATAAATAAAATCTTAAAAAAAAAAAAATAGATATAGTGATAAAATATATCACTGTGGAATTGAAAATGACAACTCAAAAATACAAGTGCATCAATATTAACTAATTATACCCATGATAAATCTATTTCACTTACATGAAAAAAATATAATTTTAATATAATGGCTCTTTAATAGCTCAATTTTGAGTCTTTTGGAGCTAAATTTAAGTTTGCTGTAATTTTTACTTGATGATATAGCCAAAAACTATCTATGGAGTTGGGTGATTTTTCTCTGAGAAAAGTTGACCTAGGATGGTAAAAGATAAAGAAATCTTATCCATATTAGAAAATGATTTAAATCTGATGAATTGCTTGAAGAGTGGATACTAAGCTATAGTGTAGATAAAAGTTGAGGTTATTGATTTGTTCAAAGTGGAACCTAAAGGCTGAAATAGAAATTATGGATACATAGCATGAGCAGTATTTTTTTTCTAATCTGCACTGCCCCACAATGAAGGATACCATTTCAAGAAGGCATTCAGCTTTGGTTCTCAGATGAGAGTGGTGAGACCAGCTGCCAGAGATACTTAAAAGGGATTCTCACTATAGACAGGAAGCTACAATTTCCGTTATAGAAGTCTTTGATTCATGATAAAGTCTATGACTAGGAGATATGTAAAATCTAAGGATTTCATAAGATTGTAATACATACTTTCTTTTTTATAGTACTAAAAACTAATCAATTGCTTCATCCAATAAATAATAAATTAAATATTTAATAATTATTTACTAAAGAAAAGTGAATTCTTTATAAAGGTGTAACAAAGGATTGACACTAATAATATTTATTAAATCTTAACTCACTGCTACTTGCCAAGCAGTGTTCTAAGTGCTATACATTTAGAGCATCTAAATTACAAAAAACAAAAATAAAAACCTAAAAACTATTTGAGCTATTATAATATCCCCATTTTACAGAAACAAAAACTGGAACACAAAGAGATTTAAGAAGTTGACATAACTAGTAAATGAAAAGGCCAGAATTTGAATACCAATGGTGTGATCACAGATCATAACTCCATTCATTATAGATACATCAGTCTTTTCATATGTATTTTTTACTGAAGTCATCTTTTTTCCACTGATGTATTTATTCTAACATGGTGAAAGTAGAAAAGGGAGCAGGACAAATTATCTCAGCATCTGGATCACTGTCTGCTAGCTCCTTTGACAACCTTCATTAATCTTTCAGAATCTTCCTCCTGGTTATAGGATTTTTCAATTAACTAGCATGAATACAGAGAAATGTCTTGACTAAATGAAGTTTATTTATACCTATAGTGTTACAATGCAGTATGGCAAAATGATCTTTAGCATCAATCAACTCCAACCCCACAAGATAAGATATTCCATCTACTAGGAGAAGCAGAAGTAACTTTTACAAACAGAAGTTATCAGTTTCTTTTGTTTCTAACAAAGATGAACTGGTAATTATCTATCTAAAAATCTGGTTTAAGGAAATAATCAGAATTATGGACAAAAATTCATGTAAAGTATGTTATTTATAGTAGCAAAATTTCAAAATTATCTAAACGTCCCTACAGAAGTATAATGGTTAAATAAAAACTGTGGATCTATAAATAGATTTTCATCCATCCATTGAAAATCATGTTTTGAAAAATAGTTAATGTCACCAAAAGGTTATTATTATTTAATATGGGGCAAAAGATCCCAATGTATACAAAAAAATATATTAGAAGCATACATCCCAAAATATCACCAGTGATTATATCTTGGTGGTATGATTATAGGTGATTTTAATATTCTTTTTTGTGCTTCTGTTTTCTAAATAATCTACAATTATCACATATTGTGGCTTTTATAATAAAATATAATATATATAAACCATATATATAAGTATTATAGATATAAATTTTATGTATTTTATTTATATATATTATAATATAAAATTATATTATAAAATATATTATAATATAAAATATTATATATAAAATGTATATATAAATAAATATTATATAAAATATAATTTAAAAGCTACATTAAGATAGAATTTCATAGTTGCTTTTTGAATAATAACATGATATTTACACTTTATACATTGTTCTATAAATAATGAGGATATGTAGGGAGATTTATATGCAAACGTATTTTAGCATGCTATTTCATTTAATTATTAAAAGAAATCTGTGAAGCTTCTGCTTCCAGCCAAGTTCACATAACATACTGGATTTACCCTCCTGCCTGAAGCAATAAAACAACTGGATAAAATATATGAAATAATGGTTTTGAAGATGCTGGACATCAGACAATGATATAAATTCCTGAGGAATAAAACTTAAATGAGATGATCCTTAAGATTGGTCCCAGCTTACTGCTTTGAGAAATTTCCAAGACATGACACAAGGGGGTGAGGACGAGCCCAGGCAGAAGATAACGAGTCCCTGAGGAAAAACATGGATTTGTGAATCCAGGACACCAAAAAAGCCGCAATTCACAGGACAGAGCCCTAAAAAGAGCTACACAGAGCAGGGGCTCTGAATATCCACAATGTGCAAGGAAACTGAGGATCTCAAACCTAAGAAAGAACCAGCCTAGAAGGAACAATACCAAAGCTCACACAAGGCTGGGAATAGTACCTTTTCCCACAGTCAAACTGGAAAACATCACACTTTACAGGGCATTGGATGGAGTACTTACAAGAATTTTTTTCTCAGTAGTGGAGGAAAATGAGACCTAGACTAAATGCTGGTCTGTTTCCATACAACAAATCTTAAAAACAAGACCAAAAAAATGACACTGTTTCAAGCAATTTTATTCCATTCCAGAACACACCTCCAGAATATTTATAGCAATACAAAAATATCCAGCTCACAGTGAGGTAAGATCTACAATTTCTGGAATCAAATTTTTAAAGAAATAATAAGCTTGCAAAGAAGCCAGAGAAAATAACTCACAATGAGGAGAAAAATCAACCAATCAAAACTGATCCAGAACTGACACAAATGTTAGGATTAGTGGACAAGGACATTAAATAGTTATAATAACTGTATTCCACTTGTTCAAAAAATTAAGTTGGGAAATAGGAAATATTTAAATGAATCAAAGTAAACTTCCAGAGATGAAAACTACTCTGTTGAGAAGAAAAATACTGGAAAGGCTAACTAGCAGATTAGAACATGGAGAAATAGCAATAGAACTATCCAAAATAAAACACACAGATGAGCAAAAGAACTAAAAAGAATAAGCACTGTGTTAGTAAAATGTGGAGATAATTCACATGATGTAATATACATATAATAGGAGTCCCAAAGCAGAGGACAGAGAGGGAGGGTTATAAAAATATTCCCCCCCAAAAAGTCCAAATTTTATAAATATTTTGAAACTGTATACTTGCACATGTATCTCAAGCTCCAGAAATATGGAAAAAACTACACAAGGCACAAATTCTAAGCACAATTTTAGCAAACAAAATATAATAATATATAAAAGGATAATAAACCATAATGAAGTAGTCCCAGGAATGCAAGGTTAATTTCACTTCTGAAAGCAATCAGTGTAATTCATCACAGTAACTGATTTTTAAAAAATCATCAATATGGTCATCTGTGATGAGCAGATTCTGGGATGGTCCCCAATGATCCTGACCAGAAGATAATTTCATACCTGTGTGTAATTCCCTACCTTTGAGTGTGAGCAGAATCTGTGACTCGAATACCACAAAGGTGAAAGGATGTATGTGACAATGTGTATATGATTAAATTACATAAAATTGTAATATCACTATTGTTAAAAGATACTCTTCCCTGCTGGCTTTAAAGAAGCAAACTGCCATGTTGTTTGTTGCCATATGGAGAGGGCCACTCAGAGAGGTGCTTATGGCCACTTTTAGCTAACAGTCAGCAAGAGTGAGGGCCTCAGTCTTCCAACCTGCAAGCAAATGAATACTCCCAGCAAATACTTGAATTTGGATCCGAATTTGAATACAATCCTTTCTGATTCAAGCCTCACATCAGACTGCAGCCCAGGCCAATACCTTGATTGCAGTCTTGTGAAAACCTGAAGTAGGAGACTATGCTAAGTAACCACTGTCCATACTCCTGATTCTCCAAAATTGTGAGATAATAAATATGTGTTGTTCTAAGTTGCTAAGTTTGTGATATTATTATTAGATAGCAATAAATAAAATGTCATCTCAATAGATGCAGAAAAAGCATTTGACAAAAATCCAAAATCTATTTCTGATTTTTACAGTCTCAACAAATTGAGAATTAAAGGGAACTTCCTCAGCCTGTTAAAGGGCATCTACAAAAAACCTACAGGTAACATCATAGTTAATGTTGAAACACTGAAAGGCAAGAATGTCCACTCTCATCACTTCTATTCCAGATTGTATTGAAGTTCTATCCACTGCAATAAGACAAGAAAAAGAAATAAATGGCATATATAGGAAAGGAAGAAGTAAAACTATCTTTATTAACAATCAACATGATCATGAACATAGACACAATACTCTTTACATTAACATCCCAAAATGAAATATATCTCATTATAAACCTAACAAAATATATACAAAATCTATGAGGAAAACTTTGATACAAAACTCTGACAAGTCAAAGAGCTAAGTAAATGGAGAGATATTTCACATTCATGGATAAGAAAACACAATACTGTCAAGATGTCAGTTCTTCCTATATAATCTAAAATTAAATGTAATCCCAGTCAGAATCATGGCACGTTATTTTGTGGGCATCAACAAACTGATTCCAAAGTTTATATGGAGAGGCAAAAGAGCCAGAATAGCCAACACAATTTTGAAAGAAAAGAAGAAAGTTGGAAGACTGACAATACCCAACTTCAATACTTACTATAAAATCCCAGTAATCAATATAGGATTGTATTGGCAAAAGAATTGACAAAATAGATCCATGGAACAGAATAGAGAGCCCAGAAATAGACCCACACAAATACACTCTTAATATCTGTCAGCTGTGACAAAGGAACAAAGGCAATATATTAGAGCAAAGACAGTCTTTCCAACAAATGGTGCTAGAACATCTGGACATCCACATGCAAAAAAATGAGTTTAGACACCTTTTACTCTTTGTAAAAATTAAGTCAAAATGGATCTTAAACATAAATGTAAAATACAGAACTATGAAACTTCAAGAAGATAAGAAAACCTAGAAGACCTAGGTATGGCAATGAATTTTTTTGAAATTGAAAGAAAAAATCTTTGATGCATGAAAGAAAAAATTAATAAGCTGGACTTCATTAATATTAAAAACTTTTGCTATGCAAAACACATTGTCAGACGAATGACAGTAGGGAGAAACTATTTGTTCAAGACACATCTAAAAATGGACTCTTCTCCAAAATATACACAGAACTCTCAAAACTTAACAGTAAGAACATAGGGAAGCCTGGGTGGCTCAGTCAGTTGAGCATCTGACTCTTGATTTTGGCTCAGGTCATCATGATTTCAAGGTCCTGGGATCAAGTCCCACATCTGGCTCTGTGCTCAACAGGGAGTCTGCTTGAGATTGTCTCCTTCTCCCTCTGCCCCTTCCCCCACTCTCTCTCTCTCTCTCTCTCAAAAATAAATAAATAAATCTTAAAAAAAAAAAACAAGAAAATAAACAACCCAACTAAAAAATGGGCAAATGTTCTGAACAGACACCTCACCAAGGAAGAAGGCATATAGGGATGGGGCGGCTGGGTGATAGACATTGGGGAGGGTATGTGCTATGGTGAGCACTGTGAATTGTGCAAGACTCTTGAATCACAGATCTGTACCTCTGAAACAAATAATACATTATATGTTAAAAAAAAAGAAGAAGAAGAAGAAGAAGATAGCAGGAGGGGAAGAATGAAGGGGGGAAATCGGAGGGGGAGATGAACCATGAGAGACGATGAATTCTGAAAAACAAACTGAGGGTTCTAGAGGGGAAGGGGGTGGGAGGATGGGTTAGCCTGGGATGGGTTTTAAAGAGCGCTCTTTCTGCATGGAGCACTGGGTGTTATACACAAATAATGAATCATGGAACACTACATCAAAAACTAATGATGTAATGTATGGTGATTAACATAACATAATAATAATAAAAAAAAGAAATGAGTAGAGTAAAAAAAAAAAAGCTCAACATAATACATCCTTAGGGAATTGCAAATTAAAACAGCAATGACCGTACCACTGTACACCTTTTAGAATGGCCAAAATCAGAAACACTGACAACACCAATACTGTTGAGGATGTGGACAAAGAGGAGCTCTCATTCATTACTGATGGTAATGCAAAATGGTACAGCCACTCTGAAAGGCAGTTTGACAATTTCTTACAAAACTAAATATACTCTTAAAGTACTTTCCAACAAGTGTGGTTCTTGGTATTTATCTAGGGGAGTTAACAAATTATCCATAAAAACTTGCAATGGAGGTTTATAGCAGCTTTAATCATAATTGCCAAAACTTGGAAGCAAACAAGATGTCCTTCAATAGGTGAGAGGATAAATTGTGGTACATCCAAACAATGGAATATTATTTAGTGATAAAAATGAAACAAACATCAAGCCATGAAAAGACACAGGAATCTTAAGTATATATTACTAAGTAAAAGAAACCAATCTGAGAAGTCTACATATGATTATAAGTATGATTCCAACTACATGACATTCTGGAAAAGGCAAAAATATGGAAAGAGTTTAAAGGTTAGTGGTTGCCAGGAGTTGGGTAGTGAGTAGGAAAGAATAGGCAGAGCACAGATGATGTTTAGGGTAGTAAAATCAGTCTACATGATATTATAATATCAGATATGTATCATTAGACATTTGCCAAAGCCCATAGAATGTACAACATGAAGAGTGAACTGTAATGTAAACTAGGGCCTTTGGGTGATAAAGATATATCAATATAGATTCATCATTTAACAAATGCACCACTCTGGTGGGGGATGTTGATAATGGGGGAGGCTGTGCATATATCCAGGGAGAGAGTGTATAGGAAATCTCTGTACCTTATGTTCAATTTTACTGTGAACCTAAAATTGCTTTAAAAATAAAATTTAAAAAAATCCTCCTCTCCCAAATATAAAAGCATGCTGATTGACTTTTGTGTCTTTAGTATAGGGGCTGAGTTAATTTTAACATATAATGAAATGTACAAGTTGGCAAACCTTCATATTTTAATTTATACTGGATTAAAATTACAGTTATACTCGGGATCCCACTAAATTTCAATAATGTATACCCCATGCAATCGGGGTAGTCATCATACATAAAATAAAGGACAAACAGGTAAGATTCATCTTAGCCATCAGAACTATTGCCATGCCTAAATTCTCTATAGCCATAACACCTATTGCCCTAAAATATTCCAGGATGAGCATGGGCACTCTTACCCAACAAGTAATAAATTTAAATAAAATTAATCTTTAGCACTTACAATCAGCTTGATAAAGTGGGATTCCATGTACTCCCTGTTCAAAAATAATTAATATGACCCAATGTAAATGAAAACAGGGCCTTTAAGGATTGAAATTTCTTATACAAGACCTATTTAGAAAAGAAGGAAAAGCACTCATCTCACTTCTCAGAATATACAATATTGGGTTCTTGAATAAGGCATTCAAAAAAATTTCACCTCCCTTACCAGCGTCAGGTTTCAGGCCTCATAAAAATGCCATGCTGGCTTAAATAAGTTCAAGTTTAATTAAATAAAATATGGCATATTTCAATTGTCAGTCAAATATCAAAGGTGATTTATAGTAAAGAGTTTAACTCTATTCTTTTATTTCTGATTATTAACAGCTTTCAAGTCCCACCCCCTCACACACACACACATACTTTCTCCTATTGTCCCATTTCTGGGCAAGCCCAGGTGCTCCTTCCTGCAATACTTAAACCAGGCAAGCCCCAGCCTTTTGCAGGAGTCCTCACCCCAGCCCCACTCCCTAACCACAATAGAACTCAAAGCCAGTTACACCCTCTTTGCTCTCTAAAGCCATTTTCAGACCTGCTTGAGAGCTTGCTCTTCTCTCCTCAGAAAGACCATGTGAATACAAATCTCTTCATACACTCTTGACACACTTGTGGCATTATCAGTCTCAACCTTAAATCAAATTATGAGTAAGGAGTTGAGCCCATTTCCTCTGGGATGACCATAACATGCGCCAAGCCAATATTCTTAAAATCAGCAAAGAGAAAGAATCAATCAGGTTGCCTTCTCTATATCAGTTGTATTCCAGAATAACAAAATGCAGAAGAAATAAAAGGATGAGAAACATCAGATTGCAACTCTAGTGGAATACTGGGCTTAGACAACAATCATCTGTGAAAACCATCAGGTAAAGTGTTGATGGGAAACTTTGTAACAAATTAGTCTGGAACCATCTGAACTGAACTGATAACCTTAATAGCCCTGAAAGAGAGACAACTCGCTATTATATGTATCCTGATGAATGCACAGGAAGTACACAGCATAATCTGTTCAGTATTCTTACTAAATTATAATAAGAATCTAATCAAGCTTTTAGATTTAACTATTAGCTAATAGAAAATGTGGTAGGTAGAAGAACTTGTTAAATTTCACTGTGAGACTGAAATTAGTGAAATATAGTATATGAAAATCCCATCAGAAAAATCAATGGGTTTCTTCCAAAAAATGGCATTAAAAATAAGAAAGGGAATAACTATAGATAAGATATACTAACGTATTACAATGTGTGGACCTTATTTGGTCCTGATTCAAGCAAATCAACTGTACACTGTTTTGAGTTAATCAAGAAAATTGGTAGACGGACCAGACATTAGGTAAAACATAATTCCTCTTATATTGAGAAATAATTATTAAATATGGTAGATGTGATAATGGTATGAAGATTTTTTTAATGGCTTATCTATTATAATATAGACTGTAGAGAAGTGAATGTAATGTGAGGAAGGAGGAGAATGTTAGGGATACATGTTATTGAAAATTATTACTGTCTTAGCTGAGACTTAATAAGTAGGTAGGAAGGGAAAGGAAGGGTAATCCACATGAATCAAGTAGCACATGGAAAGCTGTGAATATCAGAAAGACCATAGTGTATCCAAGAAACTAAAAGACATGGTATGATTGTGTTGCAGAGCTTGAAAGGAAAGAGGTAAGTGGGAACACTGAAAGGTAATTGGAAGCTATGTCATGAAGGGCTTTGAATATTATGATTAGGAGCAATAAGAAACCATAGAGGATTTTAAGCAGGAGGATGACATAATGATGTTTTTGCTTTAGCAATGTCACTTTAACTGTGTTATGTGGAATGGGTAGGTAGTGTAAGATTTAAGGCAAGAGGTCAATGAGTTAGAAGGCTTTTCAATAGTGTAATTGCTGTGCACTACTGGGTATTTACCCCAAAGATACAAATGTAGTAATCCAATGGGGCACCTGCACCCCATTGTTTATAGCAGCAATGTCCACAATAGTCAAACTATGGAAAAAGCCCAGATGTCCATCCGCAGATGAATGGATAAAGAAGATGTGGTATATATATACAATGGAATATTATGCAGCCATCAAAAAATGAAATCGTACCATTTGCAATGACGTGGATGGAACTACAGGGTATTATGCTAAGCAAAATAAGTAAATCAGAGAAAGACAATTATCATATGATCTCACTGATATGTGGAATTTAAGAAACGCGGCAGAGGATCATAGGGGAAGAGAGGAGAAAATGAAGCAAGAAGAAACCAGAGAGGGAGACAAACCAAAAGAGACTCTTGACCATAGGAAACAAACTGAAGGTTTCTGGAGTGTCGGGGGTTGGGAGGAATAGGGTGGTTGGGTGATGGACATTGGGGAGGGTATGTGTTGTGGTGAGCGCTGTGTATTGTGTAAGACTGATGAATCACAGACCTGTACCCCTGAAACAAATAATACATTATATGTTAATAAAATAAAGAAGGCTTTTCAATAGTACATATGTGTAGAAAGGGACAGTACAATTTTAACAATATGAAGTAGAAGGAACTGGCAAGACTCAGTGATTACATGTGAGGGGCAAGAAGTTAAGGAAACAAAATAGGCAAGGATGATCCCAGGTTTCTAGTTTATGGAAATAAAGAATAGCATTTTCTTTAAACTGAAATAGGGAACACAGAATAAAGAGCTGATTTTGGAACAAAGATCATTTGCAGCCTCACTGAATTTGAAATGTCTTCAACACACAAAAGTGGAGAGCTATCCATCAGTCAGTTGGACGTATGAGTTGGAAACTCAGAGATACATCTTTGACAATCATCAACACATACAATGTGCTTAAAACCATAGGAGTTCATGAGAAGGCCTGGAATAGTGTGCTTGAAAAGAAGAAAGCTGGTAAACAAACCTTAAGAACATTATATAACTAAGAACTAAGGGGGAGAAAACTCATTTTTAATCATCTGGTTCCAAAGTCTTGTGCTTAAAAATGGCTGCTATTTTGTTAAGCTAACCAAAGGCGGATATTATGTCTTGTGTATTTGTGTTGGATTATTATTTTTAATTTACTATAAAATATGCAAGAGTTTGCATGATTATTCTACTTTTTATCCATTTTATTGTCAAGTATATTTTGCCATTATACACTTGATCTAAGCAAAAGGCCGAGAAGCGATATATTCTGCCATTATAAACCATGCCACTATGAACATTTTTCCACATGTCTCTGGGCACATAAACTATAATATTTTCCTTATCTAGAAGTTGAGTACAGTTCCAAGAGTTTCCTTTGGGTATGTATCTAGATGTGGAATTCATAGGTTGAAGGTGTACTGGTCAGTGTTCAACTGTAGGAAACAGAAACAACTCCAATTATTTTAAGGAGAGAAGTATGTAATCAGAATTAAGTGATTGCAAAATCATTGAAGGGGCTGAAAGAGTGGGCTCCAGACCTCCAGGAATAACTCAGAACCATGCCTCCAAATGAGCCCATCCAAAGAATTTCACTGTGGCTACAACCAGGAAAATAGGAAGTCAGTAGGCCACTACCAGAACCATTAAATTGAAAAACGAACCACTATCACTGGGATCCCAGGATCAGGAAACCACAGCATCTGAATTACAATTATCTCTTAACTCTAATGACATTAGTGACTTGACATTCACTGCTGCAACAAAACCAAACAAAACAAAAAAAAACCAGAATCAATGTTTGCATGACTTTGCCTACCAACCAAAATGATACTTGAGGAATTGCCCCCATATCACTTCTACTCTCTAAATATTGCTCAACTATATCAGTTGACAAAACTGGATGTGCTTCTGGAACTCTAACTTCATGGGAATCTGAGAAAGGTTGATTTTAGCTCTCAAGCTTTAACAGAACAGAATGGCACAGTACACCAATGGGGAAATGAATGTTGTGGCACCTTCGTTAAATCCACCTCACAGCATCTATGCAGCTTAAACATGACCACACATTGTGAAATAGATCTCTGTCTTAGTCCATGTGAGCTATCATAACAAAATACAATAGATTGGGTGATTTAAACAACAGAAATTCATTTCTCACAGTTCTGGAAGCTGGCAAGTCAAAGATGAAGGTGCCAGCCTATTTGGTTCTTGATGAGAGTTCTCTTCTGTCTTGCAGATGGCCACCTTCTTGTTGTGACCTCATACAGGCAGAGCCCTTATATCTCTTCCTCTTCTTACTAGGACTCTAATCCCATGGTGTGGGGGTGGAGAGGGCATTCTCAGCATCTAATCTAAACCTAATTACTTCCCAAAGGGCCCACCTCCAAAGGCCATCACATTGGGGGTTGGATCTGCAACATATGAATTTGGAGGAAAACATTCAGTCCATAACAATCTCCTATGTGGTTTATCAATAGGTATTCCTACTACTAATGTATGACTGCTCTTACTATTCAACATCCTCTCCAACACTTGGTATCTTCAAGGGTTTTTTTTGTTTGTTTTTATCCATCTAATAGGTGCAAAATTTTATCTTATTCTGTTTTTAATTTGCATTTTTTGATTACTTGTTAGGCTAAGCATATTTTCACATGTTTGTTGGACATTTTAATTTCTTCTTAAGTTTAGATATCTTGTCACGTTTTTCTACTGAGTTGTTAATCTTTATTGTAATGATTTATAGGCAGTCTTTGTAAATTCTGCTTCCTAATTCTCTTCTGATTATATGCATTGAAATTATCTTCTAGTATATGGCTTATGCTCTTACTTTTCTGTTATCATTATGCCATCTTTTCATGATATACCTCTAATTTTTAATTTATATGTAATAAAACTTAATTTTTTTCTTTATACTGTATTCTTTTTGGATACTATTTATTATATTCTGCTTCTAGATTTATTAGATGATATTTTCTACCAGGGAAGTTCTTCATAACTTCTAAAAGATCTAAAGATTTAATTTGTACAGTAGGTTTTATTAATCTTCTCATATTAACTCTTGGATATGATGGGAGGTATGAATTCAATATATATTTTATTCCTTATGAGTGCATCATTGTTTGAGCACCATTTTTTCTAACTAGATCAACCTTCCTCTACTATAGGAAATGCCTCCTCTGTTATATGTCAAGTTTCTGAGTCTCATTCTGAGATCTCTATTCCATCTATTTGTCTTTCCAGCAACACACATAAATGTCTTATATATATATCTCATTTTGTTCTATTAGCCTTATTTCTATACTTTGGTATTTGTCATTTCCTGCCTTCTTTTGGATTCATCCATTTTATTTTTATTATAATTATTATTATTCCACTTCTCTTCCCCCACTTGTTTGAGAGTTATTCCCTCTACTTTTATTATTTTAGTATTTAAAATCTCCTTTAAGCAGTTTGACAAGTGTGACCAATGGTTAAAATGGGACTCTTTCTCTCTTTAGAGTTTCAGCTTAAAAAAACCCAAGAACACAGCCAATAGATGCAAGTACTTGATAATAAATTGAGTATTCTTAATCCCAATAGATGCAAGTACTTGATAATAAATTGAGTATTCTTAATCCCCTTTATATTTCACCCATACCCCCATCCACCTCCCCACTGACAACTATCAGTTCATTCTCTATAGTTAAGTATCTGATTTTTTTGTCTCTTTTCTCTTTTGTTCATTTGTTTTGTTTCTTAAATCCCACATATAAGTGTAATCATGTTTTATTTGTCTTGCTTCAACTATTTCACTTAGTATTTGTATCATCTAGACCTATCCATGTTTTTGTAAATGGCAAGATTTCATTCTTTTTCAAGGCTGAGTAATATCCCATATATACCACATCTTCTTTAGCCATCCATCTATCGATGGACGCTTGGGTTGCTTCCATATCTTGGTTATTGTAAATAATGCTGCAATAAACATAATGATGCATACGTCTTTTTCAATTAGTGTTTTCATTTTTCTTGGGTAAATACCCAGCAGTGGAATTACTGGATCATATGGTAATTCTATTTTTAATTTTTTTGAGGAGCCTCCATACTGTTTTCCACAGTGGCTGAAACATTTTGCATTCCCACCAGCAGTGCACAAATGCAATAGATGCAAGTACCTCCATATTTAAAAATAAATATGTTAGATCATTATGAAGAATTTGCAAACCTGTTCTGCTACCTCTGTAGGTTACCTCCAAGGCATATGAGAGAAGGCTGGGGATTCATTAGCAGTAGATTAGAATTAGAAGGTTCATTGGAAGATGTCTTTGCAGTGCTGTTAACTTTCCCTTTGCCCCATCTCCACCAAGCCAAGTGAGATGGAACTAGGGGCTGCTCACAGAAATACTTAGAAAACTAACTTGTACTACTTGGAGTTTGCGGATCACAAAGCTGCTGGAAACTGATTCCCTCTTTGAGAAGCCTGAAGGTGGGTGCTACATGGAGCCACCCAGACACCACGGTATGTAGACTGGGCTATGGTGCAATCAGCCATCAGTTGGCCTAATGGATCTGTGGAGAGCCAGACTTGCATAGTTTTTAAGCATATCCTTCTTACCCATGAGGCCCAAGAGGGGCAAAGTAACCCAACAGAGAAAAGTCTTTGTGTAGGATGAACTACAAGACAGAAACTGAAGAGAGAGATACAACACCTCTCTGGTGGTGGAGGGTGCATTTCCCATATTAAGGCATGAGGAAAAGGAGCTCTGCCATAAGGAAGAGTCTCTGAAAACCCACAAAACAGCCACATGAGAGAAAGGGCCAATATTTATGTGTCTGCTAAACATACGACTAAACATTGGAACCTAAAAAACACTGGAACTCAAACCTAAAATGTGATATTAAATGTTTATTACACTGAAGAGCAGCAACTCACTCTAGTCAACATGAAAAATGTGGAACATCCATTGGAATATAATTATTTCTTACTTTTATTCTCTGTCCTAGTCACCTTCTTAGGGATGTACCTCGTAAGCTACAAACATCAAATATTTTACAGATGATAAACAGGAAGTTGTCTGCTTTAATAAGTCCTTAAACAGCTAATTTACCCTATTACAATAAAGCTGCTGTAGGGAAAGATTATTATAGCTGATGGCCAAGAGCTGACTGAATCTTTAATTGTTTATGTGATTGTGGATTGCAAAACATTTGAATAAAATAAATGGATAACTCTAGAGATGTTCTTTTTAAAAAAAAAATTAGATGTTTTTTTAAAAGCCCTCAATTTACTCTATATTTCCTAAATCGTTAATGGAGTCTTTGATTTTCAACATGAAGAACATCTGAAGAGCTCAGAACACATGATGTACCCCTGCATCATTAGACTGACTCAGTGTTGGAGGAAGGATAATGCAATGCATTTGTGTGGCCATCACTTAGCTGTTGCCATTACCAACCCGTCACCATCATTGCCAATGCTCTGTTTTTTCTTTTAGGTTCTTTTCTGAAATCTGAAACTCAATTGACATTTGCTAAAGTGTAAAGCTTCCAATAAGGCTTGGCTCATTTTGGTGTGAAATTAAACTCTTCAAACTGTGTGTGGATCTAGGCTAGATTCCAGCTTCTTATAGTCCCTATCTCTATCCACCCTCAAGAATCCTCCTCACTACCACTGTCTCCTTATGGGGAAATCCCTTTGGCTTGACTTATTCCTTCTTGCCTAATGTACAAAAGCCAGGTGGCCTTCTTCCCAAACTTAAATTCATTTGCCAACTCTTTCTGTCAACTTCTAGGGAGGACAAAATAGGGGAATCCTTTCCTCATATAATTGGAAATGTTGTAAGATTTTGTTTTAAAAGAATATTAAAGCGAAAATATCTGGGATCTCTAAATTTTCTGTCAATCTTCTGATTGTCTTGTAATTAGTTGAAGTCATGTGTTACAAAGCAGTAAATCCTCTGACAAAACTTTAAAAAACTAACAATGTTGTCTTTGAGGTTTCATGTATGTGTAAGATATAACAATAAAGTTGAAAAGAGCAAGTCCCATACAAGTATAAACTAAAAAAAAATTGAAATTATTTTTTCCTAACTTGTGTGATTTGTAATAAGAGTGAAGATTGATTTGAATTTTAAAAGAGTAAGAAAATCATTGCTTTAAGTTCCTAGCACACCGGAACAGGATTATAACAAAATAGACACAAAAGGTCATCATTGATTATGAGACTGTGATTGTTTGGGGACTCTTTCACACAGTTATGTTAAGTAAAAAATTTTTTAATTAAAGAAATTTAAACAGAAGCATTAAATACCAACACGGTGAGGTTCTTCTTCCAGAAATTTGCTGGAAAAATTGATTTCCATCCACAAACCAAAGGTTCAGACAAAATCTGTCTTTCTGCTTCCAAGGAAAACAATTTTTGCCTAAAATGTTTCTGTAATTCTCGGGGCACCTGGGTGGCTCAGACCATTGAGCTTGCAACCCTTGGTTTTAGCTCAGGTCATGATCTCATGGGTCATCGGATCAAGAACCCCTGTAGGGCTCCATGCTGAGTGGGAGTCAGTTCAGTGTCCAACTCTTGGTTTCAGCTCAGATCATGATCTCGTGGTCAAGGATTGAGCCTCGCGCCAAGCTCCACACTCAGCACAGAGTCTGCTTGTCCCTCTCCTTCTGCTCCCCACCCCAAATAAATAAATAAAATCTTAAAAAAAAAGAAAAAGAAAAACAATAGCAGTACAACAACTAAATGACTATAGTGTGAGACCATTATGTTCCCCCAGCAGGTTAGGTCAGGTGGTTTACCTATGCAGATCATCATCCTTGCAGACTTTGCTTCACATCTAAAAGATAAGCAAATTGATAAAGAATAAACCATAGTAAGGCCCTCCTGTTACATATGTAGAAGAATGCATGTAATTCACTGGGCCCCAGGGGTCCTATTAAGTCACAACCCTGGGGCGCCTGGGTGGCTCAGTCGATAAGCATCTGCCTTCGGCTCAGGTCATGATCCCGGGGTCCTGGGATTGAGTCCTGCATCGGGCTCCCTGCTCGGTGGGGAGTCTGCTTCTCCCTCTCCACTGCCCCTGCTTGTGTTCCCTCTCTCACTGTCTCTCTCTGTCAAATAAATAAATAAAATCTTTAAAAAAAAAAAAAGTCACAACCCTGAAAAATGTTTCAAAATATACTATGGCGTATAGCTAGTTAGTTAGTTTGGTTAAACATTGGAATTCCCAATGCCATCCACACATAAATACATCCGTACACACAGAGCAACACAATCACACACACAGATAAAAGATTATACATCTAAACTAGTGTGTCTCAACTGGGGGTGATTTTCTCCCCCAGGGGACATTTGGCAATTTCTGGAAAAATTATTTGTTTTTCAAAACTGTATGGATGTTCCTGGAATCTAGTGAGTAGAGGCCAGGAGTGCTGCTGAGCATCCTACAATGCACAGAACAGCCTCCCATAACAAATAATTATCCAATTCAAAATTCCAGTAGTGCTACTGTTGAGAAATCCTTATCTATATGTTAATAATCATGTCTCTGAGTAATAAAATTAATAGTTATTATTGTTTTTTGTGCTTTTCTGTATTCTGGATTATTTATAGAAACTAGGTGCTTGTTTTGGTTTTATTAATCAGGGTAAAAGCAATTATTTTAACCTATTTGAATCAATTTAAATCAAAGATGTTTTACTCAGAAAACCTTGGGGATAGATAGATAGATAGATAGATAGTAGATGATAGATAGATAGATGATAGATAGATAGGTTTCTATTATGTGACCTTCCAATTCCAATAAATTTGTACTGCTCTCCACTGTAATAGCTATTCCCCAACGTCTCAGAATTGCATTGTTGTAATTCTAAGGCCAAATTTTCTATTATCCCAACACCATTTATCGAAGACTGCCTTTTCCCCATTGTACATTCTTGTCTCCTTTGCTGTAGATTAATTGACCATATAGGTATGGGTTTATTTCTGAGCTCTCTATCTTGTTCCATTGATCTATGTGTCTATTTTTGTGCCAGTACCATACTGTTTTGATTGTTATGGCTTTGCAGTAGATCTCAATATCTGGGATTGTGATGCCTCCAGCTTCGTTCTTCTTTCTCAAGATTGCTTTGGCTATAAGATGATACACTTATCATAGTGAGCATTTAGTAATATATAGAGTTGCCAAATCAGTGCATTGTAAACCTGAAACTAATGGAATATTCTATGTCAATTATGCTTCAATAATAAATTTTTTAAAAATCTGAATTTCCTATTTATCATTCTTACAGTATGCCCACAATGTGGAAAGAATTCAAGCACCAGGTGGTAACCAGCCTGATCAGAAATTGGGAAAGACAATTCTTCATTATCCTGAACTATGCCAAACATTGTAGGATTCCTATCATCTCTGTTCCCCACTTATTAAGTGCTGGCAGGGCTCCTTCCATTCAGTCATATTAACAATGAAAAATACTCAAATACATTCTCAAATAACTCTGGCTGAGAACCACTTGACTAGGTGGTTTCTGGTGGTTTATTCCAATCTTTTGATTCTTTGATCTCCCACATACCAAATGAAAAAACAAAACAAAACAAGCAAACAAAAAACTTTTCCTGATTCTTCCATTTCAATAAGACATGCTCCTTAAATAGAACCATCAATATTCCCAGACTTCTCTGTTGAAAAATGTCATTTTATAGATATACTTGGTTTTTTATCAATTAAGCCAAACTGAATTGAAGAGACAAAACAATAGATCATAACTAAAGTTCTAAGTGTAGCCAGTGGAACTGATGTTTGTTAATAAATGTTGACATGTGATTGGTAAGAGCATTTTCATAAATTTGACATTTCTCTCTACTGTTATTATCTTGAATTTCTGCCTGATTGCCTCTAATTTCCAAGTCCTAAAGTAATTGCTATAAATAGCCACAGTTTCCTAATCTCCATGACATATGTTCCTACATTTGGTCAGGTGCATTATTGTCTAAAGAGTTACTTCTAGCAACACTGCTGCAGGATATCATAACTACATTTTTGCACTATTCTGAGCAAAATACTGCATCTTAAAAATTCCATATTTTAAGAATACAAACTTTATTAATGGTAAAATAAAATTTTATTCCACGAGGAGGACATATTTTTTTAGACAAATTGTAATCACATAGATTATAAGTGACCTTGAATTTATTTTATTGAGGTACAATAAAATCCTTTCAAATCCCATCTTGTTGGTTGCCATGGAAGGGAAGCAGTGAATGGCAAAAAAAATTGAGCACCTAAACTGGGGTACTAGAAGTATATTGGGCTGAGATGAAGAGGAGACTATCTTAAGTTAGAGTTACAAGCAGAAGAGAAAGAAAAGAAACAGAGATGGTTTTTTAAAAGGTGAACTACAAGCAACTAAGTATCCACTTAAGCCAATAACAGTGGCACACTAAACTAATAGGAAGTTAATTTGATTTTAATTCAAAAAGACTTGGGATGTTTTGATTGGCACATAATTCAAATTTTAAATTTAAATTTAAATTTTAAATATATAACATACAAGACAGGTAAAATTTAAGGAAAAAAATACTTGATTCTTAGATTTAGAAACATTTTTACTGAGGACTATATGTTAGCCTTTCTTTAACCTTTTATTATGGGAAATTTCAAATAGATAAAATAGTAAAGTGTATGTATGATGAACCCACATGTATATGTTATCCAGTGTCAACCATTGTCATCACAAAGCCAATCTTAGTCTTTGAATATGTTTTAATTTTGAGTAATGCCTATCTGACTGGATGAATTTAGGAACATCTTCCTCAAAAAGCCTGAACATAGCCTGGATAATGTCTGGATTTCCATCTTCAGTCTCTAAAGAATAACTTCAGAAAGATTAAGATCCCAGATAAAACATCAAATTGCCCACACCCATCTACTTTTTATTCCTTCAAAAATTCCACCAAAACAGCAATAACTAGATTTTTCCCCCAACATTTTCTCATAGTAATTAGGAGTACAGGAAAGAGGACAATAGCAATAAGGTTTAAAAGCTAGAAACAGATGGAATAGTAGTATATAACTGAAATGGGAATGGGGCAAAGCTGAAAGTCCATTCCATCTATATCTCTGAAGAGTTTAGGAATGGAAAGCTCCAAATCCCAGAATGCACAGTCATCTTTCACCTCCACACACATGAATAGAAGATCATTCTTTACAGAATCTGACCAACCTAAGGTAAAAGCCTTAAAAATGGAAATATGGTCTTCACAACTAAACTATCCAGCCAGATAATTCCCCAGCAAAGCTCATCAATGGTGAACTCTCTTCATATTCTCAAAGTTCTCAGAGTTTTGAGTACCCCACTTTTGAATCTGAGACAACTGGCTATAGCAGGGCACCTGAGGAAAATGTCTCACAGGAGAAGCTGAGATCACAGTAATCAAACAGGAAAAGCAATTTGAAGGAAAAACGGACTACAGAGTGGCAAGAACTTAAAAAAAAAAACCTCTATAATCAATACCCTCAGAGAGAAAAAAGAAGGTGTTACAGCCATGAAACAAGAGTAGAATATCATTTAAAAAAAAGGCACTCAGAGCAAAAAGAGAGTCCTTTGAAATGAAAATATATATGTATATATATGATAGATGATATGCAAAACTCAATAGCTAACACTGAGTATATATGCCACAAATGGAAGTAAAGAGGGAAGAGGGGTGCTGGGTGGCTCAGTTGGTTAAGCATCTGGCTCTTGATTTCGGCTCAGGTCGTGAACTCAGGGTCATGAGACTGAGCCCCACATTGGGCTCCGTGCTGGGCGTGGAGCCTGCTTAAGATTCTCTCTCTCCCTCTCCCTGGCCCCCACCCCGTGCTCACTTGTGCGCATTCTCTCTCTCTCTCTCTCTCTCAAATAAATAAATAAATAAATGGAAGGAAGGAGAGGTGTGTGTGTGTGTGTGTGTGTGTGTGATGGGAACAAGGGAAAACAGAACCAAACACTTGCTTTCCATAGCAGGGAGTCACTATATACTGTCTAAAACTAAAAAATCAAAAAATAATGATATAAGCATATCATTTACAAATGTGACATAAATACCTCACAAATACACATACACGCTCCCCAAGACAGACAGGATAGGTAATAGAGATAGATAGATAGATGATAGATGATAGATAGATAGATGATAGATAGATAGACGTTTATAAGATGTGAAAATGATTTCTCTGAAAAGGGGAAAATGGACAAGAGAAAAAAGAGGAAGACTAATGCTTTCCATGTCAAATCTTATTTATTGAATTAAGTTATTTGATTCTTAGAATGATTTAATTAGATTAACACTTGAAACACATAATTTTGCTTACGATTTTAAAACTGCAACATTGACAAAAAAAGAAAAAGAAAGCCTTGTTCGATGTCTTTGTGTTACTCGTAAATTGATATTTGTGTTAATTTCTTTTGGAGCGCCTCCTCATATAATCCAACCCCCCCCCCCATTTTCTAACACTGCTGAGCAACCAGCAGTTCTCTGTGTATGTGAGAAAGCTGCTACAAGGCTGATTTGAGAATGAGCTTTGACAAAAGTTATGAAAGTGAAAGAGAAAACAACTGACCCACATAGTGTTTCATATGTCCACTGGGCACACAACATTTAATTAGCTAAAATGTGTTGACAAAGTAAGACCTTCCTGTTGGCTCGACAATTTTACATCAAAAGAAGATCCTACAAAACACTGACTGAAATAATAAATTGCTGGATTGTTTACAACCAGGTTCTATCTACATGTACTCTATCTTGGGAGGAGCTTAAACAGTGATATGGAGCTCTAAAAACCACTAGTAGGCATTCATGAGATGATGATTTTCAGCCACTAGAGACTTAACATGAAAGGACAAGACCGAGTTGGCTGCAGCCCTACTCTGAGTTATGTGTTGATGAGAAGCAGATCTCGGAACCCTTTGTGGCCAAATTGTTAATTTCCTCTACCTCATTTTTTAAATTACTGACATATTACTGATGGCTCTAACCACCTCCATCTGCACCAGCCCCCATGCTCTCATTCCTTCCTACCTCCACCACCACCAGAAAAATACAAAAATACAGACATTTAAAAGAAAAGAAAAGAAAAAGAAAAATACAGACATTCAGAGATCAGTCAGTGATATAAGTCATATGGAAACAATGTAGCAATGCGAAGCATAGCTGTTTGTACTCCTTGAATCCCCTATTTTGGAATATGTCTGACAAGATGTGAGAACAGTGTGTTCTTTTAAGTAGATTAATATTTAATATGTATAGAGGGCTCATACTAAATCATAAATATGCACGCGGAAACTTCCTTCCAAACAGTTCAAAAGAAATGCAAAGATGTCTAACTAAATGAGCTAAAAATCAGGGCATGAAAGTAACAGGAGAATACCATTACTTATGATTTCTGTGGCCAGACATTCCAATCACTAATGTTATACTGGAATTAATAATCATCCTAAATTGTAGGATGTACTAATATTTAGTTATTGTACTAATGATACTAATATTTAAGTTAATATAATGAGAATCACTTCAAATAGTTAATTTTATAATTAGTATAGTTCTCTTATTGCTGGTTTAATTTATTTCCTTTTAGTCTTTTAGGGTATAGCAAGCTTTGAGCAATCAACAAGAGGAAAAATGAAATAAAGTTTCAAAATGCACTCCTAATTTTTTTTAGGCTTGTTTTTTAAAGGGCAAGTTACTGGGGTGCCTGGGCGGCTCAGTGGTTAGGTGTCTGCCTTTAGCTCAGGTCGTGATCCCAGGGTCCTGGGATCGAGCCCCACATCGGGCTCCCTGCTTGGTGGGAAGTCTGCTTCTCCCTCTCCCACTCCCCCTGCTTGTGTTCCCTCTCTAGCTGTGCCTCTCTCTGTCAAATAAATAAATAAAATCTTTTAAAAAAATAAAGGTAAGTTACTTATGTCCATCTAAGTAAGACTCTTTATACCACCATTTTTCTGTGAGGTAAAGGTCACGTCTGTGGTTTAATCTTTATTTCTAATTTTCTCATCATTTAAAAACTGTAACAGGGTGATAATTGGTGTTACCAAATTGTCTGACACTGGGTGGGAAGAGTCCTGGGTCCTTTTACTCCGTATAGGTCCAGGTAAAATAAGAATTGTCAAATAATCCATATAGGTTCCAAATGATTATAGGTTCATTCGACGCATGCTCACAAACTCTTCTTTTCATGACTTACTTTAGAGTCCTGTCCAGAGGCAGTAGGGGAAATATAGCTGATCAATATCTTTATACTTATTGAAAATAAGATTATATTTATTTTTACATATTTTTCATGATTCTTCTAAGATTTCTGACAGAGGTTCAGCAATATCATCTTCAAGTTTCCTGTTTCCTGCAAAATACTTTGTTGGGATTTAGACTGCTGAAGCCCTCAGAGACTGCAGAGAGGACATTTCAGAGGTGCAAGGAAGCCCGGCCATTATGCACAAACTCTTGTCCATCAATAGCTGAAGGCTTTCCCCAAAAAGACCAACTCAAATATCAGACATTCCAGACAAATGCCCTTCCAGACTGAAAAGTCTCCACCTCTCCAAGGAATTTGGGTTTCAACCCCTTTCACTGATATTTGTTCTACATTTTTTTATTAAAAATAAAGATAATACTTCTTAGAAAATAAAAGGAATATTAGTTATTTCTTTGACATTGTAACTTATATTTCTCAGATCTTTATTATCCTGCCTTTAGTTCCTACGACAGCCATTTCAGTTGTCTACAGCAATTTTCCTAAGCCTTAGTTTATTCCAGATTTTACAGTTCTTTGGTTTATTCATATTCATCCTTACCTGGCTGTCCCTCATTTCTTGTTTTGCCATGTTCTTTCCAAATCTGACCCAACCTGAGAACACCCATCTTAGGTTGGGTTCTATCAGAAGACTTTAAGAAAGGTCATGAGTACAAAGTCATCCTAGGAAGCACCCATAGAAGACAGAGTAAATGAGGCAGAGAAAGGATGTAAGTCAATGTAAGGTGTGTTAAAAAAGCAGGATACCACTGTGGGTGGACAACAGAGGCTCTGTTTTGCTGAAGAGCTTGGGAAACTCCATAGAGACTACCTCAGGGGCCAAGGAAGATGAAATACTATGCATACTCTTGTCAACTATCAGTGAAGGTTTCTACCAAAGAAATTAATTATAAAAACATGTCTAGGCTGCTTCTTGCATGCTGAGAACGCTCCACATTCCCAAGAAAAGTCTCAAGCAAAGAGTTACAAAAGTTTACAGTAGAGAGCTCTTGGGTCAGTTCTGCGAGCACAGGAATTACATGTGTCCTATGGGTAGGAACAAGGGTACTGATAGCGTCAGCTACAACACACTAAGATGGACTAATATGTCTCTTTAGAAAACAGTTATTTTATTTATTTTAGAGAGAGGGCAGGGGGCGGAGCAGAGGGAGAGGTAGAGAGAATCTTAAGCAGACTCCACGTTCAGCATGGAGCTTGCTGGGGCTTAATCTCATGACCCTGAGATCATGACCTGAGCTGAAACCAACAGTCAGCCTGCTTAACCAGCTGCACCACCCAGGTGCCCCAGAAAACAGCCCTTCTTTATTTTGATGAGATCATTTTCTATATCATTGTTAGAATGTGTTTTCTGAGACTCCAAATCCTACTAAGACATCCCCTGTTACAGCCACAGAACACAGAATCCCACTATCTTTCCTTCCATTTTTTTGAAATTTGTATCTCTAGTGTCTAGGGTAAACACTCAAGTGATTCAATTGTTCTTTTCTCCCATTACTCTAGCATGGTAATGTTACCACCTCCTAGCATCAGCTAGTGGGTGAGGGTCTCAGTGTTCTCATCCATAAAATGAGGATAATACGAATATTTATTTACTAGGTTGCAAAGATTAAAGAGGTTAATATAAGTAAAATATATATCATAGCTCCTGTAAAATAGTAAACACACTAGTGTTAGGTATTATAACATAATTACTCTTATTAATTACTGCCTTCTCTGAAGACTTTTAAACTTCTACTTTTCTCTGGGGCACCTGGGTGTCTCAGTCAGTGGAGCTTCCGACTCTTGATTTTGACTCAGGTCATGATCTCAGGGTCCTGGGATCCGGCCTGCGTTGGGCTCTGCCTTCAACAGGGAGTCTGCTTGAATATTCTCTCCCCCTATCCCTCTGCCCCTCCCCCACCCTGCTCTCACGCACTCTCTCTTTCTCCCAAATCTTTAAAAATAAACAAATAAATAATAAACTACTACTTTTCTCCTTAGTCAAAATTATGCCTGAAAAAAATTCCCTTTATCTCTAAAACATTCTAGGATAGGGCTTCTCAACTGGAGCACTATTAACACTTGGGGTTGGTTCAATTTTATTTTTGGTGGGGGGAACCATCCTGTCCATTGTAGGACATTTAGCAATGTACTTTCCTTCTACTTACTGTATTCCAGTAGCACCCTTGCCCCAAATTATGACATGTAAAAAATGCCTTCAGACATAGTCAAATGTCCACTAGGGTTGGGGCTCAAAAATGTGACAGCAAAAATAATGCATGACACAGAAATAAGCAGTCAATAAATATTTGTTGAAAGAAAGGAAATAAAGGGAAGTAATAAAAGGAGTGAAAAATGAGGGAAGGGAGGGAAGAGTAAAAATGGGAGAACAGGCAGAAAGACAGAGGCAGAGACAAAGAGATTCCTTGTGAATGGCAAGAATTTATCCTATGTGTGCATTTAGCTAAATAAGAGTATCAGTAGATGATCTGATGGCTACAGTCCCCCAGGGCTGCTGCCATATACTGTCTCTGTGCCAGTTCCATGATCAGATTCAGGGATATCCAATCTATGTACTTGACCTGGGAACGCAGTCCTCTGTTACTTACATTCTATTCCCCTTTGACTCTGTACCCAAATATTCTCCAATCTACCTCAACTTTCAGGGTTCATGAGTTTTTATGGTAGCTAAATGTTGTCTTAACAAATGACATTACTTGAGCTCTTTTGCTTTGAGCTTTATTATTTTTGAGCAATCTATAACTGCCTGGTCCAACATGGTAGCTGGTAGCCAATATATTTAGCATTATATATATATACTGATCAGTAATTTTTATTTGATTACCTATTGAAATGATAATATTTTGGACATATTGACATTTTTTTTACTTTTTACTTAATTAATATATACCCAGAATTAGCAAACTATGTAGTTGAAGGCACACTCCTCCAGACTGACAAATGTGCCCAAGATTTCTGACACCAATTTCAAGGAGTTACAGTCCAACTAAATGTTAGAGAGAAAACAGCCCTCGCTTCAGGCATCAACTACAAGTTTGTAGGGGTTTCCAAAACCACTCCCAGTTTTGGTAATTCACTAAAAGAGTTTGCAGGACTCACTGAAAGCTATCATACTCACAGTTATGATTTATTACATGGAAAAGATACAGAGTAAAATCAGTGAAGGGAAGAGACTCATAGGGTAGAATCTAGGAAGTTCCACTGGTGTCAGGATGTACTACCATCTCCTGGCATCAGTGTATAACAATACACACAGAGTATTGCCAACCAGAAGAGCTCACCCAAGCTTTGATATCCACAGTTTTTATGGAGGATCATTACAAAAGCAAGATTGATTGATTGATGTCCTACATGGTTGAACTAAGCCTCCAGGTAAACTGATACCATATGATCCGAAGCCCCCACCTTAAATCACCTGGCTGGTCTTTCTGGCCTGGCCAGCCCCCGCTCTCAGACCACTGAGTATGGCTGGTCCCACCTTATAACTGCTGTTGCTGGCCCCCACTCTGAACAAAGACACTACTATCAGGTATGACATAAATTAGTCCTAGAAGCAAGCACAAAACATCTCTTGGATCAAGGCCAAATTCTTTGATACACAATGTGACTACTAGAAAACGTTAAATTAGATATGTGGTTTACATTATAGTTCTATTAAATAATACTTATCTTTACCTTTTGATAGCCAAAATTCTTGTAGTCAATCCTATCATACTAAATCTCAGTAAATATCTTTGATTCATATAACCAAATTGTGCCATTTCCTGTCACCTTAAGTATTTCTCTTTTTTTTTTTTTTTCATTTCCAGTATGACCTATGGGAGGTTTCTCCATGTTATTCCACTTTCTAGGTCAGTTTAAGATAACAATATATTCACGTGCTTTAGAATCCCCCTTCTATTTTCAGCTGATCCAGCTGGCAGATCTCTTAGCAAATGAATTTTCTCCATCCTTGGAGCTCCACTTTTCCGTTATGACCTCATAATTTTGATAATCTTAAACCATTCCCTAGGCATGACATCATCTAGCAACCAAGTTCTTAACTGACATATCTTCCTTTCTCTTCTATAGTCTATACCTTGTATGGAAAAGAAGAGACTAAAGCTTCATAGACCCTAGACAGGCTTTCTGGGTCTTTTTCAGAAGTTTTATTAATCCTTTAAACATCATAAAATCAGAATAATTGTCTACAACTTTCACCATGTCCCCTGTGTAAATACTCCAAAGACATGGTCCTCTTCCCAGTTAGCTATTTCAGGACTATAGACAGCCCTGTCTTGTGCAATACTTTGACTGTTAATCAGTCTGATATAAAGTTGTTTGGTTCATGCACCATTTCTTCAATACCTGTGATGTGATATTAAGCAAGGGTCTTAAAAAGATGAAACAGAAAGTTTCTACTTTCAGTGAATTCTCAGCCTGTAGTGGAAACTTAGCAAAAAAAACCCTTACATGGCCAGTGCATTTTAAGATTATGTACTCTAGGGGACGGGCAGTTTGAAGACAGACCAAGATCTGAACTCTTCAGTCCACAGACTATGGACTCTCTGAGGAATTTATTTTATACTATAATTAATCTGCACCTTGTCAGAAGAATTAAAAACAATTGTTGGGTTTAATAAGACCTCGGTTAAGAAATATCCACTGTTAAGGAATGTGTGCTGCAGCAACTGGGTAAAAGCAAGTCAATTAGCTGTGTCTTTGCAATTGGGATTTCTAAATCCTGGATCTTATGAGGTTAAAATAGTCCATTAATTATGGTTAGTCTGCATTCATCTTCCTATACCACTTTCTTCTGTCATGTGGCATATACTTTTTATGAACACATTAAATGGAAATGACAATCACTAATGCAAAACCAAAACCGCTAAGTCGTTCTGCTGTGATTAGCTGTGGAAGTGGGCATCGTATGGGATTCTGCAGCCTCAAGCAGATCTGTTGATGGCTTCCATTCCCTGGCAAAACCACTGAGGAGGACTCTAATAGATATTACATCTGCTCATATGCTGTTGCTTGTCCTTCCTTCACGCTTATTCTGCCCTAGCTGACTTTGCACATCTGTTGTAATTTGGTGAATAATAATAAATACCCTTCTGCAATGTGCGATGCTTCAAGGCACAAACAAATAAAAAATCATTTAGACACTGAGATTGGGGAAATAATCACATGGTATCAGGGGCCATCTCATTGTAGCCATCTTGTGCCAGACTAGGAGTTTGGATAGCCAAGTCTTGATCTAATATTTCTCTTCCCTTACTGAAAGCTCATAGGGAAGGATATCTCTTAACTTTTCTGTCTCAATCATTCATCTGAAGAGTGGGGATAGTTATAGCCCGTCTTGTTGCTTCAGAGTGGTTATAAACATTAACTGAGATTCTCTTTTTTTTAAGTACTTAAAAAGTCTCTCACAAGTCTGTAGGGACAACATTTTCTTTAAGGTTTTATTGACCAAGGCCTCATTTTTATATTCCTTAAATGAGATGGTTTTCCATAGCACCCACAATTATTAGTGCCTTTCAAAGAACAGGTTTAAAATTCCTATTACTAGTTCATAAGCCTTAAGTTGTCTTCTGAAACAGAGATCGTAATGTTTTGATCACCCATAAAAAGCTATTAAGGCAGGAGCTAAGAATCTTCTGATATATGCATGCTAGTCAGGGAAACCTCAGAGCTTTGGCTGCAACTAAAGACCACAGTTTCTGGAAACTCTTTATATTTCTTCTTTCTTGTCAACAGGTGCCTGTAGTTTTCCCTTCATTACAAAAACATTGCCTGATAAATAGCTGTATTACCACTGAGTGGTAAAACAACCATCTTCTACCATTATTCTATGCCCATAGAAATGTCTTCTGCTGTTGACTCATTGCAAATTAACTCAATGGTGCTGAAATTAATCACCCACACTCTTTGTCTCTATTTAGAAAAAATAGGAACTCCATGGCTTTTTGTCATTGGTACCATGAGGAGCGCAACATAACTTTTGCATCATTTATAGTGCTCTGTAATTGCCTTAATAGGTCTAATTAGTATACTGGATTTTGTTTTCCAAGAGCTTGCATATTTTTAATGGGTTTACTCTCTTGTTAAATGGTCTAAACGACTTTCCATGAAGACCAATTCCCAACAGAGGCAGACTGCCTATCAGTAAAAAGACAACTAATCTCAGAATGCTTTTCCCCATGATTTTAAGTTCAAATATTTAGATGAGATCACGAATAACAAACAAGTAAACTATAATCTTGAAATTTCAAATCTCTTAAGAACATACTTCGCATGATTTTAAGTTTGAATATTTAGAAGTGAGCTTTTAGCTGTATAAGTAAAAGTGCTCTGTTATAAATAGAGCTAAAATGCTAATATTGGTTCAAAGATATTTTCTAAATTACTAAAGTCAAAACGTTAAATTATAATAATATCTTATAACTGAAAAGAACTTCTGACTGCTTTCATAAGCATTATTCATACTAATGAGTCTCAAATATTTCAATAAATGGTGGAATATAGATGTTTTAATGATTTTTTTTGATGCTTTAAAGATTCTTATGCAGAGATAAATATTCTCTTTGTTTCTTTTTAATGAACATTTTTACAATTCTTTAAAAATTGGGTAGAGTATAAAGATTGGTAGAAATTCTGACAATTTATTTCAGGAAATCATTTGATTCCATATGTTGTTGCAGAAGAACCACCTAAGGAAGATACAATATATGAGTACTTTGTTTCAAAGAAAGAAAAAAGAGGGGCGCCTGGGTGGCTCAGTCGTTAAGCGTCTGCCTTCGGCTCAGGTCATGATCCCAGGGTCCTGGGATCGAGCCCCGCATCGGGCTCCCTGCTCCGCGGGAAGCCTGCTTCTCCCTCTCCCACTCCCCCTGCTTGTGTTCCCTCTCTCGCTGTGTCTCTCTCTCTGTCAAATAAATAAAATCTTTAAAAAAAAAAAAAAGAAAGAAAGAAAGAAAGAAAAGAAATCAAAAGCTGCTCTCCATAGATCAGATATTTGGAACATGGAAAAGTAAAGGAAGAGAACCCACAAGTGTTCATACATTGAAAACTTAACACAATTAACAAATGTTTTTGGAGTGTCCGTTAGATGTCAGACACCGCCTTAGGTGCTACCGATGCATTTGTGAACAAAAATAACCTGTGATAGAATGTAATTTATATTCAAGTGGAAAGGACATCAATAAACAAATAAATACCCAATATACAGTCTGAGATAGTCCTATGTTCACAAAGAAGAGCAAGATACCAGGACTGCAGCATGAAGGAGACACTCTTTTAGAAAGTGTAATGAGGGGCGCCTGGGTGGCTCAGTTAAAGCGTGTGCCTTTGGCTCAGGTCATGATCCCAGGGTCCTGGGATCGAGCCCCGCATCGGGCTCCCTGCTCAGCGGGAAGCCTGCTTCTCCCTCTCCCACTCCCCCTGCTTGTGTTCCCTCTCTCGCTGTCTCTCTCTCTCTCTCTGTCAAACAAATAAATACATAAAATCTTAAAAAAAAAAAAAAAAAAAAAAAAGACGGTCCAGTGAGAAAGACCCCAGATAGTAAGAGATGAGAGAAATCCTGACTAAAGTAAGGGAAAGAGAGACGTGGCTATCTGGGGTCCGTGTACTCTTGGACAAGGAAACCAGAGCAGATGCCCTGAAGCAGGAGAGTGCTCAGCATATTCAAGGAAATGATTTGAGGTACTTGTGGCTGGAACACAATGGGAAATCCATCTTATTTTTTTTTAAGATTTTTATTTATTTATTTGTCAAAGAGGGGAAGAGCACAAGCAGGGAGAGCGGCAGGCAGAGCAGGCAGAAGGAGAAGCAGACTCCCCGCTGAGCAAGGATCCTGATGTGGACCTGAGCTGAGGGCAGACGCTTAACCGACTGAGCCACCCAGGCGTTCCGAGAAATCCATCTTTTATTAGACTTCCTGTGCTGTGACTGTCAGATTGCTCCACAGAGGGTTAAAAGGCCTAATACCCAACACAATGCAAAAAGAGAAAAACCTTTGAACGAAAATGCGTAAACATACTGAGTAAAAATCAATAATCTGAACAATATGCAGAACACATTTATGTCAAGGAAAAAAACACGATTGTGATTTATAAAACAAAAACAAAGACACTGGCTTATTTTTTCTCTTTTTCTGATGTCTTAGAAAATAATCACATTTTCTCTGAAAAATTAAAATACAAGTTATGTTTAATGTGAAAATGAAAAAAAAGGCTTAAAAATCTACTCATTACCTATGGGAAATCAGAATACAGACCTCACAATTTGATAAACTGAACTTTCATTCTTAAATTCTCTTAAGCATTATTAATAAAGATGCTGTCTCTTGAGGTGTGTGTTTTATAAAAACCAGGTAAAAGGCACTGAATTACATATTTTTGTCATTGGGGTTTCCATAATCCTGGATTTTATAAAGTTTAAACAAAACACTTTAAAAAATAATTTTTAATATACTTTATGTGTTTGCCCTTTTTATAATCATTTATACAAATTTATTCTACCACAGGTGATGGATGGATGGATGGATGGATGGATGGATAGATAAACAGAGAGATAGATGATAGATAGACAATAGATGAATTAAAGTATGTGTGCATGGATTTCATGAACACATTAAATGGTTATGATAATTATTTATGCAAAACTAAAATAAGGTATTCTTATGCTATGTGCTCAGAAAGATAGTCTTTTATGAGATTTCCTCTATCATTTATCTAACTTAAACAATATTTAGTAGGAAAGTGAGAAGAGAGAAAAAATTCTACTTTAGAGCAGACTAGACATGATGTCGCCCTAGGTGTGCCATTTACCAGCGATGTGACCTCAGCAAGTTACTGTACTTCCCTGAGCTTTCGTGTACAATAATTTCTTATTGTTTTAAACATACACTATCAAGATCTATGGCACAGTACCAAACATCTAATAAGACACTCAAACTTTGATACCTATTTAAATAGTAGTAGTAGTAGTAGTAGTATTTTGTTTTTACTGTCTTCATCACTATTACTAATCAATTGTAAGTCTCACTTTATTGATGGCAGTACAAAAAGGCTATGGCCCAGGTGAAATTGTAATACTGGACCTTGCCAGGATCTACTTCAGAGAAAGACTTGCTCAACCTTGCATTATTAGCTGACCTTATAGCAGATGGCAATTTGTGATAAGATTCTTCCTGGGAGTTGCACTTTGTTGCTGCATCATTGTTTGATGGTGAAGACCATCCTGGCACAGAAGCAAACAGTGACCAACATCTGCAGGATTATAGGCTCAGTGAAGGAAAATAATGAAGAAGGTTGTTCTCACAACATTTTGGTCTAAGATTTCTTTTATTTATTTATTTATTTATTTATTTATTTATTTTTTAAGATTTTATTTATTTGCGAGAGAGACAATGAGAGACAGAGAGCATGAGAGGGAGGAGGGTCAGAGGGAGAAGCAGACTCCCTGCTGAGCAGGGAGCCCGATGTAGGACTCGATCCCGGGACTCCAGGACCATGACCCGAGCCGAAGGCAGTCGCTTAACCAACTGAGCCACCCAGGCGCCCCTGGTCTAAGATTTCTTTTAGAACAAAGGCATTTTAATGACTTAACATGCCTCCCCAGCAAATAATAGTTGCGTATTTTTATGACCTCCCTTTTGAGAAAATCACATTAAGAAAAGGGTTCTATAACTTACATAACACTTCTTAAAGGACACTTATTTTATTAATCACAACAACTGTAAATACAACAATACATATATGCATAAAATCCAGGATACATATGGGAATTTATATGTTACAGTGCCATCTCAAATCCATGGGGGAGAAAAGCTGCTTTTTTTTTTTCAAAAATTTTTTTAAAGATTTTATTTATTCATCTGAGAGAGTAAGCACAAACAGGGGGAGGGGCAGAGGGAGAGGGAGAAGCAGACACCCGCTGAGCAGGGAGCCTGATGCAGGGCTCCATCCCGGGACCTTGGGATCATGACCTGAGCTGAAGGCAGATGCTTAACCGACTGAGCCACCAAGCACCCCTCCAAGAAAAGCTTTTGAGTCAGCTTGGTAATTGTCTAGAACAAAATTAAGTTGGTTCAACACTTCACACATTAAATTTCCAAATAATCAGAAGTGAAGCCACCAATATATTTAGTGTGACACTCTACTTCCCAGAAGCCCCCAAGGCTATCAACATGGAGTGAAGACACAGCACATTCTGAATATAAGACCGCACTCACTCCATTCGAGATCAAGAGCCTAACACCATACCTCCTAGGGCATCTATTCCCTTGATCAGAATCTCACCCTCCCTATTTTCCAATCTAAACCCTTGAGTCCTGAAGGGGCCCCCTGACATAAATACTCTCAACTTACTCCACGATGCCCTGCATGTCTATCTATGACTCTCACCACTCTCAGAACTCCTCGCTCTAGTCACAGTAAGAATTCCCACATCCTCTTCTAAGTCTCATTCTCCCAGGTCATCCAATGGCAGAAACTCTTCTACAGGACCCTTTGAAATTCTTTGCTCCATTAGCAGCAAAATCCTCTTCCCTTCACCTTCTTCACTCAACTGAAACCTGGCTCTACCCGGTGGACCCTGCTTTCCCTGCAGTTCTCTTAAGTGGTGGCTGTTTCTGACGTGGAACTCTAACACCACTGGGCTGCAAGTGAGCCCCAGTGATAGATGTCATTCTCAGTCC
Organism: Halichoerus grypus; assembly: GCF_964656455.1. Classification (NCBI taxonomy): domain Eukaryota; kingdom Metazoa; phylum Chordata; class Mammalia; order Carnivora; family Phocidae; genus Halichoerus; species Halichoerus grypus. The sequence continues at coordinate 99,482,036 of NC_135716.1, read as the reverse complement.
TCATTGCTGCTTTCAGACCATTCCTTCCCTAAAAAGCCCAGCTTTGAATCTATTGCCATCAGACTAGATCACTAATTATTCCTTATTTTTGCTGACATAGCATATCAACTGGATCATTTTCCCTAATTTCTCAGTTACATTCCCTAATGTGATCCTTTTAAAATATGTCCAATTTGTCATTCTGCTCAAAACTCTGCAATGATTCCTCATTTCGCTCAAAGTAAAAGCTGCAGTCTTTATAAGAGTCTAGAAAGCTGTGGTTTCTTCTCCAACTATTATCCCCATTCATCACACTCCAGTCCCACTGGCTTCTTGCTCATTCTCAGGCATGCTCTTGACCTAGTGCCTCAACCTAGCACTTTCTTCGCCCAGAGATTTGCATGAAAGTCATTCACTTCCTTGCTTTGTTCAGATGTTACCTTCTCAACGAGGTCTGCATCGATTACTTTATTTATTTACTTACTTATTTATTTATTTATTTATTTAGACTTTATCTGATTTTATCTATCCATTTGAGAGAGAGAGAGCGAGCATGAGGGGGGGGTGGGGGGGAAGGAGGGAAGGCAGAGGGAGAGGGAGAAGCAGGCTCCCCACTGAGCAGGGAGCCCCTCACATGGGGCTCAATCTCAGGACCCGGGATCATGACCTGAGCTGAAGGCAGATGCTTAACTAACTGAGCCACCCAGGCACCCTCAATTTTATTTTAAATTGCAGCTTATACCCACCACTTGGTATTCCAGTTCCCCTTAACAGATTATTTCTATTTTAATTTTAATAGCATTCATCAATTTCTGACATACTATAAAATTTACTTATTTTGTTGTTCTTGTTAATCTACCTCTCCTTCCACTGGAATGCAAACTCCGCAAAGGCAAGGATATTTGTCTGTCTTGATCACTGATACATCCCAAGTACTTAAAATAGATCCTAGTACATGAGAGACACTCAGTTATCTGTTCAATGAATGGAGCAACCAATCAAACAAAAATTTAAATGTTAAAAAACTGAAATTATAAAATGCTAGAAGAAAATTGTGCATTAGGCTGGAGACTGGGGGACAGGGTTTGTGTAGGAAAGGACTTTTCTATTATATCTCAAAACCCTAAATCCATAAAATGATAAATACATTTGAATGAATTAAAATGTAACAAACAAAAAACAACCTTTTTTAAAAAAAAGAAAACAACCTTTTGCATAGCAAAACACCATAAGTCAAGAAAAATCTCAAATCACCAAAAACAATTTTACTTTTATGTTACAGATAAATGTTAATCCTCATCTAACAAAGCTGACAACCCAACAGAAAAATACGTAAAGGCTATGAACATACAGTTCACACATAAATGGAATAATCATGGCTTTAACAGTAGGGAAAGATGTCCAACCACTGTCCTAATGCAAATTAAGTCTGTCCTGAGATACTGTATTTATCCAACAGACTGATAAAGTCCAGAAGCCTAATAGAGGTTTCTATAGGTGAGCATTATAATAGCATTCTCACACATTGCTGCTAAAAGCATAAACTGATACAACTCCTGTGGAAGGCAATTGACCAATATCTGACAAAATCACAAATGCATAGACCATTGGACCTAGTTATTACCACTTCTGGGAATTTATCCTATACAAGTCTATTTGCATATGTGTGACATGAGGTTTGTAGGAGAGTTTTTTGTTGTAATACGGCGTGACCTAGTAAAATACTAGAAACAAAACAAATGTTCTCCAGTAAGACCTTACTTAAGTAAATGACGGCACCTCCATCAACTGAAATACTATTCAGTTGTATAAAACAATATGGTAGTCTATATTTCGATATGACAAAAGCTCCAAGCTGTAATGTTAAGTAAAATGTGGAAGAAGTAGAAGAATGGTATCTTGTGTTTAAGAAATGGAGAAATGAGACTATTTATATTTGTATTTGCTTACATGTATATAAACAGAAACTGGAAGGATACATAAAAAATAAATAAAGGTAATTATCTATGGAGTTGGGAGGTAGGGATTGGGCAAAGGAAAGGAAAAGGTGGGAGTAAAACTTTTCACTGTGTATCTTTTTGCATTTTTATGTTATTTTTGAACAACGAAAACATATTATCTATCCTAAAAATCAAATGATGAAAAATAGTTGCAGAAAAATAGCTCATAAGAAAATCATATCAGTACTACATCACTGAAACGCCAACTAACTTCATTTTGTGAACACCTTGATTGAACACTTTGTAGATATCAAATATGAAACCAAAAAGAAAAAAAAAAAAAACATTTCTCCATTTTGACTCCAGGAAGATTGTGGTGAGGGAGGAACAGGAACCGGTAAAGAATTCATTATTGTTATTTATTAGCTACTGTAGGCCTGCAAACATGTCAGGACTCCACAAATAAAACAAGGCAAGAAGCAATATTAGCATCAAAAACAACCGCTGACAGTGAGCAATACCACTTGCTGAATGAATAAACAGGTGTATAGCCACTTAAAGCTTAATTTCTCCATAATAGGAACAAATAGATAAATAAAAGAGAAGCCTTCCCACTGAGAGCAAGAGAAATAGGACCACGGAGCAGTAACACTGCACTACTGTTGAAATATCAATCAAGATAGTGGGTGATGAAAATAGAAGGAAAATGCAGAACTGGGGAAAAAAACCCTCCTTATATTTAGCATCTGTTGATTCCTTTCTATATACAATGCAAGGCCCTCATGTGAAAAGAGACCTCCATGCAATGCTCCTACTTTCGGATCCAAAAGTTTATGGTTAAAAAGTGGTGAGTATGGACAATCAGATTTCTCCCACTATGGCTCCTAACAGAAGTTCACCAAAATCTGAGAAATCAAAGGAGAACCAAATGAAAATTTAAAAAAATAATTGAAGAAGAATGGAGAAATGAATGTAATTGGGAATGTTTTCACCTAAAAAAGAGAGGGATCAGAGAAAGAGCAAGTAGATTCAGCATCAACAAGAAAACATATTATTTGATTACCAATCATTTAGACCTTGGGAGCCAGAGAATAAAAATAAGGCAGACACATCCTTCAAGGAGCTCAGGAGATACGACATAGACATTGAAACAAATTTTGTAAACTTGCTGTTTGTGGGTAGTCCAGCATAGAAAGACATTATAGAATGATATGTCAATATTAAAAGTACTAGGCAAATTCAAAAAACAAAGTACTTGACAATTTCATATAAAAATCTGGATTTTCAACTTTTCTTTGAAATTTGGGACATAGAGGATTACCAAGTGATAAGAGGGGGAAGTTTTTCAGGTTCCATGGGGTGCATTTTACACTGAGAACAGAGGAGGCTTAGAACAAGACAGAAAGCAATGTTGAGGGATCTACTGGTCAGTTTGGGCTGTCGTAACAGAATACCATGGACTGGATAACTTAAATACAGTTATTTGTTTTTTCATAGTTCTGGAGGCTGAAAGTCTGAGATCAGGGTAACCAGCATGGTCAGGTTCTGGTAAAAGCTGTCTTCTTCACTTGCAAGCCACCACCTTCTGGCTGTAAACTCACATGAGGGAGAGATGGCAATCTGTCTGTCTCTGTCTCTGTCTCTCTCCCTACTTAAAAGGCCACTAAGCCCATCATGAGACCTTCACCACCCTCATTAATTAATGTAACCCTACTTACCTCCCAAAGGCCCCATCTCCACATACCATTGCATCAGGGGTTAGGGCTTCAACAGGTAAATTTGGGAGGAAGACAAAAACATTCTGTCCACACAAGCCAAGGTAAACTGCCGGCTGGCTAAGAAATTTGCATGGAAATTTTGGAAGCCTTGGTAAGAAGAGAGATGATTTTTTAATGATCTCTTTTTACTCTTTTGTATTTTTAGTTTGGTATACAGATCTTCCTCGACTTACAATGGGGTTGCATCCCGATAAACCCCTCCTAAGTCGAAAATATCATAGATCGAAAATGCATTTAATACCCCTAACTTACCAAACATCATAACTCAAGCCTGCCTTGAGTGTGTTCAGAACACTTCCATTAGCCTACATTTGGGCAAAGTCCTCTAACACAAACCTATTTTATAACAAAGTGGGGAATATCTCATGTAATTTATTGACTACTGTACTGGAAGCGAAAACCACAAACGGTGGTCACTGTATCGGTTGTTTGCCCTCGTGATCACGTGGCTGGCTGGGAGCCCCGTCTCCTGCTGCCCAGCATCCCAAGAGTATTGTACGGCATCTTGCTGCCTGGGAAGAGCTCAAAATTCAAAATTTGAAGTACAGTTTCTACTGAGTGCCTATCACTTTTGCACCATTGCAAAGTTGGAAAATCATGAGTTCAGCCATCGTAAGTTGGGGACCACCTGTACATAAAAATCTTTCTCTACTCCAAACTTCTACTCTAATGTACAAATATCATATCCCCCCAAAATCTCGTAACTCTTCGTATTCCTAGTCATCACTTATAGAAAAAGTAATATATGTTCCATTTCATACCAGTTACATACATAAAACTATGAGGTCACTTCACAGCCTACCTAAGAAAATTGGTCTTGTTGGGGCACCTGGGTGGCTCAGCTGGTTAAGCATCTGACTCTTGATTCCTGCTCAGGTCGTGATCTCAGGGTCGTGGGATCGAGCCCTGAGTAGGGCTCCCCACTCAGCAGGGAGTCTGCTTGAGTTTCTCTCCCTCTGCCCCTACCCCCTAACATACACTCTCTCTCTTTCAAATAAATAAATAAATCTTTTTTTAAAAAAAGAAAATTGGTCTTGTTAATTTACATTTACCTTTCATTAAAAAAATCAGTGTTTTTAGTGAGCAGAGGTTTAGAATCTAGTCAATAATTTGACAGATAAAATTAGTTTATTAATTAGTTTAGTGATGCTAATACAGTCAAATGAGGCCATAAGTTTTACTTTAAAATTAATTACCTGTGCATATTCTTTAGCAATACGGAAGCATTTCACTTATTTTGCAAAACAGCTGTTAAATTTCTAATTTTTTAAAAACATGCTGCTAAAAAATCTGCTTTTGCCCATAAAAGGCACCATATTTACATCTCTATTATTCTCCATTCCAGCGCCTTCTTTTGAAAGCAGGTGGCCTGCATTTCATAATTAGCAAAATACTAAAATAGATCATCAAAATGCAACTTTGTCAAGTTCCTAAAAGAAAGAATTTATGTCAGAAAACAGTCCAATCCACAGTGATGATAAAGCTGACAAAAGTCCGCTCTCTACAGAACAAGGCCTCTCTGATGGCATTCCACGCTCAACCTTCCCTTCACCAGTCCTCACTGTCATAGTCCCCAAAGCCGGCTTTGGGGTCAGGATGAACCTTGATAAGTGGCAAGAGAAGGAGCTTGTTTGTGATAGCAGTGCTAGCCCCAAAGCCACCTTATAATCTGTGTGAACCACTCCCCAGATTTGAGAGCTCCTTACTAGCCATAGCTCTACCATTTGCTAGCTCTTTGGCCACTCAATCTCTCTGAAATTTAGTTCCCTCATCTGCAAAAGTAATACAATAATAACGCCTGTTACCTAGAATTATTATTAATTAGATTCTTAGCGCAGGAGCCTACAAAAATGAGGCACTTAGGTGCAGATCAAAGGGCAGACAGAATACATGAATTCACTTTCTCCCCTTCCTGAAACACTATCATAATGGTGGTGTTTTATTTGTTTGGTTTTAAGACATAAGGTTACAAAGACAAAGAGAACAGAAGAGTTAGAGAAAAGTAACAAACACTTTGAAACCAGAAAGTAAATACCTGACTCATGGTGCGGAGCAGCGGACCCAGGAAGGCAAAACGCAAAGCAGATAATGGAGCGAGTGAGAAGCGACCCTATTATACCCTAGAATGGCACCCCTGCTACCCCGGCCTGAGGTGTGGGAGACAATAAAGCCAAAATATGAAAATCGGTGAAAAATCTTTTTAAGAACCAGTTATCCCGCCATTATACAACCAGATTAGCTGGATGACCATTTCTCTCCAGTGAACATGGTGACTGGTGCGACCCCAGGGTTCTTATCCCTGCACTTCACAGCAGGGGAAAGTCAAGTCTCTATAGCACCCATCCAGCAGGAGATTGCAAGAGCCTTCTCAGAACAATCTGATCTCTACCTTGAAAGATATGGACCAAAACAAACAACAGTAAAAATGCTTCTCAGAAGAAACAGAAAGTGTGCAGACCCTGGAAATACAATTAAAGATAATGCATCTATGAAAAAGAGAGCAAAATCAGCAAATGGCCATATATGAGTATCTTCTAGCTCTGATACCCTACTTTCGTATCCCTTCTTTATATTCATCCTCCTTGACTCTCCATTTTGATCTAGATATATCCCTTATCTGTGCACTAAAAGCATCCCGTACATACATCTTTTATAGCATATAAAAAATATACCATAATATTTGTCTGTTTGTTTGTCTATATCCCATACTAGAGTGTGAAGTTTCTCCAGGGAAGGGATTGAATATCACCAACACCAGCACAGTGTCTGGCATATTAGTAAGTACTCAACAAATATTTGTTGGATGGATGAATGAACAGATGAATGAACTGCCATCACCAGTTTGGTATGTCCCCAGAACTCATAATTCCAAAAGTCCATGATTAGCTTTTGCTAAATTCATATATGCCAATTCCTTGAAGGAAAAAAAAAAAAAACAGAAAAATATTTGGGTAGAGGAAGAAAGGATGGATGAGATCTTCCCTTCAGTAAAGAACACCATTTGAACAAATATCTAATACACAAGAAAAACAATTCTACCGAGCACCCTTGGATTTCTGCTTCAATTGCAAAGGCAAATGCTCTATTACTAGAGTTAAACAATCAATGCCCATTTGTATGTTTTAGAATATTAACAATAGTCATATTTGAAGTTATTTTGGTTTTTTTACTTCTGTATTTTCTTATGCTTATACAGTGCACAGGTATACTTGGATAATAAAAATTTTACATGCATAAACTATATAAAATAATATAAATTCAAATCAATGTTTAAATATACTTAATTTAAAAAAAAAATTCTCACCTCTTTATAAGATGTACTTTGAACCAACAATGGTAAGGAGTCTCAATCTTGTTCATGTATCATAAACTATATCTGTCCTGGCTCCTCCCAGATATATAGAATCAAAATCGTTGGGAGAGAGACACAGGCATGTGTATCTCTAACAAGCTACACAGGAGATTCTGGTGCCCCGGCAGTTCTGAGAATCATCATTTACAGAACACAAAGTCTCATCAGAGATCCATGATCTTAATCTAAGATCTCTACCCAATAATTGCATTCAGTGACTTCATTTATAACCTGTAGGTAGAAAAGTAATCATTAGTTCAGTAAGAAGAGGGGAGGAAGGAAAATATATAAAGATTGAATTTCTCTGGGTGACTACCGAGAGCACAGTTTAATCCAGATCCAAAGTACCTATTAAGTGAAGACAATGAGTAAGATAGGATTTATCAGGCTTATTTCAAATTTATCTTGCTTTTCTATATTTCTAACTGCTAAGGAGTAATTTCTTAGAGGATTACCTCCATTAAAACCCACCCTCTTATCCTTTTTGCTAGAAATTCTTTCCAAAGTATATAAAAGCTTATTTCAGTTTTTAAGAAGCTAGTAAATCAAATGGATATTCAAGTTCATTTACCTGGTGTCCTTGCTAAGAGCTTATAGCATATGCATTTGAGCTATTAACCAGGCCTGCTAACCACTTATCTTTTTTTTTTTTCCTAAACTCAAAAACTGGAATTCTGTTAGCCTGCCACTTTATTTTTCTTCACCATATTGCATTTAAATAGCATCATTACTATATTAATGTAATAGATAATCTCTGTAATTGAGTATGAATACTATCACTTTGCACCCTTCTACAGTTATTAATTTCAGTGTATTCATTGTATTTTTGAATGTAGCTGCACAGTAAATAATGCAACACAAAGAGGCTTTAACCTATTCCCAAAGCCTACAACAAGGATATAAAGCCAGTCGTGTATTAGCTTAAAAATAGATCAATCTTATCTTGTAAAAAGAAGATAAAAGGTAGTTCTGTCAGAAAGGACAACCATGCTTGAGGCTGTACTTGAGAATATAAAGAGAAGCTTAGAAACATGTGTTAAATTTTGCTTCCTGTCCTTGGAAAAAGTCTTCAAGTCAATGGACATTGTAAAAACCAAGAATGGATTCAATCATCCAGGTATTTCCTCATGTTGACTATGCTGAGAAAGCATCAGCTCAACAGTAACAACTATATTGTCATTTCATAGCACTTTACAAAGGGCTTTAATATACATGAAAGTGAAAATTGAATTCTTAAGTATGGTCATTACACTATCCAGTGATACCTAAGGCATATAACACTCAGCAGAGAACATAACAGTATTCAGCACAAGAGTAACACAATAGTTCCTCAAAACAGCAACAAAGTTCTGTGCAAATTAATTATCTGCCCAGCCAGGTAGGAAAGATATTTGGATAATGGAAGAATTATCCTCTCAAGTTTTTGAGAAAGGCACTCAGCATCATTTGCAAACCATAGATAAGCCTGGGTTAAAGGACTGCAAAGTGGATTATGAGCTCTTTGTATTGTTGTTGGTTTGCACCTTTTGGAGATTCTTGGGTGAAATCTGAAACTGGCCCCTATTCGTGGAGGGCAAGGAGAGACCGAAGAAACAGGCCAGCCACTCCAGATTGGTAGGTGGCAGGTATAATAAGCAAGGGAACTTACAAGGCTTGTCTTGGGCAGCATCGAAGTGAGTAGATCTCCTCACCTGCCAGCCAGAATCTTGAAAGTTTATATAGAGGCCTTACCTGGGTTCCTTCACTGCCGAGGTCAAGTTCCCTGATCAATCAGCGGTCATGTCCTCTCAATGACCTCCTCCTCCAACACTCCACTCCTCTAGACCGGCTCTTATAATCTCACGTGCCTCCATCTTCTGCCCTGAGCAGTCAGCAAGGAGTTTCATTAGAATGGAAGTGGCCCCCTTGGCAGCTATCTGGCTGCACGGAGGCAGATACAAGAGCACCAATTCAGTCACATGCAAGAGAAAACACAGATTAAGAACACAATGATCCCCCAAATCAGGGACAACTTTTTCCAAGAGCTCCATGATCTGAACTATTGACTTACTAAGTTCCCTAGGCTGGGGGTTGGATCACTCAAGGTGTTCACTGTGTCCTCCTATGTTTTAAGAAAGATGACAATTAGCAGATTCATCAGGTATGAACACAGAACCTTCTTTTTGGATAATGGCACAGGTGCCTCTTTGCAAGGCAGTAGTAATGTCCAAAGCCATCCTATGGAAGACAGCTTTTCTCATTCAAGACATTTCAGTGTTCAGGGTGTCAGGGTGGCTCAGTCAGTTAAGCATCTGTCTTTCACTCAGGTCATGATCTCATGGGTCCTGGGATTGAGCCCCATGTTGGGCTCCCTGCTCAGCAGGGAGTCTGCTTGTCCCTCTTCCTCTGGCCCCCCACTCATGTTCACTCTCTCGCCCATTCTCTCTCTCTCTCTCAAATAAATAAATAAAATCTTTAAAAAAAAAAAAGAAAGAAAAAAAGACTTTTCACTGTTCAATAAAGACAGGCTTTGTTGGGTGAATGTGGTAAGGGCTTCTGTGTATTGGTCCTCCAGGTCATTGGAGGGGACAAAGATGGCAGCCAAATGATTATACCAGTGGAAAAGAGAATATGTTCATCTGGCCTTGAGAAGAGGAAAGTTGGCAATTTTCACTACCATGGGGCAGATTCTCCCCTGTGCCCAGGGAAAACCTAGGTTGCAATGACCCAACCAGCCAGGTGAAAACCATGGCCAAAGATTTGTCACACATCCACATGGTCCCATTCAAGGCTACCCAGTAATACCTAGACAGTGTGACCAATCAGTGCCAAACTAGTCACCATTCTTTAAAGCGACAAAATGACTACAAAGTTCCAATGACATCCATCCCATATTCCTGGTACAATTGGGTTGGTTATATTTAGAGTGATTCTTCTGTTTCCAATATAAGGATATCCAGGTGCTCAAATGTCCATGATCCAAGGTAAGCTACATGAACCCATCCTAAATGTGACTAGCCACCCATGGCTCTACTAGTGGTATTTTTAGGACTCTTCTGCTTAACAATTCAATGAACTGCCTGTATAGTTTGAACGACAGAAAAAGAATACCAATGACCAGTGTTATTGATAGCCACAGGTCAGGTTTCTGCATCAGTATTGTTGTATCAGATGAATTAAGAGTACTACTAGTCCTAGCTTGTTCTTCCTCAATGTACTGCTTTAGGGCCTTACAGTCCCTTCCCTGGAGTGGTGATACCCACCATGGTAATCCTGATGAGCTAGAGAGGAGCATCTTTTCCACATACCCAGCAGTTGGCTGGATTCCTTTGCCAGGCATATGAGTGGGCCCATTGCAGAAAGGTATTTCCATCTGGTATTCAGCCCATGACCAGACACCACAGGAGCAGCAGAAGTCTAAGGTCAAAAAGACAGATATTTAGTAGGAAATTGTATGGAAATGTCTTCCCCTTTTCTAAGAATTATACTTGTGGCCTGATCCTTAGATCCTAAAGCTGCAGCTTTAGGAATCTGACCACACATGTTGGCTGGGGAAGGCAGCACTGTCAGGCATGAGAAGACAGAGTGGGGGTGGGATTTGCCAGACCAGGAACCCATCTTCTCCCCTCTTTCAGTGGTGCATGTCCCATCTAGCTTGCAGCCAGAAAACAGGATTGGAAATTGAATAGTTCTCCCTTACCCAGGGATGCAAAGTAAGTCACCCATCCTTGTGGGACATCCCATTGCAAATTCCAGTAGACAATGCCTTTCCCAGGCATCATAGGGCTTGGTGTTCTCAGCAGCACAGCATGTTGATCCTTGGTGAGGGTCTGGGCAATGGATGTTTCCTGAGATTTCCATACCTTTACATTGTTGGGTGTCTTGGGAGGGGTCCACTGTCTGGCATATGAGGCAATGGGCCCTTTTGGTTGAGCATTCAAATGTATTATAGGTTGGGGCAGTACTTTAATCCACTCAGCTAATGTGTGATTTTACCTGTTAGTAATTTAATCTGCTGCCCTAATATTCCATTTTTCCTTTCTACCATCCCTGCTGCTTTCAGGTTATAGAGGAGATGGAAACTCCATTCAATATCTTTTGCCCAGTCTCCATGCTCAGCATGGAGTCTGCTTGAGATTCTCTCTCCTTCTCCCTCTGCCCCTCCCCTCATGCTCTCTCTCTCCCTCTCTAAAATAAATAAATAAATCTTTAAAAAAAGAAAAGAAACTTTGCAATGACATGGATGGAACTAGAGGGTATTATGCTAAGCGAAATAAGTCAGTCAGAGAAAGACAATTATCATATGATTTCACTCATATGTAGAATTTAAGAAACAAAACAGAAGAGCATAAAGGAAGGCAAGATGAAATCAGAGAGGGAGACAAACCAAAAGAGACTCTTAACCATAGGAAACAAACTGAGGGTTGCTAGAGGGGAAGGGGATAAAGGGATGGGGTAACTGGGTGATGGGCATTATAAGGAGGGCACGTGATGTAATGAGCATTGGGTATTATATACAACTGATGAATCACTGAACTCTACCTCTGAAACTAATAATACACTATACATTAATTGAATGTAAATTAAATTAAATTAAATTTAAAGAAAAAGAAAGAAAGGTCCATTGTTGTCCCTCCCATGTGAAGGCAAATTGATCTTGTGATTCATTGGCCAGGGGCATACTGAAAATAGTATTTGTTAAGTCCAGTACAACATGGTACACTCCTAGGATCACAGCCAAGTATCTAAGATGGTAGCAATGTTGGGCACAATGGCATGCACTACCTTGTTCAGTTCTCAGTAGTTCACAGTCATTCTCCACGATCCATCTGTCTTTTCACTGGCCATATGGGGTTATTGAAAGTGCTATAGGCAGAGTGCAGAATAACCACTTGGGGTGCAGTTTGGGGATAGTTTTTCCTGTTTCCTTAGGCCCTGAGGCAATTTATATTGTTTGTCTGTTACCATTTTTCACAGGGGCAGTAGACTTACTGGTTCCCAGTTGGTGTTTCCCTTCAGCCCCGGCTTCATTACTCTAACCCAGAGGCAGAATTCACCGATAGACGTTTGCAAATCTTGTAGGATTTGCAATAATTTGCCCAATGTGCTCTCTGGTATTAGATAGATTAAAACCTCATATTTTTGTGGGGGAAAATGCCTAACTTACAATGTTGAAGGGAACTTCCTGACCATAACCATTTATCTTCTGTAACCACAGATGGTGAGGAAGGGGCCAGAAAACTTCAAAGAGTTACCATGTATTAGAGTACATTTGGTCCCAGTATCAACCAGAACCATCACTTTTTGCTTATTTCTCAATATGAGTTCTCTGATCACCCCCACTGGCCCTCACCTAGAGGCAATATTGGCCTGCATCTTATACTTGGTGTGTGGGAGGCACCCACTCCAAATAGGACTATACCCCTAAGGCTTCTCCTGGAGTAGATGGGGGCATCAGCGATGGGAGGGGCAAGTGGAGCAGGTTTGAACTGTCGTTTGGGTTTCCAGGTTTTCCACAGGCTGACCAACACAGTATTGGGTTGTCGGTCTACCTTTCCAGGTGGAGTCCCAGCAGCCAGGAGGTCAAACCATATTTGCTTCCGGGTTACTTTTATAGGATCCTTTACAGCTGATTGGGATAACCTTTGGTTTTTCAAGTCCCATCTCTGTCTCAAGTCTTTCCCACAACTGGTACTTTCCTGGGATTTGTCAGTGCCCAGATCAGTGATGGATTGCTCAACATCATAAATGTTCTGTCCCATGACTGGACTCGGCATGGATCTCAGCGTCCAATACCAGGTCCTGGGTTCAGACTGGAGGATATTGGCTTCCATTCCTGCAGTGAATGTGGCCCAGTCAGAGACTTCAAAGACAGATGGCCTGTCTCATTCCCAACTTCCTGAAACTTTGTTGCACTTTCTCTATAGATTGCTAGCATTCCATTTGCCCAGAGATCCCCTTCAATGGGCCAGGCCTCCTGCAGACTAAAACAGTCCAATCCATAACAGACTGAGTACCTTGAACACCCGAGCACCATGCAGGTCCTGCCAGAGGGCAGGGTGTGTGGGATGCTCATTTTCTGTGCCTCCTACCTGGTCAGAAAAATGTCATCATCCCCCCGGCCCTGACCCCCCCCACCCCGCTCCCGCCCTACATCCCATAGCCACACTAACTCTGCTGAAATACTTTCCCTGGCCTTCTGCTGGAACTTGGCAGCTAAATCAATAAGCTCAGTGGGAGTATATTCTTTCATCATGATTGTATCCTAAATTGGGGACTGCCCTGCTGGCTGGGATTGTTTGGGCTGTGCTGTGCTATTGTGTTTGTATTAGAGGTAGGACAGCATGGAACATTTTGTCTGTTTTACTGTCAGTCATATCCTCCTCTTCCCTCTCCTTACTTTCTGGGGCTTCCACCTCTTGGTGTCCCAATCAGGCTTTGTCACAAGAGCTTAAACCTTAATCCACAGCAGGCTGTACCCTCTTAGCTCTGCAAAACAGCACACTAAGTTCTCCAACTTATTATCCTACCCTCCTACCTTGTCTGCCAGCCCTGAAGCTGAGTAGTAGACACCCACATGTCCTTTTTTAACCTCAGCTCTTCTTTCAGCTGTCTAACTTGGCTTCCATCTCTAGTTTGTCATTGCTAGCCAGCCGATCGGCCCACGGTAGAGGCCAGCCCCTTGCAGTTACCATTCGTTTCCCTTCTTTGCCCCAGTGCGCTATCTGCAGTTCCTCAAACGAGCACATCAAACCAGCAGGCATTTTTAAGGCATCCCTGTACTCATATGGAGGTCCATGAGCGTCTTGCATGCCACCTCTCCCCCCATAGAGGTGGATGGCCAACTTGGGATTTCTGTCCCCGTACGTCTTTCCCAAGATTCATTTCTCTGGTCTCCTGGCTGGCTTGCCAATTGTTTGCTCACAAATTTGGAAGCTCTTTGGGTGAAATCTGAAACTGGCCCCCATTCACAGAGGGCAAGGAGAGACTGGAGAAATTGTGAAAATAGGGGTAATAATATACACCCCATAGATTTTGAGAATTAGAGAGTATTCCCTAAAACATAAAATCCATAGAAACAGGATTTTTATCTGTCTTGTTTATCCCTACACTTTTGATACAGAGTATCAGGTAGTCAGTAAATTTTGTTGAATGAACAAATAAATGAATGAATTAATAATGCATATAAAACATTTAGGCAATGCCTAGCACATGTTAAACACAATATGTTTTAGCTATTATTAGGCACTTAATATATAATAAGATAATAAAAATAAATTATTTATGTAAAGTAGAAAATATTAAGAGTCAAAAGAACTGTACAGGAAAAAATGACACTACAAAATGCCTGGTAGGAATGATTATCTCCATCTCAGAGGATCTGTACAACAGCAGAAACTTGGTTAAACAAATTATGGTATATTTGTACAATAATAAAATAAAGCAGTGAAAGTGAAGAAAATACTACTACACACAGTCACATGGATGAATCTCGCAACCACAACGGTGAGCAAAAGAAATCAGACACAAGGGAACACATACGCATGATCAGATGTATATGAAGCTCACAAACCAGGTCACTGAATCATTTTACAGTATTATGAGGACACATACCTTCGGGAAAGAGGAAGAGTACAGGATTGGAGGGACGCCAGGACACTTCTGGCACTGGTCGTGTTCTGTCTTGACCTGGGCAGTGGTCCTAGAATGAGAATTCATTCTGTATGTATATTTGCATAAGTCAGCTTCGTTTTTGCTGTAGCAACAACCCCAATATCTCAGTGGCTCACCACAATAAAATTTTTTTGTTCCTGGCTTCCGTGACATGGGAGTTGCAATCTAGTAGGTTCTCCAGGGTTCCCTTAGGCTCAGCTTGGCTTCATTGTAGGAGTATTCATTTCTTGGGCCCAGACTAGCACAGTAGCCACTATTTGGAGTGTGCTGCTTCACATAGCAGGGTTCAGAAACCCAAAAGTGACAGGCAATCTGTGCAGCTAGCTGCATTAAAATTTTCTGCTCAGATAGGGTCACAGCTTGTTCAGAACTTTCTGATCTATTGGATGCAGTCATCTCTGCATGCCATGAGCCACACCCATAGTTCTCTGAGACATAGACTTATTTGCAGACATGTCACCATATGTATGAAGCTTCAGTAGGAACACACCCTCTGTCTCTTTACCCTGAACCATTTTCTCCAGCTGAAAGTATTCGTTTCCAGATGTAATTGAAGTCCCCAATCGGTTGATTTTTAGTCCAAAGGAAGATAGAGGGTGGGAACAGGAGAATGATTTGGACTAGGGCCCTCCCCAAGGTCAGAAAACTTCCTCTGCTGGCCTTGAAGAAGTAAGCTGTCAGGCTGTGAGAGAGCCAGGGCCCCAAGGCAGGGAATTGCCAGAAGCCTCTAAAAGCTGGAAGTAGCCCCTGTTTGACAATCAGGAAGAGGAAGGACTCCTCAGTCCTACCTCAGCAAGAAACTGAATTCTGCCAACCACGTGAGCTTGGTAGAGAATCCCAATCTCCAAAAAGGAATGCGGCCAGGCTGACAGCTTGATTCCCGCTTGCAGAGTGAAATCCAGCTTCGCCCAGTGAATCAGTGCCTGAACTCCTGACCCACAGACACTAGGAGATAAAAAGTGTTTGTTGTTTTAAGCTGCTAAGTTGGTAGTAATTTGTTACACAGCAATAGGAAAAAACCAACCAAACAAAAAACAATAGGTCTTCCATTCCATAAACTCCACCTGGCCTTACACTGGTTCTGATAACGCTTCAAATTGTCTGGTGTGGTCCTTCTCAAATCTCAGCATGCACCAGAATTACCAGAAGGGCTGTTAGAACAAAGAAAGCAGAACCCTAACCCCAGAGATTCTAACTCATTAGATACAGAGTGAGGTTCATGCTTGTATGATTCTAACAATTTCCCCAGTGATGCTAACACTGTTGATCTAGAAACCACAATTTGGGAATCATAGATCTCCTGTGACTACATTGACTTCTATGCACTTGAAATGTCCTCAGTAGCAAAATGCTATGAGACCACAAGCATCTGGTTGAAGCAACTTTCATATTAAAGGTTTTCATAAAAGAAACAAGAGAGAGAGGAAGATCTTATTAAATAATATTCATTAAGCTTAATACCTGATTTTCATTAAGCTACCTGATTCTCATTACTCCTTTGGCAGATGAGCAAATGCTAATTTCATAGATGCACTGATATGTTACTTTCCCCATATTATAATTTACATTCCTGGGGCTTTTTGTACTATTTCCATTATAGTGGCATGATTTAGAGTAGAAATTGTTAAAATGTCATAAACAATATTTGTACTTGAAATTGTTAAAGTACCACATTCAATATTTTAAGAGGGCTCAATAAGTTTAAACCAAATTGATAATTATGGATTAAGTTCATAATATCTTTGTTGGGACTACATAAACAGTTCAATACAAACATTTTTTAAAAGAATTACAACTACTCATAATAATATCATCAGGGGGCTATGAATTTGCTATTCATCTTTTTTAGTATTGGGTTTAATAGCTGGGCCAATATTCCATGGAAAGACACTATATACATCAAGAGAATAACATATATGTAGGCTTTTTATGTTTGATGTTCCAATTTGTTTAAATACAAAAACCACCACCTTTTGCCTTCATTTTCTACAAAGGAATTTTTTTTTTTTTTAAGTAGAAGTGCCTCTTTCTATGCCGACAGCTTCCAAGTCACTATGGAATGGTAAGAACTACATCATTTAATGAATATTCATATCAAAGAGATATTTATAACATTTTTCATGTCACTGCTCCTTTACCCTTCCCCAACATACACTTTGAGAATTACAATGACTTCTTGAAATCCTGAAGGAACTACCTTCATTTCTTATACAAGGCTTTAAAATACATTTTTAAACAGACCTTCACATTAAAGAGGAAAAGAATTTGAAATAAGTATTTGTGGGAGGTAATCACATCAGCAAACTCAAGATAAAATAATACAGGAAAGAAAGTTGAGAATTAAGAGTGGTCTAAAAATTTGCTTAAGTAAGGCAAAGTAAGTGATAAATAACATCATATTAACACAAAAACATAAGCTCCGTGGAGGTAGAGATTTTTGTCTTTTTGTTTGTTGATATGTTCTCTGTTTCTCAAATATTTAATGCAGAGTAGAAGCCCAAAATATTTATTGAACAAATAAATAAATACATAAATGTGCATGACGCAGAAAATTAATCATGGTTCTCCCAGTCGTACAAAACACATCTATGATCCCATGTGCACTCAGGACCAACAATCAGGAATGTGGGAAAGGTGCAGATTCCAGCACAATGCACTAGGTTCTCAATGTAAAAGTGAAAAATACAAAATCTTGACGTTCAAATATCCACCATCTGGCATGGAAAAGCCAGATATGTAAGTGGCTGTGGTACAATGGGATAAGTGAAAAAAAGAATTATATGTAAGTATTATCAGTCACAGACTGGTTGAAAAAGCTACAGATAAATGATAACGTTTGAGGATTATCTAAAAAGATGAGTGAGAAGATAAACCCAGAGCAAAGGTACCGACATGTAAAAATTCACAGTGCTTTTGGAGAACAGCAAGCTGTGGATTTCAAACTTTCAAACTATAACCTAGAGCAAGAAATACATATATAGTATACTTAACTGAAACCAGTGAGCATCGGAATAATACTCACCTTTACTCATCTTATGTATTTGATATTTTCTATTCTATTTCCTTTTTTTAATGTTGGTGAAGGTGTATTAAATCAATGTCAAGATTCATTTGTTTGAAAAACATTGGGTTTGAGCATCAAATGGATGTGGTGATAGACCACTGAAATGGAAATCCAAAGAATGCTCTTCCAGCTGACCTCCAACTCTTCTCCCATCCAGGTGGTTTGCTGGAGCCACATTACTTACAGGAGGACTATGATCTAGGTCCCTTTCCTACTTAAAACAACTCAATGTGGTAGAAAAGATGAGTAAAGAAGTCCTTCTCTATATCAAGCCAATGTGCAAGAAGGGAAAGTGTTACAGGCCATTTCTTCTCTACTCTAGGCATATTTTGGGCTTACCATTATTCTGTCTAGAAGGGTTAAGAGTGTTTGAAAATAAAACAACTCTCACATCTGGGCACATCCTAAATTCAATCTATATCTGGATTTATCTCAGAATTTACTAGAGTCAAATTGTTATACTGAACTACAAAAAACAAAACTCTTCTCCCTTCCCTATGAATAGCTATTTAACTCTGTCCACAACAGTCTTCATTGAAGACTATTTACTGAGCACTCTGTGTGCCCCAGGATCTGTTCTAGCGCTAGGAACTACAATAGTGAGAAAACAAAAGTCCAAGCCCCTCAGAGTTTATATTTTACAAAAACAAACAAAAACAAATATGCAAGTAAACTAAATACATACAAAGTGTAAAAGCTATGAAAGAAATAAACAGTAATAGGAAATAATATTTAAGGTAGCCAAGGAGGGCCTTTCTCAGAAGGTAATATTTACGTTGAGACTTGACGGATGAGAGGAAGCCACTGAAGTCAAGTACTAAGGAGAAAAACAATGTCCTGGGTCCTAGAAGAACATACGTGAAGACCTGAGCCAGGAAAGAGGTTGTTGTTAAAGGCCAGTATAGCTTGAGCCTGATGATTTGGGAAGGGCAGCATGAGATGAGATGGGAAGTTATTTGAAAATACTGGATTGTTTCAGTAACTAGAATGGGAAGTTACTGGAGAATGACATGGTCTAATTTGGGTTTTTTAAAGCTCATTCTTATAGCTATGTGGACAACAGATTAGATAGGGGTATGATTAGAAGTTGAGCCATCTCTTTAGGAGACTGATTTCCAGGCAAGCAAAGATGGAAGATTAGACTAGGGTGTTGGCAGTGGAGAAGGAGAAAAGAAGATGGACTCAAGATATATTTTGGAGGTAGAACCAACAAAACTTATATTCAGAATGGTCTTAAAAGAGACCATAAGTAAGTGAATTGAAAATTGGTTGGAGGAGTGAGTGCATTTAAAAAGGGAAGGAAAAGATTTTGAGGAAGGAAAGAATGGGAGAAGTGTGAATTAAGTAACAGCCTAGAAGTAATGTATTAAAGTGGTCACATTTACAACTCTAATCCCATGGCTTGCTCTTTGCCTCTATTTTCTTAAAACAAGATATCAAATTGGGCAGAAAGAGAGAGAAACTGCTTTAAGGACTTTTAGCCTTAAATGGTTGAGCCCAGGCCACTGAAAAAAAGATAATTTACCCAATGAAAACAATGAAGCAAGATTTAACTAAGATCATTTTAGTGAGAAACAGAGTTCTAGCTGCACATTCAAATTCCCCGGGGGAGCTTTTAAAACTATATGCCCAGGCTCCATGAAGTGGTTCTGATTTAATTAGTTTGAGGTGAGACACAAGCATGGGTATTTTTTAAAAGCTGCTCTACTGCGGAGCAAGAATTGAGAGCCCTAAGTTAGAAGTACAGCAGAGGATGCTAGGTCAATAAACCTATTCCATTAAATGAAGGATTAATAGAGAGAATGCGGTGAAGGAACTTTTTCCCCCAGAAAGAAATACAGGCCCATTGGCTAAACAGACATAGTTCAAGACTACAAGAAAATAAAAGTCAATTTTCTTCAATGTCATTTTTTTGGGGCTGGGAGAAAATTTTATTCTCACAGTGTTAGGAACACAGACACTCATATAGACATCACACATATTTCAAAGTATATTTTATTTCTATAATGAACAACACAGAGGGAAGAAATTAACACCTGACAGTTGACTGAAAGAAAAACAGAAGAGGAAGAGTTCCAATCTGGCCCAGACAAACAATCACACAGGAAAAAAAGAGTTGCTGTGGAAAAGTAATCACAAGGAAGGATTCAGTTACTTCTCAAGTTAAAAATCATAATTGGTTACCAGAATACAACTGGCACTGAGTTGCACTGTATCACATCACCCTTGCTTTTCAACTGTTCTTTAGTCTGGACCCTTCCAAGATTTACCTCTTGAAAGAGCCACTGAATTACCATAGCAGGACTAAGAGCCAAGTATTCTCCCGAAATAGAGACCAGAAACATAATTTGACTGCAATGAAGATTCCTCGTTGCTGGTGTGTGCGTGGGTCATTGAAGGCAAGAGTAGTCACATAATTTGTCCCAATCTTTCAGTTAACTTGTGGTCTCATTGGAATCAGAACCAAAGTTTTACACCGTCAGGGGTTTTCTTTGTTGTATTTACACCTTCTTTGCACCCTAACTCCACGGAAACAGAAAAGGAAAACGTGCAGTGCAATTTCTAAATCTCCATCTGGAGAGCTTTAAGAGCAGTAACGGTCCAGGTGAGGTGGCAGTGTGTGACCGGCGTCGCCCAGATCAATTCGGTGTAATAACATCAGGGAGTGGAGAAGACACGACAAGCATGGGTTTTTGGTCTTGCGGTCGAGTGGACTTCAGGAAGGGAGTGAAAGCAAAAGAGAATTGAGGAGCTAAGGGAAAGAGGAGGAATGTACAGGGCCATACTATTTGGGTGTGGCGGGTGGGAAAGGGATTCCAGGACCTCAGAGGAGCAAAGAGTTGAGTGGAGCTCTGAAGCTTCCGGCAGCAACCTCCCGGCGCCCCCCCAGGAAGTGGGAGGTGCGAGCGGACACTACAAGTCCCAGAAGCCCCCGCTTCCCGGAGCCCGCGCGGAGCCGCGCAACGCCCGCCGGGAGTCGGTCGGAGCCGCCAAGATGTCGCAGCCCAAGAGAAGAAAGCTTGAGTCGGGGGGTGGCGGCGAAGGAGGGGAGGGAACTGAAGAGGAAGATGGCGGAGAGCAGGAGGCGGCCCTGCCGCGACCCCGGAGGGCTAGGCGGGAGCGGGACCAGCTATACTATGACTGCTACTCAGACATATCGGTCCACGAGGAGATGATTGCGGACCGTGTCCGGACCGATGCCTACCGCCTGGGCATCCTGCGGAACTGGGCAGGACTGCGGGGCAAGACTGTGCTGGACGTGGGCGCGGGCACCGGCATTCTTAGCATCTTCTGTGTGCAGGCCGGGGCCCGGCGCGTGTACGCGGTGGAGGCCAGCGCCATCTGGCAACAGGCCCGGGAGGTGGTGCGGCTCAACGGGCTGGAGGATCGGGTGCACGTCCTGCCGGGGCCGGTGGAGACGGTGGAGTTGCCGGAGCAGGTGGATGCCATCGTGAGCGAGTGGATGGGCTACGGACTCCTGCACGAGTCTATGCTGAGCTCTGTGCTCTACGCGCGGACCAAGTGGCTGAAGGAGGGCGGTCTTCTCCTGCCGGCTTCCGCCGAGCTCTTCGTGGCGCCCATCAGCGACCAGATGCTGGAGTTGCGCCTGGGCTTCTGGAGCCAGGTGAAGCAGCTCTACGGAGTGGACATGAGCTGTCTGGAGAGCTTCGCCACGCGCTGCCTTATGGGCCACTCGGAGATCGTGGTGCAGGGTTTGTCCGGGGAGGACGTACTGGCCCGGCCGCAGTGCTTTGCTCAGCTGGAGCTGGCCCGCACCGGCCTGGAGCAGGAGCTGGAGGCTGGGGTGGGCGGGCGCTTCCGCTTCAGTTGCTACGGCTCAGCGCCCATGCACGGCTTTGCCATCTGGTTCCAGGTGACCTTCCCCGGAGGGGACTCGGAGAAACCCCTGGTGCTGTCCACCTCGCCTTTTCACCCCGTCACGCACTGGAAGCAGGCACTCCTCTACCTGAACGAGCCTGTGCAAGTGGAACAAGATACGGACATTTCCGGAGAGATCACGCTGCTGCCCTCCCGGGATAACCACCGTCTCCTGCGCGTGCTACTGCGCTACAAAGTAGGCGACCAGGAGGAAAAGACCAAAGACTTTGCCATGGAGGACTGAGCGTTGCCTTTTCTCCCAGCTACCTCCCGAGGCGCCCAGACCTGCGTGGTAGAGGCGGCGGGGGGTCGGAGGAGAAAGGGAGATCCCACGTGCAAGTAGGGGGCAATATCTTCTGTCTCCCTTTTCCCTCGTGGCTCCTGGGGAGGGAGAGTGACTTCAGTCTCCCTTCGAGGAGATTCTTCTGGCGAAATTTATTTAAAAAGTGAATCCCGGTACCCCCAACGATGGAAACAACTTGTTTATTAATGGGCTTTTTAAGTCTCAAAAGCATGTGGTACCAAGCACTTGTATTTCTATTTCTTTTGTTTCACGGGAAGAAAGCAAACACACAGGAGAAAATACCAGTTTATGAAGGCTCATGCACTTCCCTGACACCTCCCATCTAAATCTGAAGCCAGGGAGAAGGGTAAAGGGGTTTAGTAGGGTCCATAAATTTCCAGTATGACTTAAATATCTCTCTCAAGAGCCATATTCTATCATTCTCTAAATTCCCTCCTTTCCTAGGTGCCTCTAGGCTTCAGTACTTCTTCCTCATTGTTTTTTTACATAAACTTTGCTTCTGGTAATGAGAGGGAGAAGAGTGAGGAAGGAGTCTGAATAACCCTGTTCTTACACTTATGACTTCCATAGGGTGCTAAAGTTGAACACATTTCTCCACACATCTCCACAAATACATAATTGTGCAGCATACCCCAAAAATCTAGAAGGTACATTTAGGAGAAAAAGATCTGAAAGACAGCGAAGTGGTAGTATGGGGTTTTTTTTTTATTCTTTATTATTAAGATTTAACGAAGAAACTGTTTCATGTATGTTACATAATAGAGTTTTATGTGATTTTTATTAAACCAGCTGATAGAAGGTTTTCTGAACCTAACCCAAGGGTTTGTTCATTATATTGGGTAAATTGTTTAGGCTCTCTAAATTAAAGAAAATATTTTCCCAGCTAGAGAAGTGCACTCATTTTAACTCTCATTTAAAGAGATCAGGTGATCTGGCCTACTTACATCAAGTGAAATTTCCTTTTTTAGCGTTGTTGGGTTTTTTTTTCTTCTTTTTAGCTCAGCCAAATGTTAAAGTTGTGAATTTCGGAAAATCATTTGTAATGAAGTGTGAGTCATGTTATCAAATTTATTTTACGGATGTTTCCCTCCTTATCCCTGTGGCAAATAAAACATTGGCATTCTATTTTTATAGATGAAGTAAGAAGTCTTGTGTACTGTGACTTATAATGCTTTTGCCTTTTTAATATTGTCAGTTCTTAAGAAAAGTGTTACAACCCCTTCAGGATATAGCTTCAGGGTAATTTATGCTTAATGTATGTTTTTTTCTTCATACTGGTAGCTTTTGTATGCTAATAGCAGGTGTGAAAAAGTGGTCTTTGAAGTGATCAACATAGTTTTGTTTATTGTAACTGAGTTTTCTCCTTTATTCATCGCATATTAAAGTACCAAAGTATTATAACCAATTTGCTAAAATTTGATGTTAACACATGAGATCTTCCATTACGAAGGGAAACATACAAAATCAATGACTTTACAAGATCCAAGCAATAACAGCGATAGTTGTCACCATTTTGATAGTTAACAGTCTATGTAAATGATGCAGTCATAGCAAGGTAGGCCTGATTTAAGCTAGAGGTATAAAATAGGTCCTTTTTTTTAGGGTCAACTATATATTATAAGATGAACATTTATTTAGAATTTTAGTGTATGGTTTTGGGTAGATTTCTGATGTTATTTAACTTCTTAAAAGAATCCCTTTGCTGTATAAGCAGACAAAAGCATTCCCCTGAATTCCATTTAAAAAAAAAAAAAAATATATCTTTTATAAATATGCGTGTATTATAGAGTTCTTGTCACCAGTATAAGCATGCAAAGAGAGCACCAGTTAAAACAGAGTAACTGTAGAAGCAAAAAGTATTTCATATTTAGGCAAAATAAGCTTTAATATTCTTGTTACTGTTTCCCAAAAGAAAAATGAATTATAAAAATATAGCTGCTAAAGCAATTAGTCAAGTGGCAGCATAGCATATGGCTAAAAGCTAGGACTTGAGCCAGACAGATCCTGCTGGAACCTAGGCTCCCCACTATAACCGTGTGACCTTGGGCAAAATACTTAACCTCTGTTTTTCTCCAGGGCTCTCATGCAAACAGTAGAACAATCATATGTGATACATGTAATGCAGGGAATGTAGTTAATACATGTAGTTAATACATGCGAGCACATAGTACCTGGTACAAAATAAAATCTCAGTGATTCCTAGCTGTTGTAATTACAGAAAACTACTATGCAAACCTGCAGCATTTGGCCACTCCTCTACAGAATAAATATTCAGCATTTTGATTTTCTTACAGGTTTGTTTGGCAGTATCAGCGTGGCTGTGTATGACGGACAGTGTATGACTGGACACCAGATGATCCAAGCCCTTTGGAGTGACAACACTTCCAGAAGGATGAGAGCGTGACATGCTCCAATATCCAGGCACTGTGCAGTCTCTGTGTGAGCTGGATTGCCTAGGGTCATTTGGACCACAGGAATAACTGTCAGCCCTAAGGAGGGAAAAACATGATGAAGTTCTACCTGCTTTCTTCAGACAGCTTACATTTATTTAGTACTGTGAAACTTTCCAAATATTTACGTTAATTCACTGAACCAATGGACATTTTATTGAGTATACCAGATAACAGTCATTGTGATAAGCACTTAGGTATACAAAACAATAAAACATAGTTTTGCTTCCAAGTAGGTATGTTCATAGGATAAACCAAAAAGGAAAATACGTCAACGATAATGGGCTACTTGGGATGCTGTAGGTGTTAGGGAGGGCAGATGATTACCTTCACTTTATATACTAGGAAAAAGACACAGATATTGAAGCATTTCCCTAAGGTTATATAACTAATTCTTGACAGTTGAACACAAGTATCTTAATTCCTATCCCCAAACAACTTCTTAGTTTAAAAAAGTTCCATTGGAGATCTATCTTGTAGACCTGAAAGAGCCACCTTCGATATATAGGATCTCAAGGCTGACATTATTAGGTATTCATAGAATACACCATGTACCCGTTTCCCTAACAGGGCTAAGTGTGGCATTCCTTCTGAGGCCCCCAAGAAACAATGCTCACTGCAGTAGCAAAGAAAAGTCGAGCTCTGACTATAAGTACTGGCATCCAGTGAAGTAAGTGTTCACTCATTTAATGATTTAATAAACACCCACCATCTAACAATTAAGTTCTATGATAAATAAGCAAATGCTACCCTCAACTTGGATACAGTAGGGGAATAAAATTACCTACATCAGTAGTTTGCACACATTCTTTAACCTGGAAAGACATCATCCAACTAAATCTCACCTCTGCTGGAGCAAAGATGAGAAGCCAGCCCTTTTGTCGGCTCTAACCTTAAAATTCCTCTCAAGTGCAAAAGTGTTACTTGTCATCACATAGATTAAGAGATCCTCAGAGAAAAATGTGATGGTAAGGAGGACGATGATTAATGAGACTATTTCTCAAAATTATTATATATGCTTGTAGGATAAGACATTTGAAACAAAAAATCTGGACCTTACTAAAGCCAAAATTTTAATAAAAAGACATGACCAGTAACATTGGAATTGTGCTTCTTTGGGAGCTTTGGTGATAACAATCATCGTTATTTCTAGTAATAACTTGGAATAAAGACATGAAGATTTCAGTTGATCAAGTAGCTACCTTTCTAACTCTTAAAAACAATCACTTATATGGGGCGCCTGGGTGGCTTAGTAGGGTAAGCATCTGCCCTCAGCTCAGGTCATGACCCCGGGGTCCTGGGATCGAGAGTCCCACATCGGGCTCCCTGCTCCTCCCTGCTCCTGGAGGAGTCTGCTTCTCCCTCTCCCTCTGCCCCTCCTCCTGCTTGTGCTCTCTTTCTCTCTCAAATATATAAAATCTTTAAAAAAATAAAATAAAATAAAAATCACTTATAACAGACATTTTAGAATACAGAGAGCTGTAAGGAAAGAAAACATTCCTCCTTTCTCCAGGCTGCCCCCTGCACAAAAAGGAAGGTGGGATGGAAGTAAATCCTCCCCATACTTTTTAAAGTGCTTAACAGGCGTTCTTGCAATCATATGATGTACATATTTGTGAAAATCACATCACATTCTGCAAAATTGTGCACTAAAAGTAACTTAGAGAAAATTGGTTGGGTGGACAATCAAAACTTTGTAACCAGGAGTACTAAGAATAGCAATAAAAATAACAGCAGTTAAAAAAAGATGTTAATCCTAATAAACACTGCAGTAATAAGACAGCCTGATGGAAGAGCAAAAAGAAGAGTTCCTGAGACAAAGCAAAATGTACAAAAATGGAGTGGAGGTTTAATAAACATTTCAAGGCCGAACATGTGGCCAAACCATGCCAAGAGGAAGAACATAGGGTGTGATACATTCCTTTTTGACTAGTTGTGTTCAAGTGTGTCAGTGTACTTTCTGTTCAGTGGTTGTTGCCTGGTAGTATGAATAAACCAACCAATATCCACACTATGTTCTGACATTGTTCTTCTACTTATCAATATCATTTGAGTTTATTCATTTACAGAAACATGCATGGCAGCAGAACATTCTGTCCTTTGTTCAACTTCCAGAAATTAAAGGAATTCAAAGCTCCATTGGGTTTACAGATCTTTTCTTTTTAATGCAAATTTTCTTAAAAGGAGAATGGAGTGGAGATGGGGAGGTTTACAGGTGGCCATAACCATCCTTCAGTATGAATCTATTTATTGTATTATTTTGGTCACCAGAAAAGATCAACAGGAAAAGGGAATAGAAATCCTGACGTGTGTAGAGTGAAAGGAAAATAGTTGAGTGTTCAATTATTGATGGTTGGATAATGGGATTGGGGACAGGGGGTGTTTCTCCAGAGTCCGGGGGCAACATAAAAATATCTTGGTGTTAAAGAGACATGAAGTTAGCGAGAGAAAACATAAGTGAAGATTAAGATCCCCATGCATACATTTTGCCCACATAACCATATCCTTAAGGTAAAACTTTTTCTGAAGTAATGGGCTCAGAACATAACTAAGAGTATTTTGATTGGCTACAAACTATTGCTTATTTTGATATTTGTCCTTAACCTCTCATTTCAGCTTAATTTCTAAACCGATTCAAGGACTGTTCTATTTAAGAACTCCTTAATCCTTTCAAATTTGTGAACAAAGCCTCCAACCTCCATTATCTCAAGCTATATGCAGTTTAGTAATGGGTGGTATGGAATGGGATATTAGATTTTTAAAAACAAACAAACAAACAAACAAAAAACCAAACAAACCCAAAAGCAAAAAACTCTTGAAGTTTTGCTCTTGGTAAAATTATCATATTTAAGAACAAAGTGTAGAATTCTAACTTTAAATTATAAATGATGGTGGAGAATGGATTAAGATCCACAAATGATTAAAATTTTCATTTTATGCATTCATTGGAATCATACTTTTTACCAGGAGTTTTTATAAAAATAAAAAACTGCTTATTTTAATATGAGCTTCTCACTCTACTACCATTTATGATTTGGTTAATTATTAGAATAGAAAACATTTAAATGGTTAAGAATGTACAGTAAAAGACAATTAAAAAGAGAGGATTTGGAAAATCTACAGATTATACAGTCCCTGAATAATTGAGAGTTTACTCTAGTCAGAATAATTAGGGGAAAAACATAAAGAGAATGACAGCAATTACAAGGGGATTTTAATACAAAATGAAATTAAAAACTACCAGGAAATGTGCTGTTTGTAATAAATACAATTTAATATCAGCTAGCTTTGCTTGAACCCCAATCGGGGGGATTTTATAGAGCCCAGACATTATTATAAAATTGGTTCACATATAAAGTAATTCCATGGTATTGGGCCCAAGAAAAATTGGCTTCAGGATAGTAAGTTCTTACATAGATAAGAGAACAGTTGAATTACTCTAAGCAATCAGTTAAGGTTCTTAAAAGTAAAACTAGACCAATAAAGGATGTGGTCATTGCACCATTTCCATAATGATGTTATTGAAGACATCAAAATGATATACTGTTCAGTGCTAAAATATGTGATATAGTTGTTAGGGAGATATCATTTTTCCTCTTTTTTTTTGATTCATTATCTGATTTATTTTATACCAGATGATAATGCATGCATAGAGACATACAGTGAAAATAGCATATGCTGAAACTTTATACCAAATGATATTCAAATACACCAGCTACTATTTCTCAGCATGTAGAATGCTTTTATGCAATAATGGTATATTAATCAAACTGTGCAAAGTCCCACTAAAATCAATGATGTATTAACTTTGTTTACCTCACATCAGTTATACATAATAAGATAATGTTCTTCCATCCTAAGAAAAGTCCGTATCTATTATAAATTTTCATTTAAAGGAAACCCCTCCTTTTGTTAGACATGCCTCTGCATACATAGAGATAGTCCCAATACTTATATAAAGCATCCACATTAATTTTTATATCATTATTGAGTGCCTAATGTTCTATATGCATTTTAAGTACATTATCTTATTTACTCTTTGAAATGGCTCTATGAAGTAGTTCTATTATCAACCCCATCATACAGATGAGAAAACAAAGGCATGGAGTTTGGTAAATTGCCCAAGACTACGTGGAGAGTAAGTGACAGAGTTTAGGACTCATCTCCTGAAATCTGAGCATCTAACCTAGTACACTATCCTATCTATGATGCCTGGGCTCTCAGGAGTTAAGGTTTCATCTATAGTCGCTTAAAATAGGTGGGTCATTGTCTTATGCCAGGATCCCCATAAGCAGACCTTGAGACAAGGATACATATAAAAGTGTTTATCAAGAAGAGTTCCCAGAAAATGCCAGAAGGGCAGTTGGGAAGCAAAATTAGGAAGGGAAGGAGATGAGATTAGGGTGTGATAGTAAACCAAATCCTAAGAAAGGGAACTTTGGCTCAGTCCTGCAGAGATGCTCTGGAGACAGCACAAATCACATCTCAGAATGTCCCGTTAGAGAACGAGGTAGCTGGAACATTCATACCTTCTCACCCATCAGACATGGGTTAATGCCTGTCCCTGGGGAGACATAAATTTCTAGGCACTTCCCAGCTCTCCTGGGTGGCATGGCAGTTTTCACAGTCTAAGGACAGTCCCCCAGCTAAGGATTACCAGTGAAGAAAGTTGAAAGTACGGGGAGAGCAGATATACAAGAAAAAAAGGTTGAGGGCTGCAAAGTGACACATGGGGAATAAATGGAGCACTGGTAGGATATGGCTACTATCATAATTATCCTTTCTGAGATTCCTTTACATTCTAAGTTGTTAAATAGTTATGGACACTTTGCTTATGTCCCTCTTTCACTATTCTTTTAAAAGCTGCATGAATAAAGTATAAATATAATAAATGTGTAGAAGGAAAAAGTTAATTTCCTATTCCCCACAGTTTAGAATGTATCTTTCTATTATGTCTTCTTATATACCCGTTTATGTAGGTTTTTCTTAATAAATATGTAGACATATTATACGTGTTACTCTGAAAACTATTTTGGGGGGATTAAAATACATATATTAAATGTCCCATGAAGTCAATGTATGTATCTATAACTTATTCTTATTAATAGCAATATGAAAATATATGGTATGCATAATCCATAATTTATCCAACCAATTCTCTATTGATAGACAGTGGTTTGCAATTCTTGGCTGCTACAAATTTTACTTACCTTTCTCTTTTTCTATTCTCTTTCTAGGTAAGCTCAGCTCATCCATTCCCATTACTATAAATAGTATACCATCCATATGCTGATGATTCCCAAATTTATATTGTTATCCCTGACATCTCTCCTGCATTTCAGACTCATATGTACAACTGCTTAATTGTCATCTACACTTGGACATGATAGGCATCTCAAACCTAACATAACCAAACTGGTTTATATAAATAATGTTATGTATATAATTATATACATAATTTTACCATATATGTATGTATATACCTCTAAACGGCATATTTTTAGGTTTTGCTTGTTTTTTCAAAACCAGTATATATTTATTAAATATATTTTTTAAATAGCCAGAACCTGAACCCTCTACCCAACTCTATCTTGAGTCAAGAGTTAATAAGCTTCTTGAAGACTTGACAATAGCACAAATCATTACATCAGATTATGATCATGGGTCTATATTGATTGCTTGTTTCGTGAGGCTACTATGTTTGGTATTGGCGTATCAAGAAGTATAGCACAAAGTCCTGGGCTGAGTCTTAAGTGGAGAGCAAGCATCTCAATTTTTCAAAGGTAACGAGAATTATAACACACCATATGTTCAGTGCCAAATGAATCACGCAGACAAGTATGATTATAAGGGTTTGGTCATTGCAAGATGGGGAAATCAGAGCTTCTCATTGAAAATGGAGGAATGGAACTGGAGCTTTCAGATTCTCAGGCATGTCAAGATTCCAGCTTATGTACTCTCCACTTGGAACACCTTTCCTTAGACCATATGTTTTCACTCCTTCTCTCTCTTCTTTCAATTCTCTGCTTACATGTCACCTCAGAGTGACATTTCCTTGACTACCATAATGAAAATAGACCTCTTCTCCTCCACAGATACCATTTTCCCCCTTGTTAACTGAAATTCAGTTATTTACTTGTTTAGTGTCTTTCTCATAAGATTTGTGAGAATAGGAATCTTGTCCCCGTCATTCATCACTATCTATCCATTGCCTAAACCATTATCTGGCACAAATTAGGTATTCAATAAATAATTGCTAAGTAAGTGGGCCTTGTAAACCAAATGGAACTTCTATAAGAGGACAGAGTAGGCATTCTAGGCAAGGACAATGGTTTGAAAAACAAGTGCTTAGTGTTTTTCAATCACGGTCTATAGATGGAAATTGCAGTGATATCAGGCATGATGAAAATATCACAGATGGACAGTGCAAATGATTGGGCTTGCCAACACTAGAAAAATCTCTAGTGAGTTTATAGCCAGTGAGCCTGGGGTGTCTACCAATATTCCCTGAGCACACAGAATAAATCTTGTCAAAGAGGACTGGGTTGGATCTTTAGAAATAAAATTTTGAAAGGCATAAGAAAAATAAAAGTATTGATAAGACTTTCAAAATGATTCCTTTTTTGGGATTCCCATGAACAACAGAGAAAGACCAAAAACTACGACAAAGGATAAAAATGAAACCAAGGTATAATTTATTAAGGTCGATGAAATCTTTTTTTCAAAGTTATATTTTGACAACCAGTTTACTCAGATTTCTCCCCAGTTACTCTTCGGCAAGTAGATATCAGTCTTCTCTTCCCCACGAGGCCTGAATGGATGAGATCCCACAGAATTTCCCAAAAGCCACTGAAGGAATCACAGACCTGTGTGTTCTTCATTCATTATCAGCCTCAGTGCTTAATTCATCTTTAAATGATATGGACAAGCACATCCTATGGACCTTATTTCTGCACACATACAGGTTTCCTTCAATCAGATTATAACCAAGAATGAAATTCTCCAAACAAAATGGGACAAATAGGGTGCCTGGGTGGCTCAGTCAGTTAAATGTCTACCTTTGGCTCAGTTCATGATCACAGGGTCCTGGGATAGAGTCCCATATTGGGCTCCCTGCTCAGTGGGGAGCCTGTTTCTCCCTCTCCCTCTGCCTGCCGCTCCCCCTGCTTGTGAGCTTTCTCTCTCTCAAAAATAAATAAATAAAATCTTTTGAAAAATGAGACAAATATTTTATACTTATTGAGTCGTTTGGGTTATGTTTACAATGCCATTTTAAAAAGTATATTGACATGGGGCACCTGAGTGGCTCAGTTGGTTAAGCGTCCTACTCTTGATTTCAGCCCAGGTCATGATCTTAGGGTCCTGAGATCAAGCCCCAGTTTGGGCTCTGTGCTGTGTGTGGAGCCTGCTTAAGATTCTCTCTCTCCTTCTCCCCTCTCCCTTTGCCCCTACCCCTTCACAGGTTTGCTCTCTTTCTCTCTCTTAAAAAAAAAAAAAAAAAAAAATATATATATATGTATATATAGAGAGAGAGAGACTATATAGACACATTTTAAATATGGGCAATTTGTTGTATGTTAAACAATAAACTGTTTTAAAGATATTGAAAAATCGTATTTTCATGGTATCGGTGTTCTCTATATTAGACTGAAATATTTCTGTCACCACAAGAAAGAATCCATGAGCCAACTTCCCCCAAAGTGAAAGTTTCTTTCTAGGATTCAATTTGGTCATCAAGGAACTTACTTTGTGGAGTCCATTTTGTATTTATCTAATTTACCCTGTTAGTCAGCTGTGCACATAAACACATGCATGTGCCCACACACACACACGCACACACACACACACACACTTTTTAGAAATGTTTAAAACAGACCAAGAGGCAGCATCTGTTGGGCAAATGTGATTCAATTCCTGAGAAACATGGTGGTATCATCCCAATAAACATCATGCAATTCTCTAGTTCCCTTTCCTTCATGCATGCTGCCACACTTACCTGTCTAGAATGTCCATCTTCCCCCTTTTCCTTCCTTGTCCAACCTTTAAGATCTGCTTAAATTCTACCCTCCTACTAAGTATTTCCTCATCTCCCCTGATGGAAGGAATCTCTTCACAATCTCATATTATATTTTGATTGCTTTACTCTTTGAGGCCTTACCGGGTCTACTTTTGATTAGTTTTATTGTCCTGCAAGGGCAGGGCATGTTTCTGGTTCATCTTTACATTGTCTACCTTACCCAGCATATAGTATTCCATTGTTTTTATTCTGTAACTCTCTGTGTGTTTCTTCCTGTTCCTCATAAGGAAAGAGAGTGTTTTTGTAGTTAAGGCAGAATTCCTGGCCATAGATGAAATTGGCATCCATATATTAGAAAATTCTATTATTAAAAGAATATCAAAATACTGCATCCCAAACAAAAGATGGCATATTTTTAATTGAACAATAACTTTGAGACTAAGTTCTGTCTCGCAAAATAATAAAACACCTATTTATAAAATAAAAATTGAACACGTTATTGTTCCTAAAAAAAACTTAACCAATCTACAAGTTTTAGTGGAAAGAAATTCATCCAAAATAATGCATATACCAGTTTCTTATATAATTAGAATAAATTATAATTAAATAATTATCATTAAAATTGCTTCAGTATAATGTTTATGGTTCATCCGTATTTACTCTATACATATGAAATGTGACATCACCATAAAGTGTAATTATTTCCAGAAACCTTAAAATAAGTGTCTTTAATTAAACATTTCTCACAACATATTAACTGTAAGTCACTTTATCTCAGAAAAAATAGGCAATATTTTAACTAGATCTTGACAAAAATGCATTAAATCTATTTTTTAAAATGTTTTATTACTTGCAAGTTTCAGCCTGCTGTGATTTTAAAATAGCCAAGTTATAAACGGCTGAAAATTGGAGTTTATAATGGAAATACTGACAGACCCTTAACTTTCAGAAGGACGAACGCCCTGCTGTAATAACATGGGCTGAGGTTGCCTCAGTCAGGGCGGCCACGTGACCAGGCTGCTCGATGTGGGATTTCAGACACAAAACTGGTTGAATAATTGCCAAACGATTTTCCTGTCTCTAAAATTGTACGAAAGTCATTTCTTGTTTTGGGAACTCCTTTTCTCTAAAAAGTTATTGTAACAAACAAGTTATGAAGGCCCCCTTTTTCTTTTGTCAACAATGTCCCCTTCCTTAGTTATCCTGTCTTCTCCCGTTGCTGGTTTCTGCAAAGCTTTCCCATTTCCGCATACTGCATGTCCCTCCACCAGTTAGTTATTTAAGCCAAAAAATGAGAGGTCAGTTGTAACTCATGTGACTTCTTCACCACGCCTGACTGGTTGCAAATACTGAGGGTTTTACTGCCAAAATATGTTTTGAAACCAGTTATTCCTTATCATCACTGCCATCACCTTAGTCCATGGCAATGAAAACTCAGGCCAAGCCCATCACAATAGCCTCCTAACTTGCATTTCAGGATAACCAACAGCCAATGATGGAAAGTTCTTATTTATAGAATCCCAGCAAATGAAGTGGTAGGAATAATAGCCTGACAAAATCACCATTTCACAACCCATAATGAAATAATGGATCTTTGCAATGATCATCCATGGTTGCTAAAACCAGGAGGGGAGTGGTTAATGGAGAATTTTCTTTCTTTTTTTTTTTTTTTTTTTTTAAGATTTATTCATTTATTTTAGAGAGAGAAAGAGAGAGAGAGAGCTGGGGGAAGGGCAGAGAGAGAGAGAGAGAGAGAGAAGCAGACTCCCCACTGAGTGCGGAGCCCGACCCAGGGCTGGATCTCAAGACCCTGAGATCATGGCCTGAGCTGAAACCAAGAGTCAGTCGCTTAATGGACTGACCCCCTACCCCGGGTGACCCAATGGAAAATTTTCTAATGAAGAATCAGGCTTCCATGCTCAGAAACCATCAATTTGGTAAAATCTGTTATTATGAGTCTTAAAACATGATGAATGCAACAGGAAGCATACTTGCCTAAGATATTGAACCTGAATCTAGTCAGGCCTCGAGATTTATGGGAAATATAAGGAATGAAGGAATAAGTTAAACAACACCATGGATAAGCAATAGCCAAATCCAAAATGTGAGAATTCTATAGAAAAACAATAGCCTAATTCCTCCAACAAGTCAATGATGTATAAAAGGTGGAGATGAGGGGGTGCTTTGCTATAGACTAAGAGTCTTAAGAGACATAACAACTAAATGCAATATGAGGACCTAATTGGGTCTGATACAAACAAACCATTTGTAAAACTCACATCTGAGACAATGAGAGAAATTCAAATATGGACTATATCAAAAATGAAGAAATTATTGTTAATTCTTTAGTTATGAAAATGGCAATGAAATTGTTTTTAAAAATGTTTGTATCAGAGATACATAAAAAAATACTTGTGGATGAAATTACATGATATATGGGATTTGCTTTAAAATAGTCCAAGAAGGGCGCCTGGGTGGCTCAGTCGTTAAGTGTCTGCCTTCGGCTCAGGTCATGATCCCAGGGTCCTGGGATCGAGCCCCACGTCGGGCTCCCTGCTCAGCAGGAAGCAGGCTTCTCCCTCTCCCACTCCCCCTGCTTGTGTTCCTGCTCTCGCTCTCTCTCTCTCTCTGTCAAATAAATAAATAAAATCTTTAAAAAAAATAAAAAAATAAAATAGTCGAAGAAAAAAAAAGGAGGGGTGAAGAAGGAAGAAGAGTGACATATGCTGATAACTGTTAGAGCACACTATTATAGCAGTTCATTAAACTATTTTCTATATTTTATGTATATGAGAAATTTTCCCAGAGAAATCATTTTTAGAAGATCATTTAAGTCCTATAGAAAAGAAATGATAATGACTTTGCAAAGGTGGTCACAGTGGAGAAGGAGAGAAATATACACAATTGAGATATATTTTAAATTAACAGGAACTGTTAATGATTGAAGGAGAAGGTGAAGGAAAAGAGAGGTATCAAGGGTGATTCCCCGGTTGCTGGTTTGAGCAACTGCCTACATAATGGTGCAATTTCCTGAATACATTTAGACCACAGAAGCATAGGTTGGGGACGGATTAGAAACCAGTGCCATACATCTGATATTTATAAACACATTATTTTGGAGTGATAATTCAATTATAGTCAAATATAATAAACAAATTGATTGGAAGAAAATGTTTCTTTTGCGGTGATGCAATGGGAGTTACGCTGGCTGCTTGAAATTCATTGTGCAGTAAGGATTTAAATGTTCAACATCTTTTAATGAGTTGTGAAGGAGTAGACTTCAAAGTATGTAAAAATGATAGACTCCTTCTGCTGTCCTAGATGAGCATTTGTCCCTAAGTAGTGACATCAGTTAACACTCCAGAGCCCCATAAAAGTAGCTGCTTTATCCCAATTAAAATAGAACAGTCATTTCAACAGTCTTGCTTTCCAGACAGAGTAATATTTCGCCCATAATCTCCCAAGCCATAAGCACATGATATAATGGCTGAAAGCTCACACTGCTTAGATTCAAATTCTCACACAAACATCAGAAGGGCAAAAGTGTATTGTCCCTGGACTAAAATCCTCCACCCCTATCTTGAGGTTTAGGACTTAGGGTTGTAAGTAGCAGCAATGAAGAGTTAGTGTGCTTGAATTCTGTTTTGAGAGGTATAAACCTTTGGGAGTATCTTTCAATGCGGAAACACAGTTTTATCATAGACGTGGATATGTGTCTTTGTCTATTCCCTTTGGAAGGAAGGAGAGGTATGAAATAGGTATCTGGGGGGGGCGGGTTGGGGGGAGGAATGACTTTACCAGGAAAGCATAATAGGATTGTTTATTGAAATGCTATCAATTAGGTTGCATTTTTCAAGAAATTTTTGGGGACTTTGGTTAGATTCACAGAAGTAATCTAGGTTTTTTTATTTGATAGTCTTGATTCAAGACTATCCCCTAAGTGATAGGGAGGATTATTTCTAGAAGTACTTAATATCAACTACATGTTGATCTTTTTTAGCAATCTTGTTTTAATAAGATAACACCTGATTATATCTCTGAATTCTGGATGTGGTCTACCATGGTTGCCTGTGCCCCACAAATAACAACAGTAATATTTTGCCTCTGAATAATGCAAAGCTCACAGATTTTTTAAAAATTTATCCTTACAACCTTTCCTTTAGAAGACACAAAGTTTAAGATTCCCATTTTTCTGAAAAAGAAAGTAAAGCACAGATATTAAAAAGCACTATCCCCAGATCTATCAGGTTTCTTTGACTTACAGTTTAATTCTTAGGCCACAAAATCTGTACGGGTAAAAATGTAAGCTAAATGGAGCATTTAGGAAATCACTGAAAGGAGGTTCTAACACCACCTGCTCTGTCTTCTGAATTCACTTCCAGCAAGACTCACTTCAATTCAACAAGCACGGATTGAAGACCTCCCATGTTTAAGATCGAGAACTGTGTTAGAAGGCAAAAATATCAATTAGTGATCTATTGAAATAGAAACCTGGGCCCCAAACCTGTTAGGTTCATTTAGTAGGTCTTATTTTTTAAAATAAAAAATGACAGATTGCTACCTATGTTGATACCATTGGACTTAACAGTTTTGTTCTTATTGTTGTTTTGCTAATGATGATCATGAATTTCTAACTCACTGATTTTTCAATGCAACAGACAGAATTGTTCAAAATTCTTGTCCCATCCAAGGAAAACAAAACAAAACAAAATTGTAACTACCGTGTTTCCTATTTGATTCTAAATTGGGCAATCAGCAGTCCGTTCCCTTCCCAGTGGGGGGCCTCTCTCCTACCTCTTGATATAGCTAGTTCTATACTGATCCATGCAACTACACAGTTGCTAACTGAAGTTTGATGCTTATTCTGATTTTATTTTGGTACGTCCCTCATTAGTTAATACAGCTTCTCAAATGTACTAGGTACTCAATAAATATGGATTAATTTTTAAATTATCAAATTTCAACATTTCTGAATTATAGGACTCTTATATAAATGTCTATATAATGTCTGTATATTATAATATTATATATTATGTTATATATGAGAGTGTGGATGTTTGAGTATGCAGTTAAGCCAGTTAAGGGACCCAAGGGAGATTGGAAGTTATTTTTTGAACAAGACAGTTGAAGGGATAAAAAAGAAAAGAAAAGAAACTGGTCACTTTAAGAAAAATAATTAGATTACAAATCCTCTTGCATTATCAGAAAGGTTGTGCCTTTGGTGGAAAATAGGCTAACAATGCTTTTCAGAAGTCCAAAATATCAAGGTCATTGACTGAGTAAACAGAAAGGTAAGGTTAGTGACATTGGAGAGGAAGCATAGTAATATCTCTCTCTTTCTATCTACCTACCTGTCTGTCTGTCTAACTATCTATGGAGAGGTGGGGAGAAAGGGGGGCTTATTTTAAGGAGTTGGCTCATTATGGAGGATTGGAGAGTCTAAAATCTGTTGGGATAAGCTGGCAAGTTGGAGACTCATGGAAGTGTTGCAGTTCAAGTCCAAATTCAGTTCACTGGCAGAATTCCTTCTTGCTGGGGGTAGGTCAGTCTTTGCTCTGTTAAGGCCTTCAACTGATTGGATGAGGCCCACCTACACTACGGAAGGTAATTTCATCCAAACAACACCTCCACAGAAAACATCCAAAATAATATTTAACCAAATATCAGGCCACTGTGGCCCAGCCAGGCTGACACACACAAAAATAACGATCACAGAAGATAATTTTTATAGGTGTTCATATTTATAAAAGTAGGCTATGTGGCAAATTTGGGTGATTGAAAAAGAAGATCCATCTTTTGGTGAGCCGTCTGTTTGTTTACTGTTAATGTGAACTGCCTGGAATCATAGCTATTTTAAACCAGCATTATTACAACAAATTACAGGAACTGCATATGCTGAAAAAAAAACTGGCCAGTAAAACATATTGATGAATAGTTATTGACAGCTTTTATACAAATGTGCATTTGCAAAAGCGAGTCCATATTTTTGCAACAGGCATTCTTATCACAAAAATACACAGGCCATAGTATGCATATAGGCTAATCTTAGGAAAAACATGAACCGAATATGCAAGAATTGCTCCAGTGTTCACAGATAGCATCTGGAAAACAGGACCCATATTTTGATACAAATATATAGTCAAGAAAGAGGGATGCACACTTGTGGAAAGCATTTGCTTGGGGTACTATGATGTTATTTGTTGAAATGCTTAATTTATTTAACTGTTTTTTCTGCAAAAGGAATAAAAAAGTTTTTTCTTCTAGAAATATTTAATTACTTCATATCCCTGCCTTTATTATTAATTTTTTTCTGTTTTACTTTTAGCCTGGAGAGTAACTCCACAGATACAGAATGTTTGCTAACCACATAATGTTCTGCACTTAGCAATGCCTTGAAATATCCTGAAATTATTTCACCCGTTGGCACCTAGGGGCATGCAGTGCCAAAACTTGGCATTGTAGAAGTTAAGTTACTAATTTCCTCTCCATGTAAGATAAATATCCCTTAACTGACTGAAATAATTTTCTAGTTACTACCAATA
The DNA here is from genome assembly GCF_964656455.1 of Halichoerus grypus. Taxonomy (NCBI): domain Eukaryota; kingdom Metazoa; phylum Chordata; class Mammalia; order Carnivora; family Phocidae; genus Halichoerus; species Halichoerus grypus. Next base: position 99,443,078 of record NC_135716.1, on the reverse strand, counting down.
GAATCACTACAGATTCTGATTTATTCACCATCTTTTACAAAATAACTACCATTTTTTTAAAAAAAAAATCTATATTTGTGCTCATGCCACTTTTTGTCCCAGAAAAGTGTTTCTCTTTCAAGCCCTGTTTAAAAATATTCCTTCCAAAAAAAAAATTCTTGAGGTGACTTTGCCTCTAAGAATCTAGCTCAGGACCTCTGTCTTTGGGCTTGTGGGTGTTCTCTGACATGTGTGCTCACACAGAGGGTGGCAAGACCAAATAAATATTTGTGTCATGGATGACCATTACTCTTGCTGGGCACTCAGAGCCAAAGTGGATGTGCCAAGAAAGATTTTCTTTAGAGCTTCAGGAGATTCAACCTATGGAGTCCCTGGGGGCTAGCCCCAAGAAGCTCTTCTTGATTGAAAGATGAGCTGATGATGAACCAAAACCAAGCCCCGGTCAACATCTTGTTCAGTGGTTCTCCATTATGTCCACCCATCAAGTTCTTCCTTCTCTTCTCACGCTTTGAAAATTTTACTGGACTTACTGTCTAAGCTTTAAGCACCTCGTCTGTCAACTACTCCATTTCCAAAAACACAAACTTGTTTCTCATCTCCAAAGTTCTTCCTCTGGTTCATGCCCTGTGTATTCTGCTCCCACCGCTGGAATTGCTATTCAAATAATCTCCTTTAGTAACAGATATCGATGGTCCATTAAAATAAGATCTATAGCATGATAAAATAAGACCTGAAGTCATTAGAAATATACAATGGAATATTATACAGCCATCAAAAGGAATGAAATCTTGCCATTTGCAATGACGTGGATGGAACTGGAGGGTATTATGCTGAGCAAAATAAGTCAATCAGAGAAAGACATGTATCATATGATCTCACTGATATGAGGCATTCTTAATCTCAGGAAACAAACTGAGGGTTGCTGGAGTGGTGGGGGTTGGGAGGGATGGGGTGGCTGGGTGATAGACATCGGGGAAGGTATGTGCTATGGTGTGTGCTGTGAATTGTGTAAGACTGTTGAATCACAGACCTGTACCTCTGAAACAAATAATAATTATATGTTAAAAAAAGAAGATAGTAGGAAGGGAAAAATGAAGGGGGGTACATCAGAGGGGGAGACGAACCATGAGAGACTATGGACTCTGAGAAACAAACTGAGGGTTCTAGAGGGGAGGGGTGTGGGGGGGATGGGTTAGCCTGGTGATGGGTATTAAAGAGGGCACGTATTGAATGGTGTTACACGCAAATAATGAATCATGGAACACTACATCAAAAACTAATGATGTAATGTATGGTGATAAACATAACATAATAAAATAAAATAATAAAAAAAAGAAATACAAATACAAGCTTATCTGAAACAGTCCCAGGATAGCAAAGAAAAGGAGGAAGAATAAAAGTGTTAACTTCCCACATTAAAACAGATTGAATGTTCTTGTTCTGCTATATCTATGCAGGAAAATCAAGAGACTCAATAAATGACATTTTCTTTGGAACCCTCATAAATAAACATTTCTTTTAAAATGGTTTCTCAGAATGCGCCCTGCAGTACTTTTCTGTTATTGGCTTCATCTGTGTCTTCTCTAGCAGAAGAAATTTATCTTCCCATCTCCATCTATTACCATGTGGCCAGGTTATGACATTCTGGCAACGCTGCCTGAGCTCTGGATGGGACACTTGAGCTCTGAGAAGACTGGAGCAAGGCAAAAGGTTGGCATCTTTCCCTACAGGGTTGAAGGAGAGAGCGATGCAGTTGGCTCTCAATTCCTGCTGGGCTTATCTGCCATTATGAAAGAGAGGTAGATGAGAGAGGAAGGGGGCAAAGAGGAATGAAAAAAAGAAAAAAGAAAAGAGAAGAAAAGAAGAAAGAAAGAAAGAAAGAAAGAAAGAAAGAAAGAAAGAAAGAAAGGAAGGAAAGAAGGAAGGAAGGAAGGAAGGAAGGAAGGAAGGAAGGAAGGAAGGAAGGAAGAAAGAAAGAAAGAAAGAAAGAAAGAAAGAAAAAGAAGAAGAAGAAGAAGAAAGAAAGAAAGAAAGAAAGAAAGAAAGAAAGAAAGAAAAAGAGAAAGAAAGAAAGAAAGGAGAGAGAAAGAAAGGGAGAAAGAGAGAAAAGAGAAGAAGGGAGGGAGGGAAAGGAGGAAAGAAGAAAGGGAGGAAGGAAGGAAGGGAGGAAGGAAGGAAGGGAAGAAGGAGGGAAGGTTTTGCAGTCTTGGCACTATTCACATATCCTTGGCTGGATAATTCTTTGTTGTGGGGGCTGTCTTGTGTATTGTAGGGTATTTAGCACATTTCTGGTTTCTACCTTTTAGGTCCCAGAAGCACACACTCTCAATCCAATTTTGACACCCAAAATTATCTCCACACGTTGTCAATGTCCCCTGGGGGCAAAAATGCCCCCAGTTTGAGACTCACTGATTTAGAGGTCCTGCTTGACATGTTTTAGTTCTCTAAAAGGAATTCAGAGTGAAGGTTATATACAAATTTCTCTAAAACTGATATTTAAGAATTACTAGAAAAATACATGCCAGACAAAAAATCATGCACTGTATTACAAATAGGATAAGATGGTCCATAGAATGTACATACTAATGAATGAGATATTTACTATGTAGAACAAAACCAGTGAAGAGTATGGTGTTTCAAAAATTGTGCCGTGGTAAACCACATGAGCCATATTAACCATATGACTGTCTTTCTCGAACCCATAGAAGAGATTTATACCTCCTCCCTTTTTATAGCATAATCTAGCTATATATCTAGAGTGTTGAGGTTTTTTTATTTAGAAGATTGTTTTTCTTAGCTATTAAAATTCTTATGGCATTTTTATTACCATAGTCAATGTTTGTTTATTGTAATGCTAATGAATGTTTTTGAGTTTGGTTGAGCTTTTCCAGTAGGATGGTTCAAGAATGATTTTAACAATGGAAATTTACAAAGGGATTGTCATTATGTTGTCTAAATTTTCTGGGTATTTTGAATAAACATCTTTAAAATTGCCAAGATATTATGCTCTAGAAAATGACTTGAGTGGTCTGCAATAACAGCCTTTCATTTGGGTTATGAGTCTTAAGATTCACTTACAGCGTCAACTCTAGTAGTTTCAGAAATGCTATTATGAGCCATTTGGAATTTTAAAAGCATTCATAAATAAATGCATACTAGAATAGTTCCAATTGGCTGGATAAGTAATGTACATTTAAAAAATTAAAATAATATCAAAATGTATACACACTGGTTAAATAGAGTAAGTGTCCTTTGAGTCATTCAAATACATTCTTCATCATTTCAGTGAACTTTTCAGAAATGTTGCTTTTGCATTTTATAGCAAATAGCAAATAGTACATTAGAACCAGCAAATACCAGGAATAGGAGTAAAGATTTCAAATAAAAGAGAAAATTACTTGACTATTTTCATGAAGAGTAAAAATCCAACACCTGTTGCCATTTGGTTTTCAATAAGCCTTTTTTATGAACACTGAAGTGGAAAAATATACAAAGGAATCAGAAACTTTTTATTACTTTGTATTCAGCATGGTAGTATTTGGAAAGAATTGAATTAGATTACATAGAATGAAAATTAATTGAGCAATTGCTTTTCTTTTAGTGTTTTATATATTCAGAAACTTTATAACAGAAGAAATAACAAATACCCTTATTTTCTGAAATCAAAAATTTTCAATCCACATCCCCTCCTCCCACGATCCAAGAATCCTGAAGTCTGTGTGAACCACTCTGCCTCTTCTTGTCCAGATCTTTGTGGTCCTTTTCAGCTGGCATGCGTATGTGTTACTTCTGTACCAGGTGGGACCATGGAAATCTGTGTTAAGAGCCCTAATTTCCATTGGTACATGGTCAGCCATCACTATTTGAGGTCCTACTTGGCTCTAGTGTGTTGGCACAAATGGAAAACAAACTCTTTTACTGGTCCAGCAATACCTGTGTCCTCTTAGGCTCAGAATCCGGCCACCTCTGTTATCCTTTCAGATGCTCACTTCCATTCCTCCCCTTCCTGAGAAGCCCCATCTCCTTCTCGAATAAACATTTCAAGATAGCTTCAGATAGATCTTTAAAGTAGCTATCAATTACCACGGGGGCAAGTGAAGCAAGAACCAAGAGGTTTAGCTTCTCTTTCATTCATTCTATTCTCTCCTAACAGTGAGAATAAATCAATATTTTAATAGGTCTATAAATTTTATATATTGCCTCTACCCATATTTCTTTATTCCTCACAAAACTTTTGCAACCCATATTGCTATTCTACAGACTCAGAATGACACTGAGAAGGTCTAGTTGTCTTGCCCAAGGTCACAAAATTGGAAGATGCAGCAGAGCTGGGATCGAAACCATCGAAACCCAACTCTGTGACTCAAGCCTCTCCGATTCAGTAAAAGTTTCAAGCTTGAATGGATAAGCTGATGAAGGACAAGGTGCTATTCCTGAATTTAACCTTTGATGACTACAGAACAAGAATTTCCATCACAGTATTTAGTATCTATAGTAGGTAGAATAATGGCACCACGAAGATGCCCACATCCTAATCCCCTGAACCTGTCAATATGTTAGGTGACAAGGTAAAAATGAATTAAGGTGGCAGATGGAATTAAGGTTGCTAATCAGCTGACCTTGAGATGGGGAGACTATCCCAGGTTATCCAGGCAGGCCCACGTGGTCACAAGAGTCCTTAAATGTGGATGAAGAAGGCAGAAAAGTGAGTGTCAGTGTGATGGGATGTGAGAAGGACTCAATCAGCCATTGCTGGCTGTGAAGATGGAAGGAAGCAGGCAACAAGCTGAGAATGTGGGCAACCTTTAGAAGCTTAAAAAGGCAAGAAAATGGAGACGCCCCTAGGGTTTCTAGAAAGGCGTGGCGCCCTCTATTTTGGCCCAGTGAAACCTGTTCTACACTTTGGAATCCCAGAACTGTAAGATGATATCTTGTGTTGTTTTTAACCACAAAGTTGGTGATAATTTATTATAGTAGCCATAGGAAACTGTTACAGAGTCTATATCAATTTTATGGTTTTAAAATGATATAACCAAAATTAGCAAATAATGTACCAGACAAAAAGATTCCAAGAAGTTAGTATTCTGTTATCGTTAAGAAATTCTCAGCCCAGGGGCGCCTGGGTGGCTCAGTCTATAAGTTAAGCGTGTGCCTTGGGCTCAGGTCATCTCAGGTCATGATCCCGGGGACCCGGGATCCAGCCCCATAGGGATGCCTGCTCAGTGGGGAGTCTGCTTCTCTCTCTGCCCCTCCACCCCTAGCTCTTGCTCTCTCTTTCTCTCTGTCTGAAATACATAAAATCTTTAAAAAAAAAAAATTCTCAGCCCAAAGGCTATACTAAAAATATACAAAGTTTCCAAAATTTTTCTTTTTTACATTTATTCAGGCATGTAATTACTCAATCAGCAATTATTTATGGAACACCTATTATTAACTTGGTGTTGAGGAGATTGGAGGGGGCAAAATAGACAAAGTTTCCGTTCTTCATAGATTTCTGATCAGAAAATTCTCAAAATTTAGTTCACTGAGTGTTTTTTTATGTGAAAATTGGTCAAGTAGAATGAAAGTTCCAAAAGAAATTCACAGTCAAGTGAACTCTGGATCAAAAGAGAAGGTGCTGGAGAGGGGGGGTCAGCCCCAGAACCTCTTTTCTGGTTCACCCTTTCAGCCGAGGAGCTCAGCAATGCTTCTGCCTTCTCTTTTCCAGAATCACTCTGCAATCTCCTCCTTGTTCCTCAAGATGAGTCGTACAGTGGGTTTGGTCTGGACAGGCTTTCCTCTTCCTTGCTGCTTCAATATCTTTTAATATTTTCACTGTTAACCACTGAATTACAATAACTTCAACAACAAAGCCAAGACGTAAAATTTAAAAGCCTACAATGTTCTTACAACTGTAGGCTTTGACTCTTTTATTTTTTTTTAAATTTTATTATGTTATGTTAATCACCATACATTACATCATTAGTTTTTGATGTAGTGTTCCATGATTCATTGTTTGCATATAACACCCAGTGCTCCATTCAATATGTGCCCTCTTTAATACCCATCACCAGGCTACCCCTCCCCCCACCCCCTCCCCTCTAAAACCCTCGGTTTGTTTCTCAGAGTCCATAGTCTCTCGTGGTTCGTCTCCCCCTCTGATGTACCCCCCTTCATTTTTCCCTTCCTACTATCTTCTTCTTTTTTTAACATATAATGTATTATTTGTTTCAGAGGTACAGGTCTGTGATTCAACAGAGTATTTACACCTGAGAAAACAGCAAGTGCTACAAATCAAGCCCCACCACCCCCACCCCAGCCATTATTCAACATTTACTAATACTCTACTGCCTGTATCCCATGCACCTGTGACAGTGCTTGACATGCTGGCTCTTAAAAAATAGTCACCAAATGAATAAATGGAAAGATGAATATAAAACATTTAATAACAACCAGTGATATCACCAGCAGGAAATCTATGTTAATAGAAATGGCCTTTTTTCAACAAAGCAACAACCTTTCAACAAAAACAAACTTTTTTTGCTTTGTTGAAAAAAGAGTCACCTAAGAAATTGCTTTTAAGGAAGTCTTTCCAATAAAATAAATGGTGTCAAATGACCTCATTTCCTGTTCTGTCTCTGTAGAACCAGTGAGTTGAATGGTGATTTAAAAAAAAAAAAAGCCATTATGATTTCTTTAATAGCCTCCCCCTCCATTTCCACCTTTGTCTTAGCTGCAAGGAACTGACCTCCAAAATGTCAAAAATTAATTATGTTATGGAGCAGACAAACCCCATATATAATTTGTACACATTTTCTTCCAATGGTGATGAGAAGGTGGGAAGTTTGCAGACTAGGACTAACTCTTTAGGTGAGAATAATGGAGAAATAAAGACCATTTCCATTCAACAATACACACTATCCGATTAAAAATAAAATAGAAAATAATATCAAAGCATATTCTGATCCTTCCTTGTATCTCCTAAGACTTCCTTCCCACATATTATCACTTCCAAGAAGACTTTTTTTTGCAGAGAAAGAATGAGCATCCCTCTCCTATGGGCTTCCATGGTTTAATATATGTGCTTGGGTGTATATACTATATATTTATCATATAAAGCACAATATAATTGACTGTAATTACCCCCACGTGAGCAAGTAAAGTTTAATGACTCTTTTGTTCATAATTTGACACTCAGAGTAATGATTCTACTTTCTAGAGTGCCTGGCACATAATAGGAGTTCATGAATTCATGATCAAATTATACATTCATCAGTTAATGAATAGTGCTTTATACCTTAAAGATAAACTCAAGACTTTGGAAAAACTAAACAACTAAGAAAGAAAGAAAGAAAGAAAAGAAAAGAAAGAAAGAAAGAAAGAAAGAAAGAAAGAAAGAAAGAAAGAAAGAGAAAGAAAGAAAGAAAGAAAGAAAGAAAAAGAAAGGAAGGAAGGAAGGGAGAAAGGAAGGGAGGAAGGAAGGAAGGACAAGGAAAGGAGATTATTTCTTTGAGCCCAAACCATGCCCATTTCTCTTCAGACTTAATGATGAGATGTATGATGGCCATAAACTGTTTGGTGTTTGTTCCAAGGCATGAGGGAGGACAAGGATTCCATGCATAAACTAACCCTGGGGGAAAGTTCAATGACAAATGAGCAGAAATAGGTATGTCTCCAACATTTATTGCATAGTCATATAGTTCTACTGAACAGATCCCTGGTTGAGTTTCTTTAGAATATCTCCTGAAAAGTTATTTCTACTTGCTTAAATCTCGAGGACTCAGGAATGTTTGACTAAATCTCACTCAGAAACTAGTTACATCCATTTTCATTGTTTGAACACATTCATTCAGGGATTGTTTATACACATTTATATTTAAACACAATTAGATACAATGAATAAGGAGGTCAAACAAATATGTTTTCACCAATATTTAGTTTAAATGATAAACACAGAGATTAAATGGTAAAACAAGTAACTAAGCAAAACACATCATTAAATTTCACACAGCTGAACTGGTTTGCTTTCCTTTGCATTTGCTTGAGTTTATGTTAAAGAAGTATAATTTTCTGTGCCCCTTGGAGTCTGCCAAATCATAGCAGCCAATAGTCACATTAAATCAATGCATATTCTTCCTCTAACTCCCTTAGGTACTGTTGAATTGTAATAAATGCAACTCTCTACTTCAGTGAGCTGGGCTGTGGTCCAGGAGAAAGGAAAATCTTGAATTTAGAGTCTTGGCTTATCCACTGCTTGGTAAGACATTCCAAGTTTTAAAGAAGATGCAACTAACCAGTGCATGTACATAATGAAACTAGAGCTTGTTTTCACTGGGCATGAGACACCATACTCAATTTGGGAAATAATTCTTTTTTGTTTTATTACATTTCAGGTTGTTATGCCATTACTTGGACATGCCTTTTATCATGTACTATGCATCTTTGGATCAGTATTTTCTGTTGATATTGCTGTGATGTTTTTTAAAAAACTTACTTTCAAGCCAATAATCTTTTGTATAATAACTGTGGGCTTAGAAAATAATGTATACTCTCTGGTAGGGTAATTATTAGCTATATCCCCATCAAAGAGTGAGGCCTAATAAAGCTCCCTTGGGCACATGGGCAGGGGGATTCCATGAATGGACACAGGATTTTTTTGTTCTAACTGTTTTTGTTTTGCACCAAGAATTTGACCAGAGACTTTTAGATCAATGATTCTTAGTTTTCATTCATTTAAAAATATAATTTTGGACTTCTGAAACATTTTATGATACTACAAGTTTAATTAGTTATTATCTTAAAATTACAGTTCGCATTCATAGAGATAATTAAATAGTAAATGCTTTATCATAAAACTTCCTATAATTTTCCCTGTTAAAGAAAAAGACTATCTCTTTGTGTTGAACTAGTAAGACAACTGATACAAAACTTAATTAAATTTGAAAACATAGTAGACATGGGAGAGGGCGTTGAACAGTGGATGTCAGCCCATGGAAAAAAGCTCTGTTTCATTTCCAGTTTCAAAACACTATGCACTGACAGGGGTAGAGATTTATTTTAGAAGCGAAAGAGAAAAAGAAGAATGGAGCCCATTTCTTCAGTTTCATACAGACCCGGACCGTGATTGTCTTTTCTCAGCGGCTAGGGAGGACAGAGTTAAAATATCCTAAAGAGCAAGGATTGTGTTCTACTTTTTTTTTTTCTTCCCCTAGAATCTCTTATTTATCCATTCTTCAAATATTGATTGTCTGGCCCTCTGTTAACTACTGATAATGCTGTGGTGATGTGTAGCTTCCAAAAATGCCAGGAGCACTATCTCCCTCCCACATGTTCTTCTACAATGTGACCTGGCTACTGCTCTGTCGGAAGGTGGAGTCTGATTCCTCTGCTCTTCCATTGGGCTCACCTTAGAACTTGCTCATAACTAAGAGAAGGTAGTAGAAAGGAAAGTGCGTGAATTTTGAGGCCAGTCATGGATGACAATGCATCTTCTCCCTGGTTCTCTTGAAACTTTTGCTCCTGGGGAAGCCAGCCAACATGTTCTGAAGTCCGACTACCCTGAAGGCTGCCTGATGTAGGGACCACGTGGAGGCACTCCAGTCAACTGTTTTGCTGAGCACAGTCTTCCTGCCGTCCTCACTAAAACATCAGATGTTGAATGAAGCTGTCTGGGACCCTCCAGACCAGCTGGTCTTAGTCAATGCTACGAGGAGGGGGACATTGTCCAGACCCTGCTTAGATTTCTGACCTACATAATTATGACACAATAAAATGGTTGTTGGAGTAAACTACTAGGGTTTGGGATTGCTTTGCTCCAAGAGGTAACCCTAACAACTGCTATTAATAATAGCTAGCATCTATTCAGCTCTTCTTATGTCTTAAGCACTTATTTAATTTTCAGATAAGTACTAACATTACCCTCATTTACTAGAGAGGTCAAAGTAAACTTGCTCAAGATCACAGAGCCTGGAAGAGATGAAGCTAGAATTAAAATGCAAGACCTGCATTCTGAACTGCTATGCTCTACAAAAATCCCTACCCTCAAGGAGCTCCTAATCCAGTAGAGAAATAGGCCCATAAATAACTATAATAAAATGTGATAAGTATCACAATATGGACTTCATAAGATGTCATGAGAATTTGGAGAAGAGAGAACATAATTCTCTGTTGAGCAGGAAAGTGATGGGGCAGAAGAGAAAAGACTCAGAAAGACTTTTAAAAGGAAGGAGAATTTGATCATGTAGAGATCAGGTACTTGAGTGAGAGAATATTGACTTTCTTTTTTCTTTTTCTTTCTCTCTTTCTCTCTCTCCCTCTCCCAATCCCTCTCCCTCTCTCCCTCCACCCCCTTAATGGCAGATAAATATGGTTGAAGCAAGAGAGACTAACAGGATGGAAAAAAAATTTTGAGGAGGTAAATGAGGAAAGGTTAGCATGGACCATTTCATTCCATGCTAAAACTTTTGTATTTGTTTTATAAGTGCTAAGGAATCACAGGAGAAATTTTGATAAAGAAAGTAGCAGAAGAAAGCTTGCATTTTCACAATATAATTCTGGTTTGCAGTGTGGAAGATAAATTGGACTGAATTTAGAAATAGGTACTCAAATACCTATTTTCTATGAGAGAATAAATGGATTAATTTAAATTGTAATTTGGTTTCTCTGTCTCTTTTCACTGCCTTAAGCAATTTGCCTTATCATTCACAACAAAACAATACAGAATACACAAAGTAATACCCAAAGTTAGTAATAATGGTGACTAACTTTTATTGAATACTTACTATGTGTGTTGTCATTCAATCCTAACAACAAACTACAATGTAAGAATTATCACTATCTCTTTATTATGGAGGGGAAACTGAGGTAGAGTTTATCCAAGATTATAGAGTTATTTGGTAGCAGAAATGGCATTGAAGCCGAGGCAGTTCAGTTCCCATTGAGACTACAGATTGCAGGACAGAGCTTAGTAGCTGCAGACCCCAAAGCAGATATTTTCACCCTAATTTAGTAATGGTTGATACAGAGTCATGGATAGGGTGATGCTACTGTAATGCGAAGGGGCACAGATGAAACCAAAAGTTAGGGAAAGGCTTTCTTGAAGAGATTATACATGAGTGAATTTCAAAGGATGCCCTTTGTCCTTCCAACATTCATTCACTAACTCATCAAATACTTTTGAGCTCATTTGGTACTGGGGACCCTACCAGGAAAATAAGAGAATTAGTTTTACTTACTTGTAGCAAGTAGAGTCGAGCAACAAATAATTGCAAGTTAAAGCATGCTATGAAGGAGAAGTTCAATGTTCTGTAGAAGCCCCTCAAAAAGGAATCCTTGCCTAATCTGAAAAGGCAAAGTTTAAACCAAGTGCTAAAGGGTGAGGAAGAGTTATTCGGATAAAGTGGGAGAATGTGATATAAGAGTATTCCAGGCACAGGGAAAGTCATGACAGCAGGCAGAGAGATGGAAGAGAGCAAGGAACCACATTATATCAAGTCTGATGACAGCAAAGGGAGCACTGAGCAGAATTCTGAGTGACAGCCAGGACCTATTCCATGAAGAGTTTCATGGTATCATATGGGCTGAGGAACCATCTGAAAGTATTTTAAAATTTGGTTCAGTATTTATGAAACTCACTCTGGCCACTGTGTGGGGAGGACACAAGAATGGAAATGGGGCAACAGTGGGAAAAGGTGGATGTATTTTAAATACATTTTGGAAATATAATTGATGAAATTTGGTGACTGATTCCATATCAAGATTGAAAAAAGAAAGGGCATTTTAAAGGACAACTCATCCATCTATATAGATTGCACCAAACAGGGCACATGTCAGAAAACTGGACGAGGAACAGGAAGCCTGCGGGGGACGACTGGAGGACATGAGCGGGGGAATGGAGAGATCCTGAGTTCAGTCTGGACAAGCTTAACTTGAGGTACCTATAAATTACCTAAGGTGAGAGTTAATATGACCTGGTGGAGTTAGGAATGATGTCTGGATTGAACGTACAGATTTGAAAATTCCTGAAAAATAGACATATGGAAAATGAGGTTATGAGATTCCCCAGGGATGGAGAGTAGAGTGATGAGAGGAGCTCCTTGGACAGTGAGCTGTAGAACATTTCTGAGCTGGAGGTGTTAGGAGACAAAGGAAACGGGAATTTCCTAGAGAGTCAGCAATTAAAACTGAACAAGAGGGTGTTTTACAGAGAGTTTTTGAGGTGGAAGAAGGGGTTCATGATGTCAGTTAGCTGACATGGGAAAATGGAGAGCAAAGAACCAAGTGTTGAATTCGACCCTCTAGGGTGACATTTGATTTAGTGGAGTGTTAAGGATGGGTCACAGGGGAAGGGAAGACATCTCTAAAGAAATTTGGCTGTGAAGAAAATAAGACAGTAGCTAGGGTGAGTATGTGATCAAGCAAGGTATTTTATTGTTTATTGTTGTTTTTCTTTTCTGTTTTCTTTCTTTTTTCTTTTTCTTTTTCCAGTGGAAGACTCTAGGCAGTGTTGGAATGTTCTAACCAGAGTTCCCCAAGCAGAGAATTGTGAGTGCTTGGATGTCAAGTCCTGCTCCTTCTACCAAGAAAAAGGAGTTGTTTCAAAGTACGAGATCAAAGACATAAAAGAGATCACAAAGATCAAAATTTGCTTGGAAGGTGAGAACATGACCAGAAAATATATTGCTGAAATAATTTTAAGACATCTTTCCCAGAGTCATTTTTTTTTTCTCTCATTACTTCAAATAAATATGTGGTCATTTCTACAGCCATTCATTCTTCCCTGTGAGGATTGTGGTTCTTAATGTGGTTAATAGTGTTAATGTTTATTTAGAGTAGAAATACATGTTAAATGTGCCCAGTGAAAGTACATTTTCAAGTCTGTATCTCCCAAATGTCTAAACCCATCCCTATATTATAAACAAGAATTTATTTTCTAAAAATATTGATGCATTTCTGAGAAACACTAAGAATAGGCTGCTAGCTCCCTTTATTGAAATCCAACATTTGATATGCCACAAAAGTAAGATGAAATTTCTCACTGAAAAACTAACAACAATAAAGAATCCCGAGGTAGATCATTTTTGGCCCCTTCCTCACTGTGAAACAGGGAAAAGCATCTCTGGACAGCACCAGGGATAATAGGGGCAAAACAGAGTGGCATCCAAAGCCGTATATGGTATAGAGGACCTGACAAGGGGTACAGGCAGGCTGTCTAGGTCCTGGGCATCTCCTCTACTCACGGTTCTTTCCTACCTCCACCCATCAACCCCCCGAGGGGTCATGGTGAAGTTGGTACAAACATAAGGCAAGCTGGTGGTCCATTGCTGGGAGAATGGCTAATTAAATATGATCGACACACTCTATGAAATACCACACCACAGTTAGAAGCAATGAATTAATATACATTCACAGACATGGATGGATGTTAATAAATGCCTGAATTTTCAAAAGTGTAAGAAACAGAAAGAGAACTATCATCTATAACACAATACCATCTACATATTTTTTTTAAAGATTCAAGACAACATTCTACAAGGTTAGGATATACAAATGAACAATATCTTAAACAAAATAATGTCTTTGGTGTGAGGAGGGGGAAGGAGAGGAATGAGACTAGTGGCTGTTGAAGGAAGGGATAATTAATTAAAATTTAAAAAAAATGAACATTGATGATCGTGTGCCATGAACCTAGACCTGTGATTAAAAGAAGTCTCTGTACAGCCATCCAAAAAAGTTAAAAGCCATATAACCAAAAACAAAGCTAAAACATTGTATAATGAACATGCAAGTAGGTTTATAGTTAGTATGATTTGCAGAAGATTGAAATCTGCCCAAATGTAAATGGAGAAGGGGGTAGGCTTTCTGTTACTGAGCCATTTCAGGTGAAGAAGAAATTCAGCATCCATTCCTCCAGGCAACTATTGATTCATCAAACTCTCCCTAGTAGTTCCAAAAGGCACATAGTGAAAAGGGTCATAGACGGTACAAAATAAGATTTTGAATGAAGTGACTGTCTGGAGAAAGAACAGGAAATGTGGGAGAAGGGTTGAAAAAAATCTCAGTAGGTTACTAAAAACCTCAAGAGATTGATCAATTTTGTTTAGCTAGTTTTAAGATTGCCTTCATATATTATAAAATATTTTTGAGAGACAAAGGCCTAAAGACATTGCCAATTAATAAATACAGAAATTCTATACACTGGAAAATTTTATTAAATTAATATTTTATGCTTGTGTTGAATGTCATTCTTGACCCAAACGATGCCATGACTTTGAGTAGAACAAAAGGTTAAAAAGGCCCTTCACATGAAAGTTTTATATTCTGACAGCACAAAGGAATGAAATACTTTCTCATCTGAAATAGCAGTTGTCTGGGAGGTTCTTTTATTCTTTCATTGGCACATAGTAAATTGAGTCTTTTCAACAGTAATGCAATTGGGAACTTTAAAGATAATTAAGAAACATAAAATATGTCAGTCTTCTCAAACATAGTTGGAATATGAGTTTTAATCTCTCTCCTTCAAGAACATTAGTATAAATTGAAGTCTATACTCTCATAATTTTTTTAAAATGTATCATTTTAAATATATACCAAGAAAAAATGTCTACTGTGTACAGAAAAATAAAATGTTTGTGTTTTTATAAATATTTAATACAAGCTGTACTTGAAATATATTGTTTATACATGAACAAAAATATTTCTTAAATGTGTTGATATAATGTAGCAAAAAAATACAAAAGAAGAGAAAAGAAATCTTATAATAAAAATTAGGTTTGACGACTGGCTCTGATATATATGTAGGGGTTCAGTTCTTTCCTTAATGTCTTGGAGGTCACAGGCCACATGAAAGGATAAGCATGGCTATCTGTCTCCTTCTTATAATCTCAGTAGCTCGACTGATGGAAGTACAGTGTGACTGGTACCAGGCTTTATACCTAATCCTTGTAGTATTTGTAGTCCCATAATGTTTCCAAGGGTCCTATCCAGTTTATGGGATTTAAGAAAGAACTTTGTATTTCACAAACAACTTGGAAATAGATGATGCATGTCTCAATTCCACTTCAAAAGAATAAATTCTTTTGAAAGCTCATAAAGGTAGTCTGTACGTGTTGTAATCTCGTTTATAAACCACTCTCAGATTAGCCTTTTCTTATTTCCTCTGTGATCTGCGGCCACATACTACAATATTTGAATGTGTAATCAGGGGAAATGTTATTCTCAATTCAGAGGTATTGATCCTCATAAGTACATTTACTTCTGCCTTAAAAGGTCTTGATGCGTTAAGGATATATACCTTCAAGCAATCATCAGTTGACAATATCCACTTGGGCTAATGTGCTATCAACCTCTTATTATCGGAGTTTCTGTTCAGCGCCTTAGTGTTCTCCTCAGGACCCATCATCATTACAAAAGTTGAACACAAGATTACATGGGTCCTACATAGAACACATGGAAATGAAGAGTACACTTATCGTGGGGTGTCTGACTGGCTCAGTAAGTTAAGTGTCTGCCTCTTGGTTTGGGCTCAGGTCATGATCTCAGGGTCATGAGACTGAGCCCCACATCGGGCTCTGCAATCAGTGGGGAGTCTGTTTGACATTCTTTCCCTCTCCCTCTGCCCCTTCCCACCCCCGTTCACTCTCTCTCTCTCTCTCTCTCTCTCTCAAATAAATAAATAAATAAATCTTTTTTAAAAAAGAGTACACTTACTGTGATAAGTATCTTATTTTTAAACATCTCCAACACAGGAATTTTTTTGTATGCCAATTTAAATATTTCAAACACAAAATAGAGAGTATGCCACTAGATTTCACATGCTCAGAATACTATTCACCCTTCGGGGTTACAAGTCAAGTCAGATTTCACCAAACGACACGTTAAGAAGGAGAATGAGTCTCCATTTTGTAGAACTCCATGGAGAATGAGGAGGGCCACCCTTCTTGGGTATTTGAGCTCTCTTTTCTCTCAAACCAGGAATGTATCACACAGGGTTTAATTTGAGAAAACACCTCCTTGGAGCTACAGCCTGGCGTAGCTGAAAGGAGAGCCGTGTTGTAATTCTAACTTTGCTAAAATTAGTTATGTGAAGCTGGAAGAAAAGCTTCAACTCTGTAGGACTCAGTTTGCAAATTTATAAACTAAGAAATTTATATTAGGTAATGTCTAAGTTTCTTCATATCTCTCATTTTTATCTGTTTCCTTATCCTAAATTAAATTTAATGATTTTTAAAGTTTATGTAATAAATGTATCTTAAACATCTAAAGAATGTTAGGTATATGTTAAATATTAAAATACAAAGCCAAAAATCGACAACATACATTTTATAAATCTATCCAAATACCATATAATATGAGAGATGCTAAATTGGCAGCATGGAAAAAATATTTTAAAGATAAGAGGCAGAATGAACTCAATGTTTGTGGGAGATAGAGAAAATAATCTCAGTGAAAGTGTTGAGTTAGACCTTGAAAGATGAGTTATTTTTTGCAGATTTGGGTGGTCATAGATGCTCTCTCTAAGTCCCTTCACATACTATGATTCAAAAAAACAAACCACTGAGATCTTGACCATCAAGTATATGGAACAAAACAATATTACCTTTTCTAGAAATAATGAAAATCTTAATGTGTAACTCAATGTTAAAAGTTATGAAATTGAAACTCTGAAGTTACTACATCACCACAGATATAGTCAAAGATGAGGAATTTAACATTTAAGCTCCTTTTTTTTTTTTTACCATTTGCATTTGTTCAGGACTTTTGGTGGCAAGTGACAGAAACCCAACTTGAACTATATTATGTAATAGCAGGAATGCAGCCTGACTTCAGGCGCAGTGGAAGCCCGAGGCTAGAACAACAGACTCTTCCCACATTCTCTAAATCACTAATCTTGGTTTCATTCTCTTAGTCTGGCTTCTTCCACTTGGAAAACACGGCTGCCAGTAACACCTAAAACTTTCAACTACCCTCCTCTTCCTTGTGCTCTTTCCCCTTCTCCTCCTCCCCCCTCCTCATCTTAGTTCCAGTTTGGAAAAGACAAGTTCCTGGCTTGGGTCATGTGCACCCCTTTAGAACAGCCAGTTGAGGTTTGGGGAGAGGTAATATCATTGGGCCAGTTTGGTGCTGGTAATAAGCACTGCCGCCAGGAAGGGATGGTGATATAACAACATGCCTGGGCCCCACCGTTTACTGACTGTGTGATGTTGGGGAAGTTACTTAACTTCCTCATCTGTAACGTGGAGGACACGCTAGCGCCCAACTCACAGAGCTCTTGTGAGTATTAAATGAATTAATGTACCTAAAGCAATTAGCACAGACGCTGGTACATATTAAATGCTCAATAAAATAGTAAATAATTATTTAAAAATTATCATCACCATCATAACTGAAGTTCCCACTAGAATTACATCACTGGAAAGGGAAAAGGTACATTCCTCAGAAAAATAGAAAGTACTGAATGAGCCAAGTAATATTTGTTATTTGCACTGCTGCTAGAACATCTTATTCTGAAAATCATTTTGGAATAAGAACATAAAAATAGTTAAATGGAAAAATAAAGGGACTAAACTTATGTGTAAGGGAGGAAAGAAAAACAAGGGCAATTAGAACAAGCTTATAGATAACTAAGAAGAAAACACTTAAGTCTTTTTCATACCACAGCAGTTGAAGAAACATCTATCCCTGTATTTTTCCTTTGATAATTTAAATGCATTTGAGCCACACATTTACTCACAGTACAATCCAAATATCTTCCTCTGGGGCCACTGCCACTGATGTGGGGTAGGCGAAGGATGGGGGAAAATAAACCAAATAAACCAAAAGTGCACGTTAGTTTAAAGTTGTGTCCAATTATAGAATCCATATGTAATTTGTATATTATAAGTTACATAATCTAGTATACTGTAATGTTTAGGTAGGGTCCGGCTTCTCTTGGATAAAAGTAATCAGTGATTCAGAACCCTCTCCTTGCTTCTCCCCCTTAAATATTGTGTGGGTCCATGGTTGGAGTTGGAGGACCGAGAAGGGACATACAGCCTTTATGTTCTTGTGGAATTGGCAGAAGAAGTAAGGTTCAGTGCCTATATGGAGGTCTAGCTCAGGACCTGCCAACAAGGGATATGCCGGCCCTGCCGACATTTTGGGATTCGGTTTCTGACTGTATTGTCCATGATTTAGTCTCTCTGGTTTGGTCATAGCCTGGGAGCCCTGCCTGACTTCTCAATCTCAGTGTGGTTTCCACCAACCGAAGACACTTTGGTGTCCACCAAACCCTTCATTTAGCCTGGAATGGTGGTTCTCCTGCAGCCCCTGACATAGTGGGTCTCAGAGCAAGCCCGCGGGCTCTCAAATCAGCATTCACATCCCCTGAGAAGGCTCCCTTTCAGATATCTTACTTACTCCTTACTACTCAAGCATGGCTTTTTATTTTTTATTTATTTATTTATTTATTTTTAAAGATTTTATTTATTTATTTGACAGAGAGAGGCACAGTGAGAGCAGGAACACAAGCAGGGGGAGTGGGAGAAGGAGAAGCAGGCTTCCCGCCGAGCAGGGAGCCCGATGTGGGACTCGATCCCAGGACCCTGGGATCATGACCTGAGCAGAAGGCAGACGCTTAACGACTGAGCCACCCAGGCGCCCCAAGCATGGCTTTTTAGCAAGGCCTCTATAAAATTGCATCCCCCACAATACTTCTTATTCCCCTTCCTGCTTAGCACTCGTATCATTTCGCATGTAGTAGATTTTATTTTTGTCAAATGTCTGTCTTTCTCCCACTAGAATATATTTTCCATGGGGGTAGAGATTTTTGTCTTTGTTGAATACTGTAGGGTCAGTGTCTAGAACCTAGCCTAGCACAAAATCAGTAAATAACATTTGTAGAGGGAATAAATGAATAAATAGAAGCTGAGAAATGCTTCAGAGTTCCAAAACTCACTCTCTCTGTGAATGTACTGTTTTATTCTCCTAGCTCGTCTGGCTGTGGCACATGGCAGGTGAGTGAATAGAACAGGCTTACCATCAGTTTGTCCCTTACTCCCTGCTATGGCTCAGCTGATGTGACTGTCAGCTAGCCCTTTGGTCCATTTCTAGGGTTGGCTTTTATTCCTCAACTATTGCTCGATGCTTCGTCTTCCAGGCTTTTGATTCTAATTTAATCGTCTGTGATCTGACGTAACAGCCTTCCTTATAATGTGTCCCTGAAGATTCTGTATCTTTTACTCCTGCAATCTGTCTAATCCTGTGCCTGTTTTTTAGAGGAATTCCTGCCTCAACAGCTCTTCACTATCCTTACCTGGCTTCAGGCTGTTACATTATCAGCTGATTAGTTTTAATGCTTAATTCTGGATGTCCCTGTTCATCTCATTTGGACCTTCAGGGAACAATGAATTCATTTGACCCAATCTAAAGTTTCCTTACGTCGTCATACTGTATCTAAAATTGTGGGTCCTTGCTCCATTAAAAGACCAATTTACTATGGATCTACATTTTATAAGCAGCATACTTTGAATATTGCAAGGTTATATAAGCTTGCAACTTTAAAAATAGCAAACATTTATTGAGCTTTTATTATGTGCCAGACACCGTGCTAAGCATTTTCTGTATCTTACTGCATCTTATCTTCACATAACTTTATGAATAGAGACTATTGTTTTAACCCCATTTTATAGACAAAGAAACATAAGATTCAGACAGCCTAAGAAATGTGTCCAAGATCACACATTTAGTAAGTGGCAGAGTTGAAGTTCATAGCCAGTTGCATTTGTCATCAAGGCTTATGTTCTGAAGGACCACACCAAATAGCCTTTATTATTCATGGCTACCAAAGAGGAATTTTACCACAATTCATTTATCAGATAAGTGAACTGTGTAAGTTCAGAACCAAGCATTCTTTTAATTTACAACGGAGAATAGAAAAGAGCATATTTTTTGTCACTCAGAAATATCTTATGATTTGGTGAATTCCCAGATGAATACTGAGATCGTAAACAAACAAATGGATTTCAATGAGGCTGAAATATCTTTTTCCCCCTTTTATACCAATATCATCTTTCTTTTACTCATTTTTCATGCTGTATTGCATTCATATTCCACTGATTAGAAAAGACAGCACAAAACTATTTCTCTAACACTCCTTCTCATAGCAATTGTAACCGTTGCCAAATAAAACACACAGAGCCCCTTTAAGCCACCGGGATCTATGTGTTTTATTTGGCAATGGTCACAATTCTAATTAGTAACTTAAATAAATGCAATGGCAACTGGCAATAATGTGCTAGACCACATTAGAGCTTGCAACTCACACGTTGTTTACTAGTCTTATAATGTTCTAGTTACCAATATAGTCAGGGACAAAATGCCATTTAGTTGTATTTTCTCTCCCTTTTTACGTGGCTCAGCATGGTAAACTGAGAAATGTATTAGGAAACAATGTTTCTAATGATTTTGTTTCAAAATATGTTTCAGATTTTTCATGCTGAGAAAGTTACCCTCTGAATTCTTAAACTGCTGAGATGAACTGAATGCTTAGAATTCTCCAGTAATCATGTCTGAACTCTCTAAAATGAGGGAAATCTTCAAAACAAATATTGCTTTATGACACAAGCCCCTCTCACGTTTTGTATTTACATGGGGCTTAATTTCTGTGGCCTCATAAAGGAATGTTTTATTCCTAAAATAGGACAAGGCAGAGAAGATGGTCAGTAGAAGATAAAAGTTAGAGGAATAGATTGTGGCTGCCCCAGGGACCACAACCACTGCAGTTTACAGCTAAATTTCCTCGGTATCAAATCACTCAAGCATTGTTACAAAGTCGATACACACTCTTGCTTTCTCTTTCAGCAAATAGGGTCTTTCATGCCTCTTTCAGAGCAGCCACTACTTTTGTCAACAACCAAAGCAGCTCGCCGCTGTGAAAATAACTTGGAGTAAAAACCAACCAACCAAATAAAAAAAGATATTTGTTCCTCGAAACTGAAGTGGGATGGAAAATACCTGGGGATATTATATTCGAAGAAATGTGGTAAGGAGGCTTGCACCATAATGCCAGTGAGCCTGGTTGGAAATACAGTTCTAGAGTTAGAAATTCCTACAGGATGGAGGCCCTTCTGGCATCCTCTGACAATGCATACTTGGATGAATCTTCCAGACGCTGTTGTGCTTTGACAATTTGGTTGATTCAAGAATAGAGTGAGGAGAAGGGGCCCGAATATTTTATTTTGCGATCCTCAGTATAAATGCTTCTCAAGCTACCTGTTTCCTGGTGTCCAGCATACAACTGGTAATTCATTACATGATTTTAATCGCAGTTCGACTGTCATTGATTGAAGTGATTAAAAGAGGCTGTTACTGAAAGGGGAGACAAAACATGGAACACATCTGCTCCTGGTTTGAGAGAAAGCCCTACAAACCCATGAAAGCAGATGTCTGCAGTTTGAACATGAAAGTATTAAGTGACAAAAATAAGTTGTTTACATAAATTCTGAGATAAAATTAGGATATTTATGAAGTGGCAGTGAAGCTGAGATCACATTAGGTGGCCTCCTTTATTTACCATAATCACAAATAAAGTCCTGAAACAAGGGCCATGAGGCACGTTCAAAGCCTATTTCATCCTGAGTTCTTGGTGCATGCACATGGCCTCTGCTGGACTAACTTGGTACATTTCAGATTTACTGACACTGAAAAATGTAGCTGAATATTCATTATATTAGTGAGATTTTGATCTCACTCTCTCATTACAGTAATTACATGATATCACAAAGTAAGTCACATTTGTATTATTGTTTACAGATCTAACAATTCAGTCTTAAGCAGGTTTGTAGAAAACTGTCCATTTCTTCCAGGCCAAGGGATAGTACAAAATGTGTTCTTATCAGAAAGAACCATTCTCAAAGACATTCCATTTTGATTTTTTCTTTTGTTTTGAATGATCAGCTTTTCTGGTTCCTTCCATTGAATGTCTCACATAGAAAATCCCCAATATAAAATAGATTGTCCTAGAGGTCCTATTGCAGCCATTTGTTAGAAACACAGAAAACATTCTCCTAAGACTTGGTACTATTAGACTAATTAGAGTCACCCAAGCTACAGTGCCAATTTAGCAAATAAAATCGCAGGGCTATTTAGGTTAATGCACATTGTTTTGGTGAGAAACACATACTGGATCCTACTGGGAAAATATCTTTTCTGACCTTAGTGGTTATCTGACCTTAGTGGCAATTAATCCAAAAGCCCTTTTCCAAAAGTACTTCTCTTCTCCAGTGGCTTAAGAATATGATTCTTCTTAGAAGGTAACACTTTAATTTCTTTGTAATCATTTTTGCTTCACTTTTATTAGGATCCATAAAAAAAAGCAGGATTATCAGGAACCTATAGATGATAGAGGTAGGTATATGCGCAGATAAGTAGACAGACATGGAGTTTTATTGTAAGAATTTGACCTTATACAATTTGGAAGCTTGCGTTGGTTAAGTAGTCTCTGGAAGGCTGTTGCCTTTGCATCTGATACTAGAATGTTGTATAGTATCGGTCTATGTCCCCTTAATAGTCAAGATCACACACACCAGCCAATAGAGTAACCCTCTTCTTTGCCTGTTGATTCAAAGGCCTAAAGAAACCAGTGTCCAAGCAGCAATTGGAATGGAGTCATTTTTGTGCCCCCAGCAGATCATGGACATGGGAAACAGGACCTTTTTGCTAGTAGATCACTTAGGGTATAGTGAAAGGATCACATCTACCTCTGCCCTTAGATTCCTGGATGCATGGATCCTGGTTATAGGAAAATAGCATCATTGGATGCCGATTTAGAGCACATACTAATCTGAGAAGACATTACACTGTCCCTCAAGATGTTGCTACCCCACTAGCACAAGTTTTCAAATCCTTCCTATCACTAAATATGCACATTCCAATTATGCATTCTAGAACAAAGAAAATAATCACAGAGTTGGGTTGGAGACCCCCAAGTTTCATTGTGAGAGCCCACTTCATTGATTATTTGATCTCCATTAAGACCCAACTATAACTGGTGGACCACAGTAATGTTTTAAGTCTATATGAGTTAGTATTAGTTCTAAGCCAGTTTCCATTAATATCCATAAAGTCTGATAATTTTCCCCTCACAATTTATAGTCATACTGCAGAAATGGCCCCAGATCCCCTTGGGAGAATTCTGAGAAAAAGAGTAACAGTATAAACTGTTGGCAGTGTAGCAGGGTCTTTCCTGAAAGGATTCTTGTCATGTGAACTAGCTTGAGTCTGGGAATCAGTGGAGGAGTTATGACTCTGTCTTGGTCATTCAACTCAGATTTCTGTTCACTAGAACTCTTCTAGTTATAAAGATTACACAAGACTTTATTAGGCTACACATCATTTTCAGTTCTAGGGACACCGTGAAAACCTGGCCAACCTGTGAGTTAGTCCATTCTAATGACTGCATTGGCTCCAGTGTCCATTACAGTAACCAAGCCACCTGCTGGTTTGGGGAGATTAAGTGCTGCTGCTTGGTCCCAGTGATGTCATCAACCCCATTGCCCTTCAGCATCCCAATTTTATGTGAGCAGCACTAACTGTAATTTCAGACCCAAGAAGAAGAGCTACTGCAAAACTCTTCAAAGATGCTAGGGTCCCCTCACAAATTTATTTCTCATAACTTCATGAAAAAGATGTCCTCTGAACCCTCCAGAGGTGAGTGAGCAGGTCTTAGATAAGAAAACCGCTTTAATATTCTAATCACCCTATGCCCTTGGCTACCTTCCTCTACAGTATTCCAAGAAAGTTATGGCTTTTTAACTTATTTGCATAGGATATTTCAGATCCATATTTCAACCAGCCTACGAAAAAAAGTTAGGGCCATTTCCAGCTTCTCTACTTAAAACATTAAATCCAGAATCTCTCTTTAGAGACCTATAGCAATATTTTAAGCCTGATACAACTTTATATTCCTTCTACCTTGATTCCACAGCTGTAATGTCTATTCTTACACATATCCTTCAAGTTTCTGTCAAAATAAATCAGCAAATCATACAGTTCTCTTGGTGAATATTACACCTTATCACAGGTCATGATTTGTACTTTACCCTTTGGGCCTGCTGGGATTTGAGTCTGGCTATAGATCTGGAAGGATGGCAAGGGTAGGTCAAGAGGGTAATCAGCAGTGCATTGCAAGGCAACTATATTGGGGGTTGGGGGGCATTACAGGTTCCTCAGAAAAAGAAAGACTAACCTACATAGGAAGGGACAGAAGGGCTACTTCCACCAGCAAAGAAGACTCAAGAGATTTTAGGAGATTGGGTCATCAGAATCTGCCCATATGTCCCATCCCCATTTTCAGGATCCCATTCCTGCCCAATCAATGCTATTTCAGAAAACAGACTCTTCAAAGTTGATAACTCAATTTACATTACAGTTTAACCACCTACAGGATTAGACTTTGGGTTTGGTTTTCAGAAATCTTATTCCACTGTTACAGGAAATAGGAGTTTTCCTTGGAGTAGTCATACCATGTCCTTTATGCAGACCTTGAGATGGAAATTTAAAGCACTGTGGGTTCATTATTTTCTTGCTTCAGGTACTCCAGCACAGTTAGAAGCAACGAACCAACCCCTTTATACATTATTTTTACTATATTTTAAGGTTACAAATATTTGATCACTCAGAACACTGCCTTCTAAAGGCACTGATTACAAGTATCTAAAGATCATAAAGTGAGACACTGTGTTGCCTACGCTGTCTGTGAGTGCCACAGATTACCAGCGGCCCCTTTATCCTGACATACAGGATCATTAATGTATTTACTTAATCACATCAGAGAATCAATTCCAGAAAACCTAGAACCAATATGAAGACTTCATCTTTAAGATTTTATTTGGAGACATTTCACTTCCAGTACCAAATTCTGTATCAAGTCAGGATATCATCAGAGAAATAGAACTTCTAGAAGATAGATGATTGATAGACGATAGATAGATGATAGATAGATAGATAGATAGATAGATAGATAGATAGATAGATAATAGATAGATGATAGATAGATGATAGATAGATAGATAGATGATAGATAGATAGATAGATGATAGATAATAGATAGATGATAGATAGATAGATGATAGATAGATAGATAGATGATAGATAATAGATAGATGATAGATAGATGATAGATAGATAGATGATAGATAATAGATAGATAGATAGATGATAGATAGATAGATAGATAGATAGATAGATAGATAGATAGATGATAGATAGATAAGGATTTGTCACAGGGAATTGATCTCATGCAGTTGTGGGAGCTGCAGTTGGTTAAGCAATCTCTCTTCACATTTGTTGGTAAAACCTTAAGTCCACAGGATAAGTAGAGTCAGGAAAGGAAGACGGATGTAAAGTGGGGAAGAACAAGAATACGATGGAACCCGTAAGCATGAGCCAAACTCATAAAGATAAGTTTTATCTCTGGTTCACATGCTTATCCCAGGAGTCAGGGAAGCAGAAGGAAGATCCAGGAGCAGTTGGAACCGTTGCACACCCAGCTCCTCTCTTAGGCCTATACGGTGCATCCGCAGATCTGGGATGTGTGTGAACTACAAAATGGCAGCTGTTTCATCTACGTCCTCTGAATCTTGCAGAGGGATCTCTCTTGGGTGCATTGTAACTGGAAACTCGTAGGAAAGAGAATTCTGGGAAATGTAGTTCAACCTAACCAATCTGACACATTATAAAGGCTCCATACACCTTGGGGAGAAGTGTTCCATCAGAAATTCTCTGAAGCGATTTTTGACTGTTGATAGGAAGTAAAGGATGTAAAGCAGTGCTGAGTGACTAAGAAGTCGTAATAGTAAATAGCAAATATTCTTAATGGAGAAAGTAAACAGCACAAGAATCTCCTGTGTACCATAATGGAAATGTATCCATCTTATAATACTATATGGGCTTCTGATTTCCTCTATTGATACTTTGTGCAAATGATGCTATTTATTTCTCATGGATTGTGGTCAAGATTTCTCTTTCTCATGAGAAGTAGATGTAGGTGGGATATGTGATTCCTGTGGTTAAAAATTCAGACTTTTACTTCTGCCTCTTTCACTCCTTTGAACCAATCCTATGTAACTATTTCTTCATTTGCAAAAACAATAATAGGCTTATCTATATATCATAAAATTGCTGAGTTTATTAAGCATATAATGGTTGCAAAGTGTTTTATCAATACTTAAAAATTGAATTAATCATTAATATAACTAAATAATAATTGAAAAGTAAATTAACAATAATTATGGTCAGATTATTATGTTCCTGCAGTATTATTTATGGTTTTCATTTCCATGGTAGATTATAAAATTGCAATGTTTTTATGCCACTAATATCTTTATTAATGACATTAGGGTAAAAAAATTTGTTTAAAAAGATATTTGCATTTTTGGTAGAGAAAATAACCACAATAGATACTGTCCCAATTATGAACTTACCACTTAGAAAAGTAAGTGGTAGAGTCGATAGGATGACACACCTCACCCTGAGTCCGTGCTGGTCCCAGGTGCCGTGATGTGCTTCCCAGATCCCCTTTCAGGCTTGTAGGACTTATTCTCCCAGATGTTGGGAGCGCTGCCTGCTGACAAGCTCCTCCAAGAAATGAATTACATCAGTGATTCTCAACGTATGAGCCCTCGAGCCGCTGTATCTGCATCCCTTCGATCACTGACATCACTTGTTGGAGATGCAAATTCTCAGGCCACATCCCAGACCTAATCAGAAACTCTAGAAGTAGGACCCAAGAATCGATTTTATTAAGCTTTCGTGGGTTCTGATTCTGATATATGCTAAAGTTTGAGAGCCATTGACCTATGCTACTAAGAATTGCCTTGGCCAAAGTCCCACTCCTCCCTACCCCTTTGTCCCAACTCGGCACAACTCTGAAGGGCTACCCCAGTTTCAGTATGCCCCATGTCAGTTGAAACCTTTACTGAGACTGCATTGCATGGTGGCCCAAATGCTCCCTTTTCCCAGTTCTGTTTGTTTTCCTTTTGGCACCATGTTTATCCTGCATGCTAATCTTCACTTCACGTTTTGCTTCCTTAGGAAGTCAAGCGGCCATAGCTGCTACCAGGAGTGGCCAGAAAAGTGCAGACAGTAGGATGGGATGTTGGAGCCTGACCACCTGCCGGTCCCCTGGCAATGAGGACCCTATTACTGATGGTAGATGAAGCTCCTGGCAAAAGGTTGCTATGAAACTCCTAAATTGCTCCCTGGTGGTGAATGGGGTTGGTGTGACAGAAGCAAATGTACTAGTGGGTGCAAGGTATCAGGTGTTTGAAAAGTTTTAATTATTGTAATTATAAGGATAATGGAATTACTTGGTTATTGATAGGAACAACTGATGCTTTGAAAAAGGTAATAAAATTCTGAGCAATTAAGGGGTAGCTATGAAAGCCTGATGTCCTCTTTGACACCATATAAAGACGCTCTCATCTCTTGGTGCTGGATGTTGAAAAAAAAAATGCTGCAAACTAAGCCCCAAATTGAATTTAAAAAAGTAGCAGAGCTCCAAAGAAGACTGAATTCTCAACCTAAGCAAACCTGCTATATCAAGGTTAGGACCTCAACTGGGAAAGAATGGGATCCTGACATATAAGATGTACTTGAAATTCTTAAATCCCTAGTTTCCAGTGAACTTTCTGGATTTGCAGAAGTTGCCCACGTATCCCTCTCCGAGGATAGCACATTGCTTGGTGGCGACACAGAAGCTGGTGTATTACAAGACAACACACACATGCTCCCTCCAGGTCTATCCTGGCCTCCAGAACAATAATTAAGGTTGAAATCACATATAATCAAACATAACCTGGCTGGGGAAGTACTAGATTTCAGCACTAAGGGAAGAAAAGGAATATCAAAGAAGATGCAGGACCTGGTCAACATGTACCAGAAAGAATGGGAAGAGTATGCCTGGAAACAGATGTTAAGGACCTGGATCAAGAGAGGCAGAATATAAAGTTAAATAAGGAAGAATGTGTTGTTGTGAGATCATTCTCCTGGAATACAGGCTTGAGCATCTGGCAAGGACCGTCAGGAAAAAATGCTAACATGCTTGGGGGATGCAATGGCCCATGTTAAGGAGAAAGGCGCATTGCCATGGCAGTTGGTAAAAGAAGAAAACAAGGGGTCAGAGAAGTGAGCGTATAGAAGTGGATATATTACATAAAGTCTAAAAAGCCACCCACCACCTATATTCTTGATACTCTATTTGCCAAAGCAATAAGGAATGCACTGATCATCAGCAACAAGTGACGTTCAGTGCAGGCTCTCCTTTGTAAGCCAGGGCTGGATGTGTGATTCTAGAATGAGGCTCTCAGATTGTAATACAAAGACAGGAGCTTAAATGGTAAATGCAAACTGGTGGGTTTCCTAGGCTGCATATTACTAGCTGATCTCACCCTGAGATCCGAGCCTTCGTAAGCCAGGGCCTTCGTTCACAACCTCCTTCGGGAGCTTCCCAGGTGAAATCTGAAACTGGACCCCATACACAGGAGTCAGGGAGAAACCCAAGAAAGATGCCAGCCACTCTGGGTTGGTAGGTGGCAGGTTTAGTAAACAAGGGAACTTACATATGAGGTTTGTCTCAGGTGGCTGCAAGATGAGTGAATCTCTGCACCCACTCGCCAGATCTTAAAGAGAGGCCTTAAAAGGGTTCAGTCATGTGTACCGTCAAATCACGTGTACCATCCAGATGGTCGC
Organism: Halichoerus grypus; assembly: GCF_964656455.1. Lineage (NCBI taxonomy): Eukaryota > Metazoa > Chordata > Mammalia > Carnivora > Phocidae > Halichoerus > Halichoerus grypus. The sequence goes on along the minus strand of NC_135716.1, from coordinate 99,414,374 downwards.
GACACCACATCACTATCCCAAGGCGTGTCCTTGAGGCAGCTTCTGTGAGCTGGGAAGATGAGCAGAATGCAGTTCCAAGGACAGGGGAGGAAATGGGAAGCCTCTGATTTCTGGGATCCAGCTCACAGGTCACTGGAGATCATGTCCTCTTGATGATCTCCCCCAACAAATAATGCACCACTATAGACATTCAGTTAGTTAAAATACTGAAATATTTTTGCGACTAGTTGGTAAACAGCCATTATAGTGAGCACTCTGCAGCTCCCAACTCCAATATCCCATCTCTCCACAACTAAAGGTTTAATTGTTGGCACGACATTAAACAGGAGCCCATGTTGGTTCTGTTTGGTAAGAACCTGAGCTATTCTGGTTGTTTAACATTTTGATAGTTTGAAGGGTCTCTGTCTATTAAGCCCATGATGAAGATTTGAAAAAAAATGCTTAAATATTCCTTTTATCATGTAAGTTATGCATGGTTTATATGTACTGACTCTTTTAAAAATCACATTGCATCTTTTTTTGTATTATGATATATTTACAATATTTATTTGAAGAAACATGCACTCAGATGCTGTGGGGGCCATGGTGTTGGAAAAAGTGGGGCAGGGGATGGAAGGAAAAAATAGATCACACGTTCCCTGGTTATAGTCCATGCTGAGAATATCAGATACATAAGCAGTGTTTAATTATCCACCTTGCTTACATCAATTCACATCTAAGAAACAGTTCCGTATTTACAAAACATTAGAGTGTTATATCAGAGCATCCCTTTAAATCCAAAATATTTTTAAACTTTCAATAAAACATATATTTAAATCCCTTCATTTGCTGACCTATTATTGAAAATCATTGTAGGCAATGAAAACACTTTTTAATAATCCTCCCAAATCAAACAGACCCCAGCCAAATATTCCCCAAAGCGTGAAACAACAAAGTCAATAGATGAAAATGAATCAGTGATATTGTCTGGAATTCTAGCTTTTTTTTTTTTTGCAGTTGCTCAAATATTAATAACTTGAGATCTGATCTTTTTAAACCAGCAGAATCTACTTAAGCTTTTAAAAAATAAAAATCTAAACAGAGACTTAGCTCCACACAGCAGGGAGCCATCCCAATTTGGCAGAAGAATGAACTAGACAATTGTTAAGACATGGAGGCTTGTTATATCCGTGCATTCCTAGAGAATATGTCCTACATGGGGTCACTGTAAAGAAATTGATTCTGCATTCTATAGATACTGGTCTGTGTGTGCGCCGTCTTATTACCTAGTTAGACATGAACATAAATCGTTGAGTGAGTGGATCACAATGGTGAGTATCTTGCCACAGGTTTGAGTAGACAGAAGCAAAGTGTAAATCAACGAAAAGTAGGAACTGTTTTATTGTCATAGTGATGAGAGCATTTTCAAAGGCTGAGAAACAAGCATTGAATTCTTAATTAGGAAATGACTGTAATTTTTTTTTTTTTTTTTGCTTTTGAAAGTGTGACATAGGGAGCAAAAAATCTTCAGAACTATGCTTGGTTACCGAAACTTAAACTGCTATCTTACTAATGTTAGAAGTACAAATGGGAGGTAGATGAATATGATTTTTCTCATTAAATCTATGGTGTAGTTTACCACCTCTTGAATTTCTTTTCTTGGTTGAAATTTGCTAGATGCCTAATTTTCTTTATCTGTGCAATGGGAATTATAGTAATAACTACCTTATAAATTTGGGGGAATTCATATATATAGGGAATGTGGAAAATATCACCTGGTAGGTTCTAAAGTACTAAATAAATATTAGCTGTCATTATTTTGTCAAATATTGTTATTTTGTCAAATGAGAAGCTGTAGTACTTTCAGTACAATAGCTTTGCTACCTTGTTCGGCCTTGGAACTTAACTAATTTTTATTATGCTGACTCTATGGGAACATGCATTCTCCATCCAAAATTGAGGCAATTAGGCACATAATAATTGAAGACGGTTTGTGATGAGTGCCCAAGGACAGTTGATTATGGCTAGTATTTTCTATACTGGGTCTTATCCTTGGACAGCACTTCAGATGACAAGATGCCCACTCTTCTTACCTTTCTTAATTTAATAAGGGGAGCAAGAGGCAACGTGTTGTGAGATCAGTTTGGCTAGGCAGGCACCTGTAGGTAAATCTTTCCTTACAGGTCATGGTAAGGATTTAGTTTTCACCCCAGGGACAATGGAAAGCCACCAAGGGGGTAAAGCAGAACATGACACATGATTAGATATGTTTATCACATATTAGATTAGATATCAGATGAGATATGGTTATAACATATATAATTAGATATGTTTCTAACACGCTGACTGCCATGGAGAGAAGGAATTGGTGGGAGGTTAGGAATTGGGGCAAATGTGGATGCCAGGCTAAGTAGTTCCTGCAGTGGTCTCGTGAAAAAAAAAAAAAAAACTGTTTGAACCAGTTGTGCTTATAGTAGGCAGGAAGAGCAGACAAAAATACATGAGATCTTTCTTTCGGAGAATTGTATTCAAACGCAGAGCATTGTATTAACGTTTTTGACTCCATTTCCGCATTTGTAAGGCAGGGAAATGGTAGTTATGGCACACGCTGTCGCTGTGAAGATTATGGGAAACTTGGACACAGACAGGCAGCAAGGCCACACAGCGAGGAGCCAAGATGAAATCCAAGCCCTGTGATCCTTAAGGCTTCTCCCTGCGTGGACTACCAGAAGAATTAAATGAGAAGATGCTCATAAAATGCTGAGAATCACGCTTGGCCTGGTGGCAGGTCCCACCAAGCATTACCTACTGTTGTGATTGTTAAAGAAAGATCCTTTTGTAAATTCTCAAGCACCATGCCGACCAAGTTATAATGTGATCCGTCCAACAAATCATATGCCTGGGGGTCAGTCACACTTATTACAGGGTCGTTGAGAAGTTCCATGGCAATTATTTGACCATGGCTTTAAAAAGAAAGGGCACAGAGACAGCAAGCTGTATGGTAGAGATTTTCCTGAACTCTGTGTGTGTTCCCCCTTACTGGTTGCTGTGATGGTTTTGATAGGGGATGTCAAGAAGGATGAAATTGGGTCTCAAAGCCCTTATCTGAACAAACAAGGTGTGGACACCAGCAACTCCCTTCGTGACTGGGATCCATCCCTGGATAAGAGTCCTCCATCCTCACTCATTCACTGAGAAGGAAACAGTCCCCAAAATGTGAACCCACTACTTGGCAACATTCTCATTAAGGGATTAGCCTAAATAAAACAGCTCTTATGCCACTGAGGACCGGGCCCTAGTCCGGATTGGGGCCTCTGGAGGGCACATTTATCTGGGTCAGACCATGTCTCGAGACCCAAGTGTCCCTCTCTTGACTCTATCATAGAAAAACAAACAAAGCAAATGAATTTGGGAGCCCAGCACCCATGTGAAATATCAGGGAGATCATGGACATCACAGGTTGTGGTCTCCACACCCCCCGGAGACATCCAGCTGCCTGGACTGTGAGAGACTTCCATATGGGAAGCAGGAGTGGCAGGTTATGGGAAGAGAAGTGGTGTCTTTTCTAGCCTTTTTTTTTGTTCGCACACTCTTTAAATGGGACTTCCTTTTTTTTTTCTTTTTAGATTTTATTTATTTATTTGACAGAGAGAGACACAGCGAGAGAGGGAACACAAGCAGGGGGAGTGGGAGAGGGAGAAGCAGGTTTCCCACGACTTCCTTTTTTAAGCACCAGGTGTTAAAGAGTGTTTAATTAGGTCAAAACTTGGGGATAGGCTAGGGAGAATTGCAGTAGGCTGCTGGTAAATCAAATAACCCCAGAAGCCAGTCTGCCGTGTTTATACCCTTGCACACAGTACACACCCAAAACATATTTGTGGGGCTGATTAATTGCAACATTTGGAAGGGGTGTAAGTGGCCCCGCAATTCCATTTCCAGGGGAGAGTTGAGTCATTTGTCCTTGCCCAAACTTCACATTGCACATGACACCAGTGGAAACCTCATATGCATGAAAATCGTGCATTGTGCCGCGGAGGTTCCGGTGGCAATAAAACCTGGAATGCGGAATCAAAACAGTGAATTTTAAATCTGCAAAGAGATGGTCCATAAAGTGAGTCAGCTAGAGTATCTCGTAAATAGTACAGTTAAAGAAACTGCAGTGAAATGGGCCAGGTTACATTTCCACAGAGCATCTACCTCAGAAGCCCTAACCTCCACACCTCTGTCACTTTACCTGAATGCCCATTCCATCATGAATCTGCCTTCTACAGCTTATTGAATAATTGAGAAAATGGGCTCTGTCTCTTTTTTAAATACCTTTAATTCCTAGCAGCCTGCAATATTACTATATTATGAACTAGAGCAAAATGCAAATTTGAATGTGGTACACAAAATCGCAGACCTGATGATAACAAAAGGAAAGAAAAGAGTATCCTCCCCCTATTGTTCCAAGAGGTACACAAAGAGCAATGAATAGAAATAATAAATCCCAACCAAATGCAACATTTCTTGGTGACCCAGAAGGAGGCTTACTGGTTATGACTAAGGCAGATATATCCATTAAATATAAAACTGAATTTGCCACTCGAAGGGTGTTATAGCGGAGCTTTAGCACAGCCCTGCAAAATCTGCCCAGAACTGGCCTTGCTATGCCAGAGAAAAGAAATAAAGCATTATGATACCAAAGAACAGAAGTTCTTTTTTTTTTTTTATAAATCAGTGTGAGACTGACATCTTCAAATTTAAAATGTGTGTGACAAATGAAGGAAGCTAAATGTTAGATATTGTTGCGTTGACTGCCCAGCCAACCCAGGAAGACTAAAATGGAGTTAAGCTAATAATGGGGGGGCTTTTTGACATAATCTTTTGTATCCCAGCTCCTTCAGCTGTAACGTGTTTGTAACCGCGTCTCCTGTTGAGCTCAATTGTACCTATGGAAACCCCTTCTTCTTTGAACCCAGCGTGGATTCTGAATTGTTTCATTTGTGTTCTGTTGTATAATCAGAATTTTAAAAAATAAGGGTATTGAGATTTTAAATAGAAATCTGCTGAAAAATGAGGTCTACAACAAGTGATAAGTACCTGATTCTTTACTCCTTCCCTCCAATTATATGTATTGACTCATTCTATGTCTTCTGCATTAAAAAGTGACTACCATCCTGAGGCAAATATAGTGTGAACATTTATTGCACAAGCCTTATTAAGTCTTTAAAAAGCTTAGTAAGTTTTATATTCCTGCATTCAGAGTAAAGAGGATGGAGCAGGATTTGAGTGTATAAGGAAATTTAGAGAGCATCCATCCCCCGGCATTTTGCAGAGGAAAGAAAGAGGCTCGGTTAGGTCGAAGAGGCAGCATTCTATGGCAAAAGACGCAGGGCCTCAAGGCCAGACAGTGCTGGATTCAGTTCATGACTTCGTAATTAATGTGTAGGTTATTTAGGGCTTGGCTTCTTCACCTGGAATGGATGTAAGAGTGCCTACATCCCAGGCCCCTTTTAAGGATGAAATCAAGTAATGACACCAAGTGTCTAGAGCATGGCAAGGTGCATGCTAAGCATTCACTGTATATTCTTTGCCCCTCTTCCCTGGCCTTGGGACACACCCCCAGCCAGTGGCAGAATGGAAATGAAAATATACCTCTATTGACTCCCACTTACACAACATCCCGTCTTCCATTAGCTGGGCCGAGCTGTGGCTGAGCTCCTCAGAGACACCCTTTGTCATAGATGCTCAAGCAGCTGGAGATATTTGTCTCAAATCCAGGGAGGGGGAGAGCAGCAGAGCACATCCGCAGCACATCTGGGAATGCAGAGCTGCTATTTCTCCATTCCCAATGGATTTCCTTCTAACTCAGCTCCAGCCAACTGTCAAAGGAGGTGAATGTGCCACCTACAGAGGAGGCTGCTGAGCAAAGTCAGCAATATCCCCTAGCACCAGCAGTAGGCAAATACACGAAGTCCTAAGAAACAAGAACCAAAATGTTCATGCTCACATATGGTCATTATGTCAGAACACTCTCGTAGGGGAAAAGGGTTAACACTTACTGAACACCTCCCAGGATTGAAGCACTGTTTTCAACCGGACGGTGAAATGGGTGTTATTACCCCCATTTGCAGACATAGGCTCAGAGAAGTCAAGGAAATAACCCAGGGGAAATAGGGTAGTAAGTGCCCACGTCAGGATTTCCAGCTAGGCATACCTGACTTCAAAGCTGGGGCTGGTTTCACGGCACCCCGAGCCTCCAGAATTGTTGACTTTAACACATGTCAGCTAAGCCTGCTCACAGGAAGCTTTCAGTATGAGTACTTGGGATTATAATAATCTGAGCATAAATCAGTGAGACTGGCCACTGCGTCTGAAGATGTGCTGTTCAGACTCTTTCCCATAACCCCACATGCAGGTACAGTGCTAATCAGAAGTTACCCTGAACTTTGGAAGGGCAAAATAGCAAGTCGCGGAGTAAGACTAGAGTAGGAAGCATTTAGTAGTTAATTATATTTTATAGGAAAACATGTTTTTTAACCAGTTTTTAAAACACACTGGTCAAAGAATCTAGAATATGTTCCCTAGGGCAAGATATAACAGTTTCCTCTTAATTTTTTTAGCATATACAAAACTAAATATGTAGCTATTAAAAAAGTGAGACACTCCTGACAGAAAAAAATTATTTTGAGTGTTTGGGAAGAAAAAGAACAAATTAAATTACCATGTCGGTTAGAAGATCCAAATAATGGAATAAATATAAAATATTTAAATGAATTGTTATTTATTTTAAAAAGTGATTTTGCTATAATGCTTGAAATATGATTTGGTGTAGTGCAGATGAGTGGTGATTGTTCTGCTGTGAATTGTACATATTCCATGCTGATGTCAAAGAAGCTCTATTCATTAAGGTACAGTTTAGCCATTGTCAGGAGACCCAAAATAATCTCATATAACCATTGGAGCATAGAGATCTGGGGCTCATATGGTGGTGTGTTATGTCAGGAAGCCAGGACCATTGATCCCTTGCTCTGCAGCCCTCAACACCTGGTGTCTCTGTCATTGTTCAAGATGGTTCTTCCGGCTCTGACCTTCACATCTGCATTCACAAAAGAAAAGAGAAAAGGGGAAAGTAGGATAACTACTTCCCAGTAAGGGTATTTCCTGGAAGTTTTACATGCCGTTTAAGTAAGACTGGGAAACGTTCTCAGCTACAATTTTAGTACAAGGACCATAAAGAAAGACTATGTAATGGGGACAACTGCTACCGTGGCTCAATCTCTTATCCATTGGTGTGGATCTTCATGGGGCAATTTGAAAATTACTCTGTCAGAGACCATTTCAAGTTGTGAAAATTTCGCAAATCTTATGGGACATACTCATTTACAACTGAGCAGAACATACTCTAGATGTGCCCACTGAAAGAAAAATGTGATACAGCTAGGCAGACCTAGAGCAAACTGATGACCCTGGTGGGTCCTTATAAGTGAGCGGTTGACAGTAACCTCTGCTTTGTTTTTCTGGAAGCCATTACAACCAATAATTTATAAGGATCAGCAAAGATTTCCCAATAACCAAGATTGTTATTTACTTTTAAAAATTATTACATGATGCTTTTTAAGAAGAAAACAAATACCACAAATGGCATGATAATTTATAAGTACATGCAATAATTATTTTGCGATAGTAAATATTTAAGGTTTAGTGTCTTATTACACTAAAGAAATGTTCCATTATAAGTGTAAATATTACACTTACAAATGTTCCATGTCTTTAAACCACCTAAAGCGAAGAAAGCTAAATAATATATTGTCTATTTGATTTGCCTCTATATTTATGTTAAAAAACATTATAGGGGTGCCTGGCTGGCTCAGTCGTTAAGCGTCTGCCTTCGGCTCAGGTCATGATCCCATGGTGGTGGGATCGAGCCCCACATCATCAGGCTCCCTGTTCCGCGGGAAGCCTGCTTCTCCCTCTCCCACTCCCCCTGCTTGTGTTCTCTCTCTCGCTGTGTCTCTCTCTGTCAAATAAATAAATAAATAAATAAATAAATAAATAAATAAATAAACAAACAAACAAACAAACAAACAAATAAACCAAAACAACATTATAACCTGCATTGGCCATTTAACTTAATCCTTTTTGTAACTGTTATGGGTTGTGTATTATCCCCTTTTTATCCATAAGAAACAGTGTCAGAGAGGATGAGGCCACTTGTGAGGATCACACAGGTCTTCAGTAGAAGGGCTGGAGATCACAATGAAGTAGTCTGTCTCCAGAGACTATGATGTCTCCTATAAGAAAGCCCAAACTCTAGACATAGTCCATAATGGCTATCCTGGAATCCTCACATCATGCTTATAACCAGTGAAAGAAAATTAAAGTGAGATGTGGCTCCAAGTATGAGGCTGTCACCCCCCCCACCCCCACCCGACTCCTTTTAATCTCTTAGGATAAACACCTTCTCTCCCCACCAACCTTTTAACATATTGTGGTGACAAATTAACTTAATCAGAAAGCCCTGGCAAAGTGCAAACTTTGTTGCAAGATTGTTTTCCCTTTTCTTGTACACTTTATTAATCTATAGCCGAAGAATGTGAGTTCAAGAGATCATCTGAGCTGGTATCTGAAAATGAACTTATTGAATTCTGAACTGTACCAACTGATGTTTCACTGAATGTGATTACTCTTTTATTTCCAATTTCAGATCAACACAGTTTTTGGATGCTTATGCTATTTGACAATATGCTTTTGGAAGGCAGACTAGAGGGTGAGAAAATATTTTGTTTGTTAAGTGCTCCCAGCCTAGCTGCAGAAAAATCTTTCATTTCTACTTCTTTCTCTCTAAGTTCTGTAAGAACAAACTGATTCTGAAATGATGAATGGTCAAATTAATTATACATGCTGTTTCGGGTTAAGACTGTACTGTTTAAATCTAGCCTATCAGAACTAGCAACATAATAAAATTACTTTGCAGTAAATACCTTTACATATAACAAAGTCAGTCCTTTATTTACAACTTGAAATAACAATTAAGCTTCACTGTTTAGTGTTACAAAAGTGTTGGCCGCTGCTGTCCTTTACTGGTTTGTAGTGGTACCACAAATCACAACTCATGGCTGGTTGTCAAAGGTGTGAAGGTCTCCATATGCTATGCATTATTTCAGATAACTCGCCTTTTTTTTTTTTAAAGATTTTATTTATTTATTTGACAGAGAGAGAGAGAGAGCGAGAGAGGGAACACAAGCAGGGGGTGTGGGAGAGGGAGAAGCAGGCTTCCCGCGGAGCAGGGATCAAGGGAGCCTGGGATCACGACCCGAGCCGAAGGCAGACGCTTAACGACTGAGCCCCCCAGGCGCCCTGAGAACTCATCTTTTGTGAAGATCAGCCAGGGAGCCGTCTGAGATAACTCACCTTCACCTTAGGGCTCATGCAAGCTGTGCATTATGTGCTGCCATTGCCCCCCTTGAAATCAGGTTCATCAGAATTTCCCACTTGTTCTTTCTGTATTACCTCACATACCCAAGTGGTCATCTGTGTCCTCATTATGGCCAGCGAGGAGAGATTTTCACAGAAATCTAACACATGAATTATCATTAAGAGATGAGAGTGAAGCAAACATTATAAATCATGACAAATACGTAAATACTGTAATACCACTGACAAGATTTTCTACTGCCTCAAAACAACTTTGAGGAGTTTATCAGTGGGTAGGGGGTCTTAATTTGTGATTTTTATCTTAGGGCTACTTTACAGCAGCTCTATAACTACTGATATCATTTTCTGATCATTCTGAAGTGTTACTGTGTTGTTCCTTCCTGGCCACATACACGAATGATACTTAGTATTTCCCACAACCCCAAATGTAACAAATTTGGGAACACTGGACTATGAGACAAGGAAGCATTCCAATTTGCCCTTGGTTGTGATGTTGTGCCTTCTAGCCTCTGTGGTACTCAGGTTCAGAAGCTTGTCAGCATCAGACAGAGTGTTCCAGTCTCTTACTCTTCAGCATTCCTATAAAGATAGGCAACCAAACTAGAAATCCTATTCCAGTTTCCCTGGTTTGATTTCATGATCTTAATACGGAACAAGGGATGGAGATGTAATTCTTAGAGTTTGTAAACATATGGTTACATGACATCCTAAGTGAGAAAATGAGATTCTTTTTTTGTTAAAACAAATATTATTTCATGTGCTTTCCCCACCTTTCCCAGAGGTGCTCAAGATAATCAATTGAAGTCTTGAATTAAAGTGCCTTTCCCGTGAAACATTTTTTTTCCTCTCTATTCATATCTTTGGCAAGGATGTTGTAAAAAATGTTATTTCATCACAACTACTCTCTTTTGAGGACCTCCAGGAAAAATGCAAGACTGATCTTGTTAAAAAGAACAGTTATATTTTTCTATGGTATATCTAGTTTTTTTTTTTAATCTCATAGATATGATCAATTAAATTATAAGATTTTTCTGGTTTTGTTGTTGTTATTTTAAGTAGGAACCCAAACCCAGAACCCTGAGATCAACACCCAAGCTAAGATCAAGAGTCGGACACTTAATCAACTGGGCCATGCAGGCGCCCCTAAGAATTTTGTTTTTATCATCCACTAGTAAGCTTAAGGAAAACCTCATGTGACATGGACATCATGCTGCACATTTTAAGCGTAACTCCTTATCCTTATTCCTCTGTTTCTGTTCCTCTGTGGAGGTCATATTTTATGTGCTTGCATTAAGTGGCCTGAAATCCTTTCTGAAATACGCTGGAAGCACAAATTTAGAAATGGGTGAAGGAGTTTCAAAACAACTCAGAAAACTACAGAAATGAAATCTCCGTACAGAAATCAATGATATTAATAAAAAATCATAATGGTTGCTGACATCAAGTGTGAAAAGGATTGTTCTCCATGCTTTATACATATAAAATTTTCTGTAAAGGCTCAAAATTGCTGTATCGAGGGTTGTGGGACACATTAAAAACAGGACAAATACGGTTAAGTCTCAAAGAATTGCAAAAACATGAATTTACGTGATTGGCTGCAAATTTGTCAGACTTTAAAAACAAAATCCTAAATTGCTAGTCATGCTGGCCTCTTCCAACAAGCCAGGGAGGCAAAGGGCCTTTGCACGGGTTGCTTCCTCTTCCTGAAACATTCTCCCTCCAACTATTTGTAGCACTCGTTCTCTTTCCTCCTTAAATGCTTTGCTCGATGCCTCCTCTGTGAGGTCTCTACTGACCACTGGATTTCACCCTGCAACTCACACTCAACATACCAGCTCTCATATCCTGTTCTCCTTTTCTTGTTTCCATGTATTTTTCTCTTTCAAAGATGGTAGATGATTTACTTAATATGTTTGGCTTTATATCCCTTGTCCCCCCAACAAGAATATAAGGTTTCTGAGTCTGATCTTTATGTGGCTCACCGCTGAATCCCAAACTCCTAAAGCAATGTCCATGTTACCCATTCAATACATGGTTGAATGAAGAAAAGGCAGATGCATTTTGAACATTTGAAGAAAAATGAAAATATAAGAGCCCCGTCAGATTATTTTCATGATCTAATTCAAAATAAGTGGTTAGCTTAAAGTTATTTTTTATGAATCAATTCTGTTGATAATCTCACCATTGCCTCACATATCCACTTTTTCCTTTTCAACAATTAGCAAATTATTGTCTGCCTGGCTTCATTCAATAACAGCTCAGTTGCTCTCCCTGTTTCTAGTATCTCCCTACTTTGATTCATTATGAACATTATATCTAGATAAATTTCTAAATTTCTAGATATATATCTAAATAAAAATTTAGATATATATATATATTTAGACATATATATGTATATCTACCACATTATTCTCTCCTGCTCAGGACTCTTAATTGCTGTATAACATCTCCTGGATAAATTTCAAACTCTTCACTGGGGATTCAGGGAGCATTGACCTTTGGCCCACCCACCTAAATTCTAAACATATACCCACAATTCCCTCAAATGATAACTTACTTCCAAGTAATTTGCTTCCCCACCATTTCCTGGAAATGGATTGACTTTCCTGGCTCAGCTGCCTTTGCTCTTGCTGAGTCCCCTGCTGAAATTCTCTCCATCATTTACCTATCCAAACCCTAAAAGGTCTTTTTAAAAGAACCCTTAAAGGTCTTTTTACCCTAAAAGGGTAAAAGGTCTTCCTCTATTCTACCTCTTTCCATAAAACATTTCTTGATCTTAGAAAACCAATTGTATTCACTTTTAGTCAGTTTTTAAAATTTGTGTTTCGGTTTTTAACCTTCACTGTGTGATACAGCTATAAAATCCTCAAGTAAAATTTTAGTGCCTTAGGCATAGAAATTGCAGCTTATGTTTCTTTTGTATTATTTTTCAGATAATTCGCTACAGTGTTAGAAGCATAATAGATGGCCCAAAACTTCTTGTTTAATAAACAAATAAGTAAATTTATGCTGACATTAATAATGGAAGGGTTCAATACCATAATATGGGAAGTAAATAATGGTTAATATTTACAAAATGTGTTTTTTTAGACAAATATCATATGTGTTCTTCACAATAATCTTATACTCAGCATTATTCCCATTTTCCAGCTGAGGAAAGAGAGGCCCAGAAAGATTAAGCCAGCTACCTAAGTCCATACAACTGTTAAGCACTGTCTTAAGCACTTGAACTCTGGTCTTTAAGGATTCACCAATACATCCTACTACATTTCAGAATGACTTTGAATCAAATACACAGAAAACATATGCATGTATATATATAATGTATACACATATATAGTTTGGTAAGTTTTTTCTTTTTTTTTTTTTAAGATTTTATTTATTTATTTGACAGAGAGAGGCACAGCGAGAGAGGGAACAAAAGCAGGGGGAGTGGGAGAGGGAGAAACAGGCTTCCCATGGAGCAGGGAGCCTGATGTGGGGCTCGATCCCAGGACCCTGGGATCATGACCTGAGCCGAAGGCAGACACTTAACGACTGAGCCACCCAGGCGCCCCTAGTTTGATAAGTTTTTAATCTAAGACATTTTAAAAGTTCTGACCTTTATGGAAGCCTGATTGTAATAATTCACTAGAGCATTTTGCATACATATATTAGTTACTGATGGTAAAGAAAGTCCAATAATCACTGACTAATTTTGAAGAAACTCAGCCATAATAAAATGTTAAAAAAAGCTTTTAACACTTCATGGACTGGATCTTATGGTAGGTTTCAAAGAACTGGTGTTTACAAGCTGAGTAATATACTTCTAGGAGAGATTTATGGCAGCTTATAGCTAATACATATGTTCCAGAAATTGGGCCTTAGCGAGCACGGTTACAAATGAACTGTATTATACAGCAAATTCTTGATTTCTTCCTTTTTTAAAAATATGGTTTCAAAGTCCTTGGCCTTCATTCCATTTAATCTTTCAGGGAATCACACATATATCCCACTTAATTCTAATACACAGAAATTTATATAGAAATGTAAAAAAAAATTATAGAAATCAAAGTTCCTATTCTATTATCCAAGAACATGAAGGATGCATTTATTTTTGTCTCAGCTTTCATTTAAATCAATCCCAACCTGAGAGCAAGACTCAAAATGCAAAAGCTCGAAGAAACCTTAGGCTAATGATCTTTGAAATTTAATATGCTTAAATAAAAATCACCTATGGAGGTGCCTTATAGGAAGCCCCAAGGCTATTGTATGGCAGGAAGCCTGTTTTTATAACAGCTCCCTCAGAGTCATCTAAATCAGCTTCCTCATTTTACGGGTTAGGTAGTTAAGGCCCAGAGAAGTGAAGTGACTTATGCCAATTCACAGAGCAAGAAAGTCTCTTAATAAGGTTTTCATCTCTTGGCTCCTAGTCCAATGCTACTCATACTATATCTCAATGGATTTTCTGAAAAAAATTCATTTGGAGGATCCACACATATACTAGTTTTAAGCTAAACACACATTTAGGTCAGTTTCAGATTTTCTATGGCTAAAGTCTGAGGTTCTGTTTCTTAATGCCTAAAAGAACTATGGGCATTCAGCTGTCCTTGTCTATCAATCAATTCTCAATATGAGGATAATTGCAACATCTTAACAGTGATATGTATACCATGATATACAGTAACTGAGAGTCTAGCTCTCTTCCTTCATTGCAAACTCAGCCTTCAGACTACTAGTGGGGACAGATATCATTTCAGGGAAGTGGCTGAAGAGAGGGGTAGTTTTCCTAAGTCTCATTTTACATAGATATCAAGAAAACTAAGACTTATAAATGCAGAAGGCAGTTGGGAATATGTGGGGAGGGCAGGTAAAAACCAAAAATAGATTATTCATTTTCTCCTCCTCATCAATACATCTCCTAACTTTCTAATTATAAATAGTAAAAAGCTTGATTAACTGTCCCATCTTCACCAAAAAAGAAAAAAAAAATCTGAATTCCGCTGTGATTTAGAGAAGTACTAGTTCATGTAAACAGCAATTTGTTGCTCTTTCCTTCCATTATGCATAATGATTTCTAAATTTCTTGAGTTTTAGCATATTTTTCTAGCTTGTATTATTTTCTTCCCTTTTCTTTTTGAAAGTAGTTATTCACCCACAGGGGTTTGAAACATCCCGATTCACGATTTCAAAAACGTAAACCGTGGTGGAACGATTGGAGGCTGGTTCTTTCATCTAAAGCTTAACTGGTATCTATAATTACTAATTACTCAACTCTCCATTATTCATGTGTGGCTTATCCCTGGTTAAATGGTTGAACCTTGGGTTTCCTGGTCACCAGTCTGCTCTGCAGCCTCATTCTCCTGCTGTCGGGGCTTACTCAGGGAAATCCAACTAATTTTAATACCAATCTAAGCACAAAACCTCATTAGGAAAGTATAGCTCTTGCCAAAGTAGGCATATAATATACTCCAAAAGCAAATATAGAAATTTTAGAAATTATTTTCTGTTTTAGATTACTCTCTTCTCTTCACAGGGATTACTGAGAAAGAGAACTGAATGGGCAGTGCTTGATCCTATTAGGTTGAGACATAAAGTTGCCATTTCTGTGGTCAGTAATGGTAAATTATTGGCATGTTCATATGTCTCAACCTAAATAACATAAGATACTTCCTTTCATTTGATTTTCTCTATTGCTCTCAATCTCAGATTTTCGGTGTCAAAAGCTTGTAAGCATTCACCTTAAAGGCTATCTGTATGGGGCTATGAACTTTAGTCATACCAAACTACTGCCAAAATATGCCCTATTGGATTAGGGTTCCTGACTTTGCCTCTAACACCCCCCCTCCTCGGGTCCTTGGTCAAAAGGCTTTTTGTTCCTTTGCTGGGTGAACACTACTCATCTTTTGAGGTGTATTGTAGGTCATTTGCCACTTCATCTACCCAAATTTTCCCAGGATTCTCCAAGGAGAATCATACATTTTTTCCTTTGGGGTTTACCTGCTCCCAGTTTCAATCTCAGCTCCCACAACATTACATTGGTTGTTTACAAATTTATTTTCTCTAATCGATTGTAAACTATGACAGAGACTGCTTGATTCAGTTTATTATTTCTTTTTTTAAAAGATTTTGTTTACTTATTTGACAGAGAGAGAGAGAGAGAGAGAGAGAGAGCATGAGGGGGGAGGGGCTGAGGGGAGAAGCAGACTCCCCACTGAGCAGGGAGCCTGATACTGGGCTCCATCCCAGGACCCCGAGATCATGACCTCTGCTGAAGGCAGACGCTTAACGGACTGAGCCACCCAGGCGCCCCTCAACTTATTATTTCTAATGTAGTCCCTAGCACATGAGAGGTGTTAAATTCATGTTTGAGAATAAAGAAAAAGGTAGGGAGAGGGGAACAAGAAATAATTTCTATGATATCATAACAATCTTACAGTTGTGTTATTTTCTATGGGATTTCACAGTGTGGAAAACTGATAATTGAGTTCCTTCCTGGCTCATTGGAGTAAGAAGAGAATTCACAACGCCTCTGATTTCATTCTTCTACATTACAAATTGAGGCAGAATTTAAGAGAATTAGTCATTTTCTGTAGGAGCGGGAGCCTCCTTGCCAAAGGAGATGGCAGCTCACTGGGAAGTAAAGACCACTTGGCACGAATCCATCTTACTCACTAGAAGCCAACACCAGCTTATATCCACTGCCTCCATTCAGCCTAGAAGCTAAAGGATGGGAGCCATAGATAGAGCTGATAAAAACAGCAGTCAAGGTAATCATTTCAGAACAGTAAATCTCAAACTAAACCGAGAAGAAGAGAGTCAAGAAAAGCAGGGAGAAACATCTGAATAGAGTGTAACTCAAACCAATGGTAACCTGGGATCTTAGATTTCTCTTCTGTCTACTATTTTTCTATTCTTGGAATTTCTTTCATCATGGATATTTTCACGGCGGTGGCTCACAGAATTTTGGCTCAGCCATTATTGCATTCTACCCCACATTGATATGATAGTACAAGAACCTCTTGCAGAGGCTACTAAGGCACAGAGTCGATGCTTTCTTATATATTTGGGCCAATGGCCTGGCAGAGATCGTTAAAGCCATCAGCTGAGTTGTGTGCATCTTTGTCCCATCTTGGGTACAAAAAGAGTCTCCAGACTTGACCATTGCATTTCCCTTAAACACTCCCTAGGATAACATTAAAAATGTACATTACAGTTAGCCCAACTCTCTTTTCCCAACATGATAGTGTACACTCTGACTTGAGAGCTTTGCATTCCCTCCAGCACCTAATACAGTTCCTGGCAGGGGGTGTGGGTTCCATCAATATTTATTGAATTAGAGAGAAGAACCATTGGGATGAAAATGATGGAAAGATCTCTAAATTAGGCAAAGGGTGTTACTCAATCTTCCTCCATGTATTTTCCTTCTCAATTGGAAAAGGATGCTGATTTTGTTGTTGAAGAATGATTGAAAATACGAAAATTACATTTGAAGAAATCTACACAGCTGTTGATTTTGGAGATAAATTTTTCCAGCCAACACACGACATTAACTGCAAGATTTCCTTTTTTCAAGAAATAAGTTTATGATCTTAGACAAACTAAGCACAACAAAATATAAGTTTGTAGACACTGAGGTTGTTCAGACCGAAGTATTATCCAAACCTCCTAGTGGGGTGCCTCTTCTTGTAGCCTTGGAAAAAAGACAAACTGTTAAACAAATATTGACTATGTGTTCTGAGTCTCAAAAATATTGAAATAGTTTTTTTAAAAAAGCTCAGGGTCATGATTTTGACAGATTTTACTGGTTGGATAAAAACATCTAATGTCACATGCTCTGAAAGCATAAAAATTAAGAAGTGATTTCTGTTGATTTCTTATGGGTGAGATAAAGTAAACAAAAATAAGAAAACTATTCTCCCTTAAACACTTCTAGCGCCGTGAAGTTGGAATACAAAAAAAGACAGAAAATATCTGACTAAAAAAGGTCATCGTTTAGGTTAGAATGCTTTCTCCTAAAAAAACTACCCAAATCTACATTTTGTTAATTTTTTTATGTTATTTTAACCAAGCAGTTTGTTTTATTATTTCCAAACTATTTTACACAGTGCTGTATATTAGAAAGCACGTGGATGCCAAAGGTCATGTTCCCTGCATCTGTCATTAACTATCAATAGCTTATACCATCTGCTATTCTTCACATTCTAGAACCAGTAGCACAGTAAACATGTGCATTTTCTTCTATTAAACAATACGTCCTTTGGCCTACCATCAGTCCTCAGAAAAACTAAATGAGATTGCCGATGTATCTACGTTGGGCATACTTGATACTAGATACTTTGGGCTTGTAAATTTAAAGTTTGAAGATAAGTGTGCTTGGAACACCTACAACAGCAGGAAAATGCCAATATAATCTAGTGATAGAGCCCAGACCAGATGGTTAGGGCTTGTGAGAGGTTTAAATGTCAAAATATTTAAGCATTAAAAAATCCTGTTAGGTAAGGAACTTCAAAACCTGTCAAAACTACACTGCTAATGGCTCTGTAATAAAACATGTCCCCGAGCACAGAGTAGAGGAAAGAGCTAAAGGTTTTACAACTGCTAGGAAAGATGTTTCTACTGGGACACAAGCAGCAGTTATAAAAAGCATCTATCATGTAGTATACAATTGGCCAAACAGAACTTGTCCCTGATTTGGACATTTCAGACATGGAAGTCTTAATTGAATATAGTGGGAGTTAGTTCTTGTTACCAAAGAGGCTATAACTGAACCCTGGAAATGGGCAAAAATTATTCACACCTGCAATCAACACTGATCTTATAGCTACTTTATGTTAAGTACTTTACAGTATTTCTAAGAAGACACGTATCTTTTTGGACCAGATATATTGCAAATATGCCACCATTATGGGTTTAGCATACTGAGATTACAAGTATTGGAGCAGCCTTGCCAAATCTCCAAAAAGAAGGTTTTTAAGCAGCTAATAACCTAGGAAAATGAACAATAGTTAGAGACCTAACAGGATTACAAATAAATGAAAATCTGAGTTGAAGAAGAATGAGGAATGTGTGGAAACCTGCCAGAGATCTAAAGCTGGAGAACGGAAAGATCAAACAATTCTTTTCTAAAAGGAGAGAGAAAAAAAAGTAGAGTTGAAAGGTTAAATACAAACAGAAAAAATCGTTCTTTCCAAAGACAGTTAAATATATATATAGGTGGAGACGGCAAAGGATGATACGAAAAGTAAGCATGCCCTAACTTACTTTCTCTGATGCCAAGAAAATATCTAAAGTAAATTTCTGATTGCTATGTATTATATAAACAAATGTGCAAAGATATATTCAAGGAAGCTGGTTTAATATATACATTTGGGGCTTCTCTGTTTGAGGGAGTATATCAGATCCACCCAAAGTGCTTTTTCTGGAGATAAGGTTCTTCCCACCCCAGCCCCACTGGAGGAGGGATCATGATCTGGAGAGGAAGGAATTTTAATGTTGAAAAGTCTCCTCTGGTGATTCTGATTTCCTGGCCAAAGTTTAGATCCACATGTTTATTGGTGATTTACTGAGTCCGTGAGAGGATCAGAACAGATGTTTGGAAAAAAAAACTCACCTCTGGAAGACTCTCTCACTCCTAGAGTGGGAGAAGCTACTTAACTGAAAAGGGTCTCCCTTCACCTATCAGACTTGTTTGGGACTGGTGTCTGCCTCATAGTCAAAGGAGCCCTGGCAATGGCAATGAGGGAGGGTCTTAGTAAGGGAACATGGGAAGGAGGTTAGTTTCAAGACTTTGATAGCTGGAAGGGAACATTTCTCCAGGGAGTGAGCCAATGTCACAAAGATCTTGATATATCCCAGGAGGGAATTTCTCAATCTCTGCATAGGTGCCTTTCCTCTATTTTTTCCCAGAAAAGGACCTAAAAAGATCAAACAAAACTTAGAATGAAAACTCAGAAGGTGTTTTCTTGGCTTAAGCCAAAAAGAACAAGAGGAAGGGGTAAGGCTGAGAGCCCTTTGTATTCAGTGTTTAGAAAGGGGGAGGGGTGCCCAGGAGAAGTGAGAGGACCACCCTGGGTGTTGTTTCTTAAGTCGTACTGGCTCCCCTGTAGGTTCTAGGCTCTGGGAGCCTGTGAGGGAAGGTGAGTGGCAGCTCCATACAATCAGTATATTTCAACCCTGGAGGAGCACAGACACATCAACACTGTCTAAGCATGACTTTAGAAAGTTTCACCCTTTAGGTAACTGTTAAGCTAGAGTTGAGGGGGGGCGGGTCGGGAGGGAGAAAAGCAAGGAAATCACAAATTCCTGCACTGGAGAAAGTCAAGGAAAGGAGGATTCACTGGGGCTTCTCTCTGCGTTGGGGGGTCTAGGGGCTGGATGCCTGGAATCCCTGCCTCCTTCCTGGCTGCTTGGGAGCCAAAGAGGGTCTGGTTATAGGCTCAGTTCAACAACCTTCTTCCCCAAACACCCTTCTGACACCACCTCCCCCTCCCAGCCATTGCAGAAAAGTGACCCCTTGCTCTTACTCTGTGCCTTCATTGTGGGGTGTGTAGCTGGTGACTAAGTGTTCACAACTGCCCATTTTTTACCCTCTGCTTTGCCTTGACTAAATTTGAATCAGGCGTCTCTCCTCCCCACCCAACCCTGAACGTTAGCTTGCCTGAAAAATCTGAGCAAGCACTAAAATGCAGAACATGTTTCCTTGTCAGCTTATTCCCCAAATCCCGGGACCACAGAGACGCGTTTCTTGTCAAACCCCGCAGGTCAGTCATGCCTTCCGTCTACTTCCTCTCATCTGCCCAACTTTCCCTTACTGCGTATTCCCTTTACCATACAAAAGGTTTTTTGTTTGGTTTGAAATGCTCACAGATTTCTGAGATCAGAGCTCTCTCTGTATTGCAATAGTCTTTCTTTCTAATTAAAGTCTCTCCCTATCTAAGTCTGGAATTTTTTTTTTTTTTCTTTTTTGACGTTAGTATGTAGCTAAGAGGGATTTCAGGTAAGTTTGAGCGCCCCCCCCCCCCCACTGGTGGGGCATGAAGTCTTGGGGGCCGGGGTATTTTTTTTTCCCCCTTGGGAAAAGCCAGGAGACGTGACATGCACGGCTCTCTTTTGAACTTCAACTTTCCACAGGAGAATGGATTTCTAAATGAGGAGGTTCAAGGCTTGCGCCCTAGGGGCCGCTGGCAAGGGCGGGGAATTTTTGGTTGAAAAACACCGTCAGGATCACTGCTAGGGGCGAGGGGTGTGCTTAGGCAAGGTTTGGGGGAGGAGAGCGAGGAGTGAGGGATGGGACGGGCGGGGGCACGAGTGGATGGTACGTGAAGAGTTACTGGAAACGGCGCTTCCGCGGGCGAGCTGGGGGTGGGGGGGTGAAAGGTGGTCGCAGAGCCTCAGCGCGGGGAGGTCGTGCAGCGGCGGCACGCGCGGCCTGAGCAGCGGCAGCGGCAGCGAGCCGGACGGAGTTAGGACCGCTCGGAGCGCCCAGGTCTCGAGGTAGTGTAAGGTTTGCAATCCTTCCACTTGCTGGCAGTTGCAGAAGAAGATCTGCTTTTAAGTGAAACCTTCATGCCACCCCTCTGAGGGCTGCGGCTTCCCCGGGCTCGCTTCCATCTCTCTCTCTCCTCCGGCCCTCGCGCTCACTCTTTAATTTGCACGCGCCCCTAAGTTTGCCGAGAGCTCGCTGCCGGCTCGGAGCGGGTCCGGCCAGGCGCCGCGGGCGGGGGCGGGGAGCCCGGGAACCGCAATCCAGAAGCGTCGTGGGCCATGTATATTTCATCAAATGGACTTTGGGTGCGTCGCGTCTCACAGCCATCAACGCTATGTGCAGTGACATTTCTGACTTGAGTGGAGGAATGCGAGAAGGAAGCCCGGGCGAAATTGTTACTAGAGGATCTTCTTGGCGCCAATGCTAATTGTCCTGATTTATGTCCCTTCTGACTAAGCTCAACGTCTTCATCTGAAATAAAATGAAAGCTGTGCCAAGCGAGGTAGAACCGCCCGGCCGCTGGTTCTGATCCCCGGGAATCAGGAAATCGTCCTGCAGCTTAAAAAAAAATAATAATAAAAAATAAAAGGAGAGAGAGAGAAAAAAAATAGAAATAGAAAAAAAAAATCCCCAGTAAAAGTTTAAAGCGAGAAGTGGCAGAGGCAGTGGCGCGAGGAGGCGCGGAGGAGAGCCGGCAAGCGGGGGACTGGGCTGGCAAGACCTCCCGAAGGCTGCGATTTCATTATTAATATCACTATATTTTTGGAGGGAGAGGCACCTTTCTCATCCTCTCTTCCTCTCCGCCCACCCCTGTTCCCTCCCCCTCATCTACCTGTCAAAGTCACTGATCTTTTGCATTTCGGAAGAGGACGTCAACGGGAAGGAATTCCCCCTCTCGGCGAGGGCTCCGAGAGGGGGCGACGCGCAGGAAGGCTCCCCTTCAGGGGCCCGCGACGAAGGTAATTAAGCGGCGGGGAGTGGCGGGCCGGCGCGGGGCTCCGGGTCCGCAGAGTCCTCTCCCACCGCGGGCCGGGCGCGAGCGGGACCCCGGGGCTGCTGCTGCGGCGGCGGCGGCGGCGGCGGCGGCTCGGGTCCACACCCCACCCCTCCCGCTCCTCCCGCGCCCGGGAGGACGCTCGGCGGGAGCTGCCGCCGCCCGCCCGTGCGCCGCTCGCGGGCTCAGCTGCTGCGGCCGCCGCCCGAGGCGCACCCGGCTGGGCAGGGCCGCCGCCCCGCGCCGTCGGTCGGCTCCCGGCCGGCGCAAGGGCAAACGGGCCACACGGTAAGTGCAGCCGGCGCCCCCCTCCTCCGGCGACCCGCGCGTCTCGTCTTTGCCCCTCTCCCCCGGGCTCCCTCCCTCCGTGCCTGCCTCCGCCCCCCTCCCCGCCCCCCACTGCGATCCACAGGCGGGAGGGAGGCTCCGGGTGGGCGACGAACTTTGTGAAGCGCCTTGAGGAGGCAGCGCGCGGAGCCGCGGCGCGCACACAACCCGCACACTCTCACACCCACACACGAGTCTTCCTGGGTGTGCGCCCCGAGCGGGTTGCGTGTGTGTGTGTGTGTGTGTGTGTGTGTGTGTGTTGCTTCCGGAGCCTGGGCGCTGGGTCGGTGCCTCGGTGGACGGACTGACAGACACCCGGCGCGCTCCCCCTCTCACACACACACCTGGCCACACACCACGCTCTGGAGGGTTCTTTTTTTCCTTTTGCCAATTGTCTGCTTTGGGGAGAAAACTTGCCCTCTTGCCGGCCCTGTGGAGCTGGTGGCCACACTGAGAGCTTTTGAAGTCCCCTTCTTTTAATCTCCGATATTGGTGCGAGATTAAAGCATTACTATCCCATGATGTGCAGCTGGGGAGAAGGCAGAATTGAAAGAGGACCAGACTTGGTGTAGGAATGCTGTTTGGAATATTTTCTCGGGTTCTTTACTGGCATTACTTTAATCGGTTGCGGGATTCGGCTAGGGACATTGAATTCCTGTCCTCTATGGATCTGTGGATATCTATATATAATGCAAATAATCCCGAATATTATTGGGCCCAAAATAACCAATTAAGTGATTCATACCCGGGAAAAGTTAGATAAAAAAAGAAACTGCGCCCTCTGCTGTTTATTCTAGTAACCTCACCCGGGGACCTCCACCCCCCAACCCCATCCACTTAGGAGGTTGTCATCTTGCAGGGCTTGCGGGAAAATTCCTAGCGGGGATTTTAAAGCAACTTTATTTGGAAAAGTCGGAGGTTGCGTTCCCATCATCGCATCAGGTATAGATTCCCAGAGAGCAGAAGCTTTTGTTAACCCGACTCCTCTTCCATTCTTCTCTGTACTCGGAATGGTCATGGAGACACTCGTTATCATAACAGTTTGTCAATCTTTGGAATGGAAAATTCTGAGTAAGATTCAGAATTCCACTAAACATATGGTGTATCTGGCAGTAGATTTGCTCGAGAAATAAGGCCCTGTTTTATGACTGAAAATACTAAAAGTTGTCTTACAGAAACGGGGGGAAATTAACCAGAAAAAGCCTCCCACAAAATCATTTATTCAAATTGACTTAATGGTTAAGCTCGTTAGAAAAAGTTTCCCAGAAATTCTCTTTTTAGAGAAGGGGCAAGGTTTTGGTGATTTGTCTAGCCCTTGAGAGCATCTCTAAGCTGTGGGTAATTAGCAACCTCAGGTTTCATTAAGTATTTTGTGTCACTTTGAATGTCTTACCCACGCACCCACCCCCCTTTCTCTTTGGCAAAGGAACGGCAGCTCAGTAACTGTCCAAGATTCTTTTGGAAGATAAGCAACTTCCAGTTTTTCATTAAGACAAAATTTGAGTATTTGCATGTGGATCAGGATACAAAGAAAAAAATGCATCAAGTGTTTTGCACTTATTGTTCCGGCATACATATGTGGGGGATATATTTCCTTTTCTCTTCTGGATGCCATGAAATGACATCTATTTCACCACTAAAAATCAACATGAGAGCATTCAGAATTCCATATGTATCTATTAATGTGGTTATACTTCCTATTATGAAATTTAAGAGAGATCATCTTAAAATTTTGTAAGACAGCAGTTTATCTTATTTGCAGACAAAGCTTTTTTTTCTATTGAGATTTTTGTTTTGTCAGCTTTCACAGGGCATGTGTGTTAAAGTGATTCAGGTTACCTTTTTTAGGACGACACTAATGTATTCTGCAGTTTCCTTTTGTATAATTGCAATTGGCACAACTACTTGTCTGCTTCCATTACTATTCCAAAAAAAAAAACCAGGTAATATGTCAAAAAATTTAAATGATTACGCCTTTAGTTGATATGTTTTCTAAGTGTTGTAAAGATTTGGAGAGTTTTAGAGTTACAAGAGCATCAAGTCGCTTGGAAAGAAATAAAATTTCATGCAACTCAGAAAGTCAGTTATTATGTTAACAAAAAAAGGTGTGTGTGTGTGTGTATCATATCAGTAAGAGATGTAGCATACTTTAAAAAAGAATTTTACCTTCAGAACCCAGAGTTTTGTTTCAAAACTTCAGGTGGGTGTAGATTTTCTTAAATGTGTGTTTGAAACCTTGGATGTCTGAACTTCCCTACACAAGAAGGAAAGATTTGTTGTTCTATGGTAATGAAATACCAGATTTCTTCTAGACTTAACTGATTCTGAAATAATTTTATGTATTATCCTATCCCCAAACATCCTGCCAATATATGCTATCTGATTTCTCTAATCATTCTTCTCTCGGTGAAAACCGAGATCTTTCAAATACGAAGGTGTGCTATTTGGTTTTATTAAGAATCTCATGATAGGCAGTTGCTCATAATACCCAATCAAGGATGAGTAAAATATGCCAATGATGCTTCAGTACATGTTAAATTCCTTGTATTTTGAAAGACAGTTAACAAAAGGGTAGAAGCAAATGTTTCCCATTTAAGATGACTAGAAAATGCTTTCTTCACAACAATAAATAAATGCAAAGAGCATTCAGTGTATCTTAAATATCTCGTCTAGTCAATCTCATTACGAGAGTGTTGGAATCTGCTAATTTTGGTAGGTTATTGAATTTGGGAGTGTCTTTATCTCTTTATAATTTTCACTCAATGAAATGTGATTATGGTCAGTGTTCTTTTTGTTCCTTCCCATTCAGAAACGTGCATATTTCTAAAATTCTTAATGTCTATGAGGAATGAGTCAATAGCTGTCTATTTCAGGTGCCCCTAAAGAGCTAAGTATTTATGGAATAAATAGCCTAATACTACCACCCCCACCTCCTCGTGAGATTATATAATAAAACCAATGAGCTAGAATTAACAGATTTACTGTCAATATCTTCCTCTCAGTTGATGAAGTTGGCATTTTTTTAAAGAATGTAATTGTCTATAATTTTGACCATTATTACTCCCATGTACTATTTTGGGAGGCTTCTTTTCTGATGAGAGAAAGGGCCTGTGAAATACCTTCTCCAAAGTTATTCCCAGGTGGAAGGGAATTCGCTCCAGAATCCTGGAAAAAGATGTCCTGTGGATGCAAAGCCATGTTACAGACCCTTTAGTCCAGATCAATAACATCTATCAACTTGAGGACATGACATAATTTTATATTTTCACACTGGCTCTGCAAATTTATATACCAGTGAGAGTCTATGGAGTTCTCATAGCATATTAATGGGTATTTTTATCAAAGAGGATTTCTCAGCACTTTAGTGCATAGGTAGAGATGATGGCATTACTTGAAAACAGTGAGTTCCCAAGGTTTACAGAGCAAAGAACTGGAACTGGGGCTGCCCAGAGCTCCTCGGAAGCAGCTCACATTTAGGTGATATGGACACCTGAGACAAATTCAAAGCCCCCATTACTTGGCAATTAGTTCAGTTATGGGCCAGAAGGGGTTGGTTTAGTATACTGAATCCCCAAATATGTCATTGACCGTCCTTCTCATCATTCGTTTGCCTAGCTATTTGCTGTGATGACCTAGCTTTTAAGAAGCTATTGATGATTTTAACCCGGTTGAAAGCATAGCCAGATGGGAACCGGTACCATTAAGCAATAGAGGTGAGGGGGTAAATAATATTCTATTTTCATATCATTTTATTTTCCTTGAAAACTCCATAATTATACTTTAGTAGCAAATTCCCGATTTTGACAGAGGACTCTTTTCCACTGTCATGGAAATTCATAAATTTAATTTCTTCTTAATTTTAAATTAAGAGGATTTTCTTTGAAGTGTAAGTGGCACTGAAAAAAGTGAGGAGACCCGATGTGAAGAATACATTCTAGAATACACGCTACAAATATAAAAATTAGAATGAAATTAAGCAATTATGTTAAAGAACAGCTTAGTGACCCTCTGCTCCTGATCTGTAATATGCCATGGTCAATATCTTTTTCTGTGTCAATGGGAGCTCATTAAATGTAAATTCTGCAGACTAACTGAGCCATGCCATATTAGTGCTTGCCAAAGCTTGACATTTTTAATACATTAATAATATGTCTGTAATGTAATGGAAAACTATTAATCACAACTGGTTATGTGCCAGAAATTTAAGCTATAATTGGCTGCTTCTTGTCAAGAATGTCTGTCGCACAGTCCTGCAACTGCCTAATATTCAAATATCTTGCACTCCTCTGCATTTTTCCTTGTCAGTTCTCTAAATTCGATCAATGGTGTAGTCCATAATTCTGTGTAATGACCATTATTATAATTCTGCTATACTTTAATGAGAGTTCGTTATATTGGGATTGCTGTTGTGTCAAGAACTAGTAACAGGTTCACATACATTTCCTTAGTGTCCAAATTTTTCACGTACATCTATCTGGTGGTCATCCTTTATTCTGTGGTTGCAGTAAGGCAAAATGTGGATAAAGACAGAGTTACGAAGAATAAACGGATTAGGGGATAACCTTTACTCGTTAAAAAAAAAAGTGAAGGTTAATCTCAGGGAGCATTCAAATATATACTTAGGGTCACATTTTAAAAACAGTATTAGAATTAACTCATAATTTTCACTCAATTCAAACTCAGAGCAGTTTATCCCTGGTCTTCAAGATTATATTGTTCTTGATAAAGAAGTTGCTATGTATTTGAACCTAAGAATTGAAGTTAATAATTTCTAGTCTAATAGATTTTACACTTCTGTTTCACGTCCAGCTCCCCCACACTCCATGAAAGTGTTTGTTCTTGTTATAATGAAGTAGTAAACACAGTTGAAAAATGCATCTAGAAAATGTGCATTTGTATTATTTTAACACCTTTACAGATTATTAAGGCTTTAGTAGCCACAACACATGCTTCCCTGTGATTTCTTTCCTTTTAGCTTAAGATATCAAAATGTGCCCAACGCATCTATATGTTATAAGGAGGAGGCAGATTCAAATCTGCAGTTTATACATGTTTAGACAAACTGCTAATTATTGCTTCATAGGAACTCAAATATTCAACACTTTTCCTAATAGAAAATATCACAAATTGCAGCTGTATGATAACATTTTATGAATTGAATATAATGAAAATTGCACTTGCATCCATAAAGCAATTATTATAAATTACTTTGCTAT
Source organism: Halichoerus grypus (assembly GCF_964656455.1). Lineage (NCBI taxonomy): Eukaryota > Metazoa > Chordata > Mammalia > Carnivora > Phocidae > Halichoerus > Halichoerus grypus. The sequence goes on along the minus strand of NC_135716.1, from coordinate 99,386,971 downwards.
GGAAACACTATTCAACCATCCGTTGGCATTTCATAGTCTCTGTGGTTGAGTTTATTTTAAGATGGTGCATTATTTAAATATATTGAATTCCTTTTATAGTATTGTTTGAAGATAGCAAACTTCCCTATTTAAACCACCTAATGTAAATTAAAGGGTCTATGATGGTATTTTCTAAACTACAGGGTTTTTGGCCTTTTTCAGTTGTTTAAAAAACAGTTACTGGGACTCTGACAATATGAACCAACTAATTATGCAAATACCTCTTTTTTACACCTGGATTCCAAATATTATTGTTTGGTTAGACTTGGACAGTGGTTTCTAAAGAGAAAAGTTGCCAGTTCACCTCACCAATGACTAGTATCCGTATTTGTGGGGGCTGCATTATCAGTTAACCCAAAGTACTGTTAAACAGTATTTTTTATTTTCTCTTAGAATTAGTGCCATATTATTCTGCTTCATGGCCTGTTAACTCACCCTCAGCTATTTTTATGTGTGCATTTTAAATTGTGCGTTTTACTACAGAGCTTTTAGTTTTAAAGCAGCATATAATATGCGCCTTTGGGACAAATTCTCTTCTTCTGTTACAGAAAGTAAGTGCAAATGCAGATGTAATGGCTATAAAAAGATGTAAGAAAATAGAAGAGTCTTGTGAAAAGAAAATTTGCTCCTTTGGTTTTATTTCTGAGTATTTTTTTTTCAGAAGAGGCAAGTTATCTTTATCACTAAATGCAACTAAACAAAAGAGGCTAAATTCTTCCAATATAATGAGCAAATCCAAAGGGACAGACTTGTGCCAGCAATGCTGGTTTTCACTCCAGCTAACAAAAGCTAAGAAATGTACAAGGAATTTAGAGATTTTTAGGGTCTCTTTGCCAATAGACAAAAGGCATAGAAGTAGTTGTCACTTTTTTGTCATTGTTATAAAAGCATTCATTTCCCCCATTGTTCTCCTGGAAGATTTTCTAGCACTGCAATCCATGAGAAATGTTTAAATCTAGCTGCTTGCTCTCAGTTTTGTCAAGATGGAAATATAATTTTTGAAGCGAGAACCTGTAACTCACCTGGGACATGCACATCTGTCTTTGTTATGGAAGAGTTAAATCCTTCATATCAAAATTCTCCCCAGTGTGAGTGATTTCTGTGGTTTGCTCATTCTAGCAAAGCAGCGGAGTAAAGGTTATCCATATTACACCAATTTGCTTTATATTGCATCAAACCTCCCAAATGTCAACATATCATACAGTTTGTAATGCATTGATTCTGGGGCAATAACTCTTACTCTTATTGTTTCTTAAAGGGTGTTGGTGCCAGAAGGAAAGAATGATTGATGAGAAACAGACACCCGGCTATAGACACTCATCCTTTTGCTTCAGATACTGACATCCTAGTGCGTCTGAGCATCCCTTGCGAGCAGTGAGCACTGAGGATCACCCAGGGTTATCGGATGTACAACAGGAGAGCCATCACTTCGCTAAATCATTCTCTGCCACTGGACATCTTTTACAAAAACCAAACCAGACCCGAGTCTAATAGATATGTTCTAGGACAACAAAAAAGCTGCAAGTTGTTGTCAACGCCTAACGCACAACTATGTTAGGCTTCCACCAAAGTCCTCAATATACCTGAACACGCACAGTATCGACCCTTCACTTTTAGATTTGGAATCTATAGACATATATGTATATGTAAAATAGACATAGCTCACAGATAACCAAACCCTGCTTTATTACTGCGAGGATTGCCAAGAATTTAGAGATGTATTTGTCAAGATTCCTGTCAATTCATGCCCTTTGGGTTACAGTGTCCTCAGTGATGCAACCCTACCCTTTGGTATGGGGACATTATGACGTGTGTAAGACTCAGATTTACACAGAAGAAGGGAAAGTTTGGGATTACATGGCCTGTCAGCCGGAATCCACGGACATGACCAAATATCTCAAAGTAAAACTGGATCCTCCGGACATTACCTGTGGAGACCCTCCCGAGACGTTCTGTGCAATGGTGAGGCAACCCTTTTGAATAGTCTATTTCATATTAAGTGGGAGCATATCGTATATGTGTACAAATGTGGTAAGGGTAAAGACTCGACTCATGCAATGAGCTGAATCTGTGCGTGGCAGATCTGCGCTAACAGGTTCGCTTCCTTCTCAGTGGAGGCTGGCTTGCAGGACCTGGAATTACAAGTCACAGTGTGATTGATGCACTGGAATGTACCTTCTGCTTCCTACAAACCAAAGCTTCCACTGAGACAGGTGTACTGTATATAAATTATAAAAGAAAAAGTTCAGCTAAAGGTTAAATTTCAGATTGGAGTCTGGGAATATGACTAGGTCATATGCATCATGGTAAAGGATAAAATCCATTGGTAAACCGACTTTAAAAACACAAAGGTTTCTTCACATACCTGTATAAGGCCAGCCCCGAATTTCATAGTTCAAGGCCAGATTAGAGTTCATGGTTGTCCTCATGTAGACACTGCTGTGATGTGGAAGTCCTTGGTTAGGAGAACAGTGAGAAGAGAAGCAAAGGAGAGAGGAGCTAATGCCTCCAGAAAAGTCTCATTTGTCAACTCATGCAGGCCCTTATTTTCAAGAGTCACAGTTTTCTATGGGTGTTTTAAATATGACTGTTGGAATGTTGGAAACGTATTTGCTGGAAAGTAATGACCTGGGCATACAAATTCAGATACCATCCTTTGATAAGCAGAATTACAGAATTCCTTGTTTTTGTGGTGTACATAAGTCTTTTCCTGGGTGGAGAGTTAAATCCTAGGTGCAAAGATAGCATTGGAGTGATGCATTGAATTTTCACTTAGGACGTGGCTGAAAGTTTACCTATAAGGTATTAATAAAGAGTTTGGTGATTAACATGATGTAAATCAAAGTGCTAAAGAATTCAGACAGTATGTTCATTTGGTTTATGTCATTGTTTTTTTTTTATTATAGGTGGTCTTTATTTGACACTGGAATTGTGATCCCATTTCTCTCCACATAACAGATATAATCATATGGCAGATTTTAATAGTATTCTTACCTGACTTTATTATCTTGAACCTGGCCTGGCATTTTCAGCATAGTGAAACTATTAATCAAAGTAGCATCTGTTCACAGTCCCCAGTGAGTTAAATTAGCATAAGATCATCTTAGACCTAGCACTGTGGAAAAGGTTTTGTAACAGGAAACAATTTTGAGCAATAAAGAGTGTTTTTACCTAAAAGCTAACGGCTTGCCATTTTTCAGAAGTGCCTTTGGGGACTGGTTTGAATTATGGTCTAAACCTGATTTTGTGGAGAGTGAGAAAAAGAGCTTGCCTATTAGGTGTCACTATGACTAAAGTGCCCTGAAAGACTAAATATTTCAAAGAGAGGACCCATCTTTCTAGGAAACGGGTATGTGCTTTGCAAAAAAAAAAAGCTACATTTTAGAAACCAGAAACTTCCAGAAGAGGAGTTTATTCCAACACATTAGCAAAACTATAGTAAGTCTGTAAAAGAGCAGGGACATTTGTTGGCTTTATAGAAGCTGTTTGATAATCTCTCATAAAAGGTTAAATTTAAAATCTCATTGCAAATCTGGGGTGCAATTGCTGTGCAGATGATAGGTCATGGAGTCTTCCACTCCTCACGGCAGGAGAATGAGTTCTGGGCCAGCGCTTCATATTATGAAGAACACTCTAGCTCTATCTACTGGCTTACATGACACTTGTACCAATATGCCTCTTCTGGAATTGTTTAATAATTGACAGATCTAAGTAAAATACCAGATCTCCTTCTTCCGAGTGCCGTTTCCACTCACATCGGCCCAGTATGGTGTGTTCAGCCTGTGCTTTAAATGCGCAGCTTCCTCGATCTCAGCCCCTGGCAAGAGAGCGCTAGCTGAGCCCTGCTCCTGTCCTCATGTGGAAGGGTTTACTTGGTGTTTTCAGCGTGCCTCTCTTATCATGAGTGGGACAGGGCACATTACGGAACTTCTCATGCCCGCCTTTCGTGGGGACATGGTCTGAAGTCCTTAAACAAGTCAGTTCCCTCCCAGTTCACTAGCTATGTGATGTTAGAGACCAAAAGAGAAAAAAGAATTAAAATTATTAGGGGCGCCTGGGTGGCTCAGTTTGTTGGGCGGCTGCCTTCGGCTCGGGTCATGATCCTGGACTCCCGGGATCGAGTCCCGCATCAGGCTCCCTGCTCGGTGGGGAGTCTGCTTCTCCCTCTGACTCTACCCCCTCTTGTGCTCTCTCTTTCACTCTCTCTCTCTCTCAAATAAAATAAAATTAAAAAAAATAAAATAAAATTATCCTTCAGCTTTCTCAAGTGCAGTAACGTGAATACTTTATACGTTTACCCCCAAATCCACAAGACAGTCTTTTGAAAGGCTACATCTTAGTCTGACGCAGGTATTTGGAGGCCTTGGTGCATTTAAGCTTGTCACTGGGCAGAATTGTTTTCCAAGGGAGTGTGTAAGATTTGTGGGATGTTACCTATCAATGCTTAATTTGGGCTCCTTAATATGCATATGATTGGCAGAGCAGATTTAATAACCCATCCTTTAAACGCAGACTTTGGGACTATTTGTATGCATATTATATGCCAAGTCAACGATAATGGCCTAATACAGCAACACTTCTCTGTAGTTTTGGATTTTCCATAAAACTCTTTAGTGTAAGGGTTCCTGACACAAGGCTGTAAAGCTGTCTCGGGATGCTGTCATATCAGACCTGTGTAGGTGCTCCTTAGCCCAAGGTCTACTGGGAATCCATAAAGTCATTTGTGTTACGACTTTCACGTTCTTTCCTCCTTGACACACGCACCCATACCTGCTCCCTCGGAGTCGTTATGGCCCATTACATCAGTGTTGCTGCCACATAAGCACAGTCACTACTTAGCCCTTATATGTAAATGTTTGCTGCAAAATGGTTTCAGAAATCACCTACTCTGTTATTATCTATGAGTATAACAATTCTGAGCACCGAGGGGACATTTGGTGAGAGAAACACCCTGAAGTTTCCATAGTTCATTGGCAATGCATTAAGAACCACTGTTGCTGCCTTTTGCACGTGTTCCATCCTCATGTGGCAGCGACCATCCAGGGATGCAGCATATAATTTATTGTGAAATTTTAGGGAAAAAGGGCCACATGATTCCATTTGATAATAGATCTCTGCTTCCTAACCTGGATGACCTATTTAATAATTCTTTAATATCTAGTGATTTTAAATTGCTGTGTATTAATACTACCAGCATTTATGAATGTTAATTTTATGGGATCACTCTGATATTTCTATGCATGAGAGTAGAATAGGGGAAACACACACACACACACACGAATTGTGTATGAGACCATACATTTTCTTTTTAATTTAATATATTCCTTTTAAGTTGTTGATGGCCCAAGAAGTATCTCTGTTAAGGAGGAAGAATCTGAGAGGTAGAAGAGTTTTGGCCATTTCTTTCCTTCTTTTTTTTTTTTTTTTAGGCTGGGATAATATGTTAGTATAGATCATGTCCTTTTCCCAGCCACATAAAAGCTTCCCGTAGCACAGCTTTGTCAGAAAACACAAATCATCTAGTGACTACAATTTGTTTCAATTTGCATAAAGAGCAAATAGGATGATCGGAACCTGTGTGTAAAGCCGAAGTGACAACACAAAGCTATGACTTGTTCTTTGTGTTTAGACAAACTTCGCTGTCATATCTCCACGCAACACCCCAGTGGCTTAAAAATGGCAAAATTATCTGCAATTATCTCCAGCCTGCAGCTAATTTTCTGGATAAGTTAAACAGAAGCTTTGAAAAGAAGCCTGCAGACGGGAGAAGTCATGTGCATTTGTACAATAGATGGTGCGGAAGTGCTGATGGCTATGGAAATGTGAACCCTCGAGAGCTGCTGTGGATTTCAGAGCCAATCAAAACTAAATTAGGAAACAAAGATTATTAAAAAGTCTTCTGTGCATGTAATTTTGGCATAATATCATGAGGTGGACATTAAGTGTTTCCCTTGGAGACCCCCGGCATCATTAATGCAGTGTGCCTTTAATTACAAGTAGACTCATATTACTAAAAAAATGGAGAAAATAAAGTACTCGGAGGTGTAGTTAGCAATACCCTCATTATGTTTACTGAAATAATTAAAAGAAAGGGTGTAATTTTTCTAAATAAAATGTCAGAATTTGAAATGAAAATGGATTTTCTTTAGGAAATTTACTAATGGTTGCCCTCGCTCTTGACAGGCATTTATTCAAGTACCATAACAGGTCTATTAACGATCATTCCATATTGTGCTATTTCTAGATAGACTCCTATTAAGAAAAAAAAAGACTTTAATTATTGCAAGCATTGTGGATAGAACATATTTCATTTTGTTCAAATGGAATTTAGGAAAGTAGTAGAAAGCCTTTGTGTTTTATGATATTAAAGGAACCCAGTGGGATGAGTGAGTGGCAATGCATAGTCACAGGGCTATCTATAACTTAAATTTCAAATTTGACATCAGCACAGGTTGCCATCTGGTGACTGTCAGGTGGCCTTTGAGAAATTAATTTGATAAACTCAGTTCCATTTTCAGTGACAAGGCATTAATTTCAATTTTCCAAAAACTGGAAATGACATTGACTTATATAATAATCAAATAATCTTAAAGTATACTCTGTTCACATGAAACATAATTCAATAAACGAATGAAGTTTTAATATCAGTGACAGCTTTCAGTTGAACTGATTTATCCCTTAATTATCCCAGAATGGAATTTTTTAAAAAACTTTCAGTTCCTCCATTATTAACACTTCATTGTTATTTAGTTCATTATTTAGATTTATTTCTTAGAAAAGTTTAATTCACGTTTACAATGAATTAGGTTTCATGGAGATCAATCTTTTTGATATATCCCTGTAGCAAGTATCTCTTTATTGAGGAGCCTACAAGAGCTCCTTATTATCTGTTGCATCAAGTCTAAAGTACTCTACCTGGTCTTTAAATCTGGTTATATTCAACTTTATTTCCCATTACTTCCCATTGGGACCCTATAGCACGCCCAAGGGGCTTATGGGTAGCGATCAATTGGCAGAGGACTACTGCACTTGGGTTGAAGCTCATTGGCATAGCATGCACTGTATATGGGGGCGGTGGGGGGGCTTGGGAGGAAGCTGGGAAAGATTACTGTGGGTCTAACAAAACTTAAAACCACATCATGTCACTAAATGTTCTCAGACAGTGTTCTCTATGTGCACAAGTGCCCCAGTCTCTGATGGGCTGATGCTTCACAAATATTGTTCCAGGCTACTGAATGCGGTGAAGTGAACAGAGCATATAGCACATGCAAAACCAATAGGTGGTGGTGAGAATCACAGTCAAATAGCATGTGTTCCCTGCCTCCAAAGGAAGTAAAGAAGAGTCCTAAGCAAAATGAATATGAAGTAGTGTGTACTCAGAGGATGGGGGAACAAAGAAGCAAAGCCAGCACTCAGAATTTAAAGGTGAAACATTATTTTATGGCATATCAAAGGGCCACTTGGAGAATACTGTCTGGTAGTCAAGTGCCTAATGCTAAACAGCATCTGAAAAAGATAGAAAAAGACTGGGTGGGGCAGATTCAAGCACAGTGTTTAAATGATAGCCTAGTGGCCTGGTTAACGGTAGAATGACCTTATATCTGGCAGAATGGAAGAGGAGCAAAAAATCATAGAACCTGTTGGGTTAGACCTATATATGTGTGCATATATATAATGTGTGTATATATGTATGTATTTTTAACTTAGTTGATGGTGGAGTATGCTGAGTAAGATAAGCATGGCTCATCTACCTGAAGCTCCAATATTACACAAAGATTAGGGGAAGCATTTAACTGAACCCACAAATGCGAGATTTTTAAAGGTGAAACATGAGAAAATAGTAAGTGCCTTGTAGTGGATCACTTTGAATTACTTTCTCTGTCCCCCAAGGAGTAGTCTTGTTTGCTCTCAATCTAGGGGAATATCACTTGAAAACTGTGAGAAGCAATCTCCTAAAAATACCATAGCCCTTCCAGATTGTTTTGGGGTCTCTCAGGCTTATTCTCCAGACTTTGTGTGTGGGGTTTGCTCTTCTAGCTTTGGGACTGTACATGGGATGGGTCTTAGGCTGGCATTTTGATTCTCTGACTTTGAGGACTAGTGTCATCACACAGAAAGTCCCTCATCTCATGTGTTTTCTCTGCGAGGACAAGCAGAGGACATTCCTGTTGCTTGGAATAGTCTGTGCTCCTTTCCACTTACCTCAATTCCATCCATCCTTCAAGGTCTATGTGAAGTTAGCTTCTCTATACACGCTTTCTGCCAATTTCAGCTCATATCATTTTCTTGACTGTATATCTGTATTAGCCCTGCCTATGTACTGCACTGTATGGCATCATTTAGCACTTATTACATTTTATTGATTAATACACTCACATGCACATTTGTTTCATGTGTTTATTGTATCCTGCCTCTTTATCTGGATCACTACTCTTCTTTTTTTTTAAGATTTTATTTATTTATTTTGAGAGAGAGAGAGAAATCAGGGGGTGGAGCAGAGGGGGAGGGAGAAGAAGAGGGAAAGAATCCCAAGCAGACCGCACCCTGAGCAGGGAGCCCAACACTGGGCTGGATCTCACAACCCTGAGATCATGACCTAAGCTGAAACCAAGAGTCGGGTGCTCCATGGACTGAGCCACCCAGGCGTCCCTTGATCACTACTCCTTAAATGAGATGATATGTAGCAGAGAGCCTACTGTATACTGGGACTCAACAGAGACTACACATTATATTGCTTTTCTACCTCGTAGCATTTACCATACTCCTAGGCAACAGATAAATAATAACATGTTTTTAATTTATTAATTGATCAATTTATTGAATATAGTATTTGATTTTCTAGAATGTTTTCTATTTCTTGAGAACTTTTATCATGAATCTGTTTTTTTCCTCTGCAAATTAAGAGACAACTAGAAAATTTAGCTACTGCATTTGGGCAGCTTATGATGATGTTCTCAAGAGAGATGGGAGAGGCAAAATCTACTCAGTGTTCCAACACTGAAAGTGTATATGAGGGATTTTCAAATTCTAATTGAATCTTTTAAATGTATTTTTCCAAATAGAAAATTTGGAAAAAATAGAAGAGCTTAACACACAACATTGAAATCATTTTGCCATATTTCTTACAAGTCTCTCTCTCTCTCTAAATATATATATTTTGTTTTACAAAATTGGAATCATATCACATACATTTTTTCCCCTTTTTTTTTCATTTACTACTACAGTTTTTGCATTTACTTGTATCATTATGTGTTCTTAGGATATATGATTTTGATAGCTATAAATATCCTATTATGTGGATATACAATATTTTATTTAATTATCCTCTCACCTTGATAGCTTGATGTTCTTTGCTTTTTTTTTTCTATTGGTTATATGCAGTGATGAACATATATCAGTATAATCTTTTTTATTGAACATATCCTTCTTCTCCCATGTTTGAAACCTCCCATATTAAACGCACATGTTTTTAGATTATCAAGCTCATTATATCATACTTAGCTGATGCTAAAGAGTAGGGCTATATTCTGTGTTCTCAAGGATGGAATCATTACTGAACGAAATAGAATTCTATATGTCAGTCATGGGGACTGAAATCAGCATGTGTGACTTAGGCAGGCACCTCTCTATGGGCCTTGCTTTTATGTTCTCTTAGAGAGCTTCTAGAGAGAGGAGGAAGACGGTTCTGCCACATAGTAGAGAACAAAGTCAGGGGACCTCTTTAGGAGCAACAAGCTAAAGATGAGCAAATTACACCTTGTAAACTGTACTTGTGGCTTTAAAACTTGCTTTAAATTGATCCACAGTGAGAAATACATTTTATATTACAACTCATTAAACACACATTATCCACATACACAACCAAAACAAAAGCTTCACAAACAAGTACTTACCCATCCTATGTGCTCTGCCCTCTGATATGTTTTTCTTCCTTTATATTTCTTTTTCATCTTTAACAAGTAATTGAAAATTATATATTGGTTGTGATTCACAAATTATAAATAGGATTGTTTTTGAAACTTTGAATAAATGGGAAAATACCGTGCTCATCATTGTAGAACTTCCTTTTTTAATTCAACATTATATGTTTAAGATATACTGCTGTGTAGTATTCTACTATGGATATTTCTTTAACCAATCTTCTGTTTCTAGACATTTAAGTTGTTTGGTTTTTATGCTTTAAGGCTCTTGACTGGAGTCAGATTTTTCTCCAGAAAGTTGATTAGTATTCTCTATTTTTCAGCATTTTATAAAAATGTGGTAGGCATGAGATTCTCATCAATGCTGGAAATTATATTCTTAAATTTTCTTCTAACATAGGGCCTTAGCAGATAAGTGAAAATGTGTACTTTACCAAAAAGAATAATGATAAAATTATCCTTATTGCTACCACTTTTTCTGCTAAGATAATAACTTCTAACATTTTTATTGATAAATGGAGATATTGGAAGGTGAAATGACATTTAATTTTTCAAAGCCGTATTTTTTACTTGTTGACTAGGTAGGTTTTTGATATGTTTCTTGGCCATTTAAATTTTCTTATCCCTAATTGTAGTAGTTTTTGTACTTTTTGCCTTTTTTCTAATTTTTCTGCTGAAAAATTTACATAAAAACATGTAAATTTGGGCCTTTTAAATAGACACCATTTTTTTGTCAGTTAAGTTAAAATATGAGTATCTTTTCTTCCAGAAGAATGGGTCTTGTTTCAGAGACTTTTGTACACTCTTCATTTTGTGGAAATTTTATGTATTCTTGAATGGGATTTTGGTGGCAGAGAGCCATCATCTCAGGACTGAGAAAAATTCATCTAAGTGCCCCCTCATATCTTTTGGTCCTAATGTAAGAACTTGGAAAAGTTGTCATTTGCCCTAAGTAAAGCACCCCTTTTCACTGACAATCAGTCCTTTGGAAACAGTTATATACGGAAACATAATTAATTTGATAAAGTGGTTGGTGTGAAATCTGCTTTGGTTTTAATTCACCAGATCAATGGGCAGACTAGTTTCTCATGTGCCATTTTTAAAATTTCAGAATTTCTTTTCCTACAAAAGGGGAAAGTGATGAAAGTTGTTTCACACGCATAATATTGGAAAAGAACTTACTGAGATTGGCAGGTTGTAAGTTTCTTCTCATCTTTCTGGGAATAGATAGATTCACATAGTATCAGTTCCATGAAAATTAAAGATGTGAGCTAAGGAAGAAGCCAGAATTGGTTTTCCTTCTTTGACCTACTTTGAAACTGACTTCTAAAATATTAAATGAAGACGTGAGCTGGATTTTGCTTCAGTACAAAGAAATAGCCCTTTTCGTTCCAGAGGTTTGGTGTCCATTGAGAGGTCTAGCGGCTCACATTATAATCAGGTCATGTCTGAACAATGATTTTTCACCATTCCATGTAACTTTTTGTTTCTTTCCTGTTGCTCTCCTTCCTTCTTGAAAATGACAAAATGAAGAAATCAAATACACTTCCGAGCAACTCTCTCTCAAGGGAGATGAGAATTCAACGTACATGGTCAACACAAGTTGCAGAGGAAGATGTGTATAGGATAGAGAAAGTGAGCTGGTGAGCAATCTGAGGTTAGCTGTGATGTCTGGACCCCTCCATGAGGATTTTGATTTCAAAGTTTAGGAGACTAAACTTGTACAGGGTGTTAGGGAGCATTCTCATCAATGTGTCTACTCTGACTCTGAATTGCATTCTGTTTAGTTCTCACTGGAGTCAGTGCTTAATAGTGCCTAGCACGGTGTGAAGCCTATAGTGGTACTTAATACATGCTTGTTGAACTAAACTTGTGCTATATGTTTACAAATAATGTTTGTAGTTGATATTTATCAAGAACTTACATGGTGCCATGTGCCATACTAAACACAGCCTTTGTTTGTTCATGTCTGCAGTCCTATCATTATCCTTATTTAACAGGTGGAGTAACTGACAGGAGGTTAAATAACTTTTCCAACCAAGTAGTGGGAACAGGATATAAACCCAGTCTGACATGCATGTCTTACTCTTAAACCATACCATAAATTACTCCCTAAGTTTATTTGTAGTATGTGGGATAAAACCATCACGAAAACCTTTTTAAAAATCACATTTATGATTAGGACTATGAGCCACAATACTATGATTTTGTTATTTAAAAAGCCTTTTATCTGAAATAACCTCAGAAAATTGGATTCTGTAAACAGAGTGTGTGGAATGTCGGAAATACACATTATGTGATGAGTGTCTTCATTCAGGGATAAGAGAACCAATCAACACTGTTTGTTTCCATTCCTGCTTTCTTTTCCATTAACGTGTTCATATAAATGGAAATAAGCTGTTAGAAATCATACAGAGCAGAGTACATATTGTGTTCACCATCTAAAACCAGAATAATAAGTCAGCAACTGTTGGCTAGTTAACAAAATCATATTCTTGTGGGGGAGGTGTTGAGTAAAGTAGTTAGCGTGATGCTTTTGATTTTTTTTTAACAGTATCAATAACAACTGTTATATAGCCAACTGCCTCCATGCTGTCTTCACTCAGTTGTCTAGTAGACATTTTAAACTTAACACATTTATTATAGAACTCTTGATTTCTTCTCCCCAAATGGATTTTGACTGTAGTCTTTCCCATATCTATAAACAGCAGCTTATATTTATCTAGTTGCTCCAGACGAAAAATCTAGGAATCCTCTTTAACTCCTTTATGTCCCTCACAGCACATATCAACAAGTCCTGTTAGCTAAACCTTCAAAAATCTATCCCAAATCAGATTGCTTTTCACCCTCTCTGCTGCTAACAACCAGGTCCCAACCAGCTTTATATCGAGGCTAGACCCCTGCAGTATTTCCTAACTGATCTCCTTGCTTCCAACTCTTGCCCTGTCACCAAATTCACATATGTTTTATAATATAATATAACACATAATATAAATATATTATAGAAATATACACATATAATATAAATATAATATACAAATATAAAATATATAATATAAATATTATGTAATTAGATAATATAATTATGTAATATACATATGGATAAAATTTTAAACATCTGAATCAATCAGGTCCTGTTCTTGTTCAATTTCCTCCCCAATTGTTGTGTCCCATTGAGAATTAAATCTAAACCCTTACTACTGCTTGAAAGGTCCTATGTAATCTGGTCCTTGAAAACCTCTTTGATGTCCACTCTGATCACTCCCTACTTTGCTCAGTCCAGTCTGCCTGCAACTTCTTGGTGTTCCACATAAAACTAAGTTTACTCTTGCCTTGTTGTTTGGACCTGCATTCTCAAAATCTTCCCATAGCTCTGTCCCACCTTTTATTCAAGTCTCTGCTTAAAAAACCCTTCATAAGGAAGCCTATCTGACCACTTTATTTAAATAGCATCTCTTTTGCACTCTATCCATTCCTTGAGCCTACTTAATTTTGTCTTCATTGAATTTATTATAGGGGGTGATATTCAAACTATTTAACAACTGGGACAGCATCAACACAAAACAATCAGAAAAGACATCAATGGGTATATCTTACTGAGTACCATCTGACTTAACATCAGTTCCAATGACTAGCCATTTATTATGTTATATACTGCTCATATATTTATGTCTCTTTTCTCCTTCACAATATAAAATCCAGAGGACAGGAACTTTGTCTTATGTCTCTCCACCATAGGGCTCAACAAATACTTATTGAATGAATGAATGAGCTGCTAAAACAGATATGTTAATTTGATGATAGCATTCATATCAAAGATTATTGCTCTAATATATACATGGTCTTTAAAGTATTTAGGCTACATTGGAGGTCCTTAATCTTGAAGGTATCAAGCATTTTCTTTTTTTTTTTTAGTTTTTTAAATTAAAAGTATATAAACAATATAACAAATATATGTACACCCACCACTTAAAATTTAAACATTACCGACTGAGTCGAAACCATCTTGTTTCCATCCCCTGGTCCATTCCTGGCTTCCCTTTTCCAGAGAGAACCAGTGTCATAAATGTGGTGTATTTCCCTGTAGTCCATGTTTTTATATTTTTTATATGAAACTTATATGTTCACAAACAAGTTATAGTTTTGACTTTGGGTTTTTTAATGTTACCATCCTGAAAAAACTATGCTATAACTTTTTCATTCAACATTATTTTCATAAATTATCTGTTTGGTCTGTATGATCTATTTGCTTCATATTAAAATGCTATCTATCTATCTATTCCATTGGATAAATAAATTCTTCAATTGTGGGAATTCAGCAAGTTTTGTTTGTTTGTTTGTTTTTAGTTTTTTGTAATTACAAGCCACTCAACAAGAGACATCTTCGTACCTAGATCTTGGTGCATGTGAACAAGAGTTGTTTTGCCTTTTGTTTATCTCAAGGTGTGCACCCAGAAGCCAATCTATGGGCTACAGAGTATGGGAATTTTCATCAAATGCAGTTGCACCACTTTGCATTCCTACCAACAGATTATAAGGGTTCTTCTAAGTCTTGTGTTGTTTACTCATGTGTTTCCTCTTGTTATGTAATGAAAAATATTTAAGAAATTGTGTTTCTTTTCTTTTTTTTTTTTAAGATTTATTTATTTAGGGGCGCCTGGGTGGCTCAGTCGGTTAAGCGTCTGCCTTCGGCTCAGGTCATGATCCCAGGGTCCTGGGATCGAGCCCCACATCGGGCTCCTGGCTCGGCAGGGAGCCTGCTTCTCCCTCTCCCTCCACCTGCCTCTCTGCCTACTTGTGCTCTCTATCTCTCTGTCAAATAAATAAATAAAATCTTTAAAAAAAATTTAAAAAAATTTAAAAAAAGATTTATTTATTTATTTGAGAGAAAGCATGAGCAGGGGAGTGAGAGGAGTGGAGAGTGAAGGGAGGGCCGGAGGGAGAGGGAGAGAGAGAATCTCAAGCAGACTCCAAGCCCAGCACAGAGCCCTACGCAGGGCTCAATTTCACAACCCTGAAATCATGACCTAACTGAAACCAAGAGTAGGTTGCTCAACCAACTGAACCACCCAGGTGCCCCTAGAAATCGTGTTTCTTTTATTGCCTTAGTTATCAGGACACTCATAGTTGGATTTTATGATCTATCATAGCAACCATAATTAACTCAGGATTTTTGATAAAACTATATGTACCATGGCTCTTAATCTCTCATCTTTGTTTTAATTATTTAATAGTAAATCACTTGGAAATTGTATGAACATCACTAATGAATATTCATAATGGCGAATTGACAGGAGGAAGCATGAAATTTGCAGGACTAAATATTGAGTTAAACTATAAACAAACTTCTTTGAGTAGATCTTTTTTACAGAGGGCAACAAATTTTAAGAGTAATATCTTGCATCTGGCCACCTGAACTGAAAGGTATACTTTGACCTGTACAATTTATACAAAAATCACAGCCTAAAAATTATTTTTCATATTTATATGTATGTAATCTTTTTTCCAAAATCACTGTTTTCATCACTGGAGTATAACAATAGCCGATAGAACTTTTAAACTAGAAGTCTTCTTGCTTACTTTGCAAGATGATATATAAATATTGCCTCATCCATCACCAGAATGACTTGTCTCCTAGATGAAAACCTGAGGGTGATGTGTAACTGTAATAAATTTGGACAGCAAGGGAAGGGTTCCATTTCTAATTAAAACCACAGCCAGGAAGTTTCCATGTCTACTGACAATATAGGTATACTATCAGTACATATTTTATACATTTGCTTGTTTGTTTGGAGCAAATTGGCATTGTTTTAGGAGTAGTAACAGTAAAGGAGTAACTTTACATTTCTTTATGCCCTCCCAAGCAACAGTCAATTGCCCCTTCTAGACAGGAAGTTTCTAGGATCCCTGGGTCTTAGAACCAGGTATTCAGAAGACAAGTTGTTTAACTTGGGAAAGTGCATGACTTTAGGGATATTTTATTGGATTCAAACAGTCTCCATTCAAGTTCCAACTTAATCAAGTTATTTCACTTCTTTGTTTCGAGGGACAGTAAGATCATGATGTACTTAGCACAATGCCTGGCACATAGGAGATGCCCAATAAATATTAATCGTCTTTGTCATTGTGATGATCATTTCTATTGGTAAAAAGTTAAAAGCATTCTGATTCTCATTTTCTACTTTGAAGGGATCTTCTGAATGCTTTCCCTTTAGTTCCCCTTTCTGTGAACTGTCTGGCCTTTCCTGATGTTACTAATGGCATCTAATAACTAACCGCTTATGAGGTTCTGGCTCTAAGCCAGGTATTTAAAATCAAAATAATTTCACAACTGTGGTTTTAAAATAAATGATATGTATTCTAAATAACACAGTATTAAAATAATCATTCATGGTTGCAAGGCATTTGCATTGAGATTATAATGGATCAAAGTTTTAACAAATGCACTAGACATGTCAAACGACAACATGACTCTGTCTAAAAACAAAATGTTAACAAAATAAATAACTATGTGAAAATAAATTAAATAAAAGCTAATTTTATTTTATTTTGTTTTATTTTATTATTTTCTTTTAGAGAGTGAGAGAGAGAGCGTGTGTGAGCAGGGAGGAGGGGCAGAGGGAGAGGAAGAGAAAGAATCTTAAGCAGGCTCCATGCCCAGTGCAGAGCCTGACATGGGGTTCGATCTCACAACCATGAGATCATGACCTGAGCTGAAACCAAAAGTTAGATGCCCAACTGACTGAGACACCTAGGTGCCCCTAAAAGCTCATTTTATTAATCAGCTATTGGAATGGGCATAGTGTGTTGGCTCTCATGGATGCTTTGAAATAAAAGAGAGAAATTCAGTATGAGAAATGGAAATGCTGGATCCCAAGTCAATTTCCTTGGTTGCTGTATTATCCATATTATCCCCTTCCTCAAAAACATTCAGTGGATTTCCACCTCAACAAAATGAAACATTGTTCATTGCAGCATTATTTACAGAAGCCAAGATATGGAAGCAACCTAAATATCTAACACTGTGTAGATAAAGAAAATGTGATATATATAATGGAACATTATTCAGCCATAAAAAAAGAATGAAATCTTGTGATTTGTGACAACATGGATGGACCTTAGGGACCTTATACTAATAAAATAAGTCAAACAGAGAAAGACAAATACCATATGATCTTTCTTACATGCAGAATCTAAAAGAGAAACAGAAAGAAAAAGAAAAATGAAAAAGTCCATAGATACAGAGAACAGATTGGTGGTTGCCAGAGGCTGGGAATGGGAGGAGGATGAAATAGATGAAGGGGATCAAAGGGTACAGACTTCTGGTTATAAATAAGTCATGAGGATGTACTGTACAGCAAGGCAACTATAATTAATAATACTGTATTGCATATATGAAAGTTGCTAAGAGAGTAGATCTTAAAAGTTCTCACCACAAGAAAAAAAGTTCTGTAATTATGTATGGTGACATGTTAACTAGATTTCTTGTGGTGGTCCTTTTGCAGTATATATAAATACTGATTTATTATGTTGTACACCTGAAATTAATACAATGTTGTATGTCAATTATACCTCTATTAAAAAATAACACTGTTAAGTGAAACCTAGATCCATAATTCTTACTTGCTCCCAATATTTTAGTACACATGGTGTTTGGATGCAGTGTGTTCAATTAGGACAACCAACAAGTTGTATCATCAAGGCTACAGACTGTGAATTAGGAAGAGGTCCTGTTTCCAGGAAATGCATCCTTGCACCATGGCTTAGAAAGGAGAAAATAGGTCGGATCTCAGCCTCCATCTACTACTTGGCATGGCTTCTTTGTAATGGCCACAATCTGCCCAACTGTGTTTGCTGGTTTTGTGCAATATGCATATTTCACAGTTATAATTTGATCTTGTTCTGGACTCACATTGCATTTTGGAATGAGTGCCACATATTGGGGGAAAAGCTGCTGCAAGCCATAGAGAAACTTTATTTTATGGTACTGGATGACAAAACTAACAAATATTAGTAATTTAACCAATTTATCAAATACTTATTGAGCACCTGGTATGTGCACTGTACTGAGCTAGGGTTGTAAAGATGATCAAGACAGACACAATTCCCCACCTTGGGGAGATCAAAGGGAGGGAGAAACACATGAAACAAGTATACCAATAATTACTACTGTGATGAATATTTCAAAGAAGAAATTAAAGTCCCTATGAGAGTATGTAATCATAATGCTGGTGGTGATAGAAAAGTAAAAATGATTCTTCTTGAAGAAAGTCTGATGTTGTCAAGTGCTAGATTTGCTCAATGATGTTATAAATTTAGCATATATATTCTTAGAGCTAGTAAACATAGAACTTTATTATTGAAACTCCTACAGTAAAATAACTTTGTCATCACAAGACTAGAAATCTAACCCCAACCTCATTTCCTCATATTTTTAATACAATTTAAAAGTAAGATTTTTTTTTTAGACTTGGAACTGCCATGTCGTAGCAGGTAGTTATCTTTAACAATACATTTAGCACTTCGTTTGTAATTATAGGTTACTTGACTGCCTTCCACACTGGATTGGAAACTCCTTGAAGAACAGGGACAGAGCCTTGTTCTCTTTTATATCCATAGCAATTAGTTTAGTGCCTGATACATAGTGGGCCCTTAATATATAACCATGGAATGAAGCATCCTTTTAACAGTCTGCTTTCCTAAATCTCTGCTCTGTCCATTTTTATTTTTTATTCTTTTTATTGTCCCTCAATAATCTTTTCTGCCCTTGCTATAATTTACAATATCAAAATAATCTCATGCAGAATCTAGCAGGAGATGACCCTTGAGGATATTTTGTGGGAGTATTTAGTATTTTAAATAGTGGTGTTCCCTCCAGTTCCTTCAATACTTCCAGAGCCCTGTTGTGGGCAAATGGGAGCTAATGAGGACAAGCTAGCCTCTGCCTTCAAGAAGCTTTATAAAGTAAATAGTTATTTACAAAGAAGAAGAAAATAAATGCTATGCAAGAGCTACATATAAGGAGCTGTGGGAACACAGAGGGAAGCAATTCATTGCAAACTCAGAGGGCTCAGTGGTAGCTACATAGAGGAGATGGCCTTTGAGCTGAGCTTTGAAGGAAGAGTAAACTGCTCTAAGAAGGAAGAAGAAAGAGAAGGGCATTACAGCTTAAGGAGACAAGCGAAGCCTTGTCTTTAGCTTTCCTTTTAAATAATTTCCTTTTGTGGATCTATCTCAACAGTAATAAATGTTATGACTGTGTCACCCATGAATTAATCTAAATCCAGCTGTCCTTATGTTTCCCACTACGTAATACTGTAACATCATTTCTTACACTTGGCATATTCTCCCACTCTCTTAAGATATCAATCATTAAACACAATTATGTAGGTGAAGGCACTTATAAAATGCAAAGTACTATACAAAATAGGGAAACGTGCTGTACAAGGCACTATAACTCTTACTATGTATTTGTAGGCTCAGTGATCACAAATCATAGGTACTTAACAGATGATGCAGAGAGTCAATTTAATAAATATTTATTGAAGCCTAACCAAGTAATTTTGGACGTTACTCATTTTAACTTTCAGAGTTCCAGGTTCTTTTGTGTGGTTTTTGTGAAGGTTGACTGAAATAATTAACTTTGAAACCTGTAAAACATGGTATAAGAAAAAGTCACTCTTAATACATACCAGACCCTTGGTTTGACTCAGGCCTTTGCCTACCAAAGTCTTTGCTGGAGAGATGAGACTTACATAATTGATATATATAATAATACATAACAATAGATGATTACATATCAAAGGCATGGGTACTGTCATTAAGTATCATGGGTTTGTGTCCTTGTTCAGATGCGGGAATAGTCAGAAAGATCACAATGAACATAGAATTCAAATACAAGCAACTTAACCTAGTTTATGTCCATAAACTCTGAAATACGGAGGGTCTTCCATAATCCTAGCCCAAATCTGTGTTCCTTCTTCTCCCAAAATACTTATTTAAGACTATATGACATTTTCACTGGCACACTAGAGTATTGGTTTTACCATTGTTTTCCAGTTAGAAACATTTATAAAACCGCTTAGATGCCTTTTTAAAACTTGCTTCACAATGTTCCAGAACAAATCTTCATAACTTCATGAGTCTGCCTACAGCCATCCTTAAAGTGCCATGAATTTATGCATGATTGCTGAGAACTTTATTCTGAAGGAATCTATCCAGAAATGGCAGAACATCAGTGTTACATTTTTCCCAGTTTATCTAATATTTGCGATATATAATATTATTACATATAATTCATTATTATCAGTGTTAAATTTCTAAAGTGTCTGAAGCTCAAGTACCAGGTTAATTATACTATAAGTTCATATTTGTATGAAAAATAACTTAAAAATGATCTCATGCATCTTGAGTAATGTTAATCCTCATATACAGGTGGAAAAGCCCCATTTTATAAATGAGAAAACTGAGATTTGAAAAGGTTAATGACTTGCTCTAAGTCACAATAACTAATAAATAATAGATGTTGATTTATCACATATTTGTAAAGTTAATAATAATAAATTTTTATTCAGTATACTCTACTGGGCATTGTATAAGTATATAACATGTGTAAATTTAATCTTTGAATGAAAGCTTGAGTAGATTTAAGAAGGATATAAATACATTGCCCTTGAGTTTTCAGAGTTTTTCAAAGCCATACTTTTTTCTTTTAATGGAAATGTCTTTTGTTAGTTAAGTAAGCACTTGGCAAAAGAACTTTGCAGTCATTATTGATGCTCCTTAGCTTGGGTTGTCATAAAGCCAATCAAAGGCTTTCACAGAAATAATGCTAGAACAGATTCCTCTGGGCTCCATAGAATCAGAGGCATTGGGCTATTGACAAATTGATACCAGAAAAGAACTTTGAGA
The DNA here is from genome assembly GCF_964656455.1 of Halichoerus grypus. NCBI lineage: Eukaryota > Metazoa > Chordata > Mammalia > Carnivora > Phocidae > Halichoerus > Halichoerus grypus. The sequence goes on along the minus strand of NC_135716.1, from coordinate 99,366,101 downwards.
TCTCTGGAGAAAAGGTAGCCTGCAATTTCACAGTGTAACTAATGGGAGAGCTTTACTGTGAAAATAAAAGATTATTCATATAGTTGTGTCTGAAATGAGGAAGGCAGTTCTCAAATGTTGCTTCTGCTGGTTTTCTTGAATGGAAGTCCACAATTATCATAGGAAATCATGGGTAAAGTTCTCATTTCCATTTTAGAATAAATAATGTCAAGGAAAAAAAAAAACCCTCAATACTAGATTCTAATATAAATAATTTCAGGAAGCTCTAAATTCATGTTTATAATGAAGTAGTTACTAATCTATAAAATAAGACACTATGTTCAGGAGATATGCAAATCATATTCCTTGTTAATATTCTGGACAGCTTAAAATGTTTCTCTCTCAGTAATATGTTTACTCTAACTTGACCGTGTGCTTCTACCTTCACCTGCTCATGAGCAGCTCTGCTCCCTTGAGAAAAAATAGAAGTGGAACAACATTGAGGTGACATTTGCCAAGGTCAACAAAATAAACCCAGTACTAAATCTATTTTAAAATCATTCTCTTTTGAATTGCAACCTGGATGAACATAAAAACAAGCGCATAGTGTAATTTTCCCCCATATCTATGGCAGTATCTTTGATCTCTGTTCTATTTAGCTGAATCCTCCAATCTTGGTACAGGTCTGTCAGTCTCTCAACCATAGAGGGCTGATCATAGAAACGACCAGCAACAAAATCTATAGAAATATCTTAAATATCTAAAAAATTGATCAAATTAACCAATTTTAAATATGCATCATGTTTTTGCCAGTCTGAAATTTTCCAAAGCCATCATGGAGTCCTCCATATAGGCAGGCTGACCTTTTTTCCTACCAAACCCATACCCTCATTTATTGATATGGCAAAAATAAAATGAGCCATTTCAAAGGGGTTAATCTAGACATATATCCTTTGGCCCAGTAGTTTATGTATCAAATTCTGTTTTCTTGAGTGGGTGGATTTTATGGAGTATTTTAGAGCTTTTTTAATTGAAGTATAATTAATCTACAGTGTTATATTAGTTTCAGGTGTACAATATGATTCAACAATGTATTTCTCAGTACTCATCAAGATAACATCTTAATCCCCTTTATCTATTTCACCCATCCCCCCACCCACCTCCCCTCTGGCAACCACAGTTTGTCCTCTGTATTTGAGTCTGGCTTTTGTTTGTTATTTTTCCTTTGTTCATCTGTTTCTTATATTCCACATATGTGTGAAATCATACGGTATTTGTCTTTATCTGATGTATCTCAATTAGCATAATACCCTCTAGGTTCATCCATGTTGTTGCAAATGGCAAGATTTATAGCTGAGTAATATTACAGTGTGTGTGTGTGTGTACACACACACACACACACATATATATATATATATATACCACTTTTTTATACAGTACATGCATTCCATAGTATATATATATCTGTATATATACATACACACCACATCTTTATTCATCTATCGGTGGATACCTGGGTTGCTTCCATATCTTGGCTATTGTAAATAATGCTGCAATAAACATAGAAGAGCATATATCTTTTTGAATTAGTGTCTTTGTTGTTTTTTGGGGTTTTTTGGAGGGGAGGTAAATACCCAGTGGTAGAATTACTGGATTGTACAATAATTCTATTTTTAATTTTTTTGAGGAACCTCCAAACTGCTTTTCACGTTGGCTATACTAATTTGCATTCCCACCAACAATGCATGAGGGTTCCTTTTTCTCCACATCCTCACCAACACTTGTTATTTCTTGTGTTTTGATTTTAGCCTTTCTGACTGGTGTAAAGTGATATGTCATTTTGGTTTTAATTTGCATTTTCCTGATGATTAGTGATGTTGAGCATCTTTTCATGTGTCTGATGGCCATTTGTATATCTTCTTTGGAAAAATGTCTATTCAGGTCCTCTGCCCATTTTTAATTTTTTTTTTTTTTTTTTTTTTTGGTGCTGAGTTGTGTAAGTTCTTTACATATTTTATATTAACCCCTTATGGATGTATCATTTGCAAATATATTCTCCAATTCAGTAGGTACCCTTTTTGTTTTGTTGATGGTTTCCTTTGCTGTGCAAAAGCACTTTATTTTGGTGTAGTCCCAATAGTTTAATCTTGCTTTTGTTTCCCTTGCCTGAGGAGACATACCTAGAAAAATGTTTCTATGGACAGTGTCAAAGAAACTACTACCTATTTTCTTCTAGGAGTTTTATGGTTTCAGGTCTCACATTTAGGTCTTTAATCCATTATGAGGTTATTTTTGTGTATGGTATAGGAACGTATGTTTAGTTTCCTTCTTTTGCATGTAGCTGTCCAGTTTACCTAGTCGCATCTGACACTGCCTTTTTTCCATTGTATACTCTTGCTTCCTTTGTCGTAGATTAATTGACTATATAAGTGTGGGTTTATTTCTGGACTCTCTGTTCTGTTCCATTGATCTATGTGTCTGTTTTTGTGCCATTACCATGCTGTTGTGATTACTACAGATTTGTAGTGTATGTTGAAATCTAGGTCTGTGGTATCTCCAGCTTTGTTCTTTCCCAGGATTGCTTTGGCTATTCGTGGTCTTTTGTGGCTCCATATAAATTTTAGGATTATTTATTCTAGTACTATGAAAAAGGTTGTTGATATGTTGATAGGGATTGCATTAATTCTGTAGACTGCTTTGGGTAGTATAGACATTTTAATCATATTTATTCTCCCATCCATGAATTGGAATATATTTCCATTTGTTTGTATCATCTACAGTTTATTTAGTCAGCATTTCATAGTTTTCAGACTACAGTTCTTTTTCACCTTTTTGGTTAAGTTTCTTCCTAGGATTTTATTCTTTTTGGTGTAATTGCAAATAGGATTGTTTTCTTAATTTCTCTTTCTGCTTCTTCAGTGTTGGTGTATAAAAATGCAACAGATTTCTCTATATTAATTTTGCATCCTGCAACTTTACTGACTTCATTTATCAGTTCTAACAGCTTTTCTGTGGAGTCTTTTGGGTTTTCTACACAGAGTATCATGTCATCTGCAAATAGTGAAAGTTTTCCTTCTTTCTTACCAATTTATATGTCTTTGACCTTTTCTTCTTATCTGATTGCTGTGGTTAGAACTTCCAGTACTATGTCAAATAAAAGTGGTCAGAGTGTACTTGTCTTGTTCCTGATTTTAGAGGAAAAACTCTCAGATTTTCACCATTGAATATGATGTTAGCTGTGGGTTTTTCATGTATGATTTTTATTATGTTGAGGTATGTTCCCTGTAAACCTACTTTGTTGAGAGTTTTTATCATGAATAGATGTTGTATTTTGTCAAATGCTTTTTCTGCACCTATTAAGGTGATCATATGATTTTTATCCTTTCTCTTGTTAATGTGATGTAGCACATTGATTGATTTGGAAGTATTGAACCATGCTGTATCCCTGGAATGAATCCCACTCGATTGTAGTGAATGATTTTTTTAAATGTATTGTTGGATTTGGCTTGCTAATATTTTGTTTAGGATTTTTGCACCTGTGTTCATCAGCGATATTGGTCTGTATTTTTCTTTTATTGCAGTGTCTTTATCTGGTTTTGGTATCAAGGTAATGCCCACTTCATAGAATAAATTTGGAAGCTTTTCTTCCTCTTCTATTTTTTGAATAGTTTGATAAAAATAGGTATTAACTCTTTAAATGTTAGTACAACACATCTCTGAAGCCACCTGGTCTTAGACTTTTATTTGTTGGGAGTTTTTTTATTACCAGTTCAATTTCATTGCTAGTGATCAGTCTGTTCTATTTCTTCCTGTTTCAGTTTTGGAAGATTATATGTTTCTAGGTATTTATCCATTTCTTCTAGATTGTCCAATTTGTTGACATACAATTTTTCATAATATTTTCTTATTGTGCTTTGTATTTCTGTGGTGTCAGTTGTTATTTTTCCTCCTTCGTTTCTGATTTTATTTATTTGAGTTCTCTCTCTCTCCCTCTCTTTTCGATGAGTGTGGCTAAAGGTTTAACAATTTTGTTTATCTTTTTTACAAAGAACCAGATCCAGGTTTCATTATTTTTGTAGTTTCTATTTCATTCATTGCTGCTTTAATCTTTAATATTTCCTTTCTTCTACTAGCTCTGGGCTTTGTTTGTTCTTCTTTTTCTAGCACCTTTAGGTGTAAGGTTAGGTTGTTTATTTGATTTTTTTTTCTTGCTTCTTGAAAAAGGCCTGTAATGCTATAATCTTCCCTCTTAGAACAGCTTTTGCTGTGTCCCAAAGATTTTGGACCATTGTGTTTTCATTTTCATTTGTCTCCATGTATTTTTTTTGTGGGGGGAGACAGTTCTGTTTATTGTCAATGAAGAAACAAAGTGTGGAGGTGCTCTATACAAGTGGTAATGAGATACAAAAGAGGGGTGGGATGGAGAGGAGACATAATAATACACAGCATTATTCTGAGTGAGCTCTAGCTCTTCATTTTAACACTTGAACCAAGGAGAGAAAGACAGCCATCATTTTTCACTAAGGCTGCAGAAGAATGGAAACCCGACTCAGTTTATCAGCTGCTACAGGGTAGGCAGAGAAAGAGGCTATTTTAAGCTGATGTAAGAGGCCACTGGTGGTCTGTTGGGAGCCCCCATCCCCAGAGCAGAATGAATGCTGAAGGTGGTCCACAGCTGCAGTGGTGGCTGGTCCCGGCTCCCTAAGTCCTGGGCTTCTCTTGATTCTCAGTGATAGGTTTGTCAGTCAAATACAGTTGGCCGAAGTGGACATGTCAGTGAATTCCTCTAGTGTCTCCTTTGACTTTGTTCACTAGGGTTTGAATTTCTGTGGGATCCTTTACATTCTTAATTTCTCTAAAGCAACTGTCTTATCCTCCTGACAGCATAAGTTCTATAATTATAGGCGCTGAAATGCTTGCTCTCTCAGCATCACCTAGTACAGAACTAACACTTGTGTATAGCTGGAGGCTGCCGTTTTGGAAAGAAAAATAAATAAATAAATGGGTCCTCTTTGAGGAGGTCCAGAGTTTAACCTAATCCACAAAACTTCAGTCTATGCAAAACCATGAACAAAATAAAGTAAAATGCAGCGGGGCTCAGTCTTGCCAGCAGGTGGGGCCTCGGCCTCGGTGAGCGCTAGCCCTCCATGAATTGTTTTATTTCCTCTTTGATTTCTTGGTTGATCCATTCATTATTTAGTAGTATGTTATTTAGTCTCCATGTATTTGTAATTCTTTCCAGATTTTTTCCAGAGCTTCTTGAAACATGGTGTGATTGTCTTTTTAATAATGGAATCCTATGGGGTGTACATTTCTGTAAGGTCTTCCTGCCTGGAAGAAGGCACGTTTGTAACTGAGCAGGAATCTATGGTAATTCGAATGGAGCAATACTAGTTCTGACAGGACTGGCCCTTGGCCAAGCTATGAGGTAGCAACACTTTCTTTTTTTTTTTAAAGATTTTATTTATTTATTTATTTATTTGACAGAGAGAGACACAGCGAGAGAGGGAACACAAGCAGGGGCTGTGGGAGAGGGAGAAGCAGGCTTCCTGCCGAGCAGGGAGCCCGATGCGGGGCTCGATCCCAGGACCCCGGGACCATGACCTGAGCCGAAGGCAGATGTGCAACGACTGAGCCACCCAGGCGCCCCTAGGTAGCAACACTTCCATTTGCTACGTACTCTACACCTGGTCTTTACAACTGTCCTTCATGGGTTTCACCTTCTTAGTGCCTTAAGTGGGAATTGGGAACCTCTAAGTGGGGAGGGGGGTCTTAATAGGAATAGTTTATGCTGCTACCCCTTCTAGAAACATCTACATTTTTATAGGATCACACAAAGAAGTAAATGACTATCTGCTAATAAAATTTTAAATGGTGAGCCATCCATTTTAGGTCAAGGATTACTTTCTACTCTCTCTTCTTTCTGATACAACACCCAAGCCACTTTGCAATAGCCTGCTGTATGAGAGTCCAACCAGGGAAGCAGAACTAGTCGGAGATATATATTAAGAAAAGTATTGCAAAGAATTGGTTTATATGATTATGGAGGCTGGCTAGGCAAGTCAGAAATTATAAGGCAGGCTGTCAGAAGGGCAGGCTTGAACTCTCAAGCATGTTCTGAAGTTCCTCTCCATAGACACAATTTCTTCTTCTTCAGGAAAGCATTGACTCTGCTCTTAGAGCCTTTCTGTTGATTGGTTTAGGCCCACCCTGACTATCTAGGATAATCTCCCTTACTTAAAAGCCAACTCTTTATGGACTTCAATTATATCTATAAAATACCTCCATAGCAACACCCAAATTAGTGCTTGAATAACTGGTGGCTGTAGCTTAGTGAGTTGACACTTGAAAAAAACCATCACATCTGCTTTTTAAGAAAATTAAGAAAACCGTTTTCAAAGTGTTTAGCTATTTAGGTGTCTTACATAAAAATATACTTTAAGACTTAAAGGAAGTGAAGTTAAAGGGGTATTAGAGCCTAAAGAAGATAAATAAATAATTTCTCTTTTTGGGGGGGCATGTCTATGTCCTACTTCAAAATTCAAGTGAGTGACAAATTTCAGTACCCATGCAATATTTTATATATCTTTATGATCATCTTGGAGATGATTTAATAGGATAATTTTACAGCCTTAATGAATGACAAATCAACTAATTACAAGCAAAAATTATTGTTACTGATGATGTTGGTAAAAAAGTAATTACTTAAATGGCAGATAGAGTATCATTAAGGTTAATAACCAGATACAAACTGAACTTAATTATTGATGCTGATAATCAAAACCAGTTGGAAATTAATTAATTGGATGTACCATTTGGTATTATTTATGTTTTGTTTTAAAAACAGCTATTATAGGTCAGGTTTAGAAAACACATTGTAATTTATCAAGTAACCTTTGCTGACCCCAAAATAAAATAATAGACAACTGTTTTTCACATTATAAAATATATCTAGGCTCTCAATTCCTTTTTTTTTTCTTTTGGAACTTTTTAATAAGAGTAGGCAATTAACAATGGGGCCATTATTACTTGTTGCACCATACAAATATTGAGTGTCCTAACCCACATTTTAATAAGACAAAATTTCATTATGTTGAAATGTAGACCTTAGTATATGAATAAAATCAGATTGACTGGTCTTACTTTGTCAGTTCAAAACCAGATACATTTTTTAGCATGACATTTCTGTATTTTCAAATCAATACCATACTCTGTGCCCTTTTTAATATTTAAAAATATAAATGGCTGGGTTATTGATGTTTGAAAATGCTCAGCAAATATTTAAATTTTTTTTCTCATTACGTACGTGTTTAACTACAACACTTGCTGATTTTCTCTATCCATTCTGTACCAGCTCTGAGTTTTGGACTTAGATTCCTTCTATCTCCTAGCAAACATCTCTTTTTCCTCTCCACTGGCCTTTCACAGTCTTCTCAAAATCATTGGCAGAAGGCGCTGAAAGGAGGTTTAAGATTTGGGATTAAGGTTTTTCTTCCTTCAACGTGTCTGGCTGCCTCAAAGACACTGGGTTGTTTTTGAGTCTCCAAAGCTTGCATTGGTCTGCTATTGTGTGCCCCAGCAGGGGCTCAGAGGCTCTCTGGCAGTTCTTTGCCAAGCTTCTGTGGGGCTCTGTGACTGCTGTAGTTCTCAGCATTAGTCACTACACACCTGCTGCGTCTGTCACTTTATACTCCATTTACCCGCCCCTCATAGACCTAAGTGACCACCCATCTTCTGAAGACCCACAGTATTTCCAGAGACTCTAAAGTGACAATGATTAACCTTGTCTGGGTCAGTATGGTTGCCCAGGGCTGAACTATACTCATCACTGATTTTCTAGTCTCACTTGCACATAGGGACATAGAAATACTTTTATCAACAGCCTGGATTTTTCTGGGGGAGTGGGGAAAGGAAGGGAGATGGTGGATGAGGGATCCAGGAGTCTTTAGAACCAGATTTTAACTTATTCTTCACTCTCTTGCTTTCCTTCCTTTACCAACTTGACAATCTAGTATATATGCTATTTATTTGCTTTAGCTGTTAAATGCTCTTCAGATAGCCACTTGACTATACAGCAAGCATTTTGCTTGTTGCTTGTTTAATCCTCAGACAGTTATGAGGTAGGTATTATTGTCCTTATTTTAGTCTTGAGAACACTGAGACTCCAAGAAGTCAAATAGTTTTTTCTGTCATCACAAAGCTAGTAAGGACTGAGGTGGGGCTCATCCCAATTCCAAAACCTATATTCTGCGAGGAGAATTCTTGGAGACGTAACAATAATATATTAAAAGCTAACTTCTAATGAGTGCCAACCATGTATGAGGCACTATTATAAGAACTTCTAAATGTGCTAACTCATAACAACTCCAATAATTAGGTAATGTGATTGCCCTATTTTTCAAATGAGGATGGTGGAGCACAGAGAAGTTATATCATTGCTTAAAGCCACACAATTAGCGTAAATCTTGGCAGTCTGGTTTAAACTTCTTATGTTTAACTTGTATGCTATGGCATAATTCACGAAGCCAAAATTCCAGAATCCAAGACTTAAAATTGTCTTAACTATACTATCACTAGGTAAGAAAAGTGGCCAATCATTTGGTTCAGCCATTCTTAGAATGTGGCAACCATTGGCTTTGCTTTTTAAAAGTTGTCCTAAAAGGAAATGGAATTTTGGTGAAATCAATTTGATTAAGGGTTTGCCTTAAATTATAGACTGCTTTTTCCATATCCTCTCGCTGGGGACTTTCATAAACATAAATTCACTAATTGATACTTGAAAAATACAAAAAACAAAAACAAAAAACCCCACCGTAGCATTTTTAAAAGCAATAGGTACTTGATAGAATGCTTATGGTATGTTAAAATAATTTTTCTTGGAAACTCTAAAGTAGAGAACTTGGTAGTATCCTTCTGCAATCTCTGTACTATGAACTTGACTTTTGAGAACAGCTGACTTTCTAGAGAAATCACCTCATTCAGAAGAGAAGACTTTTCTGTTTCCAGATTGGTATGAGATTGGTACAGGAGAGCTCAGTAATAAATTAACTGGTCCACAGGAACATCATAATGGCTCTGTAGTAGGAATTGAAATTATACTTCACTTCTAAGCCATTATATGATATTTATCAAAGAATAAAAGTAGCAGCGCTTTAAAGATTTACTGAGATATATCCAGCCAGGATGCATTTTTTTCAGTGCACCTTAAAAATCTCCTCATAATTCACTGTTCTAGAGGTCTTTTCCATTTTCTATTTATTATCCATTTTCTATCTATTTCTATTTCCTTTACCGCTTTATGCTTTTTAATTTTTTTTTTATTTCTAGGGTTGGATACAGTATAGTCTAGAATACAGAAAGACTTGAAATTCTTTAGAAATACCAATTTTGGTGTGCCTGGGTGGCTCAGTTGTTAAGCGTCTGCCTTCGGCTCAGGTCATGATCCTGGGGTCCTGGGATCGAGCCCCTCATCAGACTCCCTGCTCTGCGGGAAGCCTGCTTCTCCCTCTCCCACTACCCCTGGCGATGTTCCCTCTCTCACTGTGTCTCTTTCTGTCAAATAAATAAATACAATCTTAAAAAAAAAATACCAATTTCAAAGCCTTGGTTGAAAGGGATTGATGTTTCTCTTTTTCAGTGATAGATGAATTGAATATCCCATACTTCTGTTTGTTTGTTTTTATCTGTTTGTTTGTTGTTTAGGGCAGGGAAGAAGTAAAGAATTGGGCCAATGTTTCTTTGACAACGAAATATGACCTACAACACTGCTTTCCCTGAAAAATTATATGCCAAACCCCGCATCTTTCAATAATGTTCCAACACACCTGCTACCTTGGAAGTAAAGGTTTTACAGCTCTCTGGATCTTAAGGAAGACCATACCTATCTGGTGAAAGTAGTGTGAGATGTTTAAGAAGTTCTTAGTTAAAGCAATGAAACAAAATGAGAAAATAATCATAGCTCTTTATTCTTGCCCACCATTCTAAGATAGATAAGCAAATCTTAGGCATCAAAAGACTTCATTGTCACATTGAGTGTTTATTCTTAGTCCTGGAAGAGAGATTTGAATTTTAGAATTCATTTTCTGTAGAATTTAAATCTTGTTCTAATTCCTTCAGAATTTTCTGATCTTGATGAATCAATACATTACACTAGTCAATACTACTATTGGGAGAAGAAAATTGAGTCCTGTTCAGGATTAATGTGGCATAAACAGTAATATCTCACTGCAGAAAGGTATGTCAAGATCGTTTTTATTTGATCTTGAGATTTCAGTCTTCTAAACAAACAAATTTAATCCAATCACTACAACAATATTTGAATAGTATCTGCATGTGAATCATCTCTACTTAATGATGGCATTTATTGGGTGTTTTATGCTACATTTTCTGTTCTTTATAATAACCCTGTGAGGTACCTATCATTGTCCTCAATTTATAAATGAATAAAAGAATCAAAGAGGTTCAGTAACTTGTCCAGGATCCACACTGCTAATGTTTTGAGTTGAATTCCCTGAATTTCCACTGTGGAATCCAGCAATTTGGTTGGATGTTTGCCCTTTAGCTTATTGTGCTAAAATACACATGCCTTCTTGCTTATTTTCTTAATTCTTTGCTTTTTCATCTCCCTCCTTCTTCTCTGACCCTTCTTAGAAGGACTTTTATTCTTCTGTAGAAACTCTAGTAAGCTATAGACAATTTTTATTGCTAAAGCTTTCCCTAAACCCTCCCTGTCCCTGCCCTTGCAAGGCCGATTTTTATGGCCTTCCAAAGTGCTCCCAAAACTTCTTGTCTATGCCTGTGAGAGCACTGTGCTATGATCTCCTGTTTGTTTGTGTAGTCACCTATTAAAGCAAGGACCTCACTCTCTGCTGGGATGTTTTTAAGAAATGCCAATGTTTGAATCCTACCAAAGTTATTAAACTTCAAGTTATTACACTTGAAAGCTTGGGCTTTCACTGCCAATAATTAATGGCTGACTGTGACTCAAAGCCAAATATATGATTCCAAATGCTGTTTTCTTAACCATTATACACTACTGCTTTGCAGACAGTCTTGAAAAATGTAAATATTAAAAATCAATCATTTAAATGTATTTGCATATTCTGTTTTATAACAAGATTCTTTTATTTTTAATTTTATATTTAATATTTCTAATAATTAGAGACTTTTATGGTCTAGGTGAAATGGAAGTAAATTTGAGCTTGTTTTCCTTGAAGCGACTACGTTTCACAGGCTTAAGAGATGACGGATGCTTTCACAAAATAAAAAGCACTTGAAAAATATACTAAACAAATTAAAATGATATTTAAAAAAAAGAAATGCCAGGGTTTGGGGCCTATCTTTGGAGATGAAGTTCACAGATTGTTTAATTGCTCAGGTAATTTTAATGCAAATTCAGAGTCGAGAATGAAATATTAGCCTATACATTTTTCAAAGGCAAAGATAATTCAGCCATATTCATAGAATTTAGTACCATCCCTGATACATAACAGGTACTTAATAAACAGTGGTTGCTTGAATGAATGAATAAATGAATGAACTTCAAAATGTTGACCTATATTTTTGCAATGTAAATATTTTATTTTTTTACTTGACTAATATATGGTTGATAAATGCATGAATGCTGGAATATCGCTAAGTATTCAAGAGCACTTATAATATTGGCTTCAAATTCAGCTAGTGCTTTCTGAATTTCTCAACTAAGTTGTACTTGCCCAGCAGACCTCAACACAGTAGTTCTTCTAGAATGCTTCATAAAAACTCCAAACTCAAGAAGAAGCAATTTATTGGGATGACTGAAGTACAACCATACTGCAAGCAGAGTGTGAGGTTTCTTTTCAAGTCTATCCTGGGGTTTGAAGGATCTCTACCTACTGGTATGTTCTATCTTGCTCATTTTGTGATGGAAAGCAAGAGGCATGATAGAATTCAACAACCTGAAAAGGGATCCTGGTCCTAGCACACACCAGGCTACTGCCTTGGGCAACTTAATAGGAGAAATTGATTATTACCCTAGGTAGCCATCAGGATATGACTAGATTTCTTAGAGCTATAAGAACATTAAGTGGGGTTTTCAGAACTGTAATATATACTTTAGGTCTCACTTCAATGGCAATCAATGCTCAGAGTCTCCCTTTCAAAGCACTGGAAAACATGCTGGTGTAATTAATGTCACTGAGGTATTGTTTTTCCCTTTCCTTTCTGTTTGTTTGTTTGTTTGTTTTCCTAAGAGAGTTAGGCAAGTTACAAGACAGATGTCTTCTATGAAAAACTATTATGTAATTTGAAACAAAATGCCAGTCTCTAATTATAGTGAGGTATTGGGGGACAATGAGTAAATTTGCTTGAATGAGATCAATCATAGAAATTCTCTAGGGGAAAAAAAAAAGAAAAGAAATTCTCTAGGGCACCATATTTCAACTTGGCATGCAAATTCCAAACTCATTTACAATATGCATGGTGAGAACCACAAGAAGTTCTAAGGCCAGTTTTGGAAAGATTCATAACTTTGTCAGTTGGTTATGTTCTGCATAGGATCATAAGTAATTTTAGTGTTGACAAGTACAGATTCTTGCTGGGGGCGGTTTGAAATTAAATTCAGCAATTCAGTACAAATCAATAGCTACTTATTGAGGACCCTCTATTTTCAAGGCCGGGCACTGCGAGGGAAAGGAAGTTGAGTAAGACAACGTTCCTACCCTCAAAGAACTTTCTGTGGCATGGGAAAGCTGCAGCTTTTGATTATAAAATAAAGTCTTGTTGCAAAGAAACTAATGGTTTATAGAGTAGAATGATGGTAGGGGATAATGATTAAGGGAAAGCCAAATGGTTGCCCATTCCCTGTGGATACCCTTTTCCCCCCATTCAACTGCACTCAGCAACTCATTTGATAAGGGAGATACTGGAGTTCCTCCTTATCTGTGGGGGATATGTTCCAAGACCCCCAGTGGATACCTAAAACCATAGATAGTACTGAACCCAATGTTTTTTCCTAAACATGGTAAAGTTTAATTTGTAAATTAGTCACAGTAAGAGATTAACAATAACTCACAATAAAGTAGAACAATTACAACAATATACCATAATAAAAGTTATGTGAATGTGTTCTCTCTCTCTCTCTCAAAATATCTTACTGTACTCTACTTACCCTTCTTCTTGTGATGATGTGAGATGACAAAATGCCTATGTGATGAGTTGAAGTGAGGGGAATGACGTAGGCATTGTGACATAGTGTTAAGCTACTATTGACCTTCTGATGATATGTCAGAAGGAAGATGTCATCTGCTTCCAAACTGCAGTTGGCCAAAGGTAACCAAAACGTCAGAAAGCAAAGCCACAGATAAGGGGGGTCTACTGTATACATTATTTGTTTCTGAAATTGGAGTAAAAATCACTAGGCATTTTCACAGACATGAAAAGCATACCTTTACTCTTGGGATGCCTGGGTGGCACAGTCGGTTAAGCATCTGCCTTTGGCTTAGGTCATGATCCCGGGGTCCTGGGATTGAGCCCCTCATCAGGCTCCTTGCTCAGCACGGAACCTGCTTCTCCCCTCTCTCTCTCTGCTGCTCCCCCTGTTTGTGCTTTCTCTCTCTCTCTGTCAAATAAATAAATAAATAAATTTTGAAAAAAAATCACTAGGCGTTTTCATAGACATGAAAAGCATACCTTTACTCTAAGTATCTGAATCCAAGATGCTTTGGAGAAAGAATTTCACTGAATTAACTCTTATAAATAACTCAGTTGTATTGATTTTCAACTAAGGAATTTAAGGGTTGCCTATACTCATTTATTAGCAAAGTGCAAATCTTAACATCACCATTAAGTGCGTTAGTTGACAGGAATGAATTGCATGTACTCTTACAGTAAAGCTCAAGGACGCTATGGTGCTTATCTAAATGGGAGTATACTGAAAATCTGTAGGTTAAATACAGCACTGTACTACATTAGGGAATTCATTAAAATGGATAAACAATATAATTGTTCATAATTTATATTTGCAAAGGTTTCTAATTTTCATATACCACACCCAGGTTGCCTCAATTGCCATTTCCTCCCGTTATTTCCATTCAGTTCTTATTGCCATTTGCCTAGTTTGGTGCCTTTTTACCTCTCATTTGAACAAGCATCCAAACTCTAAAGGAGAGTTTCTTAGCCATGGAGCAATTGGCGTGTGGAGCTGGCTAATTCCTTGTAGATGGCTGTCCTGTACATTGTGGGCTGTTGAGCAGCATCCCTGGCCTCTAACCACCGGAAACCAGTAGCACACACCCCCAGTTGTGACTAACAAAATATCTCCAAGCATTGCCAAATGTCCCCCTGGGGAGCAAAATTGCCCCAGTGGAGAACCATTCATCTAAGGCAATTTTCTAAATATTCTTCCTTCGTCTCACCTCTATTCATGATAGCTGCCATTTTAATGGTTTTAATCCTTGCTTTCATTATGTTACTCATGTGCTCCCAAACTTCCAGTGACTTTTTACCTAGTTTTCAGGCCTTTATTGCCCTTACCCCATCCTTTTTAAGTTTCATTTTCAGCAGAATACTACCTGCACCTGTTAACAAGTAAGAGCGTTACAGAACCATGAAAAGCAGTTTCCTGTTCCATTCCTCTCTTCTCTCATGTCTAAGGCAACTTTAAGAAGACTGTTTTTAATTTACTTGTAGCAGTTTTCTCCATGGTTCTAGGTATAGTTACATTTTTGTTTATTTGACTTATCAATTTTAGGCAATATCTATTGGCTCTTTGTTTTAAAGATGGGGTTATACCTCGGGTATATAATTTGCCTTTTCCCCTCTTCTTTCCATTTCTTGACATGTGATTATTTGTAGTCATACATGGTAATCTTGAAAAAATAATAAATTATTGGTCAACCAACTTTCAAGAGCACATTGTTGCACCCTCTGAAGCTGAGTGGGATAGAGAGACCCAGTTAATATTTCTCAACCCTTCTGTTTAGTAAGATGAGAGCTTCACTGCTTTTTTTTTTTTTTTTTACTTTTACTTTCCCTTTTCCATATCCCACCTTCTGTTAACTATACTTTTATTTACATTATCATTTACAGTGTTGACATTTTCATTCTGTTTTGCGAATACAACAAAGTCTTCTATGCTATATTCTTAGGTTGACTCTTTAAGTTGAAAGCCAGTAAACCAAATTTACATTATTATGACTATGCAAACATTTCTCACTGTCAGGTCAAGTACAGAACTATAATTTTAATTTCTTCTCCATTGGTCCAATGGCATAATCCTTGAATCACTTGAAGGAGAAAGATCAGTGCTAGTGTCACATAACTTCTTTCTTCAACTGTCATCAGCTCTGAAAAATATGGCATATTTTACATTGATTCATAAACAGCCCATATTTTTCTTGAGTTTTTTTTAGTTAACATCCATCACCATACATAGTTACAATTTTTTCTTATGATAAGTACTTTTTAATTTTTTTTATTTTTTAAGTTATTATTTTAATTCCAGTTGGTTAACATACACTGAGATATTAGTTTCAGGTGTACAATATAGTGATTCAACACTTCCATACATCATCCAGTGCTCATCACAAGTGCACTCCTTATCCCCATCACCTATTTAACCCATCCCCCCATCTACCTCCCCTCTAGTAACCATCAGTTTATTCTCTATAATTAAGAGTCTGTTTATTTCTTGTGATAAGAACTTGAAGATCTACTATCTTGTCAAATTCTGAACATACAATACAGTATTATTAACTATAGTTACCGTGTTGTGCATTAGATATTGTGAGTTTTTATTTGCTTTGTTTCTTGCGCTATTTGTCTATTTTTCTTCACATTTCCTCACATTTATCATGCGGATCGATCTCTTTTCCCACATGCCCAACTCCACGCTTAGGGCTTCTTTTCATTGTTTTCCTAGGTTGGACCCACAGTTTCCTGAATCCTATGTCTTTTTAATTTTTGTTTTATCTTCATTTTGCTAGAGTATAGGTTCAAGCAACTAACAAAAAAAAGTGGATTGTGTGATTAAAAATTTACCTCTTCAAAAAAAAAAAATCTTCCCTCTTCTACTCTCACTGTGATTGATAGGTTGAACATAAAATTCTAAATTAAAAATATTTTTGTTTATAATTCTAAAGGTATAGTTAGACATAGGGCTTCTGAAAGGGATACAATTTTTTCTTTTCTTGACATATTTTTTCTCTCTTGTGGCACTAAGTTAGACCATGGTAACATACAATACCAAAATCTTAGTAGCTTGTCACATGTTAGCTGTGGGTATCTCTATCTTGGCCTCATTTGTCTTCTAAGTATGGAATCTAGACTAAAGAAGTATCCCTACCAGGATGCTCAACTCTTGACAAGAGAAAGGAACTATGATAGAACCAAATGTTGAGACTTAAAGCCCCTGCTTATATTATTTCCACTCACATTCAAACCAGTCACATGTCCAAGCCTGACACCAATGGAGCAGGATTCATTCCTTCCTAGAGTCTTTCTTCTCTAGCATCCCCCCCCCCCACCCCATCCCATAGGAAGGAGCCTCAGGGAAGGGCCCTGAGGGATGGGCCATATAGAGAGGGAAGTGAATAAGTAGGAACAATAACATAATATACCACATTTTAGAATTTTAGAACATCCTCTTTATTCTTGGAGTTCTGAAATTTTATGATTATGTATTGAGATGGTTATTTTATTCATCCATTATGCTGGGAACTTGGTGGATCCAAAGACTCATATCCTTCTTGTGGGAAAGATTCCTCAATTATTCTCCTTCCTGTTCTTCACTCATTCTTCCTAGAAGTTGAACACCTGAATTGCTTTTATATGTATCTTTTATCTTTTTTATTTTTAGACATATATTCCATTATTTTGTCTTTTTGCTTTATGATATATTTCAAGGCATTTATTTCCCGCTGATCTTTAAAAAATTGACAATAATAAATTATTGTTTTGATTTTTATTTTCTCAAAATATTTTTTAAAGATTTTATTTATTTATTTGACAGAGAGAGACACAGCAAGAGAGGGAACACAAGCAGGGGGAGTGGGAGAGGGAGAAGCAGGCTTCCCGCGGAGCAGGGAGCCTGATGCGGGGCTTGATCCCAGGACACTGGGATCATGACCTGAGCTGAAGGCAGACACTTAATGACTGAGCCACGAGGCACCCCTATTTTCTCAAAATATTTTGTTCTTGTTTTACAAATATAAAACGTTCTTGAATCTCTGAGTAGATGAATCTGATTATTTTAATGTCCTTTTCTATTTCCTGAATTATCTCCATTTCCCTGTGTGTACTTCTTGATTCTCTTTTCAAGAATTTCTGACTAGAAGCACTATGAGGGAATAGGCCTAGTTTGGCTTTAGGAAATAGCATGTCTGGTGATGACTGTCTGATACGCAAGAATACCAAGGCTCCACTATGAGACTACAGTATCCACACAGGAGTCTTACCTTTGTCCAGACAATTAACTGAAGGTTTTTTTCTAACTCTTACCAGCTACACTCCAGAGAGTGCCATATATTTTCCTTTCCAAAGACATGAACATGAATTGATACCCATCCTTGGGAACAAGATAGGAAATGCAGTAAAGTGCATGCTTCTCTTTAAAGAGCCCATTAAGAAATGAAAATGTATTTGCATTTCTATAAGGTTGTGAATTTCACAAAACTTGTATTTTATACTGGTATGGAAGACTCAATCAACCCTTTGACTTAGTAAGCATAATAATTAAGCTGGTCTGCTTCTCTGTGCTCTTTCCCAATGTCAGTGTGAATGTTAGATGATTTGATGAAGGGCCCTAGAGCACAAGCTTTCACATTTTTTTAATCTAAAATTAATGGTAATGCATTTTACATTAAGACTCAGTAAACACATATAAACATAAATATGCATTTAACAGAAATAAAAATTCACAAAATGCCATACTATATACAAACCAATTTATATCTTTCTTTATATTTCAGATATTAAAATTCTGATCAAGACTCACTAAATGTATTTTATGACTCATTAACAACTTTATAGTATATAAAACAGTACTATCGAAATCCTATGAAGTAAATAAAAATGTTCTCTGGGTTTTCAAGTAAATGTCACAAATTACCAACTCTAAAGATATTTCTTTTATTTTTTAACATTATTTTAAAACTCGGAGTCTTATTATGTGTGTTTTACATAACAGCTCTTAGCAAGCTTTGTTATCTGGGTATTTTCTCCAAAACTCAAACTTAGAGGAAAACCTACCAAGCTAAAATGCAGAAGTGACCCAATGATTGCTTAGTATAATAATGGGTATATGTGGTCATTGTCTTAACTGGGATATTATGTGGTCAGTATTGCTTGTTTTGAGGGGCATGGGATTTGCAACATAGGTCAAACAATTTTCAACAAAAATATTTAAGCACTGTTTCTCGATTTAGGTCCACTTCTATATGTTGAGGTAACCCTAAGGATGGCTGGAAACAAATAGCTCAAGGACAGTGCTGCAGGTTTCCCTCTGCCACGTGGCTGCTTGTGCCTAAAGCTCTCCTAAATATTTTGGTAAAAAAAGTGTATCACATTTGCACAAGATTAGTTGAACACTCTTTAAGATTGATTAAAATCTAGGACTAGCAGAGCAAATGATTCAACAGAAAGCATGAGGCATGTGTAGTTATGTTATACAAGGAAAATAACTCTGTATTCAGGACAACTTTCTTAGAAAAACAGAGACAATGGCAGTGAATTCTAAATCAAAATACACTGCAGTGAAATAACCCATGACTGAAAAGGAACTGTGAGCACACCCATGGTTAACATCAATTGATTATGTGTTGAGTAAATGAGGGTTTGTTTTCAATTGTTATTTGGGGAATTGAGTACCTTTCAAGTAGCAAGAAAGTTGCATAAATGCACAGTTTTAAGTGGATTCTGTCATGCTACTGAAAAATCTTAAAGTGTTGGTTAACTTATATAAAAGAGAAAGTAAAATACTTTTGGGTTTTTTTTTTCCCCTACTAGGGGTTGGGAAGATAATGGCTTTTTAAAGTTTTCCAGAACCCTTCCAAAGAAGTGTTGTTGCAGATTCTTTTAAGTAATAGCCACACAAATAATCACAGATTACAACAGTGTCATACAACTCCATTAACTAGGTGAAGGAAAAATAGCAACATTTTCATTTTAATGAGATGTCAGCTCCCTCCCTTGCTGTACCACGCATCTTAATGTCCTTGCTGTCTACACTGACTTGGGGCTCCAAGGCTCTGTCATTACTTGGCAATTCCTTTCTCTAATTTCTTGTGACACACGGTGCTTAAATCCACAAGAAATGTGAGGTGAGGCAGAGAGAATTCCTGCAGACTGACTTGCTATATGCAGAATGCTCATTTGCATTATTCATTAGATAAGAGCACTGATTTGCATCTCATTCTGGTTGTCTCCTTTAGGTGAAAAAATACTGGAGAACACTCCATATTCCCCCAATTTTTTATATTAATAATAATTATTAGGGGAATTATGCTTGATTGCTGTCCTAGATTGTGTCCTGCACTGTTGGAAATTCCTCTTAAAAAAAATCCTAAACACCCCCAAATCCCCAAACCAATGTGATTTTCCCCTTTGTGTTTAAAATATTTAAAGCTTTAACATTTGATGAAAGATTTGAATACATAAATACATTTTATTGAAATGCAAAACGAGACATTTATTTATGATCTATATCTAACATTAGGAATGGGAAGGAGGAGGGAGTGGGAAAAAAAAATGCAGGCACAAGTACAGCGTTTGAGTCTCCCTAAATCTCATTTTAGAGAAATTTCCTAGCAACAGAACATGCCACAGATTAAAAGATACTGCTGGTAATAAATCCTTCCCCTCTTGATGGTCAAATCCAAGTAATGAAATTTTGCTTCGCATTTTCTCTTCAGAAGCAATGACCAATTAGGATTAAATTTTCTTGGGGCACCTGGGTCGCTCAGTTGGTTGGGCGTCTGCCTTTGGCTCAGGTCATGATCCCAGCATCCTGTGATCAAGCACTGCATCGGGCTCCCCGCTCAGCCGGGAGTCTGCTTCTCCCTCCCCCTGCTCTTGCGCTCTTGCTTGCTCCCTCTCTCTCCCCCGCCCTCTCAAATAAATAAATAAAATCTTTTTTTAAAAAAAGATTATGTTTTCTTATAAGCTTTAACCCCATCATTATCAAAAAAAAAAAAAAATTTATTGATATCCTAATGTGGGTAGAGCTCTGTTGGCCTCTAGAGTTCCTGTGATAGGTACAAGAAAAGCAATAAAATATCCTTCTTTCCTTGGCCTATAGTCTCAATATCCCATGGTCGCAGTAATCTTCTAAGTGCTCGCCATTTCCTTGGCACAGGGGCTGTAGGACTTTATTTATGTACTTGAGCAATTCTCCAGTATTCTGAGGTTCAGGCTGCACGGGGGACTCTGATCTGCAGTCTCACCT
Source organism: Halichoerus grypus (assembly GCF_964656455.1). Taxonomy (NCBI): domain Eukaryota; kingdom Metazoa; phylum Chordata; class Mammalia; order Carnivora; family Phocidae; genus Halichoerus; species Halichoerus grypus. The sequence goes on along the minus strand of NC_135716.1, from coordinate 99,345,703 downwards.
TCAGTTGGAACCTCTGGTGCATTGACCAAGGGGAGCAGGACATCTTGTGGATGGCAGCTTTTATTCTTCTCAGGAGAGAAGGGAGCAGAGGAGCCCAAGACTCATTCTCCCGCCAGCTGATTTGTCGCTGTTCAGTTGCTCCCTAAATAAATAATGGCATTCTGTTGAAGGTTACAGTGAATCTAGTGTTGTGGATCAATCACAACATCCAAAAATGAAGTGAAATTTCTATGGTATCAAGGTGACTTGTAACCAGAAGCATGGTGTCTGGCAGGCTGGGATGGTTTGTTTCTGAGTAGAGGTTTCATACAAATTGCACATTGTTTCATCAACACAGCTAACAGAAGATTGAATCGATTCTTTTGCTCTACTTGTCCATGTCTCTCAAGGCCTTTAATTCACTGGTGGAAGAGGTTATCAAAAACATTTATTATCCTTGTTCATGGGGTGCCCCCTCACCCAACTGCTGTTTATTCTTGTCTGGTTCCTGTGATTAATGCTGTGAAGCAAAGCAGCTACTTCTGTTCTTTATGGCTGTGTCTGGCATACTGCAGTGTTTAAGGTTTTCTGGCATCCCATTAAGGAACACCATTTTTGAATAGCCCTCGTTTACAAACGACTGAAACTGGAATCCTGTCCAAGATTTGATTTTTGGCCAGTGACCAGTTAGGTCAACTTCAAATTGTGTTTTTCTTGCAAGCATGATTGTTTAAAGATATTTTTCCACTTCAAACACTCAAAGGTTTTCAAATAATGAAGTTCTTTTTTCACTTATTTAATTAGGCCAGAATGGTGACCTTTCAAGTAACAAACATTAATATTAAAAATTTGGGGCAGCTTATGCTTAGTTGTATTAGTTTCAGATGATTATGTAATTTGGATGACATCAATCTTTTATTTTTGTTAATGTCATAATAGGCTTGTAGTGCCATGCTTCATAAAAATGTCACTGGTAAGCTATTTCAACTATAAAAGTATTACTGTGGTTTCCGAATCCTGAATGAACTAAAGAGGTTACATTTGAATGTCTCATACACATTTCAGAAATAACATGGCCAAACAACAACTGTGATTTACCATTCTGCCCACTTCCCTTCCCTTCACTCAAAAACAATTACTAATCATCTCGGCAAGCGGTATTGTCATTCTCCCATTTGCGTAAGCCAAAAGTCTAGTAGCCATTTTTGGTAAATACTATCAGCCACTGTCCACCCTCTGTCCACAACTATTCACATCCTTTCCACACACAAAAGACATCTGACCCCTCCCTCAAAATTCCCAGGGTCTCATCTTATTACTTGAAGTCCAGGATGCAGTCATCCAAATCAGTTCCAGGGGCCAGTGAGGCTCCTTAGATGCAGTTCTTCTAGCATGGTTCTTTTCAATCTCCGAAGAGCTGTGAGTAAAAGACTCCAATGATCTTCCTCCCATATACCCCACATGCAGTGGAGGGGTCAGGCATAAGATAACCACTATAAATATTCTCGTTAAAAAAGGGAAGGAGGAATAGGAGGCACACAGGTCACTGTCCAACAACAGTTCTGAAATTCAGTTGAGCACATCTTGGCAGTTCCTTGATAGGGCCTCAGATCTGCTTCTTAGCAGTTGCTTTTCCCAGCTGCTGGATCCATCTTCTTCAGCATTTGGTTTTACTCCCTGAGTTATTCTGCCTTCCATAAGAAATGGCCTGTGTTTGTAGCTGACTAGATTAGTCATCCTGTGTCCGGCCCAAAGTAGTTCATGGATCGAAAGACCAAGCCCCTTTCATTTTATGGTGTATCTACTCCTTTCAGTCCAAGCTAATACAGTTCCTTTAAAATTTTTTGGCCTCTGATGTATCAGTACAGAAATCCACTATGTTAGACAAGAGACATGCCCAGAAATCTCTTCAATTTATGCCTTTTTCTCCCATGGACTCCCTGTGAAGCTGCTATAAGACAAACCCTTAAGAGTCTGGGTGCCTATGTTTAAAAAGACATGCTCTTAAATCCAGAAGGCTTTGTATATATTTGAAAGGTTTATGAGGCACCATCTTATATCTTTCTGAAGTTTTAATGAAAAATTTTAGAGTCACACTCTTGTCTTCATCTTAATGATGAGATATTTTCCTAACAGGTCTTTATTTGGTCTTCACACTGAGGCCCTGTCTCACTTTGAGAATCTTCTACGGGGAGACGCTGAATGAACAAGTTTTTTGTTTTTGTTTTTGTTTTTTCAAACCCAGTGAGGCTTTTTATATTTTCTTTAAAGCTTGCTTGAAAGTTGGCCAGGACCTCCTTTCCTTATATCTTTTGTCTGTGCCTTACACATGGCTAAAAGAAACAGTTTGGCACTTTCAGCATCCTGCCTGAGAAATATCCTTAGACAAATTCACCAGTTTATTAGGATCATTTTTTATTTTCCATGTCAATACAGGCAAGGGGGTTGCCAAACTTTCTGCCACTATGAAGCAGAGGTCAGTTTTTTCCTCGCCTCCAGTAACAGTTTCCTCCCTGTCATTCCTGTTTTCACTAAAGTCTCCTTAAGGTCTTTCTAACTTCTACTACCTTCACAAGCTTTCACTTACTCTGACCAACTGTCTCCTTAAGGTCCTTCCAGCTTCTTCCCACTGCCCAATCCCAAATGTTTTAAGCTTTTGATATGGCAGAACTCAATTCTGGAATGAAAATTCTGTTTCAGTTGCTATTCCTTCATAAGAAACCACCACAAAATTTAGTGGCACAAATGATCCTTTTTACTATGCTTAAAGAGTTTGTGGATCAGGAACTAGGACAAGGTACAATAAAGATGGCTTGTCGATTCCATAATATCTAGGATCTCAGCTGGGAGACCTCAACTGCTGGGGGCAGTTTGAAGCTGGGGCTGGAATCATTTTGGGGAGTCTCTACTCACATGTCTGGCAGTTGATGTGGGCTATCACTAGGGACCTCAGCTTGGGCTGTTCGCTGAAGCACCTTCATGGGATCTCTCCATGTGGCCTGAACTTCCTTGCTTCATGGTGGACACAGAGTAGTTGAACTTACTACCTCAAAGCTCAGAGCTTCAAACGTGAATGCCATAGCCAACAAAGTGTGTACCAGTGTCCTAGGGCTGCTGTAACAAAATGCCCCAAAATGGGTGGCTTAAAACAGAAATTCATTCTCCCAGTTCTAGAGGCTAGATGTCTGAAATCAAAGCGTTGGCAAGGCTGTAGTCCTTCTGAAGGCCCTGGGAAAGAATCCTCCCATGCCTCTTCCTGGTTTCTGGTAGTTGCTGGCAGTCCTTGGTGTCCCTTAGGTTTGCAGCTGCACCACTTCAATCTCTGCTTGCCTTGCCACATGGACATCTTCCCTCTGTGTGTGTCTGTGTCTTCTCATTTTTAAGGAGGCCAGCTGTATTGGAACTAAGGTCCACCATAATCCATGATGTCCTCATCTTGACTAATTATATCTACAAAGACTATATCTAAATAAGGTCACATTCTGAAGTTCCAGTTGGACATGAATTTTCGTGTGACATTATTCAACCCAGTGCAAGCTGGAATTATACCGTCTCTATAACTTAGTCTTGAAAGTTACACGGCATCGTTTATGCTGTTCTCCAGTTGGTTGACAAAGGCACATTCGTGCTCGCTTAGGCTGAAAGGGGGAAGAATCAGACTACACTTATTAATGAGAGACTTTCAGGACCACATTGTAGAAGAATGCAGGGTATGAGGTATTGTTCTGCTCATCTTTGAAAAATGCAATCTGCCACATCCTTATCTAGTCCATAACCAAAATCTATTGATTCTTCCCACAAAATATACCCCAAATCTGTCTGCTTACCTCCTTTGCCCCCCACTCATGTAAAGCTGCATAGTCTCCCATCTGAATTATTGCATTAGATTCTTATCTGATCTTTCTGCTCCTACTTGTGCCTCTTCTAACCCATTCACCACCAAGATGCAAGAAGAGAGATATGAAAACTATAAACTGATTCATGTCATTCTTTTTTTAAATCTCCTTGGAGGCTTCCTATTGCATGCACAATAAAATCCTAGTAGCCTAAGAGGCTCTGCATAATCTTTCCCTAATCTGTCTTTCCATGTGTCTCAGTGAAAAGGCATGCCACCTTCTTCTTCCCTATGTACTGTCTCCAGCAACCAGGACTTCTAACCATCCCTGGACCAAACCAACCACATTTACACCTCAAATACTTTCCACGTGTACTTTCGTCTGCCTGGAAATCTCTTTCTTTGGTTCTTTGATAGGCTCACATTTTGCACACTCTAAATTTCATATTAAATGTTAACCTCTTCAGACAATAATGATAATAATAACTATAGCTAGCATTCTTTTGAGTTATCTCAGAATATTTGTCAAAACATTGGCACTGGTCATTCTATCTGAATTATCTGTTTAAATCTTTATAACACTCTAGGAAAGAGGTTCTGTTATCATTCTTATTTTACAAATAAGGAAACCAAGGCTTTAAAGTTTAAGATTTTAAATGATGTTCCCAGAATCATACTGCCATATGTTGTGTAACGTATACTAGGTATTATAGAGTTTAGAATTATACCCAGGGCTGTCTGACTCCAGAGACTGCCTTTTCTACCACTAGACCCCGCTGCCTTTCCAGAAAGATGTGTGCCTTACGTTATTCTTAGACATAGCACCTATTTATTTTCTTCATTTTCTTGATCACTCTCTGTAATTTTTTAAGTATGTATTTACTTATTTATTGCGTATTTTTCTCACTGGTATTGAAGAATTTTTGTTGTTCATAGCTGTATACCAGCACCCAATACAGTGCATGGCACATAGTAGATATTTAATAAATATTCGATAAATAAGTGTAGGGATGTGTTGGCAAATATTTAACCAGCAGTTTTGGATAGGGGCTGGGGACTGATTTGTAGCTCTTTTGAGTTTTCATACTGCCACCACAGGGCTGATTTTAGTCAATAGTTTAACAACCGACTCACAAGATCCCTGAAAATTAAGCACAGAATGAATGAATGAATGAATGTTGCAAAGAACATGGTAGCTCACCTATAGTAACTGGTTTTCGAGTGGGTAGGGTGGTGGGGCGTCCTTCTCTCCACAAGCCCCTGTGGCTTCAGATCCAAACATAACAGGCACGTTGGTGAGGTTTCAGAGCACAGCTGTTATCAAAGCTGCTCAAGGACAATGAAGAGTTAATGCTGTATCTGAGATACTAAATATCTCTACAACAATGTAGTGAGAAACACTGAGACCAGATACTGTCATTTCTTCATCTTTTTTCACTGCCTCAGGTGTTGGCAAGGACACATATGATTCAGAAGCAAGGGCAGGATGACTTTGTTTTATCCTTTATAGAGAAAGGATGGCAGGGGTTGGAGCAAGAAGGAGTGAAAAAAAAAGAAGGGGAAAAAAGCCATTAATATTTCACATTAGGCGTAAAAATGCTCAGTTACAGCTTTGGCTAGGAAGAAAAATCTCCTTGAGAATATTTGTTAGACTTCTAAGCTGACTGATCACACAAAAGACTGATTTATGATTGGCCCAATTATTTACCTTTGTATATAATATGGAATGACATAGGCATTGTTTTTTATTTTACTTTTTTTTTTAAAGATTTTATTTATTTATTTGACAGACAGAGAGCACAAGTAGGCAGAGAGGCAGACAGAGGGAGAAGGAGAAGCAGGCTCCCCGCCGAGCAGGGAGCCCGACATGGGGCTCGATCCCAGGACCCTGGGATCATGACCTGAGCCGAAGGCAGTCGCTTAACTGACTGAGCCACCCAGGCACCCCAGGCATTGTTTTTTAAATCACTATATGCCACTCAGCATTGCTGACAACATTTTATTTGACAGTTCTTAATTTTAAAAACATCAATTGATTTTGTTTTTTGTTTTTTGTTTTTTTTTTTGTTTTATTTTGCTTTGTTTTGTTTTTTGATCAGCAGTCCCACACTGGTGTGACTCCGGCAATAGATTCAGATGAATTCATAGCATTTGGTGGGATTTTATTTATCACATTGGGTATGAAAGTCCCGACATACCACGTTAGCTGATTGCAACACTAGGGTGGTAAGACAAAGGGTGGTGCTTAGATGTCTTGTCTCAGTCATGGCCAGGGTGTAATGTGTCTCTTATTTAACTGACAAGTCTATACCTTGGCCCCGTATGCCGCAGTCCGTTCACAGCCTGCAGGGGTAATACCTCCTATTATGCACATTCATTCTGGGGTTTTGAATGAATATATTCTAAAATGCTCTCCTTGCCAACTCTAGTATCTAGAGTTTTAAAAGTGCATGAGTAATTAATTTTGTTTTAGAATTTTGCATTAATACCAAGAGAAATGCCTTGCTCTTTATTAATTTCCAGGTGTGAGTCTAAAGAAAACAGCAACCACTTTTCTTGAAATCACATGAATAATATTGGAGCAAGACTGTCTCGGTTGGAGACAAAAGCATTATATTTATGTCTCATGGTAATCTATCCGTTGGTTAATGGACCCAGAACCCTCTAGACAGTTCACAAATCCACATAACAGAGCAGATTTTTGCATTAGGATTCCTGACTTAGCTGAAAAATGTGAAAAATCAGATGCAGCCAAAGAGTTCCCTATTGATTACAAATGTGAGGATCAAGAGTAAGTTATTCCATCTAAGCAGCATTCATTTAAATTTAAAATGGTCTTTCCTGGTAATCTCATTTTGGTTAGTGGCATACAAATCAATTAAATTTTTAAGAGTATTAATTCCATCCTGTATGAGGGGCTTCCTATGACAGAATGGACATTGATACCCAGTCATATTTTGGAGTCTCTAACAGTGTGGGTGAATTTAGAAATATAAATGGAGCTTAAAGACAAAGTTGTAAGTAATTCTTACTTTTTTTTTTTTTTTACAAAAGAAAATAAGCAACTAGTAGTCTCTAAAAATAAAAATGGGAGTCAAATTTCCCAGCCTTGCCAAATTACTCTTTTTGCTCAAATACCAATTTTTTGCCTCTACCATTTGAGCATAGTACTCTAATAGTAGAGGTAGGTTCATAAAATATTTTAATACTCTACACTTTTTAAAAGAACCTTATAGGCATATAATTCATCAATTGTCCAGCTTCATATCTGGTCTAAAAATTTCCTATATATCACCCTGGACAGATAGACAGTTCCGGCTTGAACACATCCAAAAATGGAAAGTTCTTAATGTCCTAAGACAGTTGGAGCGAACACGTATGACCTAGCAGGTACATGTGAGTCAAAACTTAAAAGACAAAGTGCCTTAGTTAAACGGGTTTTTTGTACACCAGTCTTCACAATAGCTAAAAGTGGAAACACCCCAAAAGTCTACCGACAGAGAAATGGACAAACAAAATGTGGACTATACATACAATGAGATATTACTCAGAAAGGAATGAAATTCTGATACATGCTACAACATTGACGAATTTTGAAGATATTATGCTGAGTAAAACAAGCTGGATACAACAGGACAAATATATAATTCCACTTCTGTGAGGCACCTAGAATAGTTAAATTCATAGGGACAAAAAAGTAGAATGGTAGTTGCCAGGAGCTGGGAGAAGGGGGGAATGGGGAGCTACTGTTTAATGGATAGGGAGCTTCTATTTGGGAAGATAAGAGTTTTGGAGGTGGATAGTAGTGATGGTGGCACAACAACGTACGTGTTCAATTCCATTGAACTGTACACTCGGAAATGGTTCAAATGGTAAATTTCGTGTTATGTATATTTTGCTACATTAAAAACAACAACAAAAGGTGCCTTGGAAGAAGTCAGGAGTCCACAAGCATCTGTCTGTCCTTTCTCACTCTCTACTTCATCTGTGCCCCTTAGGTCTGACTCCTACTTTGTGCTACTGGCCTTCTTTTCACACATCAATCCTGGATGGATAGGCTCACTCGGTGTTTCCTAAGAGGAAAGTGGATGGACTTTGTTCAAAAGCCTTATCCCAAGGGAGGACTTCAGTTCCAGTGCATTTCACTATGTTTTTCCCAGAAGTCCTCATAACCCCTGAGCCCCAGATTCCAACTGTTAGCCCAGAATCCCAGTGTCTGGGGCATAGCCCTGTCTTCCTCCTTCCAATCTGGGGGTGCTAGAGACATAGTAAGTAGCCTGTAATCTCCCTCTCTTTTCTTGTCTTTGCTCTTTTTCTGGCACATCTTCCCCTACCTCATTTTCCTCTTATTTCCAAAACGTGTATTTAGTTTTAAAGTTTAAGATACAGTTGCTCTACCTGGATGTACGAAATGGCCTTCATTACAGTTGTTATTCCATATGTGTGTGTACATTTTGCATGCTCGGGAATTATCATGATGCCATGGGGTTTGGTCCTAATGTTCACTTTAATTCAGTTGGTTCACATTATACAATAAAATCTGACTAATTCTGAATAATGGGAGTTAGACTATAGGGGTTTCCTGAAAAATGAGAACCACTGACTATCTTTTAAAAGAATTAAATTTTCTTCCTTTTAAATTCCATGTGTATCATAAGCAAAGTAAATAGAGATTAATAGGTAAAATGAGATAAGGTATAGGATAATTATAGTTTAAAATATACTGGCATTAGAATGTAAAGAAAATGCCCTTAAACATATATTAGTTACTTGTTATATTCAGAAATTAAAAAGTACATTGATATGTGGCCAAATTGTTTTTTCTTTTATTGGTAGGATAACTTTCCTGAATGGTGGGATGATTTTCTCTCCTGATATTCTTTTTATCTCTTTGAGAACTTCTTCCACAAATTCTTCAGTGTTGTTGCCTCTCAGTATTAAATTTCTTGCTCTCTGTTCTTCTCCTTTCTCATAGTCTTTCTGGTATGATTTCAAGTTCTGCCTAGTTGCTATCATTTCTTCAATTTCAACCTTTCTGTGCTCTCCAAGCCTGGATTACTAGCTGACAACTGAACATTTCCATATCTCAGAATAAATTGAAATTCTAGATATTTTAAACCGAACTCAATCTCTACCTCCTTGTCGCCCACTTTTCTTGTATTCCCTATCTTTCTCTGGCCAGAAGCCCTTCCTTACTCTCCTATTAAAAGTAAGTAGTAACTAGTATTATTGAGCACTTACTATATGTCAGGTACTTTTATACAAAACAGCTGTTGGAAGTGTATTTAATTATATCCTCAGTTTACAGCTGAGGAAATATACTCTGAGTGATATGCAGTAACTTGCCTAAGAGTTCCAAGTGAAGACTCTGGCATTAAGACTACATGGCTCATACCTTCTATGCTGTGTTTTGCCAGTAGTCACTAAGTCCTATGACATCGTAATGTCTCTTGAATTTATCTCTCTTTCATATTTCCTCTCTACTATCTTAGTTCAAGTCATCAAAATTTCACCTGGAATATTCCGACTCTTAATATGCCTTCGGTTTCATCACTTTGATTCATTCTCTTTACTGCTACCAGGCCTTTCTTCCTCCCTTCCTCCCTTCCTCTCTTCCTTCCTTCCTTTCTCCCTTCCTTCCTTCCTTCCTTCCTCCTTCTTTTTTGACTGATTAAAAAAAAAAAAAACAACAAGACTAATCGTATCTGTCTCCTGCTTAAACTTTTCAAAGGCTCCACCTTGGCTTCCCAGTCATATCCACTCCTTAGCCCTTTATGGTCAGGTCCCCCACAGTCCTGCCCAGGATTGTGTCTCACCATTTATTTTCTTACACATCACTTCCAGGGATACCAAACTGCTTTAAGTTGTCAGTGGATCATGCATTCTGGTCTTTGTGCCTTTGCAAACACTTCTTCCTTTGCCCAGAAGTCCTCTCTTCTGAGCTCATTGCTATCATTCTTCAGAACTCAGGCTGAATGTCACTCCTCTGGGATGGTTAGTCCCCTCATCTTGTCATGCACCCCCAGCCCTACCCTCTGTTCCTGTGGTACTCTGAGCTTCTCTAAGCCTGCTTGGGACAATAACTGAATATTCTTGGATGATGATGTCCACTGGTGACCAGTGCAAGGAATACTCTGATTTGAAATCTCTTCCCCTGTGGCATTCACAACAATGTCCTAGTTTTTCTTTATCATTCCTTAGTTAATTACATCTTAAATCAAAGCCTCCTTACAGAAATACAAATATGTATCAGTCTGCCCTTTTCTTCTAAAACTCTTTCCAGTTAATTCAGGCACATGAGGGAATACTTGTCAGCTTTCTTATTCTTTCTTTCTCTCTTCCTCTCGTATCTTTTCATCTGAGTCAAGAGACAGCCCCAGTTACAGTCCATATATGCAAGTCAACATCTGTATCCAAGAAAAGAAAATCTGAAGTGTTGAAAAGTGACATTGACACAGTACACCAACAGCGTCCATCTGCAGTGTGTTTAAAAATTTCTAGAAGACCCTGTCAAATCTCTGTAATATTTCCATTACCTTCTCCTCTGTCTCAATATGACTTACTTTACCTCCTACATCACTATTAAAAATAAGTAAGAATATATTTCCTGTTAATTCACATTTATTAATTATTAATATGGCAACATACTGGGCTTCTACTATATTTTTAATTAAGAATATCTGTGGTGATTCAGCTAGAATATGGGTTACACAGACTTTTATGGGTTGACCTGGAAACTAATAACCATTTGGCAGAGTTTCTGTGGGAAACATGCCTTCCAGATTCTCAATAGCTGCCTTACAGACTTTGAGACTTAGCCCTTATGCAAGCTGTGGTCTTCTTACATTTGAATTTGTTGAAGTTTCTTTGCATATTTTCAGAAAATTTAAATTGTTTTCCATAGGTGCTTAGGGAACAATGAAAATGTACTGAAAAACGCATGTGTTTTAGAGTTAGACAGATCTGGATTTGAATTCCATTGCCACCCTTTATTTTTTCTGTATTAATGGATAGTTTTCTTAAGCCTCCATCTCCTCACCTGTAAAAGGAAGGTAAATCCTCCCAAGTTGCATGGGTCAGGGGGTTAGGGTTGCCAGGTAAAATACAGAACATCTAGTTAAATTTGAATTCCATGCAAACAATGGGTATTTTTAGTATAAAGTGTTTTTAGTATATAAAATTTTAGTATGAAATTATTCTTTGTTTATCTGAAACTTAAATTTACCTGAGCATGCTGTATTTTCATTTGCTAAATCTGGCAAACCTGTAGGGGGCGCAAGTATATCTGTGTGACACCCATAGATGTGTGATAAAGGAAATATGATGGAATTCCTTCTGCAGCCCTTAGCTACAGAGGTCAGCGATGCTGACCTGCTTGCTTACTGCTACTCCCAAATGATACCCTGGGCCTCAGCAAATTGCATAGTCATAGACTCCCCACCATTAAACCATCTAATGAGAAATCGTAATAGTTAGTCACCACTATGGGATTTTGTTCTTCAGAAACTATGTGATAGATGAAGTGACTTTTCAACATTCTATTTAATAATGTGATGGTATCCTTGAAGTTCAGCATAATATATAGGAATAAGTCGATGATACTTAAAGTCGTCAGCTATTATACATGGAAGAGACTGTAGAGGTCACCTTTGCTGCTCCTATTTATAGCCGTTAAGAAGCCTGACCCCCAGGGAATTCAACTCAGATTTGCACACAACTACATCCTGGCTGAGCCCAGGCTGGAATTTCAGCCCCCTGATTCCAACTTCAGCGGCTTTTCTCCCGCGGAGTTTCTCCTGCAGTGTACCCTAACTAATCCCTGCCATGACTTGTTAGAATACACTTGCATGCAGTGACAGGGTGGGATCCGTTTCATTTTCTCTGCATGGCACCTTGCCCGGGATCATTTGGATATATGGACATAATTGATAATTTGGTGCACCATAGTGCGTAAACATTGCCATCAATTTGGCCACTGCATTTTTAATCATATACTCATCTCTATTAAAATCCTCTTCTATGCATTAAATTGGATCACTGAATGTGATTATACAAAAATAATGACCTTATTCCCAGACGCTTATAATACACGTTTTCCCTATTCTTCAAGGTGCAGTGAGACACTATGGTTATCAAAGGTAGATTCTATTCTGATTCTCGTAACTACAACTTATTCAGTGATTCTTTGTTTTCAGTAACTTAGTAAAATTTAAATTATTCTTGGTTCAAAACAAATTCTAAAAATGACATCTATGAAACAAGTGGAAATTTGAACATTAGCTTTAAAGTGATGTTAAAGAATTATTAGAAATTCTGTAGTTACATTTAGAGAAACATGCTGATATATATGAATGTGCTCTTGGATTTGCTCCAAAGTTATACTGTGAGAAGAGGCAGGACTGGGTAGGAAATAGCTAAAACAAGATTGGCCATGAGATCATTTTTGAAGGTGGATGATGGGTACATGGAACTTTCATTATACTATTTTATCTGTTTTTATCTATGCTTGAAATTTTCCATAATAAAGAGTTAAAACTAGATTCCTGATTCCCAAACTCTAATCTGGTTATACAGAAATTAAATAAAACTATATCATGAAATGAAAGATTTCAATGCCCATATTTAGAGGACAGAAATAACATATGCCTTAATGTCCAATACTTGTTTGCTTTTTTTTCCCCCCTTCGTATTCATTTGGGAGAGTCACACATAATAGGAAGAACTTAGAACTGGAAACTCAAAAGAGTCTAATTCTGACAGGTCTCTGCCTTTGGTTAGTTGTATGACCTCAGGCAAGATACTTAATCTCTTTGGGCCTCAGTTTTCTCATTATGTAAAATGAGAACATTATACTGTGGTCTCATAGGGCATTAAGCTCTAAAATTGTTTGACTTGATGATATCACACACCGGCTTTCCAAGTCTACCATTAAGTTGGCTCATGGTGTGTTTAACCTTTATTCTGTCCTCATTAATGGAGCAATGGGCTCTATTCTGGGAACAACTGACTTTAACTTAAAGATATTAGGAATATGATAGCAAAAGGTTATATGCTTCCTATGGATCTCCTGTACATGAATTTATCTTTTAAATCCTGCTGAAATTAGTTGATATTTTTTATCACTATTATCCAGTCAACGAGTTATAGAAATTGTTTTCCACTTTGAAAAGTTGAACAATACCCTTGGTGTGGTGCTAAAATAAACTCTTTCAAAATTCAAAGGGTGTACCCTCATTTTAGGATTCCAGGATTTTCTTAATAATTCCATATTTACTCTCTCTATATCATTTTATTACACAGGTATATCCCTAGCCTTTTTGATGAAGTCTTTTATATATTCTCATGTAGCAGAATATTGTCCTCTTCACCAATTTTATTGTCTCTTTTTTGAACTGCTCCTAGTTCCATAGTTTGGCATACATTATGCATGTTGTGTTTATGTCATTTTTTTTCAAACAAAGGTGAGACTTTTGAATATGTGAAGTGCAACCCTAACTCACTGCAAACCTGCATGTTTGTAACTTCTACCCAAGGATTCAATTTCATTGCAGTCCTATAATCATTGCAAAACATCTGCTTATGAGAAATATGCACTGGGTATTACTTTATAGTGATGCTAAAAGTATTATCTCAATGTCACATCAAAATTCATCCATTCCACAAATGTTTAATGAATGTCTTCTAGGTGTGTTAATTTTGAAAAGGGATCTCACAGGAAAGAAGGCTTAGAACAAATTACCAGAGGACACAGATTTCCAATTTTAAACTGATTTATTCATCAGAAAATGTTACTAAGAGACACTTACTTATTCATACACACAGTCTTCCTCTTGCACAGATACTTCAAAATTACCATAATTAATTCAGAGTCCCAACTCTGGCCCTCGTGAAGTGAAGTGACTATTTCAGTGAAGCCGTAATGGAATATCTTTATGAAATCCATTATCGCTTTTCAAAACAAACGCTCTCTGCTTACTCAATATCTTTGTGATAATACATTTTATCAATCAATAACCTTCTGGACCAGGATTTGTGTGTTTGGTCTTTGTGAAATGATGGTACTTCTATTCAGAGTCTTTCAGAGCTAGCTTCTCTTTGATCCTGGTGGAATGATGGGGTCTTCCATCAACCTGTTAGAAGTACTTGACATGGTAAGTCATATGATCCTTTCCTTTTTTAGTTAGATACATACTCTAGTACCATGTCGGGTTCTCAGGCACTGTACCCATTTCTTTCTTTCACTGCTGTCTCTGACTGACACATTAGTGTGGCTCCTTTGTTAGCTAACTCATTCATGCATGCACTCATTCATTCATTCGCTCGTTCAATAGACAGTTTTTTTAACATTTTTTTCTTTAATCCGCTGTGTGCTAGGTAAGTGCAAGAGTGACAAAGATAGGGGCGCCTGGGTGGCTCAGTCGTTGGACGTCTGCCTTCTGCTCAGGTCATGATCTCAGGGTCCTGGGATTGAGCCCCCGCATCGGGCTCCCTGCTCAGTGGGGAGTCTGCTTCTCCCTCTCCTTCTGCCCCTGCTTGTGTTCCCTCTCTCGCTATCTCTCTCTGTCAAATAAATAAATAAAATCTTTTTTAAAAAAACTCAGCAATCTCCATTTTCAAAATAGCATATTTCAAAATCTGGTAATCCTCGGTAGCGTATCCTCTAATCATGTGCTGTGTGGTTGAGTCAGGACACTATGCACCATCTTACTGTGTCTTCAGTTTTTTTCTGAGGGTACTTTCACGAGGATTATTTCGTGAGGATTCCCATCAGTACATTAGGGGAAGGTGTTTCCAGGGGAGAGTTCTGACCACATCATTCTCCATTCTTTCTTGCCCAGCCCTTTGAAGATTCTTTTGTTTCACGGTCTTTTTAAGACTCTTTGATGAGGAAACTTTTCAAAGCCTTTTTAAGGTTAAAAGATTTTAGGGCCACTGCTTGCCTCTTGTTCCAGTAGTCCTCTGCTTCTTCACATAACTTGTGGATGTGAAGGAGGGCTTGATTTCTCATTTCAAAAATCAGTTGTCTTTCCTCTATGACCCCTTCCTATCACAGTCTAAGGTGACAAATCTGTTTTCTGTCTCAAATGTTTTCCCTTTTTCATATAAATAGAATCATACAGCATGTAATATTTTGAGATTGGCTTCTTTCACTTAAAATAATGCCTTTTGTGAAGGCATGTGAAGATACATTAAATGTATCTTAACTGCAAACATTTCAATACAAATTTAAAATTATTCAACATGTCTACTATTTTTAAATGAAAAAGATCTTAGATCCTTACACCCTGACCCTCCATATCCCTCTTTTTTTTTTTTTTTTTGCTACCCTTGTCTAGAATTTTGATTCTACAGTTTAAAACATAGTAATATTTCTTTGTTTTTGCAGATAATTAAATTTAGCAAGAGTTTGCCAATTCCTTTGATTACTCATATTCGTTTTTGCATCATTCTATCCCACTGCATTTACTACTTTTTAAAACTGAAATGCATTCCTTAATCATTCTTTCAGTAAGGATCTATGAGTACTAATTTTCCTTAGTCTGAATAAGTCTTTTTCTCCCCCTATTTCTTTAGAATAGCCATAGACCCAGAGAGAGAATTCCAGATTGACGGTTACTTTCCATCCATCTTTAAAGAATATTTTCTATTGTTTCTTGATACCTACTAATACAATTTTACTTCAAATTTTATCAATATTGAGGGGTTTTTTTAGATAATCAATTTTTTTCTATGAAATATATATATAATTATATATATAGTTATAGTTATATATGTTTATATATTTTATATAGTTTTATTTTTAATTTTTCAGCTTGGCCTTTGCTATATACTTTCAGTATTTGCTTTTGTTCAGTTTTGGAAATTTTTATCCATTCTTTTTATTCTATGCTTTGAATTCTTTTTTGAAGTAGACTTGAGAGTCTCGACTGATCTATGTCTCTTAACTGCGTTTTCATATATTTTTTTAAAATATTTTTATCTTCCTGCATTGCATTTTGGGTGAATTTCTCAATACCATGTTTCAGTTCACTAATTCTTATCATTGACTATCTAAAGTTTATTCTACTAAACAAGCCTTAGGGGCGTCTGGCTGGCTCAGTTGGTAGAGCATGTGACTCTTGATCTTGTGTTGTGACTTTGAGCCCCACGTTGGGTGTAGAGATTACTTAAAAATTTTTAAAAATTAAAAAATAAACAGGCTTTGTATTTACAAAATTCAGTATCTCTGTTGTTGATATTCAAGAGTTCTAGTCTACTTACTCTTCTTAGCTACTTTGTTTGTATTTTGTGATACAGTTTTCTTTTTATTGATGCTATTTTCCTGTATCTTTTTTAAAATCCTAAACATTTTTATGTTGAAATTATCATATGTTCTTATTGCTTTCATCTGGAACACACTTTATATCCCACTTGTTGATTTATTTGGTTGGAATTTTTAGCATTAATTGTCATCACTTGTTTTAGAGTTTTGGACTGAGGGTGATGGTGAATTAAAGATGGTCACAAATTACTTGACACTACTTTCACCGAGTGGTAGATCTATATCTCTTCCTTAATTTGGTGGGATCTGTAACTATTTTGACAAAGATGCAATGGGGGTGATATTGAGCCAGTTTCTGGGGACTTCCTATCTCTTTGATGGCCCTGAGCCTTTAGGTAAAAAGTCCAACTACCATACAAATGACTGTGGAAAGGCCCTGAGACTACATGGGAGTCAAGGGAGAAGAGTCAAGGGTACCCTGGTCTTCCATCTGTCCCTCCTAATGAATCAGGCATGTGAACAAATTTTTCTCTGCCCCTCTTATTTCCTTAGCCACCATCGGAATACCATCAAGTGACCGTAATTGACACCAGGTAGAGCAGAAAAATCGCCCAGCTGAGGCCTGCTCAAATTCCTGACCCCAAAATTATGAGATGTAATAAAATATCAGTTGGTTTAAGCCAGAGTTTTAGAGTACTGTGTTACACAGCAATTAATAATGGAAACATGACCTTTTCTTGAATCTGACTGTTTTGCTGCCTCCTACCCACTCTCCCAGAATCTCTGTACACGCTCATCTTGGTTTTGGGATACTCCACTAAATTTCACCGCTCTACCAGTTGAGACCTAGGCTTTCGGGTCAGTGTCTCCAGATGATACTGAAGATACGGCAGGAGGAGCCACTGAGCCAAAAGCAGCTCTGCCCAGGGATTGTGCTGTGCTTGCTTCGTCCTGACTCCTTAGGTCTTCAGCTTCACAGAAACACCCACTTTTATTCTTGAGCCACCTTTCAAGCTGGAGAGAGCCATGGTTGTCTATAGTTTCTTGTTTTGTATGGGCAGTTTTAATTCCAGCTACTGTACAAGAGCTACCTACCCAGTTACATTTGCTGGTTTCCAGACTTGAAACCCAGTAAACTTTCAGATTCGCCCCCATTTACTCTTCATGTTTCTTTCGTTTCTGACCCCAGTGGTTTACCTTATTTGGGAGCTCAGCCATGTCTTTTTTTTTTTTTTTTTTTTTTTTTTTTGTGCTCTCTCCCTTTTCTTCTTTTCCTTTCTGTCTATCACCGTGATTTTTCTTTCCGTTTTTTAAAGTAAACTTTTGGTTTTAGAAGAATAGTTATAGATTTACAGAAAAACTGTAAAGAGGGTAGTTTCTATATATCTGTATCCAGTTTCCATTATTCTTAACATCTCAAATTAATAGAGAAGTTCCTCACTACGAATGAAGCAATATTGATGTATAATTATTAACTAAAGTTCATAATTTATTCAGATTTTTTGAAGTTTTTACCAAATGTCCTTTTTTAGTTCCAGGATCCCATCCAGGATACCACATTACATTAGTTGTCATGTCTCTGTAAGGTCCTCTTGGCTGTGACAGTTTCTCAAACTTCCCTTGTGTTTGATGACCTTGACAGTTTGAGGAATGACTGCTAAGGTGTTTTGTAGACTGTTTCTCAGTTAGGATTTGCCTGATGTTTTTCTCATTCTTAGACTGGGGTTATGTATTTTTGGTAGGAAGACCACAGAGATAAAGAACCATTCTGATCACATCATATCAAGGCTACATACTATGAGCGTGACTTATCCCTGCTATGGTTAACCTTGAGCACCTGGCTGAAGTAGTGTTTGTCAGACTTTTGTACTATAAAGTTGTTCTTTGATCCCTCTTTTATACTGTACTCTTTGGGAGAAAGTTACTGTGCATAGCCCATACTTACAGACCAGGAGCTCCTTCCACTTCCTTGAGGGTAAAGTATTTATATAAATTGTTACAAGTTTGACCATTGGGAGCTCTTTCAGTTGGCTCCTGGGTCCCTTTGACGTACACCCATCTGTGTGTGCGTGTGTGTGTGTGTTTTAGCATTTCTTTACTTGCTGCCACTACAAGATGCCCTAGGCTCAGCTTGTATACTTCCTACCCCAACCCTAGAATCAACCATTTACTTTCTTAATTTTTGAATTCTAGGATACCTGTATGGTGGTTTCAGAATATCTAGCATTTCTATTTTCTTCTTTCTTAGAGTTTACTCTCTCTGCTTACATTGCCTATTTTTGCATGTTGTCTGCTTGTTCTATTAGAGCCCTTAACATATTAATCATAGTTATTTGAATTCTCTGCCTGATAATTCCGTCGTATCTGAATCTGATTCTGATGCTTCTTTTGTCTGTTCAGACTGTGTTTTGCCTTGCCTGTTGGTATGCCTTGTGTTTTTTTGTTAAAAGTCAGATTTGGTGCACTGGGTAATAAGAACTGAGGTAAAAAGGCCTTTAGTGTGAGTATTTATATTAATCTGGCTAGGACTTGAGCTGTATTTAATGTTTGCTGTAGGAGTAGGTACAGAGGCTTCAAGTTTCTTTAGTATTCTTATTTTTGTTTCCCTTCTTGATTTTGGGCTTCCCTAACTACTCCTTCTCAGAAAGAAAATGAATCTTGGAGCTCTTTCAACTATGATTCACTGTTTTTATCCAGCAGCGCTATTATGATGGTAAGGTGTCAGGAAGAGGGAGTTCTAGGATCTTCTGATTAAATCTTTCTTTCAGTGGACATGTCTTTTCAGGTTGTGACCTTCAGAAGTGTTTTTCTCATGGCCTAGCTTTTCCCCACCCCCACCTCTTGCTCCATTCCTGGCTGCATCCCTATTTCTCAAAGCCCTTGCCCCTATTGACTATGTTTTTTCCTCTTTTAGGTGAGCTAGGAAGTTTAGAGGGGGCTGCAGTGGGGGCAATGCCCTTCCTCCAGCTGGAGTAATGCCCTGACAGTCTTTTCCTGAACATTAAATCTTCTATGGAGGAGGCTCTGGGCACATTGCACATAGACTATCTTCCCTTCCCCTACCAGCGTCAGAGGGAATCTTTGGAATGAGAACCTGGTGGGATTCCTGGAAATAAAGCTTATGGAAGTGTGGGGACCCCACTAAGGCTCGGGTCCCCAGAAGTGTCTCACTCTTATGCTAGTCACACTCAGCCTCCAGCAATCCATCAACAGTCCCTTTTTTGTGTTCCTATAAGCTTATGGCTTCAGGGGCTTCTGCCCCAGGTATGTGGATCTAAGCAGCGTCTCTCTGGATATGACTGTCTCCTGAAATTTCAGCATGGTGGTTTCCCATGCAATCACAGTTCTCTGATAGATCCAAGAAAAGTCAAAAGTTTTTAATTTATTCGGTTTTTCCTTTTGTAAACATGGGAGTAATGACTTCTAAGCTCTTTACATGTGAGAGCTAAAACCACAAGTTGGTCATTCTTATTTAAAAATTTTATAGTAATTTTTATAATGTATCTGTTATTGTTCAGTGTTTGGACTGGAATGCTGAGCCTCAAAGTGTGAAATTATAATGCCCCCTTGACCACAAATCCTGAATACTTTCTTTAAAATTCTCTTGCAGTGTATAAAGCAGGCTTTTTGCTAAGCTGTTTTATCAGTCTAATATATATACAGAAATGTGCACAAATCATATACAGAACAATGAATTTTTACAAACAGAAAGTCATCTATACAACTACCACCCAGATGAAGAAACAGAACATTATCACTGTGCCCAGAATACCTTTCATGCCCCATTCAATTACCTTTTACACTTTGAGCACCTGCCCCCAGTCCCAAAAGATAACTACTGTCCTGACTTCTTATAACATAAACTAGTTTGGCTAGTTTGGAACTTCATATAAATGGAACCCTACAATATGTGTACTTTCATGTCTGACTTGTTTGGTTTAACATTATGTGTTTTAGATTTATCTGCCTTAATGTATGTATATTGTTCATTTTCATTGCTCGTTTTGTGATTATATGACAATTTATTTGTCCATTCTACAGTGAATGTGGAGTTGGGTAGTTTTCCAGGGCTGTTGGAACTTTCTAGTACATATATTTTTGGTGAACATGTATATGTGTTTCTCTTAGGTGTATACCTAGGAGCGTAATTGCTGGTTCATAACTTATTCTTACTTCTGGCTTTCCTAGACACTGACAAGTAGTTTTCTGAAGTGGCCATACCTATCATCCCTCATGTTGGACCCCCCACGCCCCACCCAGCAATGCATGAGAATTCTGGGTGCTCCTTATCCATACCAACATTCAATATCTCACAATTTTTTCACTTTTGCTATTTTAGAATATATCTAGATTATATGCTAGAGCATATCTAGATATTTTGCTGTAGTTTTAATTTTCCATTCCCTGATGGGTAATAAAATTGAGCATTTTATGTTTTCTGAGTATTTGAAGGTACCATTTATTATGATGAACTTTTAATCAAGTGTGTCTCCCTAGTTAGACTGTGAATTCTGTCTAGGCGGGGCTCATATCATTCACCTTTGCTTCAAAATCTGCTGCAGAGTTTTTTTTTTCCTAATGTGCTTTTCATGAGGTGTTACATGGATGCCTCCTTAAGGGAATGAATATGGGGCTTTCAGCTTCTGGACCTGAAGTTGCACGTGGTAACCATCTCAAGCATTATTCCTGGAGAATCAAGTATATAAGTTTTGGATTTTAAGCATTTTTAAAAATCTTAATAAATATTTGTTCAGCGCCTACTCTGTATTGGGTTGCAGGAGATCATATGAGTGAATCAGAGGTAAGTCCTTTACTCAGGGAGCTTTTAGATTATGTACCAGCCTAGCTTAAGTGCTGACTTCAGATGAGCCTTCCTTAAATAAAAGTCCTTGGCTCTGTTCTCCCATCTTTCTGGTGCAACTGGATGGGCAGAAGCTGATATATAGCACTTTAAGCATATGAACACGGAGGCCACTTGGAAATTTGATCTTGAGAGATTTCTGCCTTATAATTTTCCAGAAAAAAAATTTTTTTTCACTGACATTTTTTTTCAAAAGTGGTATGGAGCATGTTTTAGAGATGAAAACATCCAATTACTTGGTTCCTAATTTCTCATGTGTCCTGGCCAATCATAAGTGTCAGTATGGGCTTTATGAAAGAAATCCTCTTCTCTGTCTGACACAGCTTTATTATCCTCTATAATAGTGGTTCCGTGGCCTCCACCTGAAGAGACACTCTTCCTAGCAGTAACTATGTTACCTAGAGATTTCATTTTGCTTCAAACACTTTCCCGTTTTCCTCCTGTATCTCTGAAAAATTCCTCTATGGAACCAGATACTTTATGCAGTTGATATGCATGCCGAAGAAATGACTTTCACATTGGCAATAACCACCTTCTAAAGGAAGAATACTAGAACTGTGAAGGAGATGGTGCAAAGCCAAATTTTTTATGGTGCTTAGTGTGAGATCTCATCATGCACTTCTTTATGTATTTTTAAGAATCTCTTCGTTCCGCTTTTTCATCAACTTCCGCTTCAGAAATTAAGGACAAAAATGGACTCTTCCATGGAGAAACTGTACATATGCTTAGTATCTGGGGTATAAATGTTAGCTGTTTTAATTTTTTTTTAAGATTTTATTTATTTATTTGACAGAGACAGCAAGAGAGGGAACACAAGCAGGGGGAGTGGGAGAGGGAGAAGCAGGCTTCCCGCTGAGCAGGGAGCCCGATGCGGGGCTCGATCCCAGGACCCTGGGATCATGACCTGAACCTAAGGCAGACGCTTAACGACTGAGCCATCCAGGCGCCCCTTTAATTTTTTTAAATAGTCAGGATGGTTCAAAACTTTTTGCCTACTGAAGACAAAGTGACAAGAGCATCGAGAGTTACAATGCTGGTTCCCGTGACTGGGCTGCCGTTGCTTCTGGTGTCCACAGGAGAATGGTTTCTGCGGGGCACCCCACTGCCCACCTCCTCATCTTGTGGGGGGACAGACAGAGCTGATGCTGACATCCTGAAGATGAGAAAGAATTGTGTGTTCTCTAGAGACCTCAAAGCATTAAGGTCAGACTCTGACGCATGCAGAAGTTGGGGGAAGGCTTCTTTGCTCACTTCAGTGTTAACCTTTACCATATATGTCCCCAAGCAACACAGCAAGGGAACTCTCATTTTTCCACTTGTTGTCCCTACCTCTATTCCCAGAGAGCTGGCTCTGAGGCATAGAAGTGACCAGCACTAGGGGCACTCAGATCCTTCTCCCCCTTCCACTCAGGCTTTCTTCCTGGGTTAGGCTTGTCTGCTTTATGTCCCCTTCCCTTGGGCCATTCATCTCCCTCCTAGAAGGTGCTTTAGTCTCTCGGGCAGATGGGCTTGGGTGGGGGCTTACCCTCCGGTTCGTCCGACAGACTGCCTGCCCTCCGCAAGGCTCGCAGCTTCTGCCGGTTTTTTCCGGGACTCCAGCACCACTACCACCCCCATACCCCCGCCCACATGCCACAGCATGTATTTGTGAGATTCTTGTTCTAGCTGATAAATACAACTACTTAACGAAAACAGAAAACATTCCCAGTTATTCAGGATCCAAACAAATAAAGCTAAAATTTTACATTTTGTGTTTGTAAGCTGCTTTTTGCTATCACAAACTCTTCTGTTAACCTTCTGCTTGCCGTTTATTCTTTGCTGCATTCTGTTTCTCCTCACTCTGTTCAACTGCAAATACCCTCGTGGCATTAACCCCAGGTCCTCAAGCCCCTATGCTGGCCTGTCCCCTTTGAAACCTTACCTACTGCTTTGATTACCACTATGTGCTAATTAACCCATTCACTTTTGGTGGGTCACAAATTTTGACATTTTTGGGGTCCGTTCAGTAAATGTTCTTCAAGAGACTACTCTATGCCAAGCACTGCAGTCATGTGGATATGCCTCAGAGTATATCCTTGAGGGAGGCAGAAAAGGAAGCCCATCATGATGTAATGGTGACTTATGGCAGAATGTAAAAGGTGGGAATGGAGCATCTGTGGGGGTGACTCAACCTGGACAGTTAAAAAGGTCTGCTTGTGTTGACTCTTGTTTCTCCTTGGCTCAGTACTTATTCGTTCATCACCTTCTCCTGGTGACAGCCTGTGACCTTGGTTGAGCCAATTAGTGCACCCCATCCCACTTCCCACAGTAATAGGCCCAGGAATAGACATATGACCTAAGGTGGACCAACTGAAGACATTTCCCTGGAACTTTCCTTAGAGTTCTCTTTTCTCTCTGATCAAGAAGCACTCGCTTGCAACCATGTTGCTACCACATGAAGAAAGCCTGTCTGTAGGAGCAAGGAATGAAGCCATTATATTGGGAGACGGGGCAGGAGTCCAGGGTCCAGAGAGGGATCTGACGAGAGGTGAGTCATCCAACTGGGCCATGCCTGAGCCCTGCTCCATGGTGGTCCCCTCTGTTAATACATCCTTCTTTTCTGTTTCATTTGGTTGAGCTTTTAAGTTGGATAGGTTAGGATTTTAATCAATTGCAACTAAAAGAGGTGTGATTTAAATATTTTCTAAAGGAGATGATGCCAGAGTTTCATGTCAAAGGAGGAGGAGAGGAGCATGCCAGGAAGGAGAAGCACTTTGAGCAAAGGCTGCAGTAATAATGTAAACAGGAACAGTGGGGACGTTTCTGATGGGGAAGGGAAATCGGTTGAGAGGATGTGAGAGAAGTAGTCAAGCACAGGAGTTTGGAGTTTTACTCTGAAGACCATAATAAAATAATGCATTTTAGAATGATGGTTTGATGCCCATACTTAATAATACCCTACTGAACACTAGAAATACGCTAAGAGTGGATTTCAGGAACACTCATTACACGAAAAATAGTAACTGTGTGAACAGATGACCTGTTAATTAGTTTGACTATAATAATCATTTCACTATGGGTATGCATATCAAATCATCATTTTGTACACGTTCAATATGTACAGTTTTTACTAAAAAATATATTTTAACAAAAGAAATATGACTTGGGCACCCTAATCTTGTTTCACTCACAGTCATCTGGAGAATGATCGGGAGTGGGGCAAAACCAAAGGCAAGGAGAAAAGGTAAACATCTCTTGGGGCACTTGAGTCAGAAATGACAAAGCCCTGGATTAGGGTAGTGGCTCTGGGGACAGGGAAAGGGGTGGCTATAAGAGGGAATAAAGAGATAAAACTTCCAGGATGGGGTTACTGTGTAGATGTGGGCAGGTAAGGGACAGGGGTGGAGGCGCCCCTCGGCTAAGATGGGGAATGCAGGAGGCAGACAAGGTCTGGAGGAGGATGAGGCATTCACTTGGAGTGCCCAGGAACTTAAGCTACCCTTATGTCACTGCCAGATGAATCTTAATAAAATACTATTTTCAATATAGTTCTTCATCTGTGAAAAGGTTGTGCAGGGAGGATAGGTTTAGATTAGTTGATCTTTAAGATTTCTTCAAGTGAGTTTTTAAAAAAAGAATTGATTATATGTCACTGCCAAGGAATCCACACAAAAGGTTCAAATTCTAACCTCTCTTCCTGACTCTTAAGCCTTCCATTTTAATTTGGCCCCATGTGCCTCCCTAATCTTGTTTGTAGCTGCTTCCCATGCCATACTCTGCTCTAGGGAGAGCAGTACCTTCCATGCCCCTGAAGATGCTAAATTCACAATGCTCTCTATTCTGGAATGCCCTCTCCCATTTCTGTTTATCCGGTGGCTTAGCTCAGCTCATCCTCCTTCCTTTGGACTATACTCTGTTCTGTAGCCTTTGTGTATCTTTTCCAAACATCCACTTATACTCCACTGTTACTATGCAATGCAATCACTTAAACATATTCTCTATCATTTAGAGTCTTAATTATTTTACATATGTTAGTTTGCATAGTCTACTGAACCTAGTGCTTCTGAAAGATCTCTGGTGTCTGGAAAAGTGCTGGGTGAGTGGCAAAAGCATCATATAAACCAGTTATATGTGGTCTTGACCTCTGCTGGAATCCTGTCCCACTCCTACTTTGTCCAAATTCCATGAATACATCCTCTAAGTTGAAGTTTAAATTTTGTCTCATCTAAGCCCCAGACTGAATTAGTAGTCACTCTCTTATCATATATACATATATAAAATATGCAATACATATCACAGAGAAGACATTTCTGAGCATGTATAGGTATATATATTTGAATATATGAACATATTTCAGTCATATTATTTCTCAAATAATCTGAACCAGCAGCTCTAATAATACCTATAAGAGACAAACCTGTTCATTTTAATATCTTTAAACCACCACACCCAGTGCCATTACTACTTGACCCTTGGAAAGATTTTTGTGGACAAGAGGATCTCATATCCATATCCATGGAGTCCCATTGGCACATTGCAGCGTGAGGAGATGGCTGAGCTCGTCCAGGGAATAAGCCCATCAGCTGACAGAAGGCAGGTGATGAGATCTCTCACCAGATTAAAAAGGGAAGGGCAGCAACTCATTAGGAAACACAGAGATGTCTGCTTAATTACTTGAAAAATGTCTGAGCCAGTACATTTTATGACACCTGGAGGGTATAAACATGCCCATAAATTTAATTAATTTTCTTTCTTCTTTCATTGTACCTGTATGGCCTAAAGGAAAAGAAGTCTAATGAAAGTACAATGAGGCACTTCTGCTGGACTTCCACAATTCATTTGGGCAATATTCAGAAAATGAAATACTGAATTTCCCATCAGATTATGGGGAGAAATGTATTTGGAAAAATGCAGCCCAGCAGTGAAATTATACCCATGTCAAATTCTGATCAATGGTTCCCTCAGCTTTATTTCCAAAAAGAACTTAAATCTCTTTATAGATATATTAAAATATATTTAATACTTATAAATCTCTAAGTAGAAAATCAGCACTAGATATTATTGTTTTCCTGGAGGAAAGCATTATGTGAGAACTAGAAGGCTTATGGGTTGGTCAAACCCTTAGACCAAGTAATCCCATTTGTTCTCTATTGCGGTGGCATAACCCACACGTTTTTTTTTGTTTTGTTTTATTTTTTAAAGATTTTATTTATTTATTTGACACAGAGAAAGACAGCGAGAGAGGGAACACAAGCAGGGGGAGCGGGAGAGGGAGAAGCAGCCTTCCCGCGGAGCAGGGAGCCCAATGCGGGGCTCGATCCCAGGACCCTGAGATCATGACCTGAGCCGAAGGCAGTCGCTCAACCAACTGAGCCACCCAGGTGCCCCAACCCACACGTTTTTTGTTAAAAAATTTTAAATCTATGATATTGCTGTTTTATTAGTTATGAAGTCAGTAGTAAGGAGTATTTTTAAATACTCTTTGTGATAATGTGATATCACTTCATGAGTGCTGACTATTTGCCAGAGACTATACAAAGTCAGAGAACTTTGCATTAATTTTATCGTGAATCCTCATAACAACACTGCAAGGAAAGGATTATCCCTTTCAAAATGACTCCCAGAAAGATTAAGGGACTTACTCAAGGTCACATAGCTAGTAAGTGTTGAAATCTGGATTCAAACTCAGATCCTTTTGGCTCTAAAATCTGTGCTCATTTAATTTTGTTATGTGAACAGTAATGTTAAGCCACTTTTCTCCTTGTTAATTCAATGTCACTGAACGTATGAAAAGTCCATAGACATGTCTTGTTTTCTTAAAAGAAAATCTTGACATTATTGAGCTTTGAGTAGTGAATTATTCATTGAATCTTCTGGATTTAGCCCGAACAAGCTCCTTCCCAAGAATTTACAGAAGAAAACTCCAGCTGCGTATGATTCCACTTAATCTGAAATATATTTGCTTGTGTCCAGTAGTTTCTACAGAAAGCAGAAAAAGCCTTCTTAGCTTCTGTGGTATAGGGCAAAGGAGAAAGAAAACATTGCATATTGAGTACCAGCTCTGTGCCCCTTACATGCTTGGCATTTCGCATGTATTAACTCACTTGAAGTGAGTTACATGGGTAATGAAGGTGCCCATTCAGAGGCAATGCCCACTGGGAACACCCCAGGGCAATGCTCCCCTTTACCTTAAATTCTGCTGTTAAAAGCCATGGTGGTGAATGCCAAGCTTCACAGCAGAACATATTCCAGAGTGATTTGAAAATTGTTGGTAGATAAAAGTGAAATAAAATATTTTCATTTTAGCTGTTAAATTCCTTATTCTGTCATGAAATACTGTAGTTAGTGCTGTTTTCAGTTTTAATCTCTTGTAAACTCATTGACTGTTAATGTTTAGTGGGCTCATTAATTTGAATCGATCTGATTTTGCACAATCAAGCCCATTACACTTGTTTCAATTTTTTGCATCATGGCTCCAACATCTGGAAGCTATGAAAAGCACAACAGCTTGTCTAAAGAGACAGCCACAAGAAATCATGTTAAAGGACATATATTAAGACTTGGCTAACCATAGGCAATAAAGCTTCAGCCATGCTACATCTCAGACAGAAATACAGACTAAGGCCGGAGCATGTGTGGAAGGTAGTACCTAAAGCCGTACTTGGAAATTTCCCCCAAACAGATTCTTCGCTCAGTACGTGCTAAGCCCTCCCTTCCCTTCACCCTGCCTGGTTTATCCTCCTGGGCCACTTACTAAATTAGCTACGACTAGTTCCTCAGTGACATTTTGGACCCAATTAGGTGTAGCGGACAAATTCCTGTGGCAGAGTCAGAAATAACCTCAGTATTCAAGATTCTCAACCGTCATGCGTGCCTCAGTCTGACTCTATGCCTTTATGTTTTTTCTGATCATTATTCTTTGAAGAAGCTAGTAGACAAATAATTTTGCCTTTGAAAGTGGAACATTTTAAAAAGAGCCAGCCTGTGATTTTATGCCAGCCGTAGCAAGGGGGAATTAAAGGACCAAATTCATTCACAGTTTTGCATACATTTTAAACCTTGATTTAGATTAACAGATGTTTATGTTTCTTGCCATTTAAAATATATCCTTTATATATGATCCAGGGTTTTGTGCATATGCATGGCATAAAGGTAGAAAGAATGGTATTTGTGGTCAGACTCCCCCTGAGTCCTAGCCCCACCACTTGGCAGCTGTATGACCTTAGGCAAAGTTCTCCACCCTCTTAGCTTCCGTGTCCTCACTTGTCAGACTCTCTTAGCATTGTCGTGAACACTAAATGATTTTTTTAAAGATTTTATTTATATGAGAGAGAGAGCACAAGCGGGGGGAATGGCAGAGGGAGAGGGAGAAGCAGACTCTCCGCTGAACAGGGAGCCCAATGCGGGCTTGATCCCAAGACCCTGGGATTGTGACCTGAGCCGAAGGCAGATGCTTAACCAACTGAGCCACCTAGGCGCCCCAACATTAAATGATTTAAAGGATTTAGAGCAATGCTTGGCACAAGGTAAGTGCTGAATAAAATAAAATAATTATTATAACTATGCATTTTTTTTAGTTTTTTAATAGTATTCTTACTCATAACCAGGAACTATATTTCTTCTGTAGAAAAGAGAAAAATATGGAGAATGAGTAAAAACAGCATATATTTCCCTTACTTCTGCCAGTAAGAGGCAATTTATGTTACCATTTTGATCTGTTTTGTTCTAATCCGTTTTTAACTTAATTAAATTCTTCCACTTATTATCAATGTAATCTTGAGCAAATCACTTACCTTCTCTAAGCCTCAGTTACCTTGTCTGTAAAATGGAGATGGTTGTAGCATCTACTTCATAGGGCTATTGTGAGGATTAATTGAGGATTAATTCAGAGGAATGAGAAGAGCTCAATATATATTAGCTTTTATGATAAGGCTGTTCAGGGCTGTGATGGTCCATAGATGAATCCTGGATTACCCTGGGGTCCTAGCCCACAGGAAGGCCACAATCTTATGGGCAAGAGAAAAGGTTCTTTTCAAAACAAACAAGCAAACAAAAACCTGTAAAACAAAACTGATACATGCCCTAACAAAGGCACAGGTTAAGTGATGGATGATTCCAGCAGAGGTGGATCACCACTGTCTGGAAGGATCCAGGGTATCTCTGTGGTGAAGGTGACACATGTGCTGGGCTCCGAGGTATGCCTAATGTCTACCTATCAAAAATGCAAGGAAAGGGCTTTTGAGGTAGAGAGAACATTTAGAACAAAGAAAGCGTGGGAGGAATATACAGAGCATATAATTTATTTGGTTAGAACATAGGATGCATGAGGACTGGAGGTGGAAGGTAAAATCCAAATCATGTGCCTGATACTCAGCACAGTACCTGGCCCATGGCTGGCACCTGGAACTCTCTTGAACCCCTGTGCACTTGAACTTGTGCATACTGTCCGTCAGGTTCCCACTATGCTCTCCAGCCTCATCTCTCACCTTTCCTTCTCCTCTTCCCCTGACTCTACACCCCCACCCCCCACACACACACTAAGATCTAACTGTGCTAAACTTATTTCAGTTCCTACAACTTGCTGAGCTTTTTCTTGTGTCTCAAACCTTTATTCATGTAGTTGTATAAGCCCCGAATGTCCTTCTCCTCACCACTAACTCCTGTTCATTGTTCATCTTGGTTGATACCTCACCTCTTGCAAGAAGCTTTCTCGGACTGCTTATCATCCACCAAGTCTGGATCATGTCTCTCCTGGGTACTCCCATGGCAACCCGTATTTCCCACATGCTAACACTTCCTACATTTCATTTTATATGCCTGATTCTCTGCACCTGCCTCTTAACCACTCCAGAATGAAAGCTCTGGCAGAGTGAGGACTATATAACCTATTGGTTAAAAGTAGGGATTGAGAGGTACATGTAAACCTTCTTCTGAATCCCAGTACCTGCCATTTAGTACTTGAGTGACTTTGGACAAGTTACCTTATCTAGCCAGCTCTCAGCATCCTCATCTGTATAATGGAGATAATAACAAAGCCTGCTTTTAAGTCCTTAGCACAGGGCTTGTAACATAATAAAAATATCATAAGCACTCATCAAAACTTTGCTTGGTTGTGACAGTCATACCCCTAGAGTCCTTACACCATACACTACTAAGCGCATAATAAGTACGCCACATATTTTCAGATGATTGAAACAATGCCTGCGGAAATGAAGATGTCGGTGTGAGTAACTGAGGATTAAAAAACAAATTCTCAATTTTATCTTGACATGTGTGAGAACTTTTTGGGATAGAAAGATTTTATATGCCTGGATACATACCAATGTCACATTTTCCTGTATAGAAAAATAGCACTAACACGTATTGATTGCTTACCTCATGCCATGCTCTCTGCTAATTTGCTTTTAGCATCTAAATTAATTCCCACAGGAGGAGTAAGATATGGTTTATGTAGGTTATATACCTTGTTCAAGGGCTATCAGCTAGTAAAATGATCTAGCTGGAATTCAAACCCAGATCTGTTTACTTCCAAAGTCATGTTTGAACCCTTAATCCATGTTGTCTTAACCCCCCAAAAAGCTTGCACTGGTATATTTACATATTTTCACACAGAATTTATCACTGAACACAGGCAAGATTTATTTGTTTTCTAATCTGCACTCCATTTTCCTTTGTCCTGTTTATGGGGGCTTCTCACCTGCCTTTGACTGATCAGATGAATGTAAATATCTTTGTGATATCTGCTGATCCAAGAAATGCCCCAAGAACCCATTTCCAAAGTCAAGCTCTTATCCAGAATCTTGGGCCACTAAAGGAAATTGCTAAATCTTCCACTTTCATCCCATCTAAATCTTATGTTCTAGTTAAATGGCAAATTAGTATTTCCCTTGGGACAATCTTCTTAGAGGCATTCTCTGGGTATATGGACTGAAAGTAATAGTAGCAGTTGGAGCAGTAATCACTAACATTTATGAAACATTTACAATTTGCTGGATACTATACTAATTGGTAAATATGCATTATTTCATTTACTACTCACTATAGCCTTATAAGGGAAGTGACCATTATACAACAAATGAGAAACTGAGCCATAGTCTCAGAGCTAATGATTTGCAGAAGTGGGTCTCAAACTGGATTCTATCTGACATAAACATCCATACTTTTAAGTACTATAGATTTCTCCTCAGTTGTAAAATGTGAACTAAGATGAGGTTTAATTTCTCATTCTTCCTGCATAATTAAATGAACACCCTGTAATCGTGCAGCTTCTGTTAAATACCACGCAGTACCTCAGAAGAAAAAGCAGACAGTAATCCAGTAGGGAGCACTTATATCTGCAGCATTCCAGGCAGGAAAACTGAATCAAATCCCATTTAGTAAAATCTTTTGGGACCAACAAATGTCTGACCACAGAAGCTTCCCAAATAGCTGCTTCTCAGGGGACTTTGCTCCACGATCCTCTTGATGAATTCTCTGTGTGGTGATGCTGCAGAGAGGATGAAACAGTCTAAATATCCAGGAAACTGAGATTCATTACATTGGAAATGATATCCTAAATCACCAGCTTTAGAAATCAGTGACCAGGGCACGTGAGGGTCTATATAAACATCAGTTTTCTGGAAGATATGTTCCTTAGGTCTTTGCAAACATTTGACCGCAGTCCTTTTCAGGGAGAGCAACCCCCCAGAATGTGAGCCTTGGTTTACAGTTTTATATCCTCAAACCCGGACTTGTCAGAGCTTTAGGTAAGGTTTGTTGCCGTGTCAGACTGAAGCACATTAACAATGGATACTTAGCATCTTTCCACCATAATAGGCCAGTGATATTAGGGTAAATTATTTAGCCTATAGGAACAGGGAGAAGTTAACTGGCCCATGAGAGGATCAAATCCATAACTTTGTTCTCTAATAAAAGCGTCTTAAAACAACCGAACTAACATTTTCAGAATGTGGATATAAATAATGCCTTTCTTCTGCAAGTAGTCATTAAAATTTCCCTCCCTATTCCTTCACAAGAGGATTCTCTTCTCCATTCTAAGGGTCACTACTTAATCTGATGCAATTCCAAATTGATTCTTCCAGGATTTTATCTCCAGCTCATTCTCCCTCTGCCTTGTCTAAAAGCTACAGAAATGTTCTCTAACGTTAAAAAATAAAAAAGTAAGTAAATAAAGCCCTTCTTTTAGTCCCCTTACCTCAGAGATACCAACCTTTCTCACTCATTACACTATTCAACAGCAATGTTCATTATTTTATTTTTGTTATAAAACCAATGTGTTAAAGCAAAAGGATGAAATTATCACCATACTGCAACTAGTTAGCTATAATCTATGTATTATTTTAGAATATATTCCTTGATCCCTTATCCGTGTGTACAGAAATATTTTTAAACAAAAAATAGGGTCTGGGCGCCTGGGTGGCTCAGTCAGTTAAGCATCAGCCTTCACGAAGATCAGGTCATGATCTTGGGGTCCTGGGATCAAGCCCACATCAGGCTCCCTGCTCAACAGGAAGCTCACTTCTCCCTCTCCCTACCGCTCCCCCTGCTTGTGCTCGCTCTCTCCCTCTTTGTCAAATAAATAAATAAAATCTCAAAAAAAATAGGGTCATGGTGATTTATACTATATTTTACTTAAAAACATATAATAATCTTTTTCCGTGTCATTAAATATTCTTATATTCTTGAAACAGTAAGGGACACTCATTACCCTACTCTCAAACCCCTCACTGTGGGCCCCGTACAGTTCTAAGCACCTGGCAAGTAATGTCTGAGACAAACTTCACATTAATGCTATCGGAAAGACAAATATCATATGTACCTTATAGGCAAAGAAACTGAGACTCAGAGACATAAAGTATCTTGCCCAAAGTTATACAGCTTGCAAGAGAAGGCAGAATTTGAACTGGAGTCTGTTGTCTTTAAAGCCACTTTTTATCCAGTGTTAATGCTGTAGGATATGCAAATGTAATATATTATGACTATATTGTAGAACAACAACAGAACCCCCGTGATGTCCTGGTGAACTCTGTGAGTCTCAACTTGACTGAATTGATCACAGATGTTAAATGCTAAATGTGATGCACTGTTTTAGGTCTTTCCCCCCGCCCGCCGCTAGTCAAATACAATCATTAACACAGTCAGGAAGTAAAATGTTGCATCTGAGATAAATGCCATGTTCGTGTTCCTTTTTTTTTTTTTTTTCCCCATCTCTCTTTGTGGAAGAGACGAATTTTGTCACTTATGTGACAAAAGTTTTATTTCTCAGGAATAAGACACGGGTAGATTCACATGCCTGCAGGCCAGTTGTGTGCTGATGTGGAGCTCAGCACCCAGCAGACACACAAATGACGATTTCCTCCCCAACTCTGTTTCTAGTAACCTTACTTTCCTTATCACCTAAAGCGGTTTCTCCAGGCTTCATCAGCCTAATGGTGGAGTAAGTGTTGGGACCCTGGTAACAAACAGTATTTCTCCGTGTATCTGCCCATTCATTATTGTGAGTCCTCCATCCCTATGTGAAGATCTCTCAGTTATTCCAAGGAGATTTGCTCACAGTCTCCTCTCATACCGAAGCCTGCCAACTGGTTTCCTCCTTGCATGCTCAGACTTCCGGAAGCCAAGGCTCTGTGGAGGCCCAGGATGTCTCTGAGGCTGCCTCCATTCTTGGGGCTTCCAAGCAAACATTGGATTCTTAAGAGGACTGCGGGGCCCAGCAACTGAGAAGCACCAGTGGTTTCCTGTGTTCTCTGGAATTACTGAAGTCTCAAAACTACTTCCATATGTTTTTGGTAATGGAGGAAACCCAGTTCTCCACTTGAAGATTTTGCTCCATAAACTGTAGTAGATCAGAGTAGGTAGGGGTGTGGGGCCAGACTCCCCCCTCCCATGGGTCTGAGTTTCAGCCCTTCTGTCAAGTTGTAGTGTGACTGTGGGCAGTGACTTGATCTCTCTCTGCCTGGGTTTCTTCATCTGGGTTTCGTTCTTCTTCACTTCATAAAGTGGGGCTAACAACTGTCCTTACCTCACGGGGTTTACTAGTCTAGAGAGAGGGCTCAGTATGTGTGGGCCACTGGTACTATTATGTTCAAACTGGCTTAGGCTTCCAGAATAGTGCAGAGACTTAATCTGCTGTTTCACTTTGTACGGGCAGCCCCTCTCCCCAGGACTCAGCATGAGCTTCAAGATGCTATGAGTAGTAAGCACTTGGCTTTATTCAGAAATGCCCTGCTTTCCAACTCTGTGGCACTAACCTTAAATTATGTTTGTGTGTCTTACTACTCCTTCCTTAGGATTCTCCCTTGCTAACTAGCTCCCCAGTTCCCTTAAGCATATCAGTCTTATTGAGACCGTTCCCGCAGGCATCCAGATAGACCAAGGTAAGTCTGTATTTTTTAATTCTTGGCTAAAGTTACTTTTGGTTCAAGTGGGAAACAAGCATTCTCTCTCCCCACTCTCATATACAAGCAAGGACTTACATTGTTTCAGCATCAGAAACCTTCCATTATAATTTGCTTATGAAACCAACTTTGTATCGTTGACTTCTTTTAAGATTGATTGACTGATTGATTTGAGAGAGAGAGGGAATGAGAGAGCGGGTGGGGGAGGGCAGAGGCAGAGGGAGAGAGAATGTCAAGCGGACTCTGTGCTCAGCACCGAGCCCAACTCGGGGTTCGATCTCACCACACCGAGACATGACCCCAGCCAAAACCAAGAGTTGGACGCTCAACTGACTGAACCACCCAGACACCCCTTGATTTCTTTAATCTCTTTCAAAGATACTTTGTCACTGGAGTTTCAACAGAACATCATTGTGAGATGGTAGTCTCTTACAGGGAACCTCCCAAATAATCTTTCAATGTCATTAATTGGTTCTTGAATTACCTGAGGCCAGAATTCAAGACTAATGAAAACATTTACTTCAGTAGTTTATTAAGGAACACTTATTTATATGACTTCTAGATAGTAGATCATCTATGCTTCTTTTGTTCTTATTCAATTACAGGTAATCCACATTAGCTAATCTTGCTTCCACTTTAAAAGATTTAATTTTTAATTTTTTTTTTCTTGCTAGATAAAACTTGATCACAAGGATTCTTTTCTAAGGGTAAAGTTGAAGCAACACCTTCAGGACAAAAACAACATTAACCCCTTCACCAATAATTCATTTGAACCTAGGTATCAATCTCTTTCCCTTCTCTCTTTCTTGCTTTCTTGATCTTTCTTAAGATTGAGAAAGCACTGTTTCAGTGCTTGCTTTTTACATACTAGGAAATTTCAAATCTGAGATCAGACTCCATTGTTATCTTGTGAACTATAAAATCTATTTATACAATCTCTTTTGACTAACACATCAGTGAAAATTCCCATCTCAGTTATAGTAAGCTCCTTGCATGTTTACAGAAAATCTAACACTCCTGTGAAAATATGGCTATAATTTCCATGTTAAGTTATCCCAGACATTGGGAGCCAGCACAATTTCTTAGAAGCTGAGACGCAACAATAATAATAATAATAATTACTGAGTGACTACTACCTGCACCCCACCGGGCTAAGTAGTTTACAATAACCTCACAGTAAACTAATGAGGCAGGTAGTATTATTATTCCAGTTTTATAGATAAGAAAACTGAGGCCTAAGGAAGTTAAATATGGCACTGGCGTGGCTTCATATCCAGATATTAATAGCGTTTTCTAATCCTGATGGGGCTGTGAGGCATAGAACGACTGAAAACATCACTGTCGTGAGGAGTCTCATTTGGTGTCATGGGTACATAAACATAGTGGCCAGACTACATTGTAATGAATGAGGTCATGTGCCCTGGTCAGCCCACCAGGCACAGAAGCATTGCTTCCCAGGGGCCTATCCAGTCTCATGATATACAAGTAACCACTCTGAGTGGAGCAAGGACCTCCTCCTAAGCAGGACATTGGTGAAAAATGCCTTGAGGATGCAGTGAAACCAAACCTCAGACTGGCTTTA
This sequence comes from Halichoerus grypus, assembly GCF_964656455.1. Lineage (NCBI taxonomy): Eukaryota > Metazoa > Chordata > Mammalia > Carnivora > Phocidae > Halichoerus > Halichoerus grypus. Next base: position 99,309,808 of record NC_135716.1, on the reverse strand, counting down.
CACTAGATGAAAGGAAGAAAAGCTGCACAACCAGCCTTGCAAGGGACCGGACAGATTGGAACTGCTCCTACTGAGCAAAGACTTCAGGTTGGCAGCAAGTCTAGGAAGTGGAAACGTTACAAACGAAGAAGGGCTCTCTGGATGGCAGCCCCATTTTAGATGAGCAGTCCCACCACTAACTGATTGAAGGAGAATCAGTTCTGTGCTCAATAAGAGCATGTCCTCAGTTGATCCAGGGTCGGCCTTTTTCAGCCACATCTGTAGACACTTGATGTCATTTTCTCATCAAGTATGCTTTCTTGGAAAATAAAAGATAGCGAGCAATACAAAAGCTGGAATGAAAGGATTCCTCTGCTGGCCCCGCAGGCTCTTAATCCTGCCTGTCCAGAGCGACTTATTTATACTGCAGGAACTTATGATGTGTTTAGTACATTGCAAAGTTGTTTTCATTTATTTTTAAATGAGAACTTCTGAAAAGGATTCTGCTCTGAAGGAAGAAACAATTGGAAAAAGGCTTAGAGGTGGAGATACTGGTGTGTTAGTCTGCTCTGTGGGGAGCGGGGAAGCTGAGCCCTGTAATATCTTACCCTCCCTTCCATTTCTAAAAAGTTTGTTCTGCCATGACAGTGTGCAGACACTTTTCAAGATTTCTTTTTTTTTTTTTTTTTGGCTTAAAAATATTCTTTTTAGAATCCCAAGTGATTCCTTCACTTAAGTCATATTGTTGTGTATTTCTCCATTTACTGTGAATTCTATTGGAAATGATGACGATCCTCTGAGAGGGGGCTGGAAAAAAAAAATTCAGTTTCTTTCTTAGAGGAAGGAAATGCATTTTTCCCTTGGAGCTGCTCTGTTCTGCAGACCCACGGGAATATGTTAATGACCCTGAAAAGTGAATCTGTTTCTAAAGAAACACTGTTCTGTGGTCTCTGGGAATTTGGTTTATTTACAAAAATGGCAAGACTAGTCCTAGAATTCATCCCTAAGACCAAATATGGAATATAAATTAAGGAAACTGAGAATGAAATATATGTGATAATACCAGTCCTAATCCCAATATGTATAGTTTCTTATTCTTCTTATTGTTTGCTGGATTATTATACCTGCTTATTGTACTAGTTTTATAAGCCCTTATAAAATAAGTTATGAAAGCTCAAATCCTTAAGAAATAGTGACATCACAAAACATTTTTACTTCTGGACATCCCTAAGTCTCACAATGCTATAAGGTGCCAGTATTACTACAGGAAAAAAGAGAACTGTGGTGCCCTTAATTTTAGGTTCCGGTCAGTCCCTGAGGGAAAGTCCTAGAAAGTCTGCAGTCCTTGCAGGATTTGCTTCATGTGGAAGACCAGAGAGGGCTCTAGGAGAATGAGTAGGCTGAAGAGTGGGTACCGGGCAGCTGGAGGCTGGATATTTTTAGGATTCAGGAATGATGGAGTCAGTAGAGTAGAACTGAGTCCTGACTCTGTACTGTACGTATTAGCTAAACAAATGCTCTCAAATTCTGTGTCCTCACTTTTTTTTTTCCTTTTTATTTTTGCCTTGGGCGTGTTTCTTTATATTTAAAATGGGGATATTAGTAATAATATCCTGTTATTATATTACGTAATTATGTAATAACATTATTATTAATAAAAATGGATGAATTTTTGTGATCCTCAAATCGTATATTTTACAAGAATGTGTTTTTTAAACTATATCAGAGAAATGAGTTATTATTTCTAGGTCTGCCAAAAACTGAACACATATTAGTTTATGTGCAGAGTCTAGAAATGTAGAGTAGTTGACATTTAACTCACTAGTTGGCCTTGGTAGATAACGCAGCATCATGGTACAATTATTAATCAATTTTAAGGATCAGTGAATTTAGCTTTCCTTATACCATATAAGATGCTTCCTAGCATGGATAGCTTTTAATGAGTTATCCATGATGAAAGAGGTATTGCGGTTGAGTAGGAACGTTGGAGTCACTAGAGTTTGGACTTTGGGGTCAAATAAAGATAGATGTGAAGCCAGATTTTGGTAATTATTGAATGTATAACAAAGTACTTGATCCTCAGAACCTCAATTTCCTCACCTGTAGAACAAAGGTAAATATCCCTATCCTCCAGACTTTTTAAAGAGATAATGCACATAAACTACCTGTAGAATAAAAGATATATACAATGACGATGATGGCCATGATGATGACCATAAAAGTTCATTCTACTTAGTAAGCTGGGATGCTGGCATAAACAAGCAGAGGTGCCCACCACTACATCCACTGGCAGCCTCTTTGTTCTGGATATGCCCTTCCAGGAAGTCTTGGAATGCAAAGGTCAAGTGGACAGGCTTTTGGCTTAGGCAGCTTAACTTCAGCTCCTGATTGCCATTTACTACTGGTAAATGATGGTTAATTCAGGTGAGTTATTTATGTTGAATACATTTCTGTGCATCTTTACAACAGATTGCATACTTTTTTCTAGGACTATTTATTGTATCTTGAGGCTAATTCATTTCAAATGGCTAAACATTAACTCCTTGTGATATTAGTTTACTAAGTTATCATATATTACCAAATTAATTACAATTCTGAGAGCTTCACCTCTTGCCTTACACAGAAGGACAGGTGAATAAATAGATTAACCTCTGGGTGGTACCTGGCCAGTTTAGGTCAAATTTCCAATATCTGTTAGTTGGTCCTCAATGACATCTGTTTCTTCTTCACCATTTTGTATACTGATAGGCCATGGAAGGCACACCATTGCTAAAGAGGATGAGATGAAATTAATATAAGGCTGTAGTAGAAGAAACACATTTGGTCCAGAGATTGACTCCTCCATTAGGAAGTCTTAATAGAACTCAGTCTAAAGACTCACCAGGCATTTCCCATATATCTGTGGGTAATTTGTACTTTGGACAGTTTTCCTATAGAAGGAAAGAATAAAGGCCTCTTGATTCAGAAACTCTGGATAACAGCCTGATATTGTGAGAACATTCAACAGATCGAATTTCAGGATTAGTCTCATCTGGTCTTTACTGCCATTAAGTCAAGGTGAATGGAATAAAAAGTCTACCATATGTAAGCTTCTTCGTTTCTTAGCTACTAAAACATTTTAAGATCAGAACCCTTTTACTATATCTTTTCAAGTGAAGCCAAGTACAGTTCCAGGAAAACATATAAAGGATACTTAATGTAGAACAGAGTTCTTTATAGGTGAAAAAAAATTCAACAAAATGTTGGCTGTACCCTAGTCTTAGAGAAACCCCTGAATGATCTGCTGAAACTAGGTCTCTGCCTATTGTCTCCTACTTCTGTGGAAACCAGAAGCTCTGGATCTTGTGCTTTCCCTGGTTTCTCCCTTTTCTTTTAATAAATATTCTTTGTATTCCCTCACCCACTAATCAGTGTCACCATGTGCCTATATTGCTAACAGTTTAAAGAGAGCAGTTCCTTTGAAAATATAATCTCCTTTTAAATGCATCATCATTTTGAAGTGGTCTCATAAATTTTGTTGCTGATTTGGGATCTTAAACGGTATATTTATTTATATTAAAGTCTGCCTGCTGTGTTCATCTTGAAGATATTATATTTGTATAGTTAACAGAAGTGATGAGCCAAATTTAATTTTCTTTCTACTCTAGAATGCTTTGCATCTTGTAATCACCATTGATTGCCTACTTACTAGTCAGAATCAATAAAAGGAGTAGATGTAAAATTGCCCAATCTCATGTTTTATAATATAATAGTCTAGTCAAAATGGAGGGTACTAATAGCATTCAGCTGCATAGACATTATCTGATAATGACAGTGTGTATAGCTCAGATTACAGAGGAACAAATTAAGGTTGGAAGCTCAAATATTGGACTTTATTTTATTTAGGATGAAGTTTATGCACAAACCCATCAGAATATGTGTTTTTACTGTTTTATGGATAATAATATAATTTTTATTAACTTTTTATCATTTTAATTGCATTTCCTTTCTGGGACCACTAAAACTGTTTTACCTTTGTCTCAAGATTGTCTCTGATATGACTGATGAATTTGCCTAAAATCCATCAATATGAGATTATGAAAACATTAAAGCATATAGACCTGTGCTGAGAATAACAGCTTTCAATTTCAGGTTTGTGTAAATCAGCAAAACCTTGGAGATAAAAGATAAGAAATATTACCAGGCAATTAGAGACTTAGTCAACTACTTTTTAAGCATTTGCATTTCCTTATTTATTTTGCTTTATAGGTCCCAGAAAAATACTTCATTGAGCTTAAATATTTCTAAAATGATTGTTGTTTTATATGAAGTCTATTAAACTTTGGTATCCCACTAAAAGTAGCCTTTGGATCATTTAATGGCATTCAAAATTTTAGGTCCTTAAGCAAGCATCCTTGATTATGATTTTGAAAAAGAATTGTGATGGGTATAATTTCAAAGCCCATCAAAAAGGAGTCATACTGAGAAAATCAATTTTAACAATTGATAAAATACATCCTCTATTGGAAAAGAAATGTGCTTACGGCATTTTGGAAAACATTAAGCATGGTAGTCAAGTTCTTTTAGTGTGTTCCCTGACAATCATAGTCTTACTATTTCCTACATCTAGAAGTAAGAATTCCTCCTCAGACAGCTTTCAAATACACTGGTTAAGGAGGGTACTCATTTGTAGATTGTGATTACAGATTAATTACAATTGTCTGTTGCCTAGTCCTAGGACTATTAATGCATATGAGCACTGGGTTTTTGACATTTTTCCCATTCTTTTGCTCCCTTTTATATTAAGTTATACTCACTGGAAGCCACCTAAATGAGAACCACCTTTCCATCTCACATGCTTATCTTCACTAGTGTGTATTCTGAAGAAGTACAGGATTTTTGTTTCAGAGTTAGAGGTGCATTAGATCAAAGGGCAAAGAACTACTTGTGCTAATTTTTGCCTGTGTTGTTCTGTCACTCTATACTCTGGAGAAAGGCCTTTTAGGTAATTGATGTTTACCTTTATATGGGATAAAAGTTTGTAATAGAGAAGGAATAACTTATAAATTTAATAACATAATGAAATAATAGTCCAGGGATGTTAAGAGATGCTCAAGAAAGCCTTTTTGCTTTTTTTTTTAGACATATAGAGTCAATGAAAATCATATTTAATGCTTTTTGAGTTCTTACTCAGTTCTAAATGCTGTATGTGTTACATCTTTTGATCCGTGGTGCTATTCCATAAAGTAGGTTCTACTTCCACCCTGTTGTACAGACAAGAAAACTGGTATGCAGAAAGGTTAAGTAACATGCCTAAGGTGATATAACTGAAAATGACAGAGGAAATATTTGAATCTCTCCTCTATCTACACTTAATAGCACACTAACTCCCAGGGAAGCCCAAGGTCAGCTGGCCCCCATAGACAAAACACTGATAGTCAGGAATTACTATCTTCCATTGGATAAAAGCTAATGATTAAAATGAGGACACTGCTGCTGAACCCACAGCTTCCAAATTTGTCAGTACTGAAACTGCTCATGCAGAATCAAGTCTCACACGTGGGACAAAGAGGCAGGACGCAGGAAGGTGGGGCAGGGCCTCCAGCAAAGGATCATGGATAAGCACAAAGTGAAAGCTGCCCTTGGGAAATAACAGCAGCTAACTTTTATTGAGCAATTCTGTGTGCTAGACCCAACGCAATGCAATGCCTTATTTAATGTTAGCTTCTTATAATTATTCCAGTTTTATCAGTGTAGCAACTGGGGTTTGAAATGGTAGGCAATTTCCCAGGGTTGCACAGCTGCTGAAAGACAATAGCAGAACTCAAACCCAGTTTGTCTGAATTCAAAGGGCTTTGCTCTAGGACTTCTGATTTAACCCTGACATGTAAAGACTTTAAAGTCATCACTTCTGTCCTTACAAGAAAAATTTGGACAAAGTGAAAATCAATGGGTTTCCTTGGACCCATAAGAGATGAAGTTATAAGGCAGATTGTTACCCCCAAATTGAGAAAGCCTCATTCAGAGAGAAACACTTAAGATCTGCATACCTGCAGCAGAAGCCAGTGGAGCCATAAACTGGTGGGAACACTTAAATGATAATTTTGATGAATTACTGTATGCTGACTATGGCTGGCATGAGTGTGAGAAATCCTGGGGAACCTCAATCTCAAAAAGTCCCCCACAGATCCAATAGACTTTACCTCCAGAAATCCCATGGGACTCTCATAGTGAACATTCCATCATTGCTTTGGCAGGGTGTAATTGTTGTGAATATGCCCAGAGCTTTCTCCATAACGGTGGCTCTTATCTGTGGCTCAGCTAAGGAAAGGGCATTCTTCCCATTCCAGACCCTTCTAGCCTTCCAGTCTTGCCTAAGGGATGGCGGGAGGTTGTTCACCAGGGTCAAGTTTTCAAAGAATTATGTTGGGAGCACTGCAACCAAGGTAGGATGTAGGGAAAGGGGGAGAAAATAAGCTATGCCACTAGGGTAACACCACAGCCCAAGTGGGAAGGACCCACTAAAGCACTGAGATGTAATTGAGAACACTCCCCCTCCTCCATACCTTGCCACCACACCAACCAGTATAATAACTGTGAATTGCAAATGAAAAAACTGCAAGAGAGACTCCCAAAGTCAAGAGGGAACACAAGAATAAGGACACTCATATATATTTTACCCGCATGCACACACCTATAGAAAACATTAAACACAGACCAACTTCTAGCCAAATTAACATAAATCCTCTCACTGAAGATTGATTTATATCAGTTCTTCTTTTTGATACAGCATATCCAACTTTCAGCAACAAAATTACAAGGTATGCCAAAAAGCAAGAACAAACAGTCTGAAGAGACAATGTAGTCGTCAGAACCAGACTCAGATATGACACAGATGCTAGAATTATTAGAAGAGGAATTTAAAATAACTATGATTAATATATGGAGTGCTCTAATCGAAAGACTATACAACATACAAAAACAGATGATAGAAGAGGCAGAACAATGCCCTCCTTTTATGCCAAGGTGTCTACATCCTCATCCCCAGAAGCTATGAATATATTATCTTAAATGTCAAAAGGAATTTCGAAGATGTCATTAAGTCAAGGGCCTTGAAATAGATTATCCCAGTTTATCCAGGTAGGCCCAATATGATCGGAAGGGTCCTTAAAGGTGGAAGAGGGAGGCAAAAGAGGAAATCAGAGTGATGCCGTGTGAGAAGGACTCAATCGCCACTGCTAATTTTAAAGATGGATGAAGGAGGCGATGACCCAAGGAATGCAGGCAGCTTCTAGAAGCTGGAAAAGGCAAGGAAAGGGATTATTCTCTTGACCCTCCAGAAGATAATACAGCATTTCCTGCATCTTGATTTTAGCCCAGCGTGACCTCTCTTACACTTCTCACTTACAGAAGTGCACAGTCATAAATCTGTGTTGTTTTTAGTAACAAAGTTTGATATACTTTGTTAAAGCAACCATGGAATACTAATGCAGATGGGTAATGTAAGCAGAGGGATGGAAACTGTTTTAAAAAAGAATCAAAGGAAAGACTGGAAATAAAAAAAAACACTGTACCCTAGGTGAAGAATGCTTTTGATGGGCTCATATTAGATTTGACACAGCTGAGGAATCAGCGAGCTTGAAGATAGATCAATAAAACCCTCCCAAACTGAAATGCAAAGAACTAAAAAAGAATTAATTTAAAAAAAGAATTAACAAACCAAACCAAACAAATAAAAAACAGAACAGACCAGGAACTGTGAGACCCTTTCACAAGGTGCAAGACACCCATAATTGGAATGCCAGAAGGAGAAGGAAAAGATCAAAAGAAATATTTGAAGTCATAATGGCTGTGCATGTTCCAAAATTATTGACACACAATTGACCCAGGAATCTGAGAACACCAAGTAGAACAAATACCAAACACACACATACCTAGGCATATCTTGTTCAAACTGCAATAAATCAAAGACAGAAAATCATGAAAAAAGGCAAGGAGGATAGATACTTTCCCTCTACTTATAGGGGAACAAGGAGCAAGAATTACAGTGGTTTCCCGATCAGAAATCATGCAAGCCAGAAGAGTGTGGAGTGAAATAGTTAGGGTTGAAAGAAAAAGAAAATCCACCAACCTAGAATTCTGTCTCCTCCAAAAGTATCTTTCAAAAGTAAAGGAGAAATTGACACTTTCTCAGACAAACAAAAACTGAGAGAATTTATCACCAACTGATTTGCCCTGCAGGATATATAAAAGAAGGTCTTCAGGCAGGAGGAGAATGATACAGGTCAGAAGCTTCATTCTACATAAAAAAAAGCCAGGGCCTTGAAGAATGAATCAATAAAGGTAAAATAAAGATTTTTAGTTCTTATTCTTAATATAAAAGATAACTTTAGGGTAGTAATAGTAAGAATGTTTTAAGTGTATTAAGTGATGATTGTGTAGGGAATCAGTGAAATGAAGATAGCAGTGTCACCAGGGATAAGAGGGAGGAATTGGGAAAACTGTTGTAAGGTGGGTACCACACTACGTATGAAGCTAGGTATACACAGTGTTATTTGAAGATAGACTTATTGTAAACAGAAGCACAACACTAGAAAGAAAATTTAAAGCAAGTATAACTAATATGCTAGGAGGATAGAAAATAGAAAAAGATGGAATGAAGAAGTATGAGGCAAGATTAAAGGTATGTTCTAATCATGTTAGTGATGTCTCTGCTTTACTTTGCCTAAAAACTCAAAATTAAGGCAGAGCTAAGATTCTGAGCTCAATCAAATATAAACTTTTTAAAAGAGGACTAGGCAAATATACTCATATCTTTTAACCATGATTAGTAAGGCAAAGTCCAAAAAGTAGGTGCTTAATAAATATGTACTGAATGAAGTCTGACATAGGGTTCGCAACCAGATAGGCAGACAGACTAAGACATTCAAGCTATTAAAGATTTGGGCAAAGAGTCAGAAACCAGGGCACTGAAAGCACAGAAAATAGAGTAAAGCATACAAATGACAATCCAGACAGTTGGGGCTTGAAGAACCTAGTCAGATTGTAATTGGAACAAAAGAAGTGTTCTGGAAGCCCTGTATTGTCATTTAGGTTCAAAAGATGATTTATAATGCTATGTTCCAGGCACTGTTTTGTATTAGGGATAAAAAGATGAATACGTATGGTCCATACACTTAGGAAGCTATAGTCAAGCTATAGTCAAGCAATGACGAACTATCATCTCAGTTCATTTATTCATTCACCACATGTTTTTGGAGTACCTACTCTACATCAGGTAATGTAATAATTGCCAGAATGAAGTGTAGAAAATGTTATAAAATCATAAGTGAGAAGGCAAACAGTCATGTCTAAGATTGTGAAGGAAAGCTCCATGAGATTTAGGACTAGAAGGAGGAATAGACCATGTCAGATAAGAACCTGAGCAGGCAAGATGAATGGCAGACATGGAGCATTAGCAATTTCTGGCTTAGCAAATTATATGAATGTTTCATACTCTGTCTCAAATCAGTCCCAAGGATTATGTAGCTCGGGGCCCAAGGGCCAGATCAGACAATAAGAAACACTAGATCAGAATAGAAATGAAAGAGTAGGACAGGTCCTGACATCTCATTTTGAGTTTAAATACCATGACCTACTCATGTTGATACTACCATTTTGAAAAAATTAACACCTGAGATGGAAACAATTTAACATTCTTGATCCTGGAATTAGAAGTCTGTTCTGTGGAGGATCATTAATTCTTGGCCAGGCAATGAGCCCGATCCTTCTGAAAGCCACAGTGACGACAGATAAACAATCCCTCAGTTGTGTAGAATGAAATTCAACCAAATGAGAGTTCATCATCTGTTATCAGGTCCATCAGACCAGAGACTAAAATGGGTGTGTGACCTTCAGAGCTTGGTGTTTCATAGGACTAGAGAGAGAGAGTGAGAGAGTCCACCAATGATCTGGTGATCAGGGTGGGTTAGAGTTGAGATGGGAGGAACACTCTAGATTCAGACCTGTTTATTTATTTAGACCTACTTAAGGGACAGATGGGTAAAGGGCAAAAATTATATTTGATTTTGTGGAGGGAGAGCTCAATATGAGGGGAATCATAAGGGAAACTGAGTCCAGCCCATGTAACGCTAGGCTTTCTAGAACTGTGCTGTCCAAAAACATGGTCACTAGCTTTTTATTTTTATTTTTATTTATTTATTTTTTTTTAAGATTTTATTTATTTATTTGACAGAGACAGAGACAGCGAGAGCAGGAACACAAGCAGGGGGAGTGGGAGAGGGAGAAACAGGCTTCCCGCTGAGCAGGGAGCCCGATGTGGGACTCGATCCCAGATCTCTGGGATCGTGACCTGAGCCGAAGGCAGACGCTTAACGACTGAGCCACCCAGGTGCCCGGTCACTAGCTTTTTAAATTTAAATTTGAGTTAATTGAAATCACATTAAATTACTGAATCACTATATTGTAGAGCTGAAACTAATATACTGTATGTTAACTATCTGGAATTAAAATTAAAAACAATAAAATTTTTTAAAAGTTACATAAAATTAAATACTCAGGTTCTCAGTTGTACTAGTCACATTTCAAGTGCTCGATAGTTTTATGTGTCTAGTGACTACCATGTTGAACAGCACAGAAAAATCGAACATTTCCTTCAACGCAGGAAGTTCTTTAGATAGTAGTGTTCTAAAGTGTGTGGGATGTAATGGTACAACAGAGAAATGCAGTTTATTGTCTTCGAGAAACAACTACAAAACAGCTTTTAAAAATTTTTTTTATTTTGGTAGTGAGGAGTAAAGCTTGGTAAAGCTCTTACAGCATGATTATCCAGCTTTGCTAACAAATATCTGTAAGGGTATTTGCCCCTTTTAAGTGGAATGAAATCTCCTGTTTTTTACAGATGAGGAAATTTAGTCAAGTTACTTCACACTAGAATGGCAGAATCAGGAGTTGAAGTCATGATGCTTAACTCCAAAGATTATTCACTTGACCTTTGGACTCCAATAGAGCCCGAAGGCCACTTCCAGGACTGAGAGGCCACCCTTGGGCATGGGGGTAGGTACCTCTGGTTGATCACGGCCAGCATCTGAGCTTAGTAGGGAAGGTATCCACTCTGCTTGGGCACCAGTTAGATAATTTTGTAATATCACTTTTACCAAAAAAATGTGGGCATTCACGTCACCTTCTTGATCTTTGCAAAATGTTACATGCATTAATGCTTTTCATTAATACCCAGGGAAACATTTGGTTCTCATGAATCTAATTTGCTTTTCATTGTTCGGTGAGTGCAAAAAGGTAAGAAAACTCTCTATATACAATATAAAAACAGTTTATTTCCCCAATAACTGAAACTGATGCATGTTTGGCCAATTAAAATATGTTTAAAAAATAAATTTACTACCATACACTGGGAAAATTCCTCAATTTCTCACTTATTTAGAAATTATGTGAAGTGCCTTCATTGTCCCCTGCCCCCTGTGTTTTTAGTTTCTTCTCTGGGGAGATAAGAAGTTCAAAATAAATATCCTTAAAGTCACTTTGGGTTTTTTGGTGGTGGTGTTTTTTAGAGCTAATTACACTGCACTGTTCTTCCAGTAGTTTCTTACTTTGCCCTTAATTTGCTTCAAAGGTTTTTGGGAACTACCATGGAGAGTTCTTTTTTTTTAAATTTCTCTCTTTCTTCACAGCAAATAAAGCAACTCCTTACTAAATCTTTTGGGACTAGGGAATTTCAGTTAAAGTTTGATAGTTTTCAGGCTGTGAGATGGACCTTCGACTCTCATATGCTTAGATATTTTGGAAAGCCTTGGATCATTTGTGATTGACAGTTCAAAAATACAGTGATCTGTTGTGTCTAGCCCATGTCATGCTGGAGAATACTAAATCAATAATAACGCTATCAGAACCAGAAATCAAATGCAAAGTAGTTCCCTTGGCTTCCTGCATAATGACATTTGCTCTTTTGATAAATTAATGGGTTCTTGGACAGGAGACCTCCTGGAACAGCTGAGCCTGGGTATAAACGGAAAAGGTGAAGCAGTGATGTTTATTATGTGGGAAAAAATTGCCTTCAGTGAATGTTCTACACACAAAGAATGTCCAAATATAATTGAATCTCACATTGTGATAGGATATCAGTAAAGATGCAGGAACAAGCAAACTGTAAACCACGGTCTTTGAGCTGTACTAAAAGTCGTCTGCAGAGCCTCACACTATACCCTGCATTCTGTAACTAGAACAGCTCCACCAGGGCAAAGCACTGCAGTGACCAAAGCAACAGAATATGAACAGTGTAGCACATTTCTCCTGGAAAGACCCACCCTATTTCCTCAAGGAAATTCAGTGATGGACTCAAGGGCATCACTACTATACCACGTCTCAAATAGATTTGACTGATTGCTTGACTCAATTTGGGGGATCATTTGATGCCATGAACATGTTTTAGGACAAAAAGGGGAAGGGTTCATATGATCGTCTTCAGAAGTCTGAACTGGCTTAAAGAACTTTTGACCACCTGCACCACAGTGGCTGTAGATTTGTATAAGCATAAATGGTGTCAAGAAAAATACTATGAAAAATATTCAAATAACACCCAACTCAAAGGCTTTAGAAATTTGTGGCAAGAGAAAGTCTTACTACCACAGGGTTGTATTAAATATATGACAAATGCAGATCAGCTTCTGGGTTTTACAGAATGCCAAAGAACATTGTGTAAGATATGTTAACTAAAACAACAAACTGGTCTGTGCTTCCTGTGTATGTGGTCTACAAAATGAACCTATCTCGGGCTTTGGATTCACTCTGATCCTAACCTTGCTCTGTATTGGTAAGATGGTTGCTGTATTTTTTGTGTTGAAAATGAATAAAAGTAGGCCTTGCTTACTACAGCAAACAAAAGATCTTTTCCTTTCGCCACTTGACCGCCTCATCGACTTAATGTTGTGGCTGAATCTTACTGAGCTACTTAAGTGAACATTTATTTGTGCTTCAAAAATACCTTTGTTTTGTTGGATTTCCAAATTAAAGGGGAAAAATTTTTATAGTGAAGGATTAAATGCAACCAGGGAACAAAATAATGAAAAGCCTTATTTGAGAAGAAATAACTCTTTGGAATAAGAGGTTACCATATGTCAATATGTCATATACAGGGAAAGTGAGCTTTTGATTACTTAGAACTGAGGTTGCCAGAGGGTTTCTGATTTAAATTTCTAAGGCTTGATCAGAGCATCAAGGGGTTTGTTGAAAATCCTCATAACTTGTGAACTTGACTTTTATTCCTTTGAAAAATTATACAAAATATTTTTTGCTCACATTTATATTCCATGTGGTATGTTTCTCCTTGTAGCTTTGCAGCTATTCTTGTGCAGGCTTTATACTTGTTGTAACATCAGAATTGAATTTGAGCATTTCTAGAAAAAGCAGTACGTTTTGGAAATGGAAAAGTGACCCCAAAACTTGGCTCTAAAAATGCTTCAGCTCAAAAAAGACTGAGAATAACCTAAATGAACATGAATTGGGACTACTTAAATAAATGATGGTGCATTCTTAAAATGGAATTCTATTTACCAGTTTAAAAGAGCAGAACAATCTCTGAGACATAATGAATGAATGAAAAAAAAAAAAACTGTCCCCCACTGTTAAGTACCTTGATTTTTTTCACTAAATATCTTCATGTACATATGCGTAGAATCTATTTGGAATAATTACATAATAAATTGGTAGCACTGCTTTTGAGCAAGAAAAAGATGCTTGGGCTCAAGTGATCGAGAGATTTCTTTCTCACTGTATGACCTTTTGTATTGAATTATTTTAATATAAAGATGGATAGAGAGATAAAAGAAAGAATTATTCAATTCCTTACACCTCTTTCACTCTTTTTTTTTTAAGATTTATTATTTATTTGAGAGAGAGAGAGAGACAGCACAAGCGGGAGGGACCGAGGGAGAGAGAATCTCAAGCAGATGCGGGGCTCGATCTCACGACCATGAGATCATGACCTGAGTGAAAACCAAGGGTCAGACCCTCAACCGACTGCACCACCCAAGTGCCCCATCCCTCACTCTTTAAGTATACTATTTATATTCCAAATTTCATCAAAACTTGGCATTTTGTCCAGTAAAGTTGAAGTGTGGATATATAACAAGTTAGGAAGGCTTTGTTTTATTTTGAAATGGAAAATAAATTGCTAACTTCCACTTTGAAAATATTTTGGAGGTAGCTTAACCATTCAGCATTTTTTAATACATGGCAATAATTACTAGAGGATAAAAAATAGGTTGATACAATAAATAAATTAGAAAGATATACCTATTATTGCAGCTAGGGTGTAGTTTAATAACTTCATATATGAGGTTGTCTTTTTTTTAAAATATATGCTTTATGTAGATATAAATCTGTAAATAAGAGTGTTAGTGTTATCAACATTTAGTTAACCTTTGGAGACAAAAGTACAAGTTAAATAAATAAAACTTCAAAATTTTGAACTATTTTTTCCTTTGTGTTGCTTGTCATTTCAGAAATTCACAATTCTGAAAAATTAAAGCATTGACCCTTTGGTTTTCCCTCCAAACCGCATCGTTTTAACTTGTTCTGAAATGTGCCACGTGAGGTATCTTGTATTATGTCCCCACATCTGCTGTTTCGTATAAACCAATACTGCCATCTTAGAAATAATAGGCCCCCTTTTATTCTCTAATACAGACAATGCCATTATGTGTGATTGTGTTAAAGCTTTAAATTTTTCCACTGTGTTTCCCTTTTCGGCTTCCCTTATGGAATAAGTGATCCTTTATTTCAGTAATTTTGTACATTGTTATATTTGGGGCTCTGTTCTCTATTACCCCCTCCCCTTTCTTTCTTCTTCCGTCTCCTGCTTGCTGGCTCATTCTCTTTCTCTGTGTCTCTATCAGTCAATCTCTTTCTCTCTCTCTCTCCTACACACATGCCATGCATAGATCTTCTGAATAAGGTGAAGGGTGTGGAGCAGCTAGCAGGACCTTTAGTGTGGCACATGCCAGGCAATGCATCTCATGCTAGAGAATTTAGCTGTCACTTTGGAGCCTGCTGGAACTAGTATGCAATTCACATACCCCAAGTACTGAAAGGGAAACTGCATCTGGTGTCAGCGCAGTTTACTGATAAGATTTTATCTTTTCTCCTGCTGATACTGATAGAACCATAGCCAGGTGGGCAGTAAATAAAGAAGATTTATTATGGGCTGGATTTGTTAGCTAACAGTACTTTCTCAGAACTATATCAAGAAAGACCCAGAAGTGTTCATCTTTCACATCCATGGAGCCCAATAATGAATTGTGTGGTGGGGGAAGGGCAGCTGCAGGAATTTATCCATCCAATTTGTTTTAAACAGTGAACATTTCTTACACAATCAGCCTAATCTGAATAGATGACTAAAAATCCACAGGTTGATAAATTATCATCATGGCACCTGCATCTTATGCCTCAAGAACCTTAAGCAAACCCAGGGCTGTACTTGCGGATTAATTGAGCATGCATAATTTACCACTGCAGTTTACATAAGTGTAAGTATTTTTCTCATTCTGGTAAATAGGCATTTCCAGCTTCAGGAGAAAAATCAGAATATTGCTGCACAATGCAATGAGCCATCAGCCTATTTGACTATTATAAGAGAAAAAAAAATCTCTGCTCATACCACCACTGCTTAGTTTTTAAATTGAAATGATTTTTCAAGTTTAATTTGCTTTTCGCCATTTATATATATTTCTTTTTGTTCACGTTTATTGTGTTGATTTTTACCTAGGCTTGTAATCAATACTATTTTCTTGTTCTGGTTTGATGCTGCTGTGCATCAAATAATTTGAATGATTCAGAGAATGCTAATCTAGGAAAACACGTTCATGCATTTAGGTAGACAAGGGCCAGGAACAAATGAGTAGGGAATGATGATGACAGAAACACATCAGGGTTTGAATGGCTTGTCATGGGTTATTATTTCTCATGGGCTTTTGGGTAAATTAGTCATTAATACTAAATTACTATTTTCTCATCTACAGAATGGGAATAATAATACCTATCCCACAAGTGATTGTGTTAAATTTTATAATGAATGTAAAGAGCCTAATTTGGAGCTGGGCATATGCTAGGTATTCAATGAATGATATGTATTTTTTATATTATCTTATTAAAACAAGTTATTTTATAGACCTAACAGTAAATTCTAAATTTCTAAATTCATATTTTAAAACATTTGTTTCTATATAGGAATTTCTTTAACTCTTAGAAGTAGGCCCTAAAGTATTTAGAAATACTGGTTGCATAATGGTTATTTGTCTAATTATGGCTTTATGGCAAAGTTATGTAAATTTGTGTGTAGGTAGATAACCCAGGGGCATGTTAGGTGTGTTCAACTTGTTTATGTCTTAATGTCTACATTAGAGTTTTTGTTTTATTTTGTTTGGTTTTGTTTAAGCCAAAAAAGGCCTATTTGGGAAATGAAAGCTTAAATAAATGCAATTGTTCATAAAGGAATACTATTATAAATTTATTAATCCCTGTTTTACAATAGGGAAAAGTATCTAAACCTCAATTCATAAAGTAGGCATAATCTTGAGAGGCTGAGTTTAAACTTGATTTTTCTCATCTACTCCTATTTCCTATAATGGTATATATTATCATTTTTAAAGTATTATTTTTTAGTTATGCTAAAATTTTACTGCAGTAACAGCTAATGCTAAAATCTTAAATTTTGTGATCTCAGGGCCCCCGCATACTAAGTTATACAAAGCACATTTAACTATAATAAAGAAACTGGCTACTTAAAGGAGCTTTAGAGCAGATCTTATAAATCCACAATCCCTTTTAGAAGAGGTAAATGTATCTGTATAGTAAGTTTAATTTTTCATAATACACAACACGACACATAAATTGTAAAATCCATCGTATGCTTCTTTCTTGGTGGGAATTACAGCTTTCAGCCAGGCATTGGGTTATTCCTAGAAAGGCATGTCACATTTTCTGCCACTTCTCCATGGCTTTATTGATGTGGCTGTCACCCTAGAAACCCAGTGAATTCAGAGTCTGCCTTTCTGCTTGATTTTTCACTGAGGTACATTTCAGGAGACCACTGTGAGACTCTGGTGGAAGAAGCTGAAAAGGGTAATTCTCCGTAAGAATAGTCTTAAACCTCTGAGGCTCTCCATCTGCCCAGGCTGACTGGTTGTTTCCTGAATACAAAATGGGAAGTGTCGAGCCATTAGTCACACTACAATAACACCCTCGGTCCTACCACAAGTAATCATTACTTAATTAGCTGGTCTTTTCTTTGTCTTTCTCTCTTTCTCTCTCCGTCATGTTTAAAATGAGGTCGCAGAGCCATGAATGAGAGAGAAGAGAGCTAAAGAGATCATTAATTGCGAGGACAGGGCTTGGAGTCAGGACAGGAAAGGCATCTCTGCCACTAAGGAGCTGTACAACTTTGGGCAAGTGACTTCAAGTACCTCAGGCTCAGTTTTTTCTGTAACATGGGTATAATAGTAACATCCACCTAATCTGACTGTTGGGAGGATTACATGAGATGATACATACAGTTATAAGCATAGTGCCTTTCAGTGTGTGTTGATGACTTCTAGATAGATCTATACTTGGAAGCATGGACCTGCTCTTCTAACTTCTACCTGGACGCTACAGAATTAGATCCCAGTGTTAGAACTTCATCTTTTCCCTTCTCTTCCCTTCAGATCAGGTGGTCAGCTTTTCTTTCGTGGCTTCCTGAATGCCAAAGTTGCAATGCCAACCATCTGCTACTTAGGAGAATTGTAATGACTCCTACCAAATGACATCTCTTGCGAGAGAAACAATATTAGTGTCAAGTGAAGGGAAGGTCTCAGCTGCGGGCTCCATCAACCAGCCAGCCCTTGAGAAGCACTGCGGTTCTCTGCTCAGTTAATATGAATCTGGCACCCACCTTTTCAAGTGCAGCCAAACAAGGAAGTCAGTGGCTAGAGCTCCACAGGTGAGGCGGAGACCCAACTTCACCTACCAAATGTTTATTTAGGTCAGTAGTATAGGTTCCCGCAGAACTTGGGGTTGTCACTCCACACGGTCGCTGGTCACCTTGGTGAACTTTAGTCCATTTTCTGCCTTCCTACCGCCAAGGTGCCTTTCTATTTAAAGGGGAAAATCCCACTTTGTATAGTATTATTGAAATACAGTAGTCTGAGTACAGAGGTCTAAGAAAGGAAAATGAAACTTTTCAAGGTTCCTTGGCAGCCGGGGCTCAGTCATGTGCTGTGACTTGGCCAATCAGATGCTTCCGTTTGAGACCCTGCCTCCAGAGAAAGGGCGGTGGGGATTCATTCACGATCGTGTCAGCGATGGTGCGTGGCGGCGTCAGGTACTCACCGAGACGTTCAGGTATAGCACGCGGTGACTTCCTCAGTTGCCAAGAGCACAGTAACGAGGGGTGAGGCTAGCTTTTGGTTTGGGAACGTCTGGGGTTTTCAGCTGCCGTTACGAATTTGGCGCTACAGCAGACAGGAGAGGTAGCCAGGAGTTAATCTTACCAGCGAACTAAGATTATATATGCATATTCACTATCCACTTGTCCTCAAGTCTTCTGTGGTTTAAGACAAGCATTTTTTCATTGCTTGTGGCTATCAAATTGAGTTCACTGAATCTATAATGACGATCACAATATAAGCGATTTTATTAACCTGTCAATTATTATTCAGTTTTCTTATTCTGGTCACATCCCAAGGCCAGGAGGGTGTTGAAAGTGGAAGACAGTATTTCTTCATTGCCAAAGTGCTGAATTTCATGTTTTCTTTTCATGAATGAGCATTGGGGGTGGTTGCGCATATTTCTAGCGTCTTACAGGATTCTAAGAATGTTCCCGGTTTACTTCATCCGAAATTTAGATACTATATTGATTGAGATTAGGAAGTTAGTTTGGGGAGCTATGCATGTATTTGTACTTTATCTCATAAGACATTACTGCTTTAATTATTCTATAAGATTTATAAAAGACTATATTCTATAAGACTCAGGACTATAAGACTAAATTCTGTAAGATTTATAAGATTCTGTAAGACTACCCTAAAACAGAGTTCTGTGGTCAAATTTGGATTTCTTTCACTACATAAAATATCTCCCTCTTGAAAATCTACACTACATATTAGCTCATATATATTATTAGTTCATATATATAATAAATATATATAAATATATTTTGTGTCATGTGACCTAGAGTTTTCCAAATTTGTCAAACTACCAAGACCTTTCCTGTAAAATAATAATCAGGAACTTCTCCTGGAACTAATAGTTACACTATGTAAGTATATCGTATTAAGAGATACACTTTGAGAAGTGTTGCCATAATTTATGTTTCTATATTGTGTTTCTTTGCATTACCTACTTTTAACAACAGATACCTTGGGCGCCTCCGTGGATCACTTCTGCCTATTTAATGGGGATTCCTTGCCTGTGAAATGGGGATAATAGCATCTGTGTCAGAGGATGTTATAAGGATTAAATGGTTCATATTAAGCAAATGCTTAGAAGTGTACCTGACTTGTAGTAACCATTCTATGAAGGTTGGCTATTATTACTGGGTTTTTTTGTTTTTTGGTTTTTTTTCCAGGCCAAATTAAATTCTTCCCTGACATCCTTTTTTGTGTGGAATCTATTACTGAAGCTCTATAACACACTGTTTTTTTAAAAAACCCAGCAACTGATTTGCTACTTGCTAATTGTATGCCTGGTCCCAGATTTTTCTATTTGGTGATTCGTTTCTGTTCTAATTCAAGAGATGTTATATTGAAAGTCACAGAAACCAATGCATGTAAACATGGTGCTCACTGAATAGATCCAACAGGCAATCACACCAACATCTAAAAACAGGAAATTCCAGACAGCTAGACCATATGGGGTTAGACTGAAATGAGACTTCTCTTCCAGTTCTGGAGCATTTCATGCAGTTTTGGTCTGCTCCTGGGCCCTTACCTTCATTTTCTTAGCAGACCAATTTTCTCTGTTTGTTTGATTTTGCTGTTTCCTGAGATTCTTGCACATGGGTGGGCTCAGTTTGCTAAGGCACTGATTTATACCTAGACACCACTTGGCTTAGCATCAGGGATCCCTACAATAAGCAAACTCAATCTCTCAGTGTCTGAATTCCAAATTCTTAGGAAAGAGTATCTTAATGGCTCTGATCAGACTATGGTCTGGTTCTGTGTCTCAAGTGTCCACTCTTGTTTCAGTTAGCTGTAGTCAAAGTGGTAGCTTTACCTGGTAAAAACATG
Organism: Halichoerus grypus; assembly: GCF_964656455.1. Lineage (NCBI taxonomy): Eukaryota > Metazoa > Chordata > Mammalia > Carnivora > Phocidae > Halichoerus > Halichoerus grypus. The sequence continues at coordinate 99,289,574 of NC_135716.1, read as the reverse complement.
ACCACTTAGAACAGCCCTCCTATAAGGGTAATGGTGGAGGGCGGGATATCCCCAATACCAGAGATGGGCATAGGTGCTATGGACACCACAAAATGGCCATATATCCTGTCACCACCTTTGCTGTAGCTTTAAAGATACGTCTTAGCGTTTTCCTCTAAAATGCCTCCTTTCTTCCCTCCCCTTTTCACCAGGAAGAACTAAAGGATGCCAGGGAAAATGTTTTATAACCAAGCATTTGAAACCCACAATCCCAATTTAATGGAAATTTCTCAAAAAAGGCCTAAAAATCTGAAGGTGGCTTCACTCAGCTTCCATGGGCTAAAAACAGTCTTGAGAAAGCCCCTGTTACTCAGTAGGGTCTGACCTAGAATGAAACTGAGTACCACTATGTATTACACTCCCGGGCCACCTGTCAGCTATAAATACCATCTGGTGGCTTCTTTTAACTCTTGCAGCAGCCACCCTGCAATAAAGGTTTGGTCTTCATGACATAAAGTGAAGTTCAATGATAAGAGGTAGCCGAGAACATTTAAAATGATAAAATTCAGGATCCAAAAAAAGAAATAACTAATAAGGGATTCATGTTTAGCCTTTTATTCTAAATGATCAGAATTAGTTTGCATGCACCCCATTTTTCCTAGAAAAATCAACCAACTCTTCTTCCCAATTTGTGTGTCACAGATTCTTAGAGAAAGGGACTCTTTAGGCTCTCTGTATTTTTCATTCCACTTCAGTTTCATTCATCGGGAGATTTATAATTAAATTTACCTGTCCTTACCCAGGAGACAATTATTGGTGTAGATCATATTATAATTTTCTCAGCTCTTTAATGGCTTAGCTTGATGTTTGGTGGTGTCGCTCCTGTTTCCCATTTTATTTTAAAGCATTTGTCCCTTTTGTTTTAGTCTGACAGTGATATGTGTTGTTCCTCTCCACAAACAAAGGAACGAACATCCCACACTGCATAAACATTTGTGTCACACTTTCCTTCGGAAATTAGTATTCTTTTAAACTGGTTAACACATTTGTACTGTCTCTGACAACTTTAACTATGACAACTATGAAACAAAATAGTGTACAGTGAACAAACACATCATTTGGAGCTGATTAGATTAATTACTATTCAGGACAGTGCTTAGATTAATTATTTTGTTTGTGTAGTGTGTTCGTTAAGTGGTTGCCTGATTGCTGCTCAGAAGATTGATTACTTGTTGCATTTACCTTGTGGTTTCTGTGGGGAAAACATCTTTTAGGATTCATCACTTCTAAAAGCCCAGGGGGCTTGGTTGACATGAGAATGCTCCAGTAAAGCTGTAAAATGGAGAACAGGCTGTGGAAAACTGTGTTCTTTAAATAAACACCTACAGTGGTGGCTAGAGTAGCCATCAGATTTGTTTAACATCAGGAGAAACAATCAATGATAAAATTGAGTTAATACAGACTATACAATCTGAAAACCCAGCACAGTACTTGGACTATAAAATTGAGGTGAATAAGTACTTCCCCGGATTTTCTTGGTCTCCGGTAAGCTAAACAAACACACTCTGTGACTTTGTTTTCATTTTACCTCTTGTCTCTCATATATACCTCACTTCCCAGGGGCAACCACATGGCGACTGCTTGCTGTTATGCTGTTTGAGTCTGCCCTCACAATGGGGCTCAAGAGCCCTGGGTTCCTCTGAAGAACCCACACTGCAGCCCTTTGAGGTGCTTGCCTCGCTGTAGGAAACTACATGGGGTTATGTGATGCGTAAGAACACGCATTATCTGCTGTGTTCAAGGGGCGGCTGCAAGCACTAGGGAAGGATTTACGATAATAGGATTTTGTTGCAATGGGGGAGCGTAACAAATTTAAATAGAAAAGTACTTTTGAAAGAAACAAATGAGTTAAGGATTAAAAATAGAGCAGCCTTTTGTTTAGTGAAAGGCTGAGCTAATCTCTCTATTTGGGGACCAAAAAATACATTGCTGAAACATAATTGTATATTATACCTATCTGTGACTTTGAATGCTGATGGCCGTATTAGACAAACAATTTTAGGACACAAAGAGGCTTCTTATATTTCTGCTGAATATCCCGTACCTTTCCCCAGAGCAGAAAGACTCAAGAATATTACTCTCTCTCCTACTCTTTTGACTTTATTATTTAGACCTGTTAATTATAGTCATAAATGACTGCAATAATAACACAAAAAATTTAGAAATAAGTCTCTGAAAGTGCTTACGACTTCTGATATTATGGATTAAAACTAAGCAACCATTTTAACATACCTCCCAGTAAATTAGAAGAAAATAGTAAAATAATGAAAATGAAATAAAACTTGCCTCATGTTTTAATCAGTTTTTCCATTATGGCTTGAGATTTCAGAAGGTAAACCATTTGCAAACACAGTGTTTTTTAGCATTTAAAATCTTTTTGAATTTAAGATGATTAAACATCACAATCGTTATGTCGTTATGGCAAAGATAGTTTTCCTTCATAAGGTAAAGGAACTGCCGAAGGAGAAATAGCCTAGAGTCTAGGTATGGGGACATTGAAAAATGAGAAGATGATGAGAGATGGGCAGTTGTTTTGGGGGTGGTTGGCTTTCTACAGTGGTGCAAAGACTAGAAATAAGAGGAAATGCATTAGCCCAGCTGAAAATATATTTAAGGCCTTTTTGATTAAATTCTTCTTTTCCTCTGTGACTTGAAAACTGGAACTAGACGGGAATTAATTTTTAAAAACATTTTCCTTTCTCATTGACTGCCCTGTTGTTTCTTTGTGGGTACCTTCTTAAATCCAGTAGGAAATTCTAGTAATTCAAGTTTTCAGCCCCCAAATCCCTCAGTTCTGACAGACTGCCATCTTGGGAAGTGGGGCCAAGACTATTACAGGAATAAAGTTGCTTTAAAACAAGTTATCCGTGGTTTGAAAACTCTAAGTTCAGCATGTTTAGAAATAGTCTGGAATCCTGAGAAATGAACCCTGTTTTTCCAAGCATCCCCAATACCTTCCCCTATTGTCTTTTTCATACATCATTATAGTTTTAACAACTCAGACCTTTCTAATAAATAAGTTGCTTATATTATTGAACTCTTAAACTCTTTGAGAAAATTGAAAATATGTACTTGGAACCTCATTGGAGTGTTTTACCTGTTGTCTTAATTGTAAAAGCAGCATATTAAATGTATCTGTAAGAGTGTGACTGTAAGTTAATGAAACTAGTTTCCATGTGTTGTTTATTGAAATAATTTTATTACTTTATTGGTCTCACCTCAAACATTTAAAGGTCCTGGTAATTGTTTGATGGCTAAATGTGGTTGTCCTTTTAAAACAAAAAATGACATTATTTGTCCATTGTTACTCTCGACCCACAATTTGGTTTAATTGCCTTTTCCCTTTATGGACAATGACCTCTCATCCATTTCGTCATGTAACCAGAGATGGCTCTTGGGAGACACTGAATGGGATGAGGAGTACTGGGTTATTCTCTGGGGCAGCATGTATTCATTCATTCCATCAGTCACTCAGTCAATGAATAAATGTACTAAATACTTACTAGATTCCAGAACCCATGCTTTTATTTTCTGTATGAATGAAAGTCATAATCCCTGCCTTCAAAGAACTCAGGGTTTTGTGAGAGCATGTGCAAAGGAACAAGCAATTAAGACAAAGAGTCTCTGAAATGAGCCTAACTGAGGCCAGAGTGGTTACTGAAAAAGCATCCTTGGGAAGGACCTAATAAAAGCTCTTGGAGAGGAAAGGCTGAGGGAAGGGTGGTCCAGGCAGAGGGGGCCGCCCTTGCTGGAACAGCAGAGAGAACCCTGCTTAAGATGCTCCTTAAACCTGGAGGAGCCGGAGGACGGACAGGAGACAGGAGAGAGGGTAGGGCAAGACTGGGAAGGTCTTATAAGCCATGCATTTGTTTTTTATTCTGCAGAAACTGGAGAGCAATAGAAGGATTTAATCAAGAGAATGACTTCTGTCCAATTAGTATCATATTCTAACTGAATTAATCAGCCAAACTTTATGCCTTTTCTTTACCTGTCAGAATGTCCAAACCGGTTTTGTTTTTTATTTTTTATTGTCCAAACTGAGCTGGCTTCCATTTCTGACAGATTTGACTTCGAAATGTTTTTACTTAGCTGAAAGATAGAAAGATTTTTCTTTCTGGCTTGAATTTCTAACTTCTGTCTTCCTTCCTTGGCTACCTGCTTGAGATCTTTCACCATGCGAACTTAGAAAGGTAAATCTGCTTCAAAATATAATTATATAAGATTTTTTAAAAGATGATATGCTATTCACATGATATTAAGTACCTGCTTTTATAATTATTTGTATTGAATAAACCAGTTTAGAAACTAGTGTAGGTCATAATTCATTAAATTGAAAATAGAAGATATTTTAGTTGCTAACTGAGAATATCACTGAAATCCACTCTTGTTAAAATTTTCCTAAGACTAGAGAACAACTAGATCTACAGAAATATTTAAGAGAATTCTGCCTTTCGATGTGTGTCCATTTCAGATATTTATTTTGTAGTTTAACTGTAGATGGGGCAATACGAATCTGCTTTTAAGGAATGCATCCCCTCTCACCTTTGTCCCTATCAACTCTTTAGAAATAGAGAATTTTGCCCCCTTTTTACTTAAAACAATGAAAGGACCAAAACCCATCAAGACAGTTATTTTGGACATCTTAATGAACAAACTGAGTTGCTACACAGCTGTAGTAGTCAATTTAGAAATGATTGTGAATATATCCAAAAATCCTGGCTTGACTGTAGAGCCAACCAATTTGAGCCCTGCACGTTTGACATGCTCTAAGGATAGTGGAGGATTTCAGATCGGGGAGGATTAGAGCCCTCTTTGCATGGGCCCCTGCTGATAGAACCCTTCCCACATGTTAGTTGTGGAGACATATAGCAAGGAGGGAAACAAAGCTCGAGGACAAATGTCCTGTGGAGCAGAGCAGTGAACAAAGATGTAGATGCAGCTTGCTGGAATTTCCCTGAACCAAATATCTTATTCTCTTAATGATATTAGCAGAGGAAAGTATCTTACCCTTCCACTTTAATAATCCAGCATCCTTCCCGTGCTTCTTCTGTTTCAGTAGCCTCAGGCCCATGGTAACCCAAAGTGCCTTTTTACCCAAGATATTTTATTATTTAGGACGTTGTCAGTGATAATAGGACCTCCATTCCCATTTTCCAATTTTGGACAAGTGGGATTAAAGCATTACGTGAAGGACATTGTCAGACTAATCCCTGGCTCTACGATGGCATTGTCCGTGTTGCCCTATATAGATAGGATCATCCACATTTGGGTTTATAGGATGACTCTCATTAAGCTGAATGCTCTTACTGGGATTGTCTGCTCTTTTATTTAATGCTTTGCTCAAGGCTTCTCATAGGAAGTGTTTTAATGGCTCTATGAAGTGTTTTTGTTTTTGTTTTTCACTTTAATAGTAAGCTGAGGGAAAAAAAAATCCACATGATGTTGCTGGAAAAATTGTCATTACTGGAAAACAATATAATAATAATAATTCACCTCTCTGAATTAAAACATGTTACTTCATCTACTCCCTAGACAAAATAATTTTTAAAAATTGAATGAAAATAAAAAACCAAAACAGTTCCATTATAGACTTTCTATTTTATTTAAAAAAGAAAAATCTAAGTGTCAGCTTAGATTGTTTTTTTTAGGGGCATGAATAAACAGATACAGTTTATAACAGTGAAAACTCACATGGCACTTTAATGTGCCAAGCACACTTCCAAGCATTTCCTTCTTCACAGAACCCTTATTTAAAGTGGCTGTGAGTCTATCCTTATTTTCCAGATGTGGAAACAGGCACAGAAACAGCTGAGTGGCAGAGTAGGATTGGAACTCTGGGCCCCACCTCCACAGGGTACAAGAGGCCACCTCACTGAGTGCCTATTTCCTAGAAAGAGATTTCAGTTTCCCTACAGTGGGCACATTTGGGCAAGACCAGAGGAAGAAAAGTAAGTCTCCCAGAAGGTAAGACTTTTAGTTTGATAGTGTGACCATCTTCATACAAAGAAAATAAGCCATTTAGGGGCGCCTGGGTGGCTCAGTCGTTAAGCGTCTGCTTTTGGCTCAGGTCCTGCGTGGTCCCAGGGTCCTGGGATCGAGCCCCACATCGGGCTCCCCGTTCAGCGGCAAGCCTGCTTCTCCCTCTCCCACTCCCCCTGCTTGTGTTCCCTCTCTCGCTGTGTCTCTCTCTGCCAAATAAATAAATAAAATCTTTATAAAAAAAAAGAAAGTAAGCCATTTTGCTGTTACTGCTGCTGCTTTTATTGTTGTTGTTATTGTTTATTTGTTTTAATCCTTGGGGAAAAAAAATAGGATTCAGGGAACACAAAATGTTTCATCTGAAAAACCCAACGGAAAAATCGGAAGTAGAATAAGTAAAGGCATATTTCGGCTCTGTCACAGAGGTGACCAAAATTCGATTAGAATTAGGGACAGAAAATAGAAATCATTTAGGAAATGTTGGTCTTAAAAAATGCACTATAAAAATGGTTGGGTTTTCAAAACCAGAAAGCCATTGAAATTGCAAGCGTTTGTTCCTAAGGAAGCCAGTAATTTTTGTCCTCATCTTATTATTGCCATTTTCTTTCTTTTTTCTTTTTTCTCTTTTACCCCCTATTTCCTGGTGTATTTCTATTCAAACAAGGCTCCAAGGCAGACCGTAATTTAAAAACTTCCAGTTGTTTCCCTATGCATCACTGGCCCTTTCACACTAAAGTTCTCACTGGGAAAGGTAGCAAATATGTTCACTGGGGAAAACTCAGTGTTATCCACAACAGGAATCAATTGACAAGGGTCCTTGAAAGGGTCATCAATATTAAGAATCATACTGTATAAGGCATATAATGTATGACAGCTTTGATTTACTAACCCATATACTCATTAAAATTAGACTCAGAAAACACTTTTAAAGTCGTTTAGTTTAACTCTGAACTTGTTTTGGATTGTTTTCATAGATATAAATCCAGAACCTGTTAGAACTCATTTTTAGGGTCTTTTCCCTCAAGCTCTACTCTTTATTTTTCCCTCTCTAAAATATTATTCTGCTGGTAATGAATAATTTATATTTGCTACTTCTGTGTTACCCTTATTATACGTTCCTCCCCCACGAGATAAAAACCTCAATCTTGCTGTTTGCTTCATTCAAGTATCAATCAACAACCTCTCTCTAGTGTGTGTACCATAGACACCAGAGGGCTTCTTTGCAGACTGATTTCTTTTTATTAGGTCTGTATTTTTTTAATGATGATTAAAATCTTTATAATTCTTCTAATATCTGAGTCAGAAATAAATTTGAAATTCTGTTATTTTAATTATAATCCTGTTGATTCAAACTCCAGAATAACGAAAATTTGTTCTTAAACTAAGCTAGGTGAGAGGGACACCACAGAACTATAATTGTGTGAATGTTCCATTCTCTCCTTTTGGATGCAAATTACAGGTTATTGAAACATAACTCTGGAATGCAGAAGAAGACACACATTGCAAATTAAAATTTTGGCCATGTCTCCATGATAGTAAACAATAGACAGTGAAAACGCTCATTTGTTCATCTCACAATAGTCGTTTTCCATGAAAACATCCTATAAAAATGAATGACTTTATTGACCTTCCCAGCTTTCTAGATAATCTACTTGAATTGGCCCCTGATCAGAGCAATTTCTGCTAATATGGACCATAAAGAGTCTTTGTGGGATGGGAACAAGATGATCCAATTCTTGTTGGGTATTTTTAGGGCGCTGCTTTGAGATCTCTTTTCAGAGTCACTTCAGAAGCTAGCCGTGGGGACAAGAATCCCCATTTCACTCTGCCGTTTGTCAGTGGGGAGAGGGTCTACCCTGCCTCCAATAGCCGTAGTAGCAACAACAACCTTCACAGAAGGAAGTTCGGTTGGAACATCAGCAATAAGACAAAAGTAACTACAACTAGTAATAGAGCCACAGAAGCATCTGACTTCTGAACAGAACCTTCTGCAGCATCATTTCCAGAACACATTATTTCTGAGAATACCATGACTGACTTACCCCTGTTTTGACGCCCTCCTGTCTAGCTTTTCTAGGCTCCAAACTGAGAGCATCTCCACCACTGTCACCAGGCAATACTATTGTCAAGATGCTGATGACTAGGGATTCCCAGAAATCAATCAGGTGAAATTTCCCCTTCCAAACCACACACGCATTACTCTGGTTTCTTCTGTTGGCATTTCTGCTGCTTCTGATGCCTGACAAACCTGGGAACTCGAAGTCACTGATTAAAAGCTAGTATTTTACATCGAGAAAGGAGGTCCCAGCGGGCACTTCTTACCAAGTTTAGTTCATGGGGAGGGTAAAAATGAGGCAAGGGATCCAGAGAACCTTGATATAACTATAGCTTCAGCCCAGATAAGTACATCTGAAGAGCTGTAGTTATGATGGATCAGAGCCTAAAGAGGTAGGAGTGCTGGTGATATTAGTTATTCTTTAATTCATTCCATTTTTTAAAGTTATTCATTTTTAATTCATTGACCCCACACATATTTACCAAGATCCTGCATGTACCAGGCACTGTTCTAAGTACTGGAGATACGGAAATAAATAAGGTATGCATAGTCCCTGGCTTCATGGAATGGGCAGTCTAGTGAGAAAGAAAGACATTAGACGAATAAATAAACCTCTAAGATTTTCTTAAAGCACCAATTTGTAGAAGCCAATTTGAATGCAATAAATTGATTCATTAACATCATGTAAGAACTGCTGGCAATTAAAATTTTTTCTTCCATTTGCACTTTTTGTGGGATTAAAAAAAGTCTCTTAATAAAAATTCCAATAAATATTATAATTAAAATTTTATTTCCGTGTATGTTGTTGTAAACAGGTGGCAAATTTGCTATTTAAAAAGATAAACTGTATTATAATATATCATTTGTTGGTCCAACATTTATTATATAAGGGAAACAGAAGATTTGTGTAAGGTACTCTGGCTGAGCACTGTGAACTATAGAAAAACTACATTCTAGGGGTTTGCCCTCATGGAAGAGAAATAAGATATATAGTGAAATAATAGCACAATGAAGAATATGAGATAAGGCCCATAAGAGTTAATGTACGTAATAAGTGCTATTTATATATTTTGAAGTGAAAAACTATAATGCATGGACTAATACTTCTGTCCTGATTGATAAATTTACATAAAAAGTTTTATTAAGGTTTTTTGTTCGTTTGTTTATTTGCTTTTAGAAAGGGAGCGGTGGGGAGGGGTAGAGAGAGAAGGAGAGAAAGAATCTTAAGCAGACTCCACACCTAGTGTGGAGCCCGACGGGGGGCTCGATCTCAAAACCCTGAAATCATGATCTGAGCCGAAATCGAGAGTTGGATGCTTAACTGACTGAGCCACCCAAGTACCCCTTATTAAGGTAATTTTTTTAAAAGCTACTACACATATAGTAATATAAAGAGTAAATCAGATGAAATCTCAGTGATTCCAGGAAGTGAGGGATATGTAAGTGAAGATGGGGAGGGGGGCTAGATTGGTTAGCAAAAGCCAGATGGACCATTTGCATGAAGGATAAGGTAATGAGGTAGTTCAGGGAAGAGAAGCAATGGAAGGTATTTTATAATAAAAATTCAGGGTATGCCTGGAGACAAGCAGGAGGCCAGTTGGCTAAAATAGGGATTTGTTTTATTGTTCAAGAAAAGACCACACAGATTGGGATCTAACTGCGGTGAACTTTGAATGACCAGCTAAGGAGTTTAGATTTTATCTGATAGTTTATGCCATTAAACAATGCTGTGGGGGCAGGAAAGTGTTATGATCAAAGTAGAAAAATCAATCTGGATGCAACACACATAACGAGGGTGACATTGTATATTTTAATTGTTGAGTAATTAATTAATTAATTAAGTAATTAAGTAGTTGCTGGGAGTTGAGGAATAAATACATGAATTAGAAGATCTTTAAAATCACTTATGTTGACTTGAGCATATGGTATGCACATTTCCCAGGAGCATATTGACCTTCTGTTAAAAAAAAGAAAAAAGAAAAAGAAAAAAAGAATCTTTCTCTTCACCCCAAAAAGGAGGGAGGTAAAAGACAAAATAAAGGCTATTTGTAAGTGCATCTGTCGGTAGTAAACAGAATTGAAACCCTGCTCGGGTGCACAACTTTATTCATGGCTGTGAATGTTTGTAATTAGGGGAAGTGCTGTAGAAGTGACTGGATTGAGAATCAGCCCATTTAGAGGATATGGTGGCAAAGGACTAGAAACCATTATGTAGTGTAAATAATGCCAAATTGGCCATTCGCTTATGTGTGCATTACTGTTGCAAACAATTCTGATCAGGGAGGGGGAAAAGCCATGCAATCAATGTTGTCCTTTGTTTTGGAGGGGCACGGGAATACACATAACCCGATTCAGCAAATCGCAATGTGTTTACCCCAAGAACGCGGCTGTGTGGCCATGGCTCCTAGGAGAATGGGTGTATGGATGTGAGAGGGAGGGCGGCTGTGGGGAAAGCTAATAACACCTCTAGGATAGCTTTCTTTTTCTTTTCTTTTTTTAAAATTTTCCTGAAATCTTTAAGATAGGCTTACACCTTTGAGGCCCATACTAATTTTTGAGGCACATTTTTACGCTTTTCATTTAGGCATTAATCAGGAAGTTGGTCTTTTCGAAGTGTGAATCATGAATAGTGACTATGAAACCTTTTAAGAATGTAGTAGGAAAGATATTAGCACTTTGGGGATAGCTGCTTAGGGGCGTGAGAGAGCTAATGAATACTCTAAGTTATCTAGCTCTTTTTATCTATGGTAATTAGCTTTAACAAGGCAAGTTAAAAAAATTCTTCCCAAGTCTTATACAGTGTAACTCCCCACTTAACATTTCTTGTCTCCTTACAAGCCTTATAACCTGAGGCAGTCCCAGATATTCCCTATAGGAAAGATGTATTTGAGAGTTATGCTTACAGCACTTGCCTTTATTAATTTTTGGGAAAAAAAATTTAACATTTATTTTAATGTTTGAGAATTCAAGAATTTGGGGGTTGGATTTAAGTATTATTGCTGGAACTCTGTAAAAAAATAGAAATAAGGTATAATGACAATAAATCATGAACCAAACACATCTTAATTAAATATCATGGAACTCCACATCTTTTTTTAAAATACACAATTTCTGGGGCACCTGGGTGGCTCAGTCGTTAAGCGTCTGCCTTCGGCTCAGGTCATGATCCCAGGGTCCTGGGATCGAGCCCCGCATCGGGCTCCCTGCTCAGCGGGAAGCCTGCTTCTCCCTCTCCCACTCCCCCTGCTTGTATTCCCTCTCTCACTGTGTCTCTCTCTGTCAAATAAATAAATAAAATCTTTAAAAAAAAAAAAAAATAAAAAAAAAAAATAAAATACACAATTTCTGGGCGCCTGGGTGGCTCAGTTGGTTAAGCGACTGCCTTCAGCTCAGGTCATGATCCTGGAGTCCCGGGATCGAGTCCCACATCGGGCTCCCTGCTCGGCGGGGAGTCTGCTTCTCCCTCTGACCCTCTTCCCTCTCGTGCTCTCTGTCTCTCATTCCCTCTCTCTCAAATAAATAAATAAAATCTTTAAAAAAAATAAAATAAAATAAAATAAAATACACAATTTCTCAGAGGAGTCTTCTTTTTTTTTTTTTTTTTGTGGTGAATGTTTTTTTTTTTTATTTTATTTATTGTTATGTTAATCCCCATACATTACATCATTAGTTTTAGATATAGTGTTCCATGATTCATTGTTTGTGCATAACACCCAGTGCTCCATGCAGAACGTGCCCTCCTCAATACCCATCACCAGGCTAACCCATCCTCCCACCCCCCTCCCCTCTAGAACCCTCAGTTTGTTTTTCAGAGTCCATCGTCTCTCATGGTTCGTCTACCCCTCCGATTTCCCCCCCTTCATTCTTCCCCTCCTGCTACATTCTTCTTCTTCTTTTTTCTTTCTTAACATATATTGCAGAGTCTTCTTATCATAATTTGTCAAAACATTCCAAGGCATTATAGATACTAAACTATCTTGTTTGATACGGTCAGTAGATTACAGGAGATTAATCTAGAATCCCACTTCTCTCTTTGTTATTTGATTGAACAGATCCAAAGCACCTTCTTTCCCTTTGTGTGGAGAATAAACACGCGCACACACACACACACACACACACACACACACAGGCTTCTGTTTTTCAGAATCCTTATCCACACCCCCACCTCCAGCATCATTCGGCCACCTTGTTGCCCAGTTCTGTAGCCAGTGGCTCCTTAAGGTGACAGTGAGACTTCTTATTGATCATCTTACTTCCCACACAATTTATTGGAGGTTGACACCCTCCCTGCCATTTTTTTTTCTTTGTGACAGTGGAAGGGGCCATTCATTATAGAGATGGCTTCATTAAAAAGCAACCCCAAAGTTCTAGTAGATTAAGCCATTTAGCTGCAGAGTAAAACCCTTCACAATCCTATGATAATTGATGCCCGCCATCCTTTCCTTCCTTTCATTTTTTTATAAATGCTCTTTGGACTTTTATATCATATCATGCTGTGTTCTTTGAGCAGAATTCCTGGCTATAGTTTCTTTGTTCTTCTTTATATATTGGCAGACTTAAAAATAGAAATCATTTTGCATCTATTGAGCTGATCTCGACATTTTCTACTTATATTGGTTTAAGGCATCTTTGGGTCACTTCCCTCTCATTTTTTTTCTGTTTGATCTCTGTGTTTGGCCGCATTTGCGATAAGGGAGGGCTGAGGCAGAAGCTGAGTCCAGACTTCAGTCCCTTTGTGCACTTGTGAAATTCCCTGGAGAAGTTCTGCCATTACACATGGCTTGTCTCCAAGGAAATAAAGGTTTTGATCAAAATATTCAGGCAGGACGGTTTGTGTGCCTTGGGTACAGTGAGAATTTTGCCTCTTTGCCTCCCTCACAAGATGATGAACACCTTGACTGTGTCTTTACCCACCTTTTCTCCAGTGTTCTGCACAGTGGGCATCAACGAATATTTGCTGAATGAATGAATGTGCAAATGAATGAATGTCCCATGAAGGACTAATCCTGGGGTGGTGATTATAGCTTGTTTTCTCCTTATTCCAATATTCGACTTCACTGTCCTCTCCCAGGAGAAGGCCTCCTTGAGTTCCCTGAGGAATTACAGAAGAGTAGAACTGATAAAAAATATGTAACAAATCCGTGGTGGGGCAAGGAAAGGAACCCAGAATTCTCTGCCTCTGTACACTGGTACACTGTTATAAATTCACCCCTCTAGGCTCTATAAATTACTTTTGCAGAAATTAGAGGATTTTCCTTAATAAAAATTCAAATACAGCACTTCTCCATCACTGATTTTATTAATTTGGCAATGGATTGGAATGGTGGGAGTCTGGAAGTAGGAGGGTTTCCTGAAAGGGAGTCAACCAAATAGTCAACTAACTATGATTAACAGAATAATCGTAGGCATTGAAAATTCTCTTTCATGAGTTAAGATTTGCAGGGCTGGGGCGCCTGGGTGGCTCAGTTGGTTAAGCGACTGCCTTCGGCTCAGGTCATGATCCTGGAGTCCCGGGATCGAGTCCCGCATCGGGCTCCCTGCTCGGCAGGAAGTCTGCTTCTCCCTCTGACCCTCCTCCCTCTCATGCTCTCTGTCTCTCATTCTCTCTCTCAAATAAATAAATAAAATCTTAAAAAAAAAAAAAAGATTTGCAGGGCTGCAAGCCTAGACAGTAAGATGAATGTCACGTGGAGACTTCTGAAAAGCAGTGAGCTCTTTCTGTAGGTGATTTGGTTGGTCAATACCCTTAGTTATTTTGAAATCACTTGTTTATAACTTACTCTAAACCAGATGGCTTTCTGTTAAATTTTCAATGTTAGGAGTAAGAAATGTGAGCCCCAAATATGTCTGATTTTAAGATTTTCAATCATGCTCCTCTTTTGTTAGAAGTACAAGAAATATTATTTTTAAGAAATATATATAAGAAAATAAAGCAGAACTGTGAAAGCATAGCAAAAAAATTGGGGCATTCTCTTTGGTGTTCTGGTTGGCATATTACCAGTGGGTGCTTCTCTTTAATTCAGTATCTGGTAATGATCAATATATTTGAGAATGCATCTTGGAATTAATGGACAAATTGAAAACTCCTCCATTTCTTTACCCCTTGCCCCAAGCAAAATTAATCTTTCTAATCTCTGTGCTTCCGTAATATTTTGTACATAATTCTAATTGTGTTTGTCACATTTCAGGATGATATTTTCACCACTTATCTTTTTCCCTTTGCTGGAACGTGAGGTTCTGCATCCATCTCGTTAATCTTTCTCCCCCCTATAAATGTCCAGTATGTGTTAGCTGGATTGAGGACCACTGAGAAGAATCAGCTGATGGTGATTTGAGAGATAAAATGGCATATCAGAAAAGTGTGCTGGATGTGCAGGTGTTCCAAGTTTAGCTTTGTTGTCACATGACCAAGCCACTTAACCTTCTGAACTTCAGTTTCCTCTTTTATAAGATGAGGAGAATAGTTACAAAGAAGAATCAAAAGATGATGTGTGAACTGCCTTCAGATCCTTAACTGTCTACTCAATTGATATGATAGTCATGCTAACATTTTAGCCAATGGGAATGCACTTTAGGTCTTCCTACCCTCCCTGAATATGTTTCAATGAAAATTACCTGAAGTTTCAAGATTTGGGGTCTCATCCACAAATACCCTTCACTTCATGTTGACATTTATTGACTTCCTAGTATGTTCAAAGTGCTATGATGAGTTAAAGGGGCATTGGTAGCACCTTCATAGAATACAGTCTGACTATAGTCATGACACATGGTAGTACAATGTACAACAGTTAGAGAGAGTAGAAGTTTGCTACCTTTATTTTATTTATTTTACCAAGTCAGCATGGATTTGGGAGGCATGTAGACCTTTGTTAACATGTCCACACTCAGCCTCCATTTTTTTTTTTTCCCTCTGTGAAAGGGATAACAAGACCTGCCTCATAAGGCTGTAATGCATATTCAACACCAAGGGCAATGCCTGATGTACAGAAGACATTCAGCCAATAGTAGCAATTTTGATCATTATTTGTGGAAAAGTCAGTGTGGGCTGGAAGAATAAGAGGTGGGGTTTATCAGGGACTTCGAGCATGCATTAGATGTAAGAGTGGAAGCCAAGTTTGCATGAATAAAGGCTCAGAGGTAACTGAATTAATATCAACATAAGCCCAGGGCTCAAGCTAGAAACCTGGCTGTCAACTGTAGTTCCTTTCTTCCCCTCATACTTATCCCTAATACTCAATTCACTGCCAAGTTCTATCAATTCTGACTTGCAAATGTTTCCCAAACTTACATAATCCTCATAATTCTATTATATCTCTCCTTTCCCAGCACCTCTCTCCAGCCATGATCCCTCCAGCTATTCTCAGCCCCAAGAGTGTCCTCCACTGTCTTGCCCCAAGGGCTTTGAACATGCTGTTTGTTTAACACAGAACACTTAGTCCCCAGCCACCTTTCCTTCCCCATACTGAGTATACACTAAGCACACATACACCTGTGTCTAGAAGCTTTTCCTCCAGTAAGTCCTTACCATAATGTCGGTTGCCTGTTTATCTCTCTGTCCTTTACTACAATGTAAACACAAAAGGCACTCTGCTAGGGGTGTCTGGGTGGCTCAGTCGGTTAAGCATCCGACTCTTGATTCTGGCTCAGGTCATGATCTTAGGGTTGTGAGATCAAGCCCTGTGACAGGCTCCGCGCTCAGCGGGGAATCTGCTTTGAGATTCTCCCTCTCCCTCTGTCCCTCCCCATGACTCATGCTCACATGCTTTCTCTCTCTCTCTCTTTCTAAAATAAATAAATGCATCTTAAAAAAAAAAAAGGAACTCCGCTCACCATCACAGAAGCCCAATTTCCACAAGTTCCCAGTTCCATGTCTAACAATATCCCTGTATCCAACCCCCAAACTTTGCCTTTCTTTCCATTACTATGGATGGATTGACCCCCATTCTATCTACCATGAACTTCTCTCTGCATGTATAGATTCCATCCCTTCTCACCTAAGGAAGGACATTGTGGCAGATGTTCAACATTTTCTCCTACATCATCACTTTCCCTCTCTAACATTGTGTATGCAAATGTGTTAAAATATATCTCTTCTTAAAAAAAATTACCTTAACTTAAGGTCTCACCCTTCTAACCATCGCCCTGTTTCTCTCTTTTTTACAACAGAGTCCCTTGAAAAAGTTGTCTGTACTGGCTCTCTCTACTATATCTTACTCTATTCTCTCTCTGACCACACTAGTCAAGCTTTTGTCCCACCATTTACAAATCAGTTCTTATCAATATCACCACTGATCTCCACATTGCCAGATTCAATGGTGAGATCTCAGACTTCATCTTTCTTGATTTTTTGACACAGTGGATTCAGTTGATTACTTTCCTCTTCTTTTTTTTTTTTTCTTAAAGATTTTTTTCATTTATATGAGAGAGGGAGAGCACCAGTGGGGTAAGGGGCAAGGCAGAGGGAGAAGCAGCCTCCCCACTGATCAGAGAACCCTATGAGGGGTCTGATCCCAGGACCCTGGGATCACGACCCGAGCCGAAGTCAGATGCTTAACCAACTGAGCCACCCAGGCACCCCTACTTCCCTCTTTTTGAAATTCTTTCTTCACTTGGTTTATTGGGCCCCTCCACCTTGATACTCTCTTATCACTCTTTCTCACTCTCCTTTGCTGGTTTTTCCATCCCGACCTCTCAAGGTATAATCTCTTTCCTCTCTTCTATCTCCATTTGTATCTCCAGGCAAACAAGTCTCATAGCTTTAAATGTCAACTGCATGCTGATAAGCCCAAACAACTCAAATCTCAAACTCTCCCGTGAATTCCAGACTTACTGCCTATTTCTTGTTGCTCAGTTTCTATTAAGCATTTCAAACTTATCTTAGACAAAACTCCGATTCCCACTTCCTGCCCAAAACCACTTCACCCACAGATGTCCCCAGTTCAGTGCAGCTCCATTCTGCCAGTTGCTTAGCCCCCAAATTTGAGAGTTTGTTTTTAATCACCTCTCCTCATCACATCCAAAAATCTTGGAGTCTTCTCTATATCACATCCAGTTTATTAACAAATACATCTAGAATCCAATCATCCCGGCCACTCTCATCTCCCATCTGGATAATCACAGTGACCTCCTGTCTGGTCTCAACTGTTTCCACCCTCGGTCCCTATAGTCTTTTATCAAGGTGGCATCCAGAGCAATTATTTTAAAATATAAGGCATAATGTGCCATTCCTCTATTAAAATATTTTCCAGTTTTTCTTATCTCTAATAAAAAAGAGTCAAAGTTAAATTCTTTATGGTGGCCCTACTCTACCTATCTGACTTTATCTACTACTAGTGTCTCCCTTCCTTAGTTTGCAACCCCATAGGCCTCTTTTTGGCTTTTACTACACACTCAAACATACCTCCACCTCAGGGCCTTTGTGCTTGCTACTCTTTTTGTCTGGAATTTTTTTACCCCCCAAATCATCATGAGTCACTCTCATTTACCTCAATTCTCTGCTTGCTTGTCATCTTTTCAATGAAATCTTATTTGATCATTCCCAGCTTTACCTTTGGCATATCCAATTCTGTTTGCCCTGCTTTATTATTATTATTTTTCATAGCAGTTACTGCTTCGTGATATATTTATCTGCTTGTTTATTGTCTGCAACACTATGATGACAGGACCTTTATACTGCCCAGCCCCAGCCCCATTTATCATTATCCCCAACACCTAGAAAAATATCTGGTACATGGTATGTGATCAAAAAAAATATTTGTTGAATGAACAAATGAATGACTGAGGCCCTTAGTCGACCGTGGGAGACTAGCATGTCAGCCATTCCTTCCAGCTCTGCCGCACAAATGTGCTAGCATGGACATTCTCTTATGCGTGTTACATTTTATGTTTTTAAAATACTTAGCAGTTTCTCTGAGTTCTTTTTAGAGATTCTTTTTTGGTTTCTTGTTCAGACTTCTGGCTTGAAATACCATCAATTTAACTAAGCATGTAGACATCAGCAGCCTTAAAGCTAAATTATATTAATGCCTTCACAATGGTGGTCTAAGCAATTGTTTTGCTTTTAGGATGGCTGGCTCTGTCATTTCTATTCATGTTCCAAATGCCATTGAAAAGCTACTGAATATTACACAAAGTATGCCAATATGAAAAATATCAACTGCCATTTTATTTCAAGCTGGGCTTCTGCACAGCAAACTGTTCCAAATGTGGTGAAAACCAAATCCAAGTCACCTTAAGCAGGAAGACAGATGTAAAACAGCAAATTACTTTCTAAAACAAAAAACAAACTTACTGTGTTCAGCCAGTTAGAGCCACATATTATTGTATATTTTTTTTAACAATTTTTGACCTGTTGCTTGTATTGAGTTTTTCATGCTTTAATCAAAACCATTTTATCATTTTTGCAAATAGTTTTGTAAGATATGAAAATCCCATTGTAGATCACTATAGTTGGCTTATTTGCTAATTTGCTATTGTGATTTCAAAGCTCAGGCTTTATAATCAAGCAGATCTCAGTTTGAAACTAAGCTCTTTGAATTCTCATCTCAGCAAAGTCCTCATATTATATAACATTTCTAAGATTCAGTTTCCTCATTTATGAAATGGGAAGAATAAGTTTATTATGATGATGGAAATAAATTACATATAGCATTTACTAGTACTTAAGATGCATTTCCTAGTATTTCTGTTGTTGTTGATTATACTGTCAAAAAGACTATTTATTAAAAGTTCATAATTTGGAACTGCATTCATCTCCAAAATGCAAACTTTGTGCTCCCTTCCTAAATGACGCTTTTAGTCTGAATGCATTGATTTGACCCCCTAAAATGCAATGTCTACTCCTTTCTCCTTGTCAAGGCCTGACCTATTTCTTTGAAATTAAGAATTAAGGTTTCCATTGAGAGTGTATCTTCTGAAAAGAAGACAAGTTAGCATGCTTCTGGGTTTGCCTTACTTGCATAAATATGATTTTTTTCAGAGAAGATCCTTATATAGCTAAAGTGCCCTTTATCCATTAAAAAAAAAATACAATGTATAGGATGAGTCTAATAATGAGGAAGTGGACTACACATCAAGTGAGTTCATGACAAGTGCTGAAGAACTCATTAAGCAAAGAAGATACTCTGCAGATTCAACCAAAAGGATTTGAAAGGCAAATAGCTTACCACAAAAAGTAGGCCACAATATTTAAACATAAGTCGAAAACTAAGAAAATTTAAATAGTTACAACAACTTTGTTTGTATAAACACAGATTATGAGTTTAGTCTCTAGGTAACACAAATCAATTCAAAACATATTTTAATTGAGACTGTAAGCATTATTATCAGACAAAACTGGTTAGAAATCAGCAAGTCGGATCTAAACACATTTATCCTCTTCACGCATTTATTACTTTTGTTTATAACCTCCAAATTTCCCTTTTCCATTTTATTACAGATTCAGCTTATGAATAATGAACACCAGATACTCTGAGGTTGCATTTCAAACAACAAAAACTGGTAACGGGCAGACACCAGAAACCTCAAGAAACCCAACCTGCACATGAATAAGAATCCTAAATAACTTGATTATAATATCAAACTGATATATTCCACTGGAACAGTTATTTTGGTATAGTTTGATATTTAATGAAAAATAGGTAATAGAGATAAAGTTAACATGTACAAGGACATGACACAGAGAAGCGTATTGACCTTCCTGAGTCTAGTTAAATAGACATTTCCCCATCTTTGGGTCAAAAAAGTGCTACTAATCTGAGACAAGAACGTGCTAAGGTTATAGAGCTTTGCAGGATAACACTCCAATCATGTTTGGCTCATGAATATATATTAGTGACTTCAGAATCTAGGGCATGCACTGTCTTTTAAATGCATTGAAAAAAATGACATTAATAAAAATAAGGAATTATGGGGAAGTAAGACCTTGTTCTGTCAAGTTTAGTACCTGTTCTAAAAACAATGATTCAGAGTTTTAAGCTAAAACCATCTCTTCTAGTTAAAATTCCCTTCTGACCAAATAGTGACACAGAGAACTTTTCAAAGTCACATGGAAATCAGTTTTGGTAAAATACCCTTGGTATTTTTAAGTGACTCTCCAACAAATATTAATTGAGCGCCTCCTCGTGTCAATACTGTGCCTTTACAAATGACCTCGTTATTACCATCAACAATAGTCTTGTCCAGTGTTTTGAATAATCATTATTATTATTATTATTAATACTAATAATAATATTCTTAAAGGAACTAAAAGAAGTCACTCAGTATTTTTTTGAATAATGCTTTTAATGTGGCAAAATGTTTCCTTCTCTATAGCTTCTCTCAGAACACAGAATAATGGGCATTGTTTCTTCCCTGAGGAGTTTATATTATAAACTAATGACTCTCTGCATTTTCTCCACAACTTTTTAGCTCTCTGCTGGGCTCATCTAAGCATCAGAGTCCTCAATGGCTAATAAATGAGCATTTTACAAAAAATTCCACTGGGAAATGGTATTCAAATCAGCCCCCCAGGGCATTTTGTTACGGTTAATTCCCATAGGTACATGGAGCAAAATGACGAAGAAGTTCACCCTCGGGAAGGTTACTTATGTGCTTCAGTTTGGCTCTATGAAATACCTGAAAACCCTCAGAGGCAGCCATAAACCTCCAGAAGAAGCCATTTTCCCCATTTGTACACATTTGAGCAAGTGAAAGTTAATATGCATTTAAGGAAAAGTTGTTGAGGGGTGATGTTGAGGTTCGATGGTGTTCACTAAGTCACTTGAAAAACCAGTCTTTAGAAGGGATATGTAATGTATAAATTTGGCTTTCAGTGCTTCTGTATTAAGAGAGTAGGCATTATCATCATATGACCATTAAGTATAAATGCTTAAGCAGTTTAAAACACTAAAGTCGGAAGCACTTAAAAGCTCTAGTAAAATTGTCTGTAGTACACAACTAATCTACAGCATCATAAATGCTTAAAGATTACTTAGTATGTGCCTTACTATCATTGTATTTCAAGCAGCTTGCTTTTTGTATGATGATAAGTAGTAAAGATCAATAATTTCCCATTTCTTAGTAAAGGAATAAAATGCTTATCTATTTTTCCCTCTATGAAGGTTATTGCTTTTTATTCTCTCTCTTTCTTCTTCTTCTTTTTTTGAACAGTATCAGGCCTTGATAAATGGTGGGGGTGACCCAGAGCTGACAGATTTCAAGACAAGGAAGTCCTGAAAAGGTCAGGAAGGTGTGAGAGACCTGAGGGAAGAGAGCAGCTGAGGGATGTAGAAGAAAATGCAGAGAACTGGGAGGGAGAACTTGAACTCAGACATTAGGAGGTTTGAATCCTGGTGAAAAAAAATGTATTGGTTTGTGAATTAGGGCAAGGTATAAACTCTCTAAAGTTGCAAGCTCACACCCACCTCTAAGAATTTTTAAGGGAATTACATGAGAGATGCCTTTGGAAGTGCAAAATTTAAAGCAACATAGTTATTTCTGTTGGTGGTTTTTGTTTTTTGTTATTGTGTTGATTTGGTTTTATTTTTTGGTGGCAGAGGGAATTGGTTTGCTTTGATGTATTTATTTATTTATTTATTTAAAGATTTTATTTATTTATTTGTGAGAGAGAGAGAGAGAGCGCGCGCGCACAAGCAGGGGAAGCGGCAGGCAGAGGGAGAAGTAGACTCCTCGCTGAGCAAGGAGCCCAGTATGGGACTGGATCCCAGGACCCTGAGATCATGACCTGAGTCAAAGGCAGACACTTAACCAACTGGGCCACCCAGGGGTCCCTGATTTGATTTTTTAGATACAAAAAATGGGGAACTGGAACAACAGCGGTTCCTACCGTCTTCCCCTTGCTTCTTCTGTGAAGTCTCCATGGGAATGCCTCCTACTGTAACTAACAGGTGTTAAATCAGTATTTGAGAAATGAGTAGAGTTTTCTTTTTCCTCACAATTCTGAATTTTTTTTTTCAATTTAGAATGTGAATTACAAACCTCCTTATAATGGTTTTGTGTTTACATGTGCCATCTCATCTGTTGGTTTGTGGGGCTCTTGGTGACCGGCATGTCACTCACAGTCACGTCGTCCAGAGTGCCCCTGTTAGTGCTCACT
Organism: Halichoerus grypus; assembly: GCF_964656455.1. Lineage (NCBI taxonomy): Eukaryota > Metazoa > Chordata > Mammalia > Carnivora > Phocidae > Halichoerus > Halichoerus grypus. The sequence continues at coordinate 99,267,405 of NC_135716.1, read as the reverse complement.
ATACTGTTAACTGAACTGAATGCAATACCGACCAAGCTTTGGCATTTGACCTCTTAATGACTTTTTCTTCTAATGCTTTCTCCCTCCTCTCCATGTGACAACAAATTTATCATTATCGTCCAGTAACTGGACCAGGTGCTGGGAATCTGAGAATACAGGCACACTCTGAGTGCTCGGGACTGACAGTTTATTAATATCAAACATTTAGTGAGCTCTTGGGTGCCCCCCACCCTGTTAGACTTTAGGTATATTTTGCCACTTGGGCTGCACAAGAACCCGTGGAGGAGGGTATTATTATTATTCACAGTTTACAAATGAGGGAATTGAGGCTTGAGGCATAACTTTGCCAAAGCTACAGGAGGTGGTGCTGGTATTCTAAACCCCAGCAGGCTGTCTTCAGGTCCATTCAGAGAAAACAAGTAACACTACAAGGTATTATATGCTAAGCATTCACAAAGAATTTTTGAAGTACCATCAGATTTCAAAAAAGTGAAATGCCTCTATGGGCATGATATTTGGATAGACTTGGTGGCATGAGTAAAACTTGAGTTGGAACACTAAGTAAGGGCCGTAGTAACAATTTGAAACACTTACATAGCACTTACCAGAGACCATTTGCTTATAATTAACTCATTTATGCCTCACAGCAACTCTAGGAGATAGGCACATAATATGCCCATTTTACAGGTGAGGAAACTGAAGCATAGACAGTTAAATAACTTGCCCAGGTCTTCCAGCCAGTGAGAGAAGGGTTTAGAGGAACAACAAAGAGTGGGGACAGATTGTCCTGATGAAAGCTGTATCTAGGAAATTTAGAAAGAATCAATCATATTCTGCCATATGAGGGCTTTCTCTGGGCAATGAGTAGGAAAGCACTTGAGACAAGTTATCTCTTACTACTGACAACGTGTGAAGGGCATTAGATACATTGGATGAGGAATTTACACTTGATTCTATGCAGGTATTAGAGCAACATTAAAATTATTCTGAGCATTTATTATTTAGCATTTCATTATATATAGAAGTTACTGCGCTAAGGCTCAACTTAGACACTTTCTCTGGGAAGCTTCCTAACCACTCTTCCATCACCCACTCCTACCATCAGCCACTCCTACCCACTGCTACAGAGAGGATGGATGCCCCTCTCTTCCCTGAGGACCCAGAAGTCCTCATTCTCATAGCTCTTACCATGCCTTTGTATTTCCTTTCATCATTCTGCCCACAAAGGATGAGCTCTAATAACAGAGGAGGAGAGCTTCTTTCTAATTTTCCTGTGAATGAATCCCCCAGCACTTAGTATGGAGCTTAGAATATAGAAGGCATTAACTATAATCATGTTAGTCACATGAAATATTTTCTGGACAAAATAAGATATAGATATTAACTATAATATCATGATTAATACAGATATTAATTATAATTTTGTTTCATTACCTAGTTATTTTGAGTGTATATATTTAATACATCCCTATGAAGTCTCATGCACATCAGGGGTAAGAATCAGATCTTTTTCTTTATGCCCCTTACAGTTTCTGCTGTAAATGTGATTCCATACTAAGGAGACTCTATAAGTACACGTTGATGACATCCTTCTTTGTGTGAGAAGGAAAACAGTATATTAAGACGTTTATTTACTAGACTTCAGTCTAGTAGTCAGTCATTGTGTCATCAAGGCATGAGTTTCTCCTTTCTCAGTTTAGTGCCCTCCCAAACACCCATCTAAGTTCTGGCCACGCCTACTCTTCACCACTTCTTCCATATCCCATAAAGAACTAGCCTAGCTTACTGCCTTTGCTTATGCCACACCCTCTGATTGGAAACTTCTCCTCTTGCCTTCTCACTTTGTGAATGCCAACTCAAATTTCAAGGCTCAGATTACTGAACCTCCACTGTCAACCTTTCTCTGGTTAGAAGAATCAAATTGTGTCTTTGTTGGAGTTCCCATAACACTGGATATCCACTTCCATTAGAGTTTGTCCAGGGAGAATTGCCTTCTTTTCTAGTCAGGAAAATTGTAGGGGGCAAAGACTAGGTCCTATTCATCTCTGCTTTCCAAGCACCCCTCACTGTAAATGACATAGTAAGTAATCAATAATTGTGGGATGAATAAATTAATGCATATAATAAAGTTATTAACAATGATATTTATTACCTAATATTCCCTGACCCTCCCTAGGTCACTTAAATTTCTTTTTGTCTTGTTGATAAGATGGGAAAATTGGAAAATCAGATATTCTTTTTTTTTTTAAGATTTTATTTATTTATTTGACAGAGCAAGAGAGCACAAATAAGGGGAACAGCAGAGGGAGAGGGAGAAGCAGGCTCTCCGCCAAGCAGAGAGCCCGAGGCGGGGCTCGATCCCAGGACCCTGGGATCATGACCCAAGCCGAAGGCAGACACTTAACCATCTGAGCCACTCAGGTGCCCCGGAAAATCAGATATTCTTAAGGTGTGAGTTTTAATGTTGTATTAGTTCTGGTCTTCCAAGAAGCAGATACTCTAACAGGATGAGATATACAAGAGATTTATTGGGGACAAATTGCAAGAGGGAAAATGGAGAGGAAGCTGGGGAAGGCTGGGAAAGTTATCAGATCACCATGTAGGTGCCCTATGGAGGAGGGAGAGAGAAGAAATGAAGGTTGGGTAGCAAAAGTTTTAGACAATGGTGCAGTTCTAAGAAAGTTTCAACAAAGCCAGTGGGGAATCTTTGAGCCAATAGTCATCCATCAAAGGAACCCTACGTCTCCCAGGAACTGGTTGTCTTATTGTCCCTCCGTGTTCAGTTGTTGTCTGGGAACAGGTCTTGGAAGTGTGGACTCCCTGGTCAAATCCAAAGATGGATTTTAGAGCCTAGCAATCACCGAGGCCCTTAGCCAATCACACTCCTTACAGTTGGAGATATGAGAAACCATGTTTTCACAGTGACCACAATGGCTTGGAACTCTTGATGCAGTAGGGATTGTTCTTTATCACTTCTACAGATTTGCAGCTAAATTATTTTCAATACATGAAATGCGCTTGAAATAATGGAACAATATACAATGCACTGGGAATCTTAAATACATTTCAAGTTACTTAGTCTTGGGTAAGCTTCGGTTATTAGCTAATTCTGACATTTTAGAGAAAAATAAAATTCTTAACTCAATAAACTGAAAATACTACAGGAAATTGTTTCAGAGAAAAATCAAAAGAGTTCTTTTATATGCAATTTCTAATGAGCAGACATGTTTGACTAAGGTCATAGTTTGCTGGATTATAGAGGTTAAATTCAAAAGACTTCCTCAGAAGAATCACATTTAACAAATTGTTGATGCTGCATATCTTGTGAGAAAGAACATGTAAAAGTTTGTCGTGTAGAATAGAGGATATCTAATTTATAGAGGTTTTAAATAACAAGCCTTTTCTAAATTCCAGAAGGCTTTTTAAATTTGCATTCTTATAAATAAACCAGTCTCTCTTAGAAGCAACCTCAAGTCTAATAAATAAATAAAACCCAACCGTTATTTCATATAACATTTTTTCACGCCAGAAAGAAATGATTCAAGATAATATGTAGTAGAACTTATGGAAAACCGTGCTATTAAATCTACATGATACAGTTTCTCTGCTCAGTAGCTACTCTACTTACCATCCCCTACACTCAACCCCATGTTCTCTACTTTTTCTTATCTCTCGATTTTTTTCTCCTGGGTTTCATCTTATTGAAAAATGCCTTTTATTTCCTCCCCAACCATACGCATCCATTACTTCCTTGAAGGTACCTTGAGCTGGTAGACTACTCTCTTTCATGAAGTCTTTCCTAAAGAACTGTTCTCTCAGTGTTCTCTTAGAAGCTATAAAAATAGGAAGAAATAATGTCACTGGGTACTTGTATCCCTTTAACTCCTCTACAGGTAAATTTGACACCATGCTAGGCACTTGCTCATATATTTCCTTTTCCTAAAGTTGTTTTATGTCTTGTCTCATGTAGTAGATCAGAAACTCTTCAGGGAAATAGATTACTCTTTGATTCCTTCAGTATTCCCCTTCATGCAGGATAGCCTCACCAAGTGCTTTTGTTCTGCTTGTCTTGTTGCCTTTTTAAAATCTCAGTAAGTGTTTGTGACAAGAAAATCCAAGTTTGAGGGTTTTTTAATTCATTTGATCTCACTGCCTACCCAGAGACAGCTTCTTTTCATTATCACTGTTTTTATTTTTGTCGTGGGCTTGCCTCCGTAACTAAAATGCATTTACCTCTCTTTCTTGATTCAAAGTTTTAGACAATATCTACTGATTCCCCATTATGAAATAGGAAGATCTAATAATAACATATCATTATTTTTACTAATTGCTCTCCTTTTTCCATTATTTGACACTGATTTTATTAATTTAAGTCTTTTGTTGATTATCTTTGTAACTTTAAAAGAAAGTATGTATTTCTTGGTTTCTTATGCCATCAACTTCAGTAAGTACCTTGATTAACCCTATGTGAGAATTTTAATGCCCTGAAACTTTCTTCTACTTTCCCTTCTCTCATTCCATTGATCACCTTCCAATCATTATTTTTTATGTTATCAAGATTCTAAAGATTTACATTTTGCACTGTAACCATAACCAAGGCTTTCATGCTTGACCCCTAAGTTGATTCCAAAAGTTAAAATCCAAGTAGAATGGGGTTACTATGGCAGTGCTGATGTTAGTCATGGATGAACTGAGAGCTATGATTACATTTCCTTCTCTACAGCACCAATGCCATGACCCTTCAGTCACTCAAAGAAGAGGATTTCTGCTCTGAAGTCAAAGAGATTCTTTAAAAATTACTTCTAATTGCTTAAAATTATGCCACATTATTTTTTTGGCTCATAGCTGCTTTATATCAAATTTCCATCCTTTCTTTTACAGCTTTTCCTCTACTTCTTTGTTTTCTTATTGACAATGGAATATATGTTTATTGTAGTCTGAAGATTTTCATCTACTCCATTATAAAATCTATTGCATATTGTCACCTTTTTTTCCTGTTGACCACCCTCTTGGATTCATCTTGGAGTCAAATTATTTTAACAACTAACATAATTTCATCACTGATCAATCAAGGAAGAGGCCCTTGATAAACCACCAACTGGGGCATTCTAGCTGCACACCCTAGCAGCCCTGCTTACCAACCTCAGTGTGAACCATTGGTTTCCCAGGCAGCAGCACATCCATCGTAGTAGGATTCCTCCTCTCTGTTCTCCTTTTTCACTTCCCTGACTTCTTCTGTTTCTCTTTCACTTTTCTAGATTACATCTTTAGCTTCTTCAGAAGAGAAATTTGGAAATTAACTTTATATGAATGAAAAATCTTTATTTTCTCTTCATTCTGGATTGATCATTTGGCTGAAAATGGAATTCTGGGTTGAAAATAACATTTCCCTAGAATTTTGAAAGCATTACTCCATTTGCTTTTGACCTTTCCTGTTGCTGGTGCTTTCTGAATTCCTGTTCCTTTGTAAAAGTGTGTGTGTGTGTGTGTGTGTGTGTGTGTGTGTGTGTGTGTGTGTGTTTCTTTTTTAATCTGGAAGCTTTCTGATGATCTTTTTGGCCTTGATTTTCTAAGATTTCTTAAAGATGTGCAGATATATCATGTTGTTGGACTTTTTACTCATTGTTTGTTTGTTTGTTTTTGTTTTGTTTTGTTTGTTTGGTCATTCTTTGAGACCTCTCAATATGAAGACTAATTTGTTTCTTTAGTTATGGGAATTTTTCTTTTTTTTCCTGATAATTTCTTATGTTCTGATGATTTCTAAATGTAGTCTGTTCTCTCCTTGTGCAACTCTGTTAGAAATACTTTGGATATCCTGGGTTGAATCTCTGTATCACCTACCTCTTCTCTCTCTCTCTCTCTCTCTCTCGTGTGTGTGTGTGTGTGTGTGTGTTTGCATCTTTCCTTTTACTCAGTCTTCTGAGAAATTTTCTCAGCTTCATTTCCAACCCTTAAGTTTGACTTTATTTTGACTATATATTTTTAAAACATGAGAGTTTTTTGTTATATCCCACTTGTTCCTTTTTCTTAGTATTCTGTTCTTGTGCCATGGATATAGAAACTTCTTGAATCCCTTTGGGCATATTAATTCATTACAGTTTTATGACTAATCACCCTAATCAAAAGAAGAATGCATTTGTTTGCTGTTTTTTATCCTTTGTGAAACTCAATGGTTATGTTCAAGTTTTCAAAATAATTGAGAAACTTGAATCACTTAACAAATGTTTTAAGAGTTGTGGAATTTTCATATTGTTGGCATAGGACTGAGGAAATGGAAATAAAAGTCTGTGTTGCCCTGCATTTTCCTCAATTCAGTTTGACTCATCTACCTGGCTAAATGGGATAATGTATATAACTCAAGCCTACCTAAAATATGGTTTATGGATTACTATATGTCTACGAGTTGTTTGTTACCTACCCATGACAAGATAAGGAACTTGTTCCAGAATATAAATCAATTAAGTTACTAAGCATAGTCATAGTTAACTGACATTATTTCCTAGCAAAGTTTTCCAGTGAAAGAAGTGTACATTGATTAAGATTTTGGCAAAAGCTGCTTATCCTGTCACAGACAGGTAATAGTCTGCAGATCAGCACCAGTCTCTGGGCCCCACTTCGAGAAGATTGGTAGAAATCACTTAGAACCCAGTGCCTGGCAGACAAGGCATTAGAAAAAATGTTGAGTCTGACACATATTTTCCTTGGAATGAAATTTGAAAACTACCATGATCATTCACAGATAGGATAATTAGTTATCTCATTAATAAAACAATAAGGGAACTTTGCTGATTTCTCACAGTGCAAGTTTTGTTATTTTTCAGTTTGGCAAAATCCCATAAACTCCCTTGATTTATTCAGTAGAAAACAATCATTGAAGTTGCCAATGAGACAATAGCCAAAACTGTTGTAGAGCTCTACTTGTTGCCAACCCTTGCCTGTCCTAGCTCTCTTCCTGAGAGCCCCCATCCTGAAGCTTCATGCCAGCTGATGCTAACTAATAGTCTGAAATCTACAAACCACTGTGTATTTTGACAGTGAGATGGGTAGTGAGTTATATGTCAGTATCTGTCTTCCATTGTGAGTCCCTCCAAAGTTTGGAAATAATCTCTCCATCTCTGCTCACTGATGAAATGCAAGACTTTTTTTTGCAATGCTGTTGAGCAGGTACTAGCTCCTGAAAACACACTGTGGCATAACCAGGCACTGGTCAGCCCCCTTCTGTAGGCACTCAGGGTTCCATGGTTCTCTTCCTGAACGCTTTTTTCTCCTGAGGACAAAGCCCACCCAAGCCTTAGCTCACTGTCTATTGCCAGTTCACCACTGGCTCCAGCTAGCTCCAGATTCCAGAGGTCATGCTATGGCCCTGTCCCTCAGTTTCATTCCAGGCCATCCCAAAATAACCTAGTTTCTAAATGGAGCTCTTAACCTTCTTTACACTGTACTTCTGGAACAGCATGTAATCCTTCCCTGTGGAGATCATCTTCCCTCAGACTTCTACCACTCAGTTCACATAAGATTGGTTAGGCTACACCCTAGTTTAACTTGGTTAGAGACCCTCTGACCTTTCTCAGCCATTACAGCTCTGTTCCCTCATGGGACCTACCTGTTCTTCTTTCCCAGGGTGCCATGTTGGTGCAGGGCACTGCTTGGGACAACTTCATTGAGCCTGCTCCAGCCTTGCAAATCTTCAATCTGTAAGCTCTACCTTGCCCGCTTCCTGTGGTAAGGAGTGCCAAACACACATGAGTTATATTAGTGCAAATAATTCCTTTAGTTTGTCACTTATTCACTTTTAATTTTCCAAATTCTTATGGTAACATTTTTCCTTTGTATTTCACAATTATGTTGGAATGAGTAGGTCAGATCAGCTGCTTTCTTGCCATTTCCAATGAGTTCGCTTTGTCAGACTTGTGTCATTTCAATAGATCTGACCTAAATATCTTGTTACTTTTTCTCTGCTCAATCCAGTTTACACACTACTGCCATATGAACTTTCTTAATTTGCTGCAGGAATCCTCATATCTGTGCTGAAGAACCTACAGTGGCTCCCGATGGCATAACAGATGGCGTCCAAGAACCATGGCCTGATGATTAAGCTACATCATTAAATCAGCCACTGATTCCTACACTCTAGGCTAATTCAGTTATTTAGTCCCATGTCCTTAATATTTGTGCTTAATTTTGCTCATATTGTTATATGTCTTATCCTTTTCTACTGATTCAAGTTTTATGCACCCTCCAAAGCTAGGTTCAGATGTTCTTTCTTTAGGACAACCTTACTTGATTGTATTAACCGAATGTGATCTTTCCCTCCTTTGAACTCCTACTTTATTTACTGTACTTTCCTTTTATTTACTATTATACTTATTTCCTCTCTTTCTGGTATTATCTCTTTGAGGGCGGTGTTGCCCTTTCATGCATTGGTGTTCACTTATAGCGGCTAACACCATATCTTTCATATGGAAGACACTCAATAAAGAGATAGTAAATGAATTAATTATTGGTTATTATATACTAAGGAAGAACCAAGAAAGTAACTATTAAGATGGTCACTTAATGAAGCAGTTTTGTGGAAGTATGAACTAAGGCAATGAGTGAAATGGGGCCACTCTTGATGAACAGAACCTAATTCTTATGATGCTGAACAACAGGCTTTAACATCCCCCACCAATAATTTATCTTAAAGTATTTATTTACAGATACCTTTCAGAAGCCTTTAAAATATGTATGCAAATAATGGTATTTGGACTGAAGAAAATTAGAAATACCTGCTTTATCTCTGAATCTTTAGCAAATCTATGCTTATGACAGTTGACCTAATAATTTATTCACATTATAGTCAATTTTGTCACCATTAAAATTTATATTTCATAGTTTGCAAAAACATGAAGAATATTTACATAATGCAAGTGAAAAAGTAGGATAAAAATTGTATATATATAGTTTAATTGTGATTTTTTAAAATATGCATAAGAAAAGATTTGAGGGAAAGATAGAAACACCTCCAAAATGTTAATGATTAGTGTGGTGGCATAATGATAGGTGCTTTTTTCTCTGTTATAGTATTTTGCATAGTCTAAGTTTCCTTTAGTGGATATACGAGACTTTACTGTATTTAAAAAATGGATTGAAAAGGGAAGAAAAAATACCTAATAGAAATCGAATTCATTGATAACTATTGTTACATTGATTAGTCCACTGACTTGGAGTGGCAGAGAATGGTATCCCTCAGGGAGGAGTATAATATTTTGCTTTAAATCTTGTTTTCATTAAATTAGTCATGGAAATATCTCAATAAGTAATTTGTATCTCATTGATTGTCACTCACATATATAAAAAACATTTGACATACGTTAGGTTTTTGTGAGACAGCTGGAAAATACTGAGTTCTCCTAAAAATTGAGTTTATACTACTGGATGCTGTAGAAAAATATGGATTAAATTCAGAAACACTTTTGCACAACTATCTAGAATAATTTGAAGTAGAGTGGATAAGTAAATCACTCCTGTCCAGAGAATTATGCTCTATGATTTGAGAATATAAGAAAGCCTAACTCCAAACCATGCTACGGAAATGTACTTTACTTTGTTGAGGTCCAGCTTTCAAATGTGCTCTTTTGTAGGTTTTGGATTACATGGTTGTTGATGATGAATCATAGGAAAAAATGAGCAGCTAAAGAGTCAATGAACCTTTTTAGAAAAAGGAAAGGAAATTAGGTCCCACTTACAATTGTCATTTTTATTTATGTTAACTTTCTCTTTCCCTTTCAAAGGCTCATTTTCACACAAGGGTTATTGAGAGCTAAAAAGTACATGTAAGAATGATCAAATACTACAGAAGTGAGTGCTGAATTTTATGGCAAGAATAAGGCAGCTTTTTAATATATGAAAATAGTGTTTCTGCATACGATCAGCAATTCTAATTGTGGTGCTTGACATTCAGTGTTAATCCACCAGCTCTAAAGCTTATTAAAAATGGCAGCAGACATATTGGCAGCATAGAAACAGGTCAGAAATCGTCGAAAACAATGAGAGCTTTATGATCAGCCATGAAATTGTGGTTATTTTAGAAATCTGGCTGTGCATGGAATCCACAGGTGTAGAATCAATAGTCCACGAATAGTGCTCACAATTGCACACAATCCCAGCAGTACATTTCAAAGATCCCAAGTGAACCTCCATTTGTTGTTTTTGCCTTTGTTCTCTTTTTCATCCGGATCTGAGGAGCCTCTCCCCACTACCCAGTGGAATTAGCAATAGAATTCACAATAAAGATTAAATGTCAGCTTTTCCTCCTAAAAAGAAGGACACACATTGAAGAGACTATGAAGATAGAGACCTGCAATCACTTTGTCATTAGTGAAGGTATTTTTTGCAAATTCCCTTAATGAACATTATAAGGCCATGAGAGTTATTGATGTTTTCACTTCTCTATCTAGATTCATCTAGGAGCCACCCACAAACTAATTTCTTAATTATCCAAATGCTCATGGGAAAATGAGAAATAGTCAATGGTGTAGAAGTGGCTGAAGGAGTAAGGAGGATTATCTAATTTGGTATGGCAATTTTCTTCTCCTGTTCGCTAAGTGAATGAGACCTGAGGACCTCATTCATGTTTCTCAGTTATAACCCTAAGCTTCGTGGCATGTCCATTCTGACAAGAGAGTCATTTCATTCCTGCCACCAATAGTGAGCTAACTTAGTAATGCCTATGCCTTCTGCTGAAGAAACAGGAACCATCCAAGGGAAAATTAGTAAACTAAAGCTGACAGTACCTTGTCACAAGTACCCATTAATGAACACCATGGAGGATTGCGTGCTTCTCACTCATTGTCTTTCTGTAATTTATATCTGATTTCCCACAGATTATGCAGCAGTGTTGTATGAATATTTGTTGCAGCTACACATTTTGAGAAGCAAATAGGATTTTATAATAAATAGGTGGAAGTAAGAAGAGAGAAATGAATTGTAAATTCACTTCCTTAGGGTGAATATTTCAACAGAATAAGTGCCTTTGTAAATATGCTGTCTTTTGTCTGCTGATAGTGGTTTTCTTTGTATAGAGAGGCTTACAGATTAATATTAATTCCTGGTTATTGATGTGATTCATTGTGACATCCATAATCTCTCTTATTCCAATTCTAGAGATTTTGCCAAGAAAAATAGAAATCTCATCATCCAAATTTATGCAAAATATTAATAGACTTCAGGCCAACAAAGATTTGGGGTAATCTAATAATGCTAAACAATGTATCCTTCACACATATGTACCATGATGCTTACACATTATAAAAACTTTTAAAATCTGTACAATTACTTACAACTGCATTTGTTTTTCTGTGGCATGTGGGAGATTCATTCCTCTTGCACCTGTAGAATTTTTATCAATACAAAGGAGCAATAAATGTATTCATTTATAAAGGAAGAATAAATTCTACCAGCTGTGGAAACTGAAGCCCAACAAAACGTGCATAATATGTGTATTGCTTTATATAAAGTATTATAATAATTATTTACCATCTTTTAAAATATCCCCTTAAATTAAAAAAAGGTAGAGGTAATGTACTATTAAAAATATTTGGCTTAAGGTATAACCAGTTCATCTCTACTTCCTCAATCAGGTGCAGCATAGAATACTTAAGTTTCATAGTCCTTGGTTAATTACTACATGTACTTTGGAGAATTAGCACCTCAAAGATTTTCCACTGTTTGATATCCCTGCCAGAAATATAGTTCAACTCACTGGAGTTGGGAAGAGTGATGGTAGAACAAAAGGATGAAGATGTATATTTGAGACACATCTTGAAGACCTTGAATGTGAAGCAGGGAATTTACTTTTACTTTATTCTCCAGGCAGCAGGGTAAGGGTTAGGAGCAGAGAATTAAAGTTAACCAGATGCTTTGTTTGAATTCTGGCTTTACTATTAATTTGGCTCTATGATCTGCAGTACTCTCACCTGTAAAATGGAGGCAATATGCCTCTTAGGTTGTGATGAGGAGGATAAATAATATAAGGTAATATAAGGCAAGCTTTGAAAACTGCCTAGAACTTAGGAAGAGCTTGATAAATGATAGCTATCATGAATGAGAAGCAATAGGAGGATTCTGAGCTTTGAAGTAACATGACTAAACCTGTCATTTAGGAAGTCATTCTGGTGATCATTGGTAAAAAATATGTCATTCTGGTGAGTGATGCTGATAGTTGAAGAGGCTATAAATGTGGGGGACGGGGTTTATGGGACATCTCTATACCTCCTTCTCAATTTTGTTGTAAACTTAAAACTTCTCCAAAAAAAATAAAATCTTACAAGTCAATTAGGGCATTTCAAGATACCAGAAGAGAAGAGAGTTTCAAGGATGTAAAGTTCTGAGGAAAAATGGTGTAGGATGACTCCAAAGAATTGTCCCTTAAATCATCCATATCCTTGAAAACTTCGATTGTCCTTGCAAGGGATTGAGGAATGAGTTGGGGGTGAACAAAAGGAAACAAGTATGAAATAGTGTTTCAGGAAGTTTGGTAGTGAATGGAAGTCAAGAAATGTTTATAACCTGAGGAGGTTTGGCTTATTTATTTTATGGGAAGTTTATACATTCAATCTCATTGGATTAATTGTTTTGAAGTATCTTTTGAATCAGAGTTCAATGATTTTGCTGGTATTATTTTTTCTCCCTTATTTCTCAGATGACTTCATAGATTAAAGTCAAGATAGGTTTTGTTTAATACAGGTATACATGCAAGAGGCTTCACCTCGTCTTTCCCATTGACCCCAATGATTATTTCAAAGTCTCTGCATTCCTCCAACTTCCTCTTCCTTCTCTTCATTCCCATCAGGCGATCTACTTCAGTGAGAAAATACAAGCCATCAGAGATGCTGATTCTTTCCACTTTCCACCATCAAATCTAAAAACTTATGTGCCTTTGAGTCTCCTGGTTGTTCCATTTCCCTTTTCGCAATGGAGCAGGCCTACCTCTATACCTGCTGTGCTGGATTTCTCTCCTCCCTCCTTCTCAAGAACCTGTGCCATGAATCCTTTCCTTACCTCTCATGTAGGCAAGTTCACATTGACCCCTTCATATCAGTCATCAAGCAAGCTCAGGTCTCAACCAAACTTTTTTTTTTTTAAAGATTTTATTTATTTATTTGACAGAGAGAGACACAGCGAGAGAGGAAACACAAGCAGGGGGAGTGGGAGAGGGAGAAGCAGGCTTCCCGTCGAGCAGGGAACCCAATGCAGGGCTCGATCCCAGGACCCTGGGATCATGACCTGAGCCAAAGGCAGATGTCCAATGACTGAGCCACCCAGGTGCCCCGTCAACCAAACTTTTTTAAAGCACCCTCCTTTACTCCTTATATCCCTCTAGTTCCTTTCATAGAGAGGTTGATGTTAATTCTATAGCTTCATAAACTTTGGCCAACTTTTCACACATAACACCACTCCTTGCCTTCTGCCTTTGCTTAAAATGTCCATGCTTAGAATGTTCTTTCCTGCCCCCAACTTCTCTACCCTCTCAAGCTTCGTTATACTACTCTTTTCAGTCCTAAATATCACTTCTTCAGAAGAGTCTTTTCTTAACCTTAGCTTTGAGCTTTTCTTTATTATACCTACTCTACTTCTAGTCACTTGTTCTTTCCTAAGAGGTAGTAAATTTCACAAAGGAGGCATAATATGTCCTGTTCATTCTTATATAATGAATACTGAATATAGCCTGGCATAGAGTAAGCATTCAGAAAAATTTTGTTGAATATTCATTGCAGATTCTCATTAATAGATTCCTTAGTACATATATTATAATGTAATTTATCAAAAGAATAGATTGATTCAATTGATTTTTACATTAATTGATTTTTATACATTCATTTTAAGAGTAAAGCAAGGAATATTTTCATATGAAGTCATTTTTCTCACTAAGCACAATTATAATTTCAAATACATTTCCACTGAAAAAGTGTTGACCTCAACATATGATATAACCATCCTTAATATTTCTATATTTACTTTAACAAGCATTATCTCTTTGCCGTATGTATTGAATTTTTCAGTTTGTGTATTTAATTCTCCTATGCCACTAATAGCTTAGTCAACCAGACACATAATTTCATATGTATACACATATTGAGATATAGAACAGAATCATTTCACAATCCACGAGAGTTTCCTCACGATTTGACATTCACTCATGGCTTGAGAGCCACTGATTCTGCCTTCATGCCAAGATTTTTAGGAGAGCAGCTCATATAGAAGAGCCAAGCAAAATGCCAGGAAAAAAAAAAAAAGTACGGTGACAGAAGGGGTCCTTAAAGTCACAGCTAAAAGACCAGGGTCCTGATCCTAACATGGTCATTGATTGGCTGTATGATCCTGGATAAGTCATTTGACCCCCTTGAATCTGCTTCATTTGCAATAATAGTGTGAGTGATTTGCACTTAACTTTTTTTAAATTTTATTTTATTATGTTATGTTAATCACCATACATTACATCATTAGTTTTTGATGTAGTGTTCCATGATTCATTGTTTGCGTATAACACCCAGTGCTCCATTCAATACATGCCCTCTTTAATACCCATCACCGGGCTAACCCCTCCTCCCACCCCCTCCCCTCTAGAACCCTCAGTTTGTTTCTCATTACACTTAACTTTTAATTGAGGGTAAATTTATCTCAAAAGTATACTGTGCATATAAGCCTCTATTTCTTAAGCATTGTAAGGGGTACTTAGAAGATAGGCATAGTCCTTGCCAAAGACAGCTTATCTTCTTCATATGGACCCAAACCAAAACAGTCTAAAATTAAATAAGACATGGTGTTGTACTTGAGATGATTAAGTGCCTAATGAACAGAAGAGACCATCAGTGCTATAAAGTTTAGAGAAAAATAGAACTTCTCATTAAATGGTAAGACCTCCTCTCTGTCAATACAATAATAATGAGATTGAGTTTAAAGTATCTGATTATGTGCTTGCATATAGAATATACTCATGAATATGTGTTGAATAAATAAATGAAAGACTAGATGGGTGAATCAATGAATCAGAGTGCTTAAAATATTGATTACACCTGCAGAAATATTTCTAAGTGTTTTATATGAATATGTATATGTGTGTATGTGTGTGTGTATATACATGCACATACACAATGTATATGTGTGTGTGTGTATCGGTCTTTCTCATAAATACAAAAATAGAATTTCACATAGGGAGAAAATAATTTTTTTGAGAAATATTGCTGACTTAATTTATTAACTCCTTGAAATATGTTAGAATTTTTATATTATACCCTACACCAAATTATGTTCCAAATGATTTAAAGATTAAATGATGCCATAAATAAAAGAAAATATATGTGAATATTTATATTTAGTGCAGTGAGAATACATTTTCTAAATTGTATCTAAAACCAAAGATAAACACCATAAAGGAACATACTGATAGACATGACCATGCTAAAATTTAAGCTGCACTATATCAAAAACTTTCATAAGAAATATGCAAATGAAAAACTGGGGGCATTTTGCAATGGGTTTGACAGAGGTAATAGTCTTAATATAAAGAACTCTTTAAAATAAATAATTAGGGGCGCCTGGGTGGCTCAGATGGTTAAGCGTCTGCCTTCGGCTCAGGTCATGATCCCAGGGTCCTGGGATCGAGTCCCATATCGGGCTCCTGACTCAGCGGGGAGTCTGCTTCTTCCTCTCCCTCTGCCTCTGCTCATGCTCTCTCTCTCTCTCTGTATCTCTGTGTCTCAAATGAATAAATAAAATCTTAAAAAAAAAAATAAAATAAAAAAAAATAAAATAAAATAAATAATTAATGAGAAAGAGACTTACAACCTAAAGATTTTTTTTTTAAGTAAAGACAAAGGACATAAATTTAAAAATTTACAAGAAAAAAACCTGAAAAACTGTTCTACTTCATCAGTTCTTAAAAATTCAGATAGAAACAAAATGTTTTGTGTTGACAAGGGTGTGAAGAAATGGTCACTCAAGTTCCCTGCTAGTGGGAGTATAATTGTGACCTTTTTGGCCAAATAATTTAGCAATACCACAAGTATTAACAGATTTTAAAATGTGTGTACCCATTGATCCAGCAATTCCACTTTAGAAATGTAACTTAAAGAAATAATCAGAAGTATAGGCAAAGAGTACACTTTGTTTGTACATTTACAAACGTAGTCACCTAGGATTTACTTATAATTAGGAAAAATCAGAAATGGCTACCAAAGCATTTTGGCCAGGGCAGATGAAAAAAGTATGCAGAAATTTTTACAATCTTTTGTTAAAAGCAATTTGGTAATGTGCATCAAGAATTTTATTTTTTAAATATTTATACTCTTTGACATATTGATTCATTTTCTAGGAATTCCTCCTAAAGAAATAATTGGAAACACAGAAAAGCTAAATTTATGAAGATATTGCAATATTAAAGCAATTTATAACCCAGTTGCTGGATTATAAGCATTGGGTAAGCAAATGGTAGGGTCCTAAAGTAGAAAAGTATGTGGCAGTTATTCATGTTATTTACAAAATGTTTTCAGTATCTTGGAAATACGCATATATCAAATGCTAAAGTGAGACAAAAGACTGTGTTTCAGGGTTCAAACCAGCACTTCCCCACCATCTACTATGACTTCTGTAAGCTTCATTTTTTTACTTTATAAAAGGGGACATACTTGTGCATTCCTTACAGGGATGCCATGAGGATTAAACGAAATAATGAACATAAAGTACTTAGCGTAATGCACATACCACTCAATAAAAACTATTATTTTTTCTTAATGGGGCACACGATTCCATAAAAGGACAGTTGCAACTGTCCGAATACACAGTGAAAGTAATTTACTGCAGCATTAATAGTAGTTATCTTGGAATGTTGCAATTATGTGACTCTTCTCTTCTTTCATGAATTTTTCTCTTTTCATAATTTTTAAAAGATACTGGTTTTGTGTTTGGTTTCGTTGCATTTCCGAATGGTAGAGAGCAGACAAAGGATTCTGAAAGGAAAATGTAAATCAGACAGGCAGCAGTCGCCGCCGCCAGGACGTGGGCCACCAGGACAGAGCTACCGTCAGCCAGCACCATCTGCCACGCAGCGAGTAGTCAGAGTCCTGGCTGACGACGTGGAGCCTGGTGGCCAGAGCAGTGGTTCTGCAGTTGTGATGTGTGTCTGAGTCAACTGTGGAGCCGGAGGACCGTGGAAATGCCAGGGCCCCACCTCCAGAGATTTTAATTTGGTAGGACTGAGGTGGGATCCAAGGGCTTGAATTTTTAATAACTATTCCACCTGTGATTCTCACTCACACCAAAATTCGAGAACCCTTGGACTAGAGCATGGTGTTAATAAGGCCCAAGTTCCAGACAGCATCCCCAAGGGACTTCTGTAGTGAGCCGTCCGTGTGCCTTCAGGCTGCACGCCCATTTGTTGCCATATGTCTAACCACAGCTGGGCCAGGGGGAACATGAGTGGAAAGGAGCCAATTATCTCCCCCCTTCTCTCTGCACTCCACTCCACACTCTCTTAAAGAAATCACCCCGAACATATGCCCTATTATCGGTGAGTCAGTAATGACACCTTTGCTAGGCAGTCAGAGGGCATATTTTAAGAAGAAATGAGACCTTGACTGCTGTTATATGGTGGTCGAGGAAGATTAGATGAAGCAGGTGATCTGAAAACGTCCTCAGTTTAATGGGGTCATGTTTAAGAGTGGAGGGTACTTTTGCTTCTCCAACAGAGTTATAGAGATTAGTGAGAGTCCGTGGTTGTTTAGTGTTCATTTGGAATCCCTCAGCATTTTCCTTACGTTTTCACGGTATCATTTATTTATCTGCTGTTTTGTAACATTACCTTAAAACGTAATGTGCTATGGGTCTGAGTTCATCTGAAGTTCAGGGTGTTCCAACGTATAAAATGAAGCTGACCCTGTGGGAGTCAGAAGTTTTTTCATCCAAAATAGTATCAACCTCAGTGCACCCCATAAGTGAAATCTTTGCAACACTCAGACATCTGATTTTTACTTGCCCTTTTGCAAAATCCATTCATGTTTGCTTTTGAAAATAACTTTTAATTAAAATCATCCTGTGGATTTTACACTGTGTTCAGTTTTCAGTGGCAGGAAGCAGTTGTGTAATTTACATTAGAGTTCGTTGGAATGCGCAGGAAGAATCATTTGCGCTCTCACCTTTTTAAAATGGAGCCCAATGGAGTGAGCTGTGTCACTTTGGTTTTCCTGTAGGTCTTACTCAACCTTGTTTCTTTTCTTCTGGATCCCTTTAGATGTGATTATTTTGAGCTTTGATACCTGTACCTGTGGTCCGTTCTTCTTGTTCATTCATTGTGGATGTGGATATCTCCGTCTTTACTTTGCTTCATATTAGCAGATCCTTTTGCTTCTATAATGGATTAATGGGTTTAATTAATCCGGTTTCTTCCATGGCATGGAAACATCAAAAAACCTTGCTGTTTGTCACTAGTTTTCCTGTGCCATAATGAAGATGCATCTGATGGCATTGGGCTTATGCCGTTGAAACCTGAAGGGAACAGTGGGTTTGTGTGGTGTAAGTACAAAGAGAACAGTCCTCACTATCTCCCCTACTTAGCTTTCCCCTCCTCTTTTAATTACAATTATGAGAGCACTCTATTCATCTTTAAAATGGAGATGAAAATATGGATTTTGCAGGTTTGTCTGTAAATTAAATGATAATTTTTATAAAGAACCAGGGATATAGCAGGCATTCAATGAATTGTATCTATTATTATGAATACGTTTAAAGTAGATAGGAAAGTATAAAATGTATAGATGACACAAAGCAGAAAAAACTAGCTAATATAAGAGAACAGAATTGAGATTCAAACTTGTTTCAACAAGTCTTACATTTAATAAATACAAAGATACAGCGTTCAGTTTTGGTCCCCAAAGTGGGCTAGTAGTTGCCTAATTCAGAAGAGACTTTAACATCTTTGCTCTACTATAATTTACTGCAGTATTTGCCCCTGTCAACCACTTTCACCATCTCAGAACTTCCTACTCTCTTGACTCATTCTCCTTATTTTCTTCTTATCCCTTTGGCTCATTCATCTCTGTCTCATGTATGTTCTTATCTGCTTCAGTTCATCCTCTCAGTGGTGCCATTACCTAGGTTTCATTTTCAACCTTCTGATCTTTCCATATTATATAATCTGCTTCCATGGATTTGACTATTAATTCAATGGTGAGCACCAGATTCACATATCCAATTGCTAAGTATCACCCAATAATCCTATACCAACATTCTAAAAGAAAGCCCATTGAATTTTCATAAAACCTCTGCCTTCAGTGAATTGGCCATTTTGGTGAATGGTATCATTATTTATTCAAACATACAAACCAGATATCTAGACTCTTTAAATTTACTTACTGCCCCTACTACTCACTCAACAAACCAACTCCTGTGATTTTATTTCTTTAATATGGCATGCCTGTATTTCTTCCTTGATCATTCTCCTGCCTCTTCCATAGTTTGTGCCTGTCATGATTCCTACCTGGATTTCAGTGGACACTTTGCTGGCTCCCCTGGTTCCTTGCTACACTATTCCCAAACCTGCTGTCAAAGTTGAGTATAGCTTGGATTTTGAGGTAGAGACACCTCTATTTAGGTTAGATACACCTATATTTGCCAGTTTCATCTCTTATGGGCAAATGATTCAACTCATTGTAGATGGTTATGACATAGGGATAACAATGTGCATATCATCAGGTTGTTGACACATTACATTTGGAAATGTATGTGATAGGCGGGAACCTCAGTAAAATTTATCTACTGTTATTATCGTTCCATGCAAATTTGATTGTGCCACCCTCCCTTTAATGATGCCCAATAACTTTAAAGATAAATTCAGTCTCATCTGCTTAGTTGATCAGTTCCCTGATGGCCTGGTCCAGCTCTAGACTCTTCTTTCATCATTGCTCATCTTATACCCGTCACACTGCACTATTCCATTTCTAGCTATGTCCTGGACTTAGAGCCATCTTCAGTTTCTTGCCCTTCTCTCTGTCTGTCCTTATATATGCTCCTCCTGCATTTGGAAGACACTCTTCCCTGGTGACTGTGTTCTCTCCTATCAGAGCTCAAAGATTTCTTTGGCCTAATCTAGGTGACCATCCATTCTGGTTTATCAAGGATAGTCTTGGTATATAGCTGTTGTCTCCCTGTGATTAATATTAGTACCACCTTTTACTCTCGGGGCATTAGATGATACATTATGTGGTCACCCTACCTAAACTCCCCTTGTTCCCAGGCCAAGCTAAGCAGGCCTTGTTTTCTGTTTCCATAGACTTCTGCACTCCCTTCTGCATTAAATTTATCACACTGTTTCATAAAGTCTCATTATTTTATAAATTTTCACTTATTTCTCTGCCACTGGGACATGAGCTCCTTGAGAGCATGAATTTCATCTCATTTGTTTTCACATCATTTGTTCCTAGCACAGTGCCTGGGAAACACAAAGTGTTGTATACTAATTATGGCATTCTACCTTCCTCACTCCACTTAAACTACCTATGAAACACTAAATAAGGGAAGGTGCTTCAGCAGCGTATGTAAAAATTAACAACAAATAAGCTGAGTCTCTGTTGTGCTTGAAACACCAGTGGGACAGATGTGAACACCACAGAGAATTTTATTCATTGACTGTGTTGCCCTTCCTGTCCCTGCCTTGTTTTGTGCTATAGAACCAGTCACCCACTTCTCCATTCAGCTCCCTCTCCTGCACTTACTGTTCGCCACCTGCCATTAAACTCTGCATTAAAGACATATAAATGCTAATTAGTTTTTTTTTTTTGTTTTCAGTTACTGACCAGGCCTCCAAACTTTATTCACCATGTCCCACTGAGTAATTATAATAACAGCTAGCATTTATTGAGAGCTTACCATATGCTGGGTCACCCTAAGCACATTTTAGGTACTATATCATTTAACAGCACGAGGGGTAAATAGTGAGTATCCTTTGCGCTATATAGGCCATTTTGAACTGATGATTCCTTCTCCGAGCACCCCTGGACTTTTTTCCTTTTTTATTTTTTTTAAGATTTTATTTATTTACCTGACAGAGAGAGAGAGAGCGCAAGAAGGGGAGCAGCAGAGGAAGAGGGAGAAGCAGGCTTCCCACGGCGAGCAGGCAGCCTGATGCTGGGCTTGATCCCAGGACCCTGGGATCATGACCTGAGCCAAAGGCAGACGGTTAACCAACTGAGCCACCCAGGAACCCCTGGACTTTTTTCCTTGACTCACATCCTTAATTGATCTCTCTCTCTCTGTCCATCTCCACCGGGGGTAGAAGACAAACATTGTCTTCCTGATCTTCTTGTGTTGTGAACCAAACAATTTCACTTCTGGAAGGGATCCTATGCCAGCATCTTATCCAGGCTCTAGAGGACAAGTTTTAGGAATAGCTGCTCCAACATAAGCAACATAACCAAATGCAATCTATGCACATTGTTGGGATCTGATGCAACAAATTAACTGTGAAAGACATTTTTTTAATCTCAAGAGGAAATTTGAATACAGCCATGTAATGTGAGATATTAGGGAATTATTGTTAATTTCATTAGGTGAGTTAATGTCATTACAGCTATGTGTTTAAAAAAAAAGTTCTTGGGCGCCTGGGTGGCTCAGTCGTTAAGCGTCTGCCTTCGGCTCAGGTCATGATCCCGGGGTCCTGGAATCGAGGCCCGCATCGGGCTCCCTGCTCCACGGGAAGGCTGCTTCTTCCTCTCCCACTCCCCCAGCTTGTGTTCCCTCTCTCACTATCTCTCTCTCTGTCAAATAAATAAATTTAAAAAAAAATCTTTAAAAAAAATTTTAAAAAAGTTCTCATCAGTTAGGGATACATTCTGCAGATTTAAAAATGAAATAACCTGATGTCTGTGATATGCTCTAAAACAGTGTAACAAAAATTAAAAAGACAAAAGCAAAAAAAAGATAAGACGAGGATGCCTGTGGTAGAAGACACAAGATGAGCAAACTATTGATAATTGCTGTGGTTGGGTGATGGGAAGAGGGTGGTTCACTATACTACTTGTTTACTTTAGTGTGTGTTTGAAAATCTCATATTAAACATTTAACAAGGGGTGCCTGGTGGCTCAGTTAAGCGACTGAGGTTAGTTAAGCCTTCGGCTTAGGTCATGATCCTGGAGTCCCAGGACTGAGTCCCACGTTGGGCTCCCTGCTCAGTGGGGAGTCTGCTTCTCCCTCTGGCCCTCCTCCCTCTCGTGCACTCTCTCTCTCTCAAATAAATAAATAAAATATTAAAAAAAAAAAAAGAACATTTAACAAACAACAGTTCCTGGCACCCCACTTCAGTTGTGCTGAATCAAGATCACTGGGAGTAAAGCCCTAGAATCTGCATTCTTAGAAATCTCTCCAGGTAAATCTTATGTGCTTTAATATTTGAGAACCACTGGTTAAGATTTAAGATGACAGGATCACATCTATCTCTTCCCAAAACAACAACTGCTACATCAAGACATCCAAAGAAAACCTTAACTTCCATGATGGAAATATCAACACATCGATCTCAAAGATGAATAACCATACCAGCAATTCTGCTGCTCAGACAGAGCCACGTTATAAAGGTTCAAAAATAAATCTGATCTATTTCATGAAATAGGAGACATGGTTTTAGAAATTACCTACTTTTTATCCCTAATGAAATAAAAGAGGACATTGTCTCTATTGAGGAAAAGCAGGCCTCGGTAAGAAGAGCACACTACATAATGAAAATGACAATAACTAAAATAAAAATCTTATTTGAAAGTAGTAAAAAGCAGACCTGACATTGCAGATAATCAAATCAGCCATACCCAGAATACTGAGAAAATGAAATCATGGGTTTAAAAGATGAGACAGAATATAATGGGCATAGAGGTCAGTCATGAAGATAAAACTTATAGACTCAACAAATGGATCAAAATTAATCATTAAAGATGTAATAACGTGTATTTTAGACTTCTGGGGGGAAAGAAAGAGACCCAAAAATAGCAGCTGAAAGAGTTTCGCATGGCCCAGGTAACTTAGTAATCAGGGTAATGACACAAACTGTTTCTTATTATAATTTTTTAGATTATAGAAGATAGTGATGAAGAATTCCCTAAGTTTCAGAGCAGAAAAGTTAGATTTCTTCAATAGGAATTATCGTGACCTTTCGTCATAGGACTCACTTGCATTTTCACGGGCCTGAAGACGATGGAACAACTCTATTATTCCTGCAGAGAAATCATGAGTTGCTCATATAAAAGGACATCCTCAGATGTGCAATATAGCAGAGCATATGTCACCCAAGAACTCCTTTTGCCAAAGTTGTTAACAATGAGTTAAAGTCATTGAAGAGGAATCAAGAAAAGGGTCTTCTATCCCCTGGGTCACATTTTATGGTAATATTCCACTGCATCAACGCCAAAGTCACACTTTCCCCCTCATTTCAACATCACTGAAGTCAAGATGCACCTTCTAATCAATGAGGTCCTACAATTGCTGCATGACAGGTGACAGTGGTGACATAGTTGTCATCTCCTGCCCTTGCACAAACCTGGCTGGGATTCCTGTTGATGTGCCTGAATGAGGGCAGCCCCTTCATTCACAAAACGAACCATTTCAGGGCAACAGGAGGAAGGAATACAAGAGTCCCGATTCTTGCCTGAAAAACTTCTATTTGCATCTTCAAGGAAGATCAAGGAAATGTAAGCATCAAAAGTTGCAAAATAGCTGTTAGTGGCTTGGGAGAAAAAACTGCAGATGGTAGAAGCACAGGGTTAAGAGTGTTGCAATGGGTTATGGGTATATCAGGGTTCATTATACTGTTCTCTCTACTAATATGCATCTCGGAATTTTTTTGAAATTAAAAGTCTTCACAAATCAGAAGGAGAAGGAGCAGGAAGGAGGGGGGAAGGAGATAATGCATTCCCAGTGCTCCTCATTGCTCAGAAGATGACACTGGGTAGAAAAGCACTGCTATTATAACTCGGAGTTTCAAAATGATTCAGCAAAGTCAATCTAACCAAGTAAATGCATATTTTTCTTTTTATATATGCATAAGTGTAGCATGTGGCACACAAAAAAAGGCTTAGAGACCTTTTTTCATTAAGTATAAAATAAAAATTCTTATAAGAAAGCATTATGTCACGATTTAATTTGAAGTGATTTTTTTTCTTCTTTAGTGGTACATACAATGGCATTTCTTAGATTCTGTGAACGATAGAGATAACTATTATTTATTAAGCATTTGCTATGTCCTGGACATGATTTGAGGGGCATTACATATCTTACTTATTTATTAAAAGTGAGGTTTTCTTATACTCACTGTAATTACAGAGGGGGCAATGGAAACACAGGGAAGATAAGTCACGTGATGCGTATCTCACAGCTAGTAAGTGGCAGAGCCAGGAGTCAAATCCAGGCAGTCTGACTCCAGCGGCCAAGGCCACAATCAGTCTGTCACTGCCTCTGGGTGACTTAAGGATGAGGAGTGTCTGGTACCCACTTTACCTTTGTACAGGTAAGGAACTGAGGCCCAGAGGACTTACGTATCTTAGCAAGAAGTATGTAATAAGCTAGTGATAGATTATAGTCCAATCTTAGTCTACATTCTTTTTGTCTTACGCAGCCCCAACAACCACAAAGAACCACATTGTGAATATTCAGACCCTTCACACACACACACACACACACACACACACACACAATTCCCATTACTGCCAACATTGGCAGGAAATAAAGCAAAAGGAAGGTAGTCAATTTTAAAGGAGAGCCGGGCTGTTAATGTCACTTAATCATCACCACAAGGCTTCATTAGCAATTTCCTATGTAATAGCCGAAGAAATGATGTCTTGGAGACAATAGGTAACTTGCATCAAGCTCCAGAACTATTATATGGCAAAATAAGAATGCAGACTTAAATATAGCTGCATCCAAAGCGGATGGTCTTTGATTTTTCCAAAGACAATTAAACACAGTTACTAATTGCTGAAAGGAAGCACGTTACCACAGCAGAGGTTACATGCTGGCAGCTCGCATTTCAGTTTTGCCCACACATGTGGTTGCTTTGTCACGTGCAATGTTTCTTTTAAAAAATTGTATCAAATTTAAATACTGTGAGATCACCTAAAATCTGGATTTGGGGCAGAACCAGATCTGAATTCTTAAATGGGAACCATCAGCTGGACCTGACTAGCAATTGCTCCTGTTGCCCAGTTCACTGAGACCCCAACACTCAATTCCTTTTGCACCCAATGCACTTCATGGGTTGACTCTGCCTGCCTGGCCCCTACAGGCTTTGGATCTGTGACCTTGAATCTAAATGATTGTTATAATTCAGATGACCATTTACTTGAAAACGTAACCTGTAACAGATTATAAACTAAGCATTTTTTTTTAAGTTAAAAGCAGTGGTAACATCTATTTAGTGATGTTTAGAATTATTTTGGAAGGGTTTTTTTAAAAGATTTATTTATTCATTTATTTCAGAGAGAGAAAGAGAGAACATGCGTGGGAGGGGCAGAGGGAGAGAGAGAATCCCAAGCAGACTCCCCACTGAGCACAGAGCCCTATGCAGGGCTTTATCTCAGGACCCCGAGATCATGACCTGAGCCGAAACCAAGAGTTGCTGCTTAACCAATTGTACCACTCAGGTGCCCTGGTAGTTTAGGGGGGTTTTTTTGTTTGTTTGTTTGTTTTGTTTTGTTTTGTTTTAAGGGATCCAGATCAAGCAAGTGCTCCATCCCTTCTTTTTAAATTGGGAGTTATATTTGTGTCTCAAAAATTAACAGATTTTTATATTCTACTTTCACATTTTATTGGTACCCTGAAGGCAGATCAACATTAAAATGTTAAGATTTAGTAACTAGTTACAGTTGGATATTTAAAGGTTAATAATATTCTTGAGAATCCAGATTGTATTTTTAAGATGTACATCAGCAAATTTACTGAGGGAATTTTAAAGGCTTTTGGGGAAAGGGATTTTTGTAAGTCCAAATAACTACAGTAACTGAATGGATTTTTTTTTTTTTTAGATTTATTTATTTATTTATTTATTTATTTGAGAGAGAGAGCACAGAGGGGGAGTGAGAGGGAGAAGTTGACTCCCCACTGAGCAGAGAGTCTGGATTTTCTTTTCTTTTTCATTTTTTCTACTGAAAAGCTGGGGGCTTTTTGAGATAAGTCCTTTTCTAAAAAGGGTTTTTTTGCTTATTAAAATCCTATATTAGACCCTAAGTAGTTATCAGTATTAAAGAAGAGAAGTAATGTTGATTTTTCTACTCAGAAGACCTATCCTTTGTTTCTTTCTTTTTATTTTTTTATTTTATTTTATTTTATTTTTAAAATTTTTTTATTGTTATGTTAATCCCCATACATTACATCATTAGTTTTAGATATAGTGTTCCATGATTCATTGTTTGTGCATAACACCCAGTGCTCCATGCAGAACGTGCCCTCCTCAATACCCATCACCAGGCTAACCCATCCTCCCACCCCCCTCCCCTCTAGAACCCTCAGTTTGTTTTTCAGAGTCCATCATCTCTCATGGTTCTTCTCCCCCTCCGATTCCCCCCCTTCATTATTCCCCTCCTGCTACATTCTTCTTCTTCTTTTTTTCTTTCTTAACATGTATTGCATTATTTGTTTCAGAGGTACAGATCTGAGATTCAACAGTCTTGCACAATTCACAGCACTTACCAGAACACATACCCTCCCCAGTGTCCATCACCCAGTCACCCCATCCCTCCCACCCCACCCCCCACTCCAGCAACCCTCAGTTTGTTTCCTGAGATTAAGAATTCCTCATATCAGTGAGGTCATATGATACATGTCTTTCTCTGTTTGACTTATTTCGCTCAGCATAATACCCTCCAGTTCCATCCACGTCGTTGCAAATGGCAAGATCTCATTCCTTTTGATGGCTGCATAATATTCCATTGTGTATATATACCACATCTTCTTTATCCATTCATCTGTTGATGGACATCTTGGCTCTTTCAAGAAATAACAATAAAATGCCATGTAATGTTTAGATTTATTTTCATATTTACTCTGAGGGGGCAAAACTCTTATCTTTGAAAGTATCATTTAAGTTGATATTGTCACTTATTACTAACAGCTTTTGGTGGCTGACCATGGTACTCTGGGAGGCTGAAATTCATCCTGGACAAACACCAAAAGAAATACAAGTAGAGGAAGAATAAAGATCAGCTTCCCAGTCTGCGTAGATGATGGTTGCATTCTGCGTAGGGATCGTCCATCTGAAAAGTGGTCTCATTCCTCTCCTGCTTGTCTCCAAATCCATCAGTAAGAAGTAGGGAACATGTGCCCTTAATAGATGTACAGTCATTTGTATAAAAATGGAATACATGTTCTACTGCACTAATACATTTGTACATGATGAAACACATGAAAATAAGAAATTATAAAGGATGAAATAACACAAGTAGAAATAGATGTTCTAGTATTTTCCTTAACTGCCCTAATGGGCCACTTTGTGCCCTCTTCTTAATTGTGTCCATTTCAGCATTTCCCAAAGTCTATTCTATGCAACACCAGCTCAATGTCATTTTCATAAGTATGAGACATGGTTTAATTGTCAAGTAAGTTTGGGAAATGGTAGGTAAAAATTAGACAGGTTTCCTTGCCATGTGACTTCTCAACTTTAATACAGATGACTCCTTGCGAGTCCTTACAAGGGAGAGCACCTACTGTAGGGCTATTATTCCAACAAGATTCCTTTGTGAAACCCCCTTCTATTCAAGTTTCCTGAAGATCATCTTTGCCTGCTGTTTGCCAGTTCTTTCAGTAGGGTTCCCATATAAACCCGAAAATATCCTGGGCATCAATCCCAACCTCTTTGTATTACAAACCTTTCATCTCATTGAATCTCTCCTTCTTTCCTAGGACCATGTTTTCCCCTTCACACCCAGAAGCTAATATCCTTTTAAATAAACCCTGCTTGGGTCTTAGCCTCTGCTCCCTGCCTCCTCCATGCAACTAGTCTCTCTCGGCTTTCCACAAAACTTGCCAGCCTAGCTTCACTTCCAGTTTCCAGCATGAATCTTGGTGTTAGTTAAAGGTATTTAAAATAGATCTACTCCACAGTTTGAGACTCACCACAAATTCACTTTTCCTGCTTAGTCTCAATCATGTATAGGAACGCCTATTTTGATAACCTTCTTATTCCTAGGGCCCAGTCCCCACTTGGTACTCCATTGATGATAACCAGGTGATTGCTAACCTGCCTGGCACCTGACAATTTCAAGAAAAATATTTTAAAGTCTTGCTATACAGGAGATATGAGTATCAGGAATTCAAACAAGGCAAAATGTAAGTTAAGTTCTGTTCAGGAACTACTGTAGTGTACCAGTATTTCAGTCATTAAAAAAAGCAAACAGGGTGCAGGAGGGGGGATGGGTGGGGGGATGGGCTAGATGGATGATGGGTGTTAAGGAGGGCACTTGTCATGATGACCACTGGGTGTTGTATGTAAGGGATGAATCCCTAAATTCTACCCCTGAAACCAATATTACACTCTATGTTAACTAACTCGAATTTAAATGAAAACTAAAAAACAAAAAAACCAACAACTTAGATTTGGTCTATCCGCCTTCTGCACTGCTAGCCCTGCACCCTTAGCAGGCCACTCAAGTCCTAGTTCCCTCATCAGCAAAATTAGAATAACAGTATATTCCTCAAAGGTTTGGTTTATTTGTTTGTTTTGAGAATCAAATGGCTTTTAATACACATAGAGTACTTGAAATAGAGTACTTAGAATGGTCCTGGCACATAATAGGTCCACAATAAATATTAACTTTTATTACTGTTACTGTTTCTAAACAATTGCATTAGGTATTTTTCTGAGGAAACTTGGACTTTTTCTGCAGTTCAATGAAAATCGTGTATCTGTGTTCCATTTGAGGGTCTAAAATTGCACATATTGTTTCTTTCTGCCTTCAATATTCTTTAGTATTTCTTAATAGTGATTATTCTTAATATATGTCATAAGAGTACAGTTGAAAAGTAGTGTTGACCCATTTTGGTCTTAAAGTTTGGATCCTCATAATTATCTTATCCATTTGTTTGTGTTTTCTCCCCTTTTTAATAGTGTCAACATACCAGACTGTGCACATGCATTCTCTCTTGCCAGGATGTTTCTTTTTGAAGGCAACACTGCAAATGACTCACAAACATATTCATTACTTCTTTAGGTTAGCTTGGTGTTTGTTTCATTTTGTTTGCTATTTCTTTTGCTACCATTGTGAAATATGATTTGGCCATCAGATATTAATAACTTAGTGCATTTAAAGTTTGGCAACATTTATTTTAAAGCTTAGGCTGTCCACCATTCACTAAGTAGTGTAAATATTTCCCCTTACCCTGTAGGCTCATGAGCCATCAAATACCATACTAAAACAATACTGATCCTGCAGCAAGATAAAAAAGAAGGCTAGCAATAAGGACAATGTGATTTTACACTTTAATATCTAATATTAGATCCAAAGTCCAATATAAAATAATCTAATATTTAAAATTCAATATCTTCTGACTTCCCGGTTCTGAAATCACTTGAGTAGACTAGTGCAATCCATTCAGGACAAGTAAATTTTCCGCTGATATGGTCCTGAACTAATATTGAGGAAGATCTGAAATTGCTTAAAATCAATCCTTATATTGGTTCCTGTTAGTGAGAGTTAACCACAGCAGATTAATGAAATTAGAAGGTGAGGGACAAAGGTGACATCCATCCAATAATTTTAGTTGTAGAGTATCCTGGCTACTAACTGAAAAGATTTAGCCAATAAATTAAGTTTTTGCATTGAGAATGCATCCTTTATTTCCAAAATTACAATGTAGATAGTAGCAACTTACTTTCACACTTAGCCCTTCTTTCCTTTTCCACTACATTTCTTTGCACTCTGTCAACAAACCCTGATCATTCTTAAAAGTGCATTTTTTACTTCTCTTCCCCATTTAAGCTATCTCACTTTGCTTGCTTTCATTTTCAGATTTCTCCAATGAGTGTTTTGAACCCTCTGCCCTCCCTTTTGTTTTTAGCATTCCACACTCTCTAGTAAAATGGCTCTGCCTCAACACTCTATCATAACCAGTATTTTCAAGGTCACTGACAACCATTTTCAAGACAAATCAAAAGATTTTTCTTGTTCCTTATCTTCTCTTGAGTATCTGGCACTACTTATCCCCCTTTTTTTTCTTTCTGGCATTTTAAAGATTTTTTTTTTTTTTTTTTTGTATTCTCCAGGATATTGAATTGCCTTTTCATTTTCTTGGAGGTCAGATTAAATTTTTATTTCTCTCCTTGTACACGCATTCAAATATCTAGAGAACCCTGAGTTATATTTATTAACTCAAATATGGGTTGTAAGCCGCCAATGAAAACAGCTATAACTAAATGGTATTTTCAGATTTATGGACAAATACATGGACTCTTCCTTCTTCTAGCGGAGTTGATCAATAGCCTATGTGGTGGGTCTAGAAGAGGTTCCTCCAGAAAGAGTAATTCCATCCTATATGCCTAAATTCTGGAATAACTTAATGATATTGGAGTTGAAGAATTTCTGATTACCTTTCTGGAGACACATAAATGCATTCTTGTTGCAGTTTGATTTTTAGCATTATATTCTTTTTCATATAATTTTTAAAGATCTTAACCAACTGAGCCACCCAGGCGCCCATTTTTAAAGATCTTTTTGGTCCTCATGGCTGATCTCTCTTTGATCTTCCCAATCATGAAAAACACAAGGCTCAGACAATTTTTCAAAGGCTCCTTATTACTCTGGTTCTCATTTGAGGCTTTGTTTTCACCAGTTGGTCAGCCTGTGCTTTCCATTCCCTTTCATACTCATGTTGCTTTATTATTATTATTATTATTATTATTATTATTATTATCAATATTATTTTGGAGAGGTGCTTATTCCCCTTCCTGGATGCCTGCCCAAAAGAGACCTCAAGTGCCTACTGGCATCAATGACAAAAGTCATTTCAAACTAGGCCAGGAGAAGTAGAAAGGACCTATATGAGCATTCACTTGAAAAAGGTTTGTTTCCTTCATCACATCTGGTTGGTTATTCAAACCAGTATTGTCTGATAGAGATATAATGTGTCCATATAGGTAATTTTTACCTTAACAAAGGTAAAAAGAAACCAGTAAAAATGATCTTAATAATATGCTTTATCTAACCTAATATATCCAAAATAATTGTCATTTTAACATGTACCAGTATGAAGTTATTAATAAGGTATTTTACATTCTTTTCTTTTTGTACTGTGTCTTTGAAATCCAGTGTGTAATGGTGTACATTGACCATAGCTACCGCAACAGATCTGATCCTGAGAGGTAGGTATAGTGTTCAATAAAAGCCATCTGGGGATGTTTTTATGTTTGTCACAGAGGCACCTTGAGACCTTGTACAGTTATCCCATAAATAACTTTCACACCTCCGTTTTACTAGTCCACTTCAAAGAACTGAGTGCTAAATTATCTGGTGGCACAGTGGACCCTGAAAAGGAGGCTTTTGTGGGATGACAAGTTGTAAGGGTCATAGATGAGAATAGCAGTGACAGTGATGACAATGATGATGATGATAGTAATTGCTGACATGTACTGAGGTCTTACCGTAGGCCGAGTACCCTCTTAAGCTCTTTTTACACATTAGCTCATTTAGTCCTCACAAAAATGCTGTGAAAGTATACCCTGATTATTCTTTTTTTTTTTAACATTCCATTTATTTATTTGAGAGAGAGAGAGAGAGCATGAGTGAGGGGAGGGGCAGAGGGAGAAGCAGACTCCCCGCTGAGCGCAGAGGGGCTGGATCCCAGGACCCTGAGATCAGGACCCGAGCCATAGTCAGTCACTTAATCGACTGAGCCACCCAGACACCCCACCCTTATTATTCTTATTACACATGCTCGTCTTCACTACAGGAGAGGTTGATACTCCTTGACAAGAGTGACCATTTGTTCCAGTTGTCCAGGCTTGAAAATAATGATTCTTTGTCCAGTGCTAATACCCCCATGCATTAATAGTTTGCCGCTAACAAGGCTTATTTCTAAGTTATTGTGCCTATTTTTACTGGTTTCTATCTACTTTGTAACACTTAGCCCTGTTCACTCTTCCACTCAAGTTCCTTCCACTTGGAATTTGTACTTTGTCTTCTACTCTTTTGTAGACTACTTTAGGGAGGATAACATACCTTGTTCATTCCTCAGGTTGCAATTCCCAGCTCTAGCCTCTTGTCGAAATACAGTTGGCTCCACTTAGCTCCTGAATAATATTCACGGCTTCTTGCACTGGCTCCTGAGGGTGCTATTTTGCCCTCCAGGCTCTCAGGTTTTCATTTTATAAACTAGAATAAATACGTAGGAGACCAGCGAGGTTTGTAATGCAGTAGGCAGCAACTAAAAGAAGATAAAGAGGGGAAGGAGGAGAAACCAAAAGAGATTGAGGAAGCCTGTGCAGACCAAGTTTGGGAATAAGTTGATGGAGCTTGAAGTTAGGTAGAAAAAATTTGGAGATCAGTAAGTATGCATGTGAGGTATTTAGAGAGAGATGAGGATGGAGGACTTTAAAATATTTTGTTGTACACTATGAATAGCATCTCTGTGACATTTTCTTGATTTTCAGTAACCCTGGATGTCACACTAACATTTTGCAAATGGAACTTTGCTAGGATGAGGCAATAAAGGAGTCCCAATCTTATACTAGTTTCAGTCGAAAACTTTAACACCACCATTTTTACTGTGTGCAGACTAACTTGGTATGACCACTGATTCTTTCTTTTCCTTTGTTCTCCACCTCCAATCAATCTAATTCCTGCTGACTCTTCCATTACCTTTCTGTTCCGTTGAATCCGGCTCCTTGTTCTCACACTGACATTATTAAAGCTTCCTTCCTTACCTCCAATCTATCCCCCTTTCATTATATCCTGCATTGCAGTCATTGTGACATTCCACTCTTTCTGAGGATGTCTCAGTCTCTATCGTAGACTTCAGTGAAAATAGAGGCCATAAGTCAGTTCTGGAAACTTTCCAGCTCCACAATGAATATCTTGATTTGCAAGTGAAACATGAACTAGTGTTTGAGATTTGGGCAGTACAATAAAAAGAAAAATGAAAGATCATGCTTCTTCTTTACCTGATGCCCCAGACATGATTCATGCAGCAGATAGTTGAATTAGAAACATATAATTGCTTCTTCAATTTTGAGAATTTTCTTATTTTGTTAAACAGAAAAGCTAGTTACAGAAATAACTTGTTTTACATTCATTTATATGCTCTTTCTATATTGACTATCTACTGCGTGCCAGGAATTGTGCTGGATACAAAGATAAGTAAGGTGTGTCTGGAATTATTTGCGTACTCACTCCAAGAATTCTAACTCTTGCTTTTTTATTTTTCTTCATGACTCGATGGCGATAACTCCTAATATTGCATTCAACTTGAACCTTTTGTTTTCTCTAGAAAGGAATCTAGAAAACTAATGAAGAAAGCTGTGTATGGGTCACTTGCTCTAAAGACCACCAGTGACTTTTTCTTCTCCAATTAATCAAGCACAAAAGCTTCTAGTGCTCTAGATTTTAGTGCTCTCTAAAATCAACTTCACCTTGTATATTTAAATTTCTCTCCTACCACCTCCCAGCCTCCCAAACATTAGGTTCATCTTCATCTTTACAGATAGACTTACATGATTTATCTTGAATAGATTTCCATGACATTTCTGGACCTCAGCTTCCTCATCTGTAAAATTAGAATAACACCTGCATCACAGGTAATGGTGAGGATTAAATGAGAGGACAAAGATAAAGCCCGTCTGACAAATTCTTAACCATGAAAGTTGTTCAATGATCATTGATCCATTCTCCATTCCAAAAACAGAATGTCTTCCTCACCAATGCAAATCTGAGACATCTTTGAATACCAAGACTCTGCCTGCTCTAACTCTTTTATCATGATTTCCTGGCTTTTATACTTTTTAACAACACATTTTTGCATGTATTATCTGCATATTAGAATATTATTAGCTGCTACTTCATTCCTATATAACCTACCCAGAATTGCCCTCTATAATACATTTTCTTATTTTCAAACTGATACATCTCTGTCAATTTTATCTTGCCACTACATTATAGCTGATAAGGAAGAATCAACCTTATTATAAACTAATCTATAAGATATAACATAATGCTTAGCACATGATAGCTGCTTGATATTTTTTGTCATTTAATTTACTCTGGTTCATGATGGTGACTCTTGTAGGCTAATAGTCACTTTGCCTTACAAATAAATGATGATTATATTTATTGTTGATAATACACCAAGAGTGTTGTCAATATAATAAATATTGGCATGTTATTATACACACACGCTCACACACACATACACACCCCTCAGGTGTGAACTTGGGTAAGAAAATTTAGAGAAAATTTATTTCAAGGTTGGAAATTCTGAGAAAAGGATACCTCAGGGGAGAAAAGGGAAGGAAATCAATTGAAAAGAAGAAATAGGAAGGAAAAAAGTGTTGTTTTAGTTCAGTGAGCCCTGAAATACACCACCTACGGCCCAGACCATGGCCAAGTTTTATGATCCTGGAGCCTATACAGTTCTGGGGGCCCTCTTTTAAAAAGAGAAATGCAAAACTTCAA
Organism: Halichoerus grypus; assembly: GCF_964656455.1. NCBI lineage: Eukaryota > Metazoa > Chordata > Mammalia > Carnivora > Phocidae > Halichoerus > Halichoerus grypus. The sequence goes on along the minus strand of NC_135716.1, from coordinate 99,232,738 downwards.
ACACAAAATTAGGTAGCAGGCCTAAGTAGCACCAGGTGTAATCGAGTGGCTCTGAGGTGTCAGCTTCATTAGCTTCCTAATGAATCAGCCTCTGGAGCCAAGTAAGGTTTTCAGGACCTCTGTGAGTAGGAGAGCCATTTAAGCGGCAGCACAATAAATGAACACCACTTCCTTCTTGCTCCACAGACTGTTCCTCACCCATTTCCACTTACCATATCTTACATTTTCCAGGGATTTGTACCACCAAGGCACTTCTATGCCTGGCGTTGTAAAAATTATAACCTCCCCATTCATGGCTTCTTCCCTCCATTTTTATTTTATTCTCCATAATTGCCCAAGAACAAATCAAACCCATGATGTTCAGCTACAACTATAAACTCAGAAGGATTCTGTGGGTTGGAGAATGAGGAAAAAGAGATCTTCAGCCTAAAGCCACTAGAAGAAATACTGCTGTGACTGATGGAGAAAAATGAGGATAAAATGAACACCAGGAAAGACTGGGACATAACTGCAGTCATGCCATTTGTCTATGTCCTTCAACTTCACCAGAAGTCCCAGTAACTATATCAATCACACACACAGGCACTCTGCGCTGGGAGTTGGACTTCTTGGTTTTTGTTTGGTTTTATTTTGTTTTACCCAGTATATGACATCATACCAATTCATCTACACCTTAGGATGCCATATAGTTCTTTAAGCTTGGTGATCTATTTGATCCCAAATCACCAACCTATGGGCACATCCCTCCCATCTTATTCCATACTGTCAAACCTACTTAATTTATCCTATTTTCTCCCTGTCTTCCTGTCTTTCTGCTTTCTTTATCTTTCTTATATTCATAAATTGTTGTTGCATACTTATTATTTGGTAGTTCTTCTCCTCACAGAATTCTGGTTGGGGGAAAAATAAACAATTGGAATTTAATATGATGACTTGCATGATACTGCATATGGTCCACTATATGGTACATATATATAAATACTCATGGGTTGGTGTGATTGACTCATGAGGTGTGAACATGAGTGAGTAAAAAAGAAAAAAGTACAGAGGCTAGATCTTAAAGAACCTTACAAGCTAGGCTAAGGAATTTGAATGGTATTCCTGAAGGTAATATGAACCCATTAAAGAGCTTTAAGAAGGGGGCATGATACAGTTAGATTTGGATTTTAGAAAGACCACTGCGAAAGCTATGAATAGAATAGATCGCAAGAGGATAGTATAATATGGAGATAGTTCATTAAAGAAGCTGTGACAGTAATTCAGGAGAAAAATATTTTTTAAATTTTAAAATATTTAAAAAACTAAAGAAAACTTTGGCAGTGTGAACAAAGCTGTGGTGATGGGTTGCATCTAGAGAACTTACTTGGCTGGTATACAGATTGAGGAAAAAGAAGGAAAAAATATCATTCCCACGTTTCCTGCTTAGGACATGGAAGAATTTGATGTCATTCTCAGAATCAACAAATACAGAAGGAAGAGCATTTTTAATGCTAACTACTAATTATTGAGCACTGACTGTATGCCAAGGAGATGCTAAACACTTAACATACATTATGCAACTTTTTCTCAAGTTAATATCGTGAGGTACATATTATTATATTGAACTTAAAGAAGAAGAAATCAAGGCTCAAAAAAGTCAATTCGATTGTCCAAAATTACATAATAACTAAGTGGTAGAGCTGGGATTCAAACCTAAGCAGATTAACCCAGAGCCATGGTTCTTAGAAACATTATACCAGTGTTTAGCAAAGTATGGTCCAGAGGTTATCTGCATCAGATTGATCCAGGGTAATTGTCAAATTAGGCTTCTGGGTCCAGTCCAGTCTATTGAAGTGGCATTCCTGATGGATGGAGACTGGACTCACCAGGTATTTCTTATGCACCTTTAAGTTTATATAATTACAGCAGTACATACTATATGTTACAACTTGGTGGGAGGAGAATGGCAAATTTTCTTTTTATATGGAGATTTTAGTGTATGGAGAACACCGCCCAGATTGCCATAGGGGTGGAGTGCAGCAAATATTTTCAGGCTGGAATTTGACGCTGGGATAGTTTAAATTAGGATTCTCAGTGTTGGTAAAGCTAGTTTTGCAGCAACCTCTCCAAGGTAGTTCGGATGAAGTATCATATGCAGGAAAGGTGGTGGAATGAAATAAATTGTCACTGAGTTGAGCTGTCCCCCAGATCCCTCTCCTTTTCTTGTTCGGTGGTTTTGACACGTACCTCCAAATTTGCTCCAAGCATGAAATGTCTTTGCGTGTTTTCCTAAAAATGCTTGCAAATACTTTTTGCATCTTATTCCATAAAATGTCTGTTTTTAATATAAATATATGATTAATTTTGTAGCAAGGGGTAAAATGGACACTCCAAGAAGTCACAGTGTTGTTGGTGACTCTGTTTACCCTCAAGAACACCCAGTGCTCTCTCCAGGAGCTTGAGTCACCAATGGAAGGAACATGTGATTGTCGCTTGTACAGATCTAGTCTCCATTAGTAAATTGCAAACCTTTTCTTGTATAATTTCTGTGTTCTTCACAATGTTTTTAACATGGTAGGCACCCACTAAACAGCTAATGAATCTGGAAGAGAGGAGTTTGAAAGAAATAAGGAGTATGAGAAATCAGAATAGACTCACAAGAAACCAGTCATTTTTGAAAAGTGCCACATTAGGAAGTTCTCTTCGTGCCTCTCATGGTTAAGTGATCATTTCAGAAGAAGATGCTTTGGTCTTCTTAACCTCTCTTACAGAAAAGCTGGAGGCTTTCAGAAAATGGACTTCAAGTGGTTCTTGGACTTGTTTTCTCACTTGAGAGAGGAAGGAACCAGTTTTTGAGAATCAAGTCAGAACTTTCAGGATCCAAAATGTTCAAACCAACTCTCATAGTGCATGATAGTGTCAGACTCAGAACATTCCCATCTTAATATTTTAACTCCCCTCCAGTTACTTTAACTTAAAATGCCGACAGTCCACTTCAGCTTTGTGGTATTAACATCTAGGTGTCTGTTTCAAGATCATCAATAAAGGCAAAACACTGTACCAAAGATTTTTAAGTAATATTTTTTAAGACAATAAATTTTAAAAAGCAATTTCCCTACCAATTATAAAAGTGTCACCTTACTACAGTATTTTTCTGTAGACATTCACTCTCAAACTAACTTGATTCCATTAATATTTATTTCTTTTTCCAGCCCATGTAAAATAATGATTTGGACTACTATATAAGAATCCATTTTTGTGGCTCCTTTGGCTTGAGAATGTATTTGGCTCCTTCTTAGAAACTTGGTCATCTTGATCTGTGTAACCTTCACCAGTTTGAGAATCCTGAACATAATCCTCTGTAGGGATTTAGACAGGTGTCTATTATGGCCCATAATCTGTGATATGGCCTCTAGCATTCTTGTTTCAGAAAGGTTAAGCTCTCCCGTCTTTATTCCTGAGTAAAAAAGTCCACATGATGTTAGTATAGTCAGGGAGCAGATTGAAACAAGCAACAGCTTCAATCAGGCCTTAAGCCTGTGTCTATGCCAGAAAGAAATCTTTGTGATGAGCAAGGGGCTCCATTAGAAAACAGAGCAGTTGGTTTTTAACTCAGGAGTTACAAAAACAAAACTCTATATACTCTATTATGCTTAGAGTGGCCATATTTCCCAAAGTAAAATTTGGCCCTCATGCTCTGGCAAATATATAGGTACTTTTTTACACAGCACTTTCAGAACATCTAAAGTTGAGACAGTCCCATAATATTCAAGTCGGTATTGTTACCGTGTGTATACCCCACATTGGGACCCAATTAACAGGGCAGGTCATAAGTGAGATTGCACTGCGATTGTTAGAGATTCCTGCCCTTTATGTACAAAGGGATAATGAACAACTGGAAACATGCTGCCTTGTGGACCTACGTGAGGACATGAAGAGTTTATCCCCAAAGCTGTGGGTCTTCAAGGCCTGTCAGTACTGGGGGTGCTGACACTTATCTTTCAGATTTCTGGAGAAGGTATCCACCATCTTGAATTATACATACCTCTGGTTCTGATTTCTCTCTCTTCTTTCCATCGCCAGTAACAAAGCTGTAAGACCTGGAGGGGACACCTCAGCCCGAGGGATGAGCATAAGCTCTTGGACTCAGAATAGTCTGAGGGTCTTCAAAAGAGTCATAAAAGGAGGGGCCTTCCTGTGTTATAGCAAGGCAAGAATCTAGGACTTAGGGAAAGGAGTGACCAAGAAGTTCCAAAAAGGGACTGGGAGCAGGGGTTCCTAACCACAAAAAAAAAAAAAATTACACCAATGAAAGAGAAGAAAAGGAAGCCATCTCCTCAAGATGATAGCCTAGCCCAGCAGTTAAAACACGGTGCTCATGGTTCATCTCTCTGAGAGATGAGCAGCAGACTATGCCACCTCTTTCTTCACCCTTTTATAGCCTTGCATTGGCAAAGACATAGCGATATCTATTTCAAAGTCACAGTGGAAACAGGTTGGGAGAGCTATCCCAGAATACTGTTTCTGCTCCCTTTACCTATGTGTCTTTTTTTAAATGTCACTTAGTGATCAAACAAGGAAGGACGTGCCAGAAACAAATGGGTGTGAGGCAGCTCCGTCTCACTGTTTTTCACAATCAGTCTAAGTGTTAACCCAAATGCTTCTCACCACCACTTGTAAGTACATGCCTGCTTGGCATGTAACGTACAGTTTGGTAGCAAACCTCTTATGAGAATTCCCGACATTTCCAACTGCCAGTAGTCTGCCAATAAGGTAGAGCTTGGAAGGGGAAGTTCAAAATGGTAGGAACCACAAGTATTATGTTAATACTGCTTATGTAGGATTTTGTTTTTTAACTCTGAAAAGTCTAGCAGATATCTGTTGAAAGGATCTGCTTGTCAAAGTATCTCTTGCCAGAAGGAAGGTAATTCTATCAATAGACAAAATAAAAATATGTCTCCAATTTTATTTATCCTTTTAAGTTCTGAAAGCACATTAAGGAAGAGTAACATTCCACTTTGGTTACAAAGTGCTAATTAATAACTAACTTCAATTCTCCCAGAGGTAAAATATTAACATTTTTTAATGAAATGCATCACAATCTTCATCTTCTAATTGTTATAAAAACATTTAGCAGCAATATCTGTTTAATTATTTAGGCATCTCTTAATGGTGTAAGTCAGCGCAGTCATAAATATTTTCTGCTTTGTCCATAGACAATCAGTTAAGGATCTGTTGCTTGTAGGACTTAAATTAAGATCTATTTAAAGCTGCCTGCTGGCCACAAAATAATTACTTACGCTTGCTAATGCCTGAATCTATTAGATTTAGCAGCAAGAAGTGTTCTTTGCTTTCACAAGTAGGGGAAAGTTACTTTTCTTATATAAATTTCATTGTTAATGGTATTAGGGAGGATTAGGGTGGGGTTGAAGTAGTTGAAAATTTAATTAATCTAATCCTTTTAACAGCAATTGTTTTCATATTGATAATTCTCTGTAACAACAGTATTACAGATCACACCCATGTGAAATATTTACACGAAATATTTTAGCATATAATCTCTCCTCCAGCTTTCTCTTTCTAGAACAGTAAGGTTTTCAGTTTCTTCAGCTTTCTCTTTTTTTCTTTCTCTCTCACCACAAATGCAGGCTGTAATTTCTTAGGGGACCAAAATGAAATCCTCTCCCCGCCCCGCCACTAATTTTCTCTCAATATCATTGTCTCTCAGTAAGTTATGTTAATGGTCATCAAATCATGAATCTCCTAAAAGAGCATGAGGCCATGAAATAAAAATGGTTCAATTGATTTTTTTTTTTTTTTTTTGGATCTACAGCCATTTGGTGTAGATTCTCATTAGAAATGATTTGTTTACTCATCCATTTCAATAAATTGCTATGCTGCTGAAATTATCACTAAGGGTAGAGTCAGATGAAGGACGAAACTGTCATTCTGGTCAAACTCTGATCATCTCCGGTGTAAATTGGGAATGGTTCTTAATCTGCTCAAATGTCACATTATCCAGGAGAGACTTTCTCTGACCTCCCAATATAAAATTACCATCAGTATCCCTCCTCCAACACCATTCTCCCCTTTAATTGGTTTTATTTTTCTCCAGAGCAGTTACCACCATCACATAGCATTATGAAACATTACGTATTTGTTTAGTGCATTTCCCTCAACTAAAATGGAAGCTCTGCTGAAAGCCAGGACTTGGATTTGTTTACTACTGCATCTTGAAAGCCAAGACAAGTGCCTTAAATATAGTAGTATAGTGAGCAATCAATAAATAATTATTGCATGCGTGAAACCTTTTTTCTCATTTTTCAGATGCCTAAAGCACCAGATCAGTGCAAAGCAATAAAATTGTCTCCTTGTCCTGGCATGCATTTTGATGGCTGACAATTTGATGTAAATGGAAGCATTTATCCTAAGCCAGCTGTCCTGCTGAGCCCCAGTGGTAAGGTGTCCTTGGGGAACAAAAACAGAGACTGAGTGCTTTGTGTGGCCATGTCTTCATTAAAGGACTAAAACTATGAGTTGTGCAGTGCTGTCTGGCATTCACACGTTTACAATCTTAAAGAGTAATACAAAGCAGAGAATCTCAAAGGATGTTCTCCAGAACACCACTTCTAGGGCATATAAGGAGGGGTTACTAATGCAAAAAGGGGCTCCATGGTCAAATAAAGGTTCTGAAACTAGGTATTACATGAAGCTAAGGAAGATTCATAACTTCAAGACATCTTAGATGTATGATAATGCTCACTAGGGTTTTAAGACTCTTAGACTCTTCCTTTCTACTACCAATTCTGTTTCTAAGACTGGGTTGCGTCACAGGTCACACCACTGACTTGGGAACTGACAAGGTCAGGGCAGGGGCAGGAGAAATGGGTCTTGGCACTGCCCTTACTCACTTTGTTATATGACCTTGGGCAAGTTATGTAACACTTCTCTACGCCTCAGTTTTCTCTTCCATAAAGTAGCAAAGGAAAGGATTACCCAGGATAATGAATGTAAAGTGTCTGACCCATAAGTGCTAAATAAATGATGGTTATTGTCAACACCTTTTACCGAATGTCGGAATGAATGCTTTTTAGATAGATATCCTCAAGTATATTTCCTAAGACAGGTTTGCTAGGATCCACCTATATCCAGAAGCAGCCTGCTGTGCCTCCCTCTCTGTCTCAGCACCCTATCCCCCTCTGAGAAGATCTGCACATCGATGGTGAAGTCGAAGAAATGCTATCTTTCAACATGACTTAATACAAATGTTTAATAACTCACTCTGGTGTATCCTGCAGAGTTGATTCCCTGGGTTTTGATACCCTTGACCTCAGATGAAGATGCTTTTGTCAGGAGGAAGGTGGTAGCATCCGAGTTAATGATTGTGCAGATGGCTACATGCTGGTAGATTTTGAAGTGACCTTATTTTTTCAGTAAATTTCAAATGAAGGTGTGATTTGTGTAAATCTGACCCCTTCCAGTAAAATGTGCATTTACATATATTTAGAATTTATAAATCTTGACAGATTCCACAATATTTATAGCCCTCCATAAAAAGCCTTTGCCAGTTTGCAGAGCTTTGCATTTGGCTCTCTGGTATGCTTAAGAGAGTTTAAATAATAATAAATTTGGTGATATATTCCACCTGGAACAGAAACTTATTTTCCCCCCTTGGCTCGTTTTGAAGGGGATACTATAAATAGTGCCACAGACGCTGGGATCAGGAATAGGGAATTGAAATTCGAGAGAGAAGTACAGAAACATTTCCATTATCACTGATGCCTTGAATGTATTTTTAAAACAGTTCTGTTCCTCAAGTAATGTACCTTCTCTCCTTTCTCCTATCCCATCTCAATTATACTTGAGTCCCCCAAACCTGTTGCCAGCTTTAAGGTTCAGTTGCACTAATGGGAAAGAGAGAGTGAAAGTATTAGCTGACTAGGTAGGAGAAATTGCCTCTAGGGAGGCCAAAGCAATTCTCCAGTGTTCATCTTATATTTCACGGGAGTCAGCTGGTAACTGAGCGTCGAGGTCTAAAGTGTAAATTCATTATTTGAGACCCAGCTCATGCATCCTGCAGGTATGATGAAAAGCTCTCAGTTCATGAAAAAGAAAAAAAAAAAAAATCTAATTGTAATTACAAGAGAAAGCCTAAGGACAATGTCAGAGGGTCGATTCTTTCACTCATCCATGCTTATAATTACCCAGTGGAGGATTAGGGAGAAATGCCTGAATAGTTGACTCCAAATGATACCATTTATTTTCTTAAACACAAAATAAACAAAAATCAGGGAGCCAGCTGTTTGCCCTGGAATCATCTGTTGAAACCTGAAAGCAGCTATTAGGTGTAGCATAAGTGGTGTTATAACTTGTTGTGATACAAGATTTATTCCCAGCTTCTTGTTTGAGGAGACAGCCTTTGTCAGGGGGAAATAATAGTAATGGCTAGCATCCATGGACAGCTGACTCTGGGCCGGCACAGAGTAACACATCAAGTAGCTGTGGCTCATACTGCTAATTAAGTACTGGATTTTCCTGTCCTCCTAACTTGGAGCACGCCCCTGTCCCAAGTCTTTCCTATGCAATCCCCTTGCCTCTAGCTAATAGGATGGCAGATGTTTGGACCAAGCCCCAGAGCCTGTAGTATACCACATTTTAATGATTTGTGGTGAACAAAGTAAATGCTTTAAGAGCAGGCTTTATGAAGCAGGGACCTAGTTAAATATGATGGATTTGCGGCAAAGCAAGAAGCTGAATGTTGTATGGGGGTATTGTTTCCTAAACAGGGCGCAGGTATCTACGGTTCATTGCTAATTCTAAAGGTTTGCTTGAAAAATGACTTTTTAAAGAACTGGGCTCTTGAGGAACGTCCTTGAGGCATGGAGGAATTTCCTTGCTTTTCTATAGCATCTTTCTGAGAGGACACAGAGGTATTGAGCTGTTAGACAGTTGCTCAGTGTCTTTGTGCTTCTGGGACCACATTATGGGTCTAACACATGTGGGATAAATAAACTGTTTTCATTTCTTAAAGCCCATGGAAGGAAACCAGACAAGAAAATTACCATATTGCCTCATTTTTTTTTAGCTATTAAAGAGGAGAATCCAGTTAGGGCAAATAAAAATGATTACTGCAAACAGGGTTCCCCCCACCCTTTCTTTCCTTCCTAGCCTTTTACTCAACAACAGCAATATAGCAAGACTTGTGTCAAACCAGTTTTTTGATGCACGCTCTTCTGTTCTTCTTCCATAGGGCAACCCCTACATGTGCAATAATGAGTGTGATGCAAGTACCCCTGAGCTGGCGCATCCCCCTGAGCTGATGTTTGATTTTGAAGGAAGACATCCCTCCACATTTTGGCAGTCTGCTACTTGGAAGGACTATCCCAAGCCTCTCCAGGTTAACATCACTCTGTCTTGGAGCAAAACCATTGAGCTCACAGACAACATAGTTATTACCTTTGAATCAGGGCGTCCAGACCAAATGATCCTGGAGAAATCTCTCGATTATGGACGAACATGGCAGCCCTACCAGTATTACGCCACAGACTGCTTAGATGCTTTTCACATGGATCCCAAATCCGTGAAGGATTTATCACAGCATACGGTCTTAGAAATCATTTGCACTGAAGAGTACTCTACGGGATATATGACAAATAGCAAAATAATCCACTTTGAAATCAAAGACAGGTTTGCGTTTTTTGCTGGACCATGGCTACGCAATATGGCTTCTCTCTACGGGCAGCTGGATACAACCAAGAAACTCAGAGATTTCTTTACAGTCACAGACCTGAGGATAAGGCTTTTGAGACCAGCGGTTGGGGAAATATTTGTAGATGAGCTACACTTGGCACGCTACTTTTATGCGATCTCAGACATAAAGGTGCACGGAAGGTAAGAAAACATCCGTCTGACTTGAATGGAATGGTTGTTCGAAGAAAATGCCAGTGTGTTGGTCCCACAGCTGTGGAGTGACATGTGACACTCTCTACTACAACATTTCCTCAGGAACACCAGTCTAGAGCTAGGTTTGGAGAAATTTGAGACCCTTCTTACTCAGCAGTAATTTGTGATCCCAGACTCACTGTCAGTGAACCTGAACCTGGCAGGATTTCTTAGAATTTAAACAGAAAGGGTGGGGGCGGGGTGTGGGTAGTAGCATCTTATTTGAGTCCAAGGAACTCCCTAGATCAGGGGGTGGTTTAAATCTTTAAGGCAATGAAGCCAGGAGGGACAAAGTCAGCTGCTTCATAAAAGATAACGGGAAAACAAGAAATACGTCTTTCCATTGTTTTCAAATGCCAGACAGGGTTTCAACGTGGTACATCTCTCTGTTTACGTTTCATTGTATTGCACCAAAAAAAGCTTCTGAACTGTAAATTATATCCCTTTAAATTTATTAAATCAGAACCAAAAGTGTTTTGGAAGCACAATGCATTTGTTGAAAAAGGAGTGAGCTCTGCTTTTCAGGCTTTTGGTGGTTATTGCCTTAAAAAGATATGCTGCCATTTAAATATGGACCTGAGGCAGGCTCCCCTCATTTTTTAGGGTCAATTATGGGTGGACCAGAGTTTAAATCCATTAGCGGTCACTGTCAGGCATATCTTTGGTTTTGATAATACATCAGAGACACACTTGAGCGAGTTTCCAAGAATTTTGAGGATGCTTTAATGAAAAACTCAAGTCATAAGAACCAGGACGACTAAGGTAGAGCTGCTCAACCAGATTTCTAACTGTTTTATGGTTGGTATCCAAATAACCAACTGAAGGGAGTCGAAGCATGAGGTAATTAGTCGGGAAAACTAAAGGTGAGTGAGGTCTACAGCAAAATGGAAAAAAGAGAAAGCAAAGCAACAATCATTCTAAAAATGCAGAGAGCTTCACGTCAGAATATATGAGGTTAAGAATATAAACAGCCCATAAATCATGTGGGTTTCATTAAGCAATCCTAAAATTTAAACAAACACAGCAGGCTCCAGCAGCCCTTAGGACAGCCCAGTCCTCAGAAATTGGAGAAGGGTTGAGACTCCCTGGTCTTTCCGAAAGTTGACTCAATCTATCTTTTGATAATAGTGTTGTTTTATTTGTACACTAGAAGGAAGGAGAGGTCACTGATGTTAAGGTAAAGGCTATAATGGGCACACAGAACGGAGTGGTGGGCATGACCTCAGTGTGGTAGTAGAGGTTTCAGACTCTGAACCGTGGAAAGTAGCAGGAACTGGTGGCCACCTCCTCTCAGCTTTGTTCCAGCTTCATGTTCCTCCTGGAAGAGTCAGGAGTCTTAAGCAATGGAGCCTTAACTAAGGTCTTGGTGACATATGATGAAGATACCTTGAAAGCAAAATAATATTTCTGAGAGAAATAGGCACTGGTAAACACTGAGCTTGTGGGTTCCAGGGTGTAGAGGAAAGTTCACGTATTAGCAGGGCACCACGAGAGGGCAATCTGGAACTGTGGCCTGAAATATGAATTGGCTATTTATAGTAAAATGTAGCCATTATACTCGTAAACATTTTTGCAAGAGGTCATCAGTTTCCAGTTCTTATTCTTGGGGACTATAAAATACAAAAATAATTGATGTTGATATTATTAACAATAGCATTCTATAACAAAGTAACAAGTATTCTGTTCCTCTACAAGAATAAGTGTCAAAATTCATAAGCTGAGGTTTGAATTTGAATCCTAGTGTGATCTACATTGTTAGATAAAATCACCTAATTCAGTTTTCTTGCAGTTTGAGAAATTTTTAATCCAAAATCCTTAGAGTCCAACTTGTGCAAACACTATCATCTTCCACTTGTAAAGAAGGCAATCTTGTGAAGCTTTTGGTTGGGAAGTAACCATTGTTGGAGCTTATTTCTGTTACTGCACATTCATTTTTGTTTCTCCTGATTATTTAAAAAAAAAAAAAAGAGAGAGAGAGTATAAATACACTTTAAAGCCACAGGCATTTTTATGCATTCCCTGTGGGGGTCACTTAAAAGTGGCACGTTAGAAAAGTAGACTCCCACCAGATTTCCCACGTTTCTTTTATCCCTGGTCCTACTAGTATCCTCCAACTGCATCTCAGGGGTTCTGGAGAGTTTGCAGGAACCGTCCTCCCTTCTCTGGGACTCACCTCTGCCGTCTGTTCCTGTTCACCAGTCAACCGTAAGCTAGTGAGGAAGCAGCTGGCAAGAGAGAAAGGTCCAGTAGAGGTGAGCTCCTTCCAGGTCCCTCTCTGTCGCCTCTAAATTCTGTCCAAATTCCTCAGGGCAAAACTGATGCTGGCGTGTACCGTGCTAGGCACCAGATGGCCGGGGTATTTTTATCTTAGGGGAGGGACTAAGGAAGCAAGGCCTGACGGCTCGGGCGTGTCTCCAGCTTCTAAGTTATATAAGGGAAATGGAGGCAAAAGGGAGTGGTTGAGCTGCTACTGGTGCGTGGGTCTTTCAGCACAGAAGCTGATACGTACATCTTACCCTTGGAAACTTCAGTAGGGTTAGCGGTCGAGGTCGTCTCTTTCTTATATAGCAAATCATCTGTAGAAAGATTGACTATTAATTGATGATGTCCAAAAGAAAGTTGTAAGGGTTCCTTTTCAAAGACTTCATCAATAGAAACTTTCCAAAATATAACCAGGCCTTTGTCTCCCTCAACCCTCTCTTCGCCATTGCTGAAATGACTGCAACATTTAACACACCGTTACGTGTCTATATCTGATCCTTATAATGATACTTTTTGACTTCTCACTCTACTACCACCCACACCACAATGTGGGAATTGGCATGAATTATTTGGGGAAAGTGGGCAGATATCCATAAAAGAGTGGGCAGGCAATACAAGATTTTTCAGCTATGAAACAAATACAGGTGGAGAATCTTTGAATTGACAATGAAGTCCAATTCTCAGCTTCTCGTGCATGTGTGCATCTGGCCTTTATGTTTCATACTGGCTACTATTGTTTGGTGTGAAAGTGATGCTTTGATTGTTATTAGACTAATGTAGCATTTATGTTCTTTTTAGCATGTGACACGTCTCATACCTATTTACTGGTGACAAAAACTATAATCCCATCATAAAAATTTTATGCCTCTTTGGCCACATACTTATTTTGCTTCCATTTACTCCCTCTCATTGTGTATTTATTAAGATAATGGAGGGAAAAGAGGAAACATGGCTGTTGGCAATCTCAGCGACTCTGTAGTACTTACATTGTTCAATAAACCTAATAATCTTCATGGACTAATTCTGACTTATGGATGTCCTACTTCAGTAAATCAGGGTGATTTTCTCTAGTGAATAATAGACGAGTGTAGTATGCTGGTACCTTAATTAAAGAGTAGCTCTCTTAGTCTTGATCTCATTTTAATTTACAGGGTAATACTACAATAATATCACTAATGGAAGGTACATTAAAGGGCATCAAGTAGCATTAACTGTATTAAATTATGGTACTTGTGTTAATTAACTGCTGAAGCAAGATGGTTCTAATGGCCAAAAAGGTTGTCTAATGCATAAATAAAATCTACCCAGATGAGGGGTGAGAGGAGAAATGAAGAGTAGATATTTGTTCTGACCTTCTTTTTATACAGACAGTTCAATTCATAGGCTGTTAAATATAGATAATGTCCAAAATGTTTTCCTAGTTACACAATTGGAAGTTTTGATTTTTAAATGTTTTGTTTCCTTCTAAGCTTTCCATAATTAAATCAATTGAAAAGCTGAACACTATCTTTGTCAGATGCATAGATTTCATAACTCAGCATTTTTTATTGTTTTTTATTCTTTTTTATTGTTTCTTTGAGATGAACATTTTCAAGGAAGTAATGTGATTTATTGTAATAATTGTTAAATCTGAAAGACAAATGAACATTTGATAATGTGCTCATTTATCTGTGAGATGTGATACCAGCAATGTATCAGGGTACTGATTTCAGACATAAGATAATAGAAAATCTTTTTCAACCTCAAAAACCTTAGGACAGAATTGTCAGAACTTTTCTCAGTGGCCTAGAAAACTCTAACCCACATCTCCATTACTTGCCTTGTTACACAATATTTCTGAACATAATTATCAATAATTTTTTCTCCGTGGTGCTTATTCATCTCTTACCCTTTGCAGGGCCTACACAAGCACCTCACAGGTAGTTGGCGGTCCCTTCCTGTTTACAGAATTGATTTTGCCTTCTGTGCCTCCATGTTTATCTCCAAGGAAGAAGCCAGGGGGCGCTAGCTCAGAAGTTCCATTTACGCACCCTATTGGGTGTCTTCACCTTACTACTGCCCCAGCTCAGAGCGACACCCTCCCTGTCTAATCCCAGAATCTGCAAAGCTACGGGGACAAAACCACTCTAAGTGGGTGTCTGGAGTGAGAAAGGCCCCCGACATTCTCGCCCTCAGGAGAAATCAGATATATTTGTAAATGCTCACTGTTTGAATGTCACCGCCGTGGCATTTGCAGTAATTAGGACAAAGTGAGGTTGAAATTCCCTTTCTTGAAGCTAGGCATTCAAATCGTTAGTGCAAAAAACATGTGCTATTAGGTAAGCAATAACACGGGGGACGTTTAAAAGTATCAAAACCGTAGGGTATTTCTTCAAATTTTCTCAAATAATTTGGGGAAAAAATCATGTGATGTGGAAATGCTCTGCCAGTTACCAAAGGCTTACCAGTTACCCTGCAAGTTCTCTAACCACAGGGTTTTCCTAGCCAAAATTTGAATAAATCTACCAAAATATTTACTTTTCACTTCTCCTGTGAGAGGCGTCCTGCAAGGCGCTTTGGAAGCATTGGACCTGGCATTGGTTCATTCTTCTCAATTAGTCCTAATTTTTGACGTTGGGCGGTCCTACTGCTTAACAGATTCTGCTTTTATAACACCTTCCTTCTTTCTGTCACCAAAGAATACTTATTTTTCCACCCTGGGACAGACACTGGGCTAGACGGCTGGTATATAGAGATGCACAAGGCATAGTCAACGCTCTCACGGAGCTGAAACCAACGGGCACAGACAGACATGGAAACAAAAAAATGATGACAACTTGGGTTAAGTGCTTTTGCCACGTGAATGTGTGAAGTGCCCTGATGACAGGGAAGGATATACTAATTTAATCTGAGAAGCCTAGGGAAAACTTTGATGAGGATGTGACATTTGCATGGCAACGTGAAACTGGTGCCGTGGAATGCCAAGTAGCCAGGGCGGAATGACTATTCTAGGTGACCGATTATGCTTAAGAACAGCACAGCATGTTAAGGAAATACAAATAGTTGGGAACTGGCAGAATGGACAAATCCTGGGAGATGCCCTTTCATCTTTTCTCTGTGGATCTTCAGCATCTCCAAGAAGCACTGAAGGATTCCTGTGTCTTGGCCTCTGAGCACCCCATGTCCTAGGAAATCTAAAGTGATATGGATTCTCATAGCAACAAAGCGCAGGTGAGAAACATGGTAAGGCAATGGTATTAGAGGATATTTGAGTGCAGCTGTGGTCAGCGAGGAACTCCAGGAGAGAAAGGAGAGCTGTAACGTGGCTCAGCGGGGAAGCAGCTGTAACTCCACGTCCTGATGCCCAACTGGGGAGTCCAGAAAAGCTTTCTAAATCCCACAAAAGCCATCATCACATAAGGATTTGAAAGAGCTTCGTACCAAGACAATAGGACTTGGTGACCGATCAGATTTTGAGGAAGGAAAGGCTGAAGGAAAGACTTTGGTAGAAATCCAAGTGGAGAGTCCAGTCAAGGATTTAAACATACTGCTCTGGTGTTGCAGAGAGATTTGAGTTAGAAATATAAGTTTGAAAATTATCACCTTCCATGTGATGGTTGAAGTTTAGGGAATGGATGACAATGATATGATAGGGTGTTTTCCCTTACAATTATGAATGACTATGGTCACTTATAGGAACTCTGTGGAATACTGTCATGTAAGATGCAATTTCTGAAGGAAATTGAGAAATAATCGGGGAATAGGAGGAAATCAGAAAAGGGGGGGATGAATTAAGGTCATTCTAATAGCCCCCATTAATATTTAAGTAACAATCCTTTACATCTGTATGGCACTCAGGTTACAAGGTTCTTGGCGTGTACCTTCTTTCTTTGAATCTTCACAAGAAACT
This sequence comes from Halichoerus grypus, assembly GCF_964656455.1. Lineage (NCBI taxonomy): Eukaryota > Metazoa > Chordata > Mammalia > Carnivora > Phocidae > Halichoerus > Halichoerus grypus. Next base: position 99,216,666 of record NC_135716.1, on the reverse strand, counting down.
TGTGAGGCAGGTATTATTGAACCCCATTTTTCAGATGAGAAAACTGAGGAATGGAGAAATTCCTTGACTTTTTTTTTAAACATCCCATACATAATAAAGGGACAAAATCATGTTGCTAATTACAAACCTCATGCTGTCTACATTATGCTCTTCCAGCCACACTACCCTGAAGTGAGCTCAATCCATACAGAAGACCTAGAATATTCCCAAAGGAGTCATCTTTCAATGGCAACAATGAACCAGGGAGTCTCGTGGCTCTGCCCTTCTTGGAATGTTCTGGGAGTCACCCTCTCCGTGACTCTCGGCTCTGTATTTCACTATACCAGATCGCTGTGTTTATCTGAACTCTAACTTCTTAACTCATTTTTATCAATTTTATAATGCATGATTGGGCTAATGTGTCATGTTGTATTAGATCTAGGTGCTTCATGGCCAAAATAAAATTCTGATGTTAGTTTCTTGTTTTCTGAGGGGAGAAAAAATAAAGAAATGAACTGAATTTTCTACATGTTAATTTCCTCCCCGTATTTTTCCATAAACTTCTAACACCTGCAACCACTTCTGCTTAATGGGCATCATCAAACACAAAACAAACCACAGATATTAATGGATAAACTTGGAAATGACCAACTACCCTAGCATATTTTAAGAGAGTTTACCTTTCAATTGAGAATAATCTGCTTTTCCTTTTAACTTCCATATATTAGTCCACATTATCTCTTCTGGAACTATAGTAAGTGTACTACCTCTTTCATATAACAATATTTCATAAATTTGCAGTCAATGATCCTATCCTCACATCTTTTTTTCAAGTAAAATGAATATTTAACCATTTTACCATCCAAATTTTTAAAATTTAATTTCCTCTTAAAGGGAGAATGAAGTTCAATAAATAAGAGCACTCAAATGAAAAGCTTAGTAACCATAATTAAAAATAAAAAAACAGCACAAAAACATTGCTACTTAACTCCAGTGGCAATGCTTAGAATCAAGATTTATGGTACAAACCCATTTTAAGTGGACAACTGAGTGCTATTCTGATTTGGAACATATTTTTTAAATCCTTGAGGATTTCTTGAATTGTAAGGAGAATATATGCATAAGCAGCTCATTTTCCTCTAAGGTTTGCACCATTATAAGGAGAGAATGTATCTAATAATTCCTCCAATTAAATTATGAACTTCATTAGTGTGCAGAAAAACAACCCAGTTTAAGAGCTTGTCTCCTTATCCTTAATTCCCCAATGCCATAGATTTTTTTTAAACTAGTAGGTCATTAAAGGAAAGATGTCTCCTTTTTAAGAAACAAAAGGATAGTTCAGCGAAATACCACATAATTAAAAAGTGAAATAATTTCCTCCCTCACTTAATTCAGCATTTGTATAAGAAGCCACATTCTGACTACCTCTGCATGCCCCAGCAATGGAAAACAGGGATGCACTCCGCTCTCCTGTCCAACTTCTGGAGCCATGCTTTTAATTCTAATTCAGTGGTTGACATCTTTGGTCTTTCTTTTTTTTTGTGCCTAGTATCAGAGGTATTTCCTGACAAATTAGGAGGTCATGGCCATTGTTTTATATTTAATGTAAGAGTTTTTGTGGATATATGTAATCAGTGGTTCAGTAGAGACATTCCATTCATTCTCCAGATATAAAAACAAATGTCTTAATGTCATGGGCGTTTTCATAGTAATGGGTTTTATCATAGTAATTTGATTGTGTGAATATGTTGATTTCATTGCACTATAGGTCTATATTTCAAGTAAGTAACTTTTAGAACTAAATATTTTAGTTTAACCAGAACTAACTGCATTGCATATAAGATGGTTGCTATTTCTCCATCCTTTTTATAGGTAAGAAAACTATCTGAATAAGGTCACTGAATCAGTGGCAAAGGGGAAAGGAAAATTTTAAAATACTTGTTTTGGGAAATAAATTTGCTCCTGAAATTCCACTTGAAAATCATTGAGCCAATGGATAGACTAGGTTTTATGTTTTTGTTATTTTTTTAAGATTTTATTTATTTACTTGAAAGAGAGAGAGTGAGCATGAACAGGGTGAGGGGCAGAGGGAGAAGCAGACACCTCGCTGAGCGGGGAGCCCAATGTGGGATTCTGTTCCGGGACTCTATGATCATGATCTGAGCAAGAGGCAGACACTTAACTGACTGAGCCACCCAGGCACCCCTAGACTAAGTTTTAAATCTGTATATAGGAGCCTCACAAATCCCAATGGTCCACAGATCCCAATCCAGAATATTGTTCAATTAAGATAGCTATTGTATCAGCTCTTTCTTGCTTTGTGACTGGTACCTAAGACAACTGATACTGTGTTAGGAATGTATTGAGAAGACAGAGAGCAAAACATAAGGACCTCAAATCATTGTTCATCTTACTTTAGGAGGAAACATTGGCTAGGAGTCAAGAAAAATAGGTTCTAACTCCAGCTCTGCTAATAACTGTGGGCTCAGAGCAAGTCCTAGCCACTGTGACCAGAGTCTCCTCATCTACAAAATGAGAATGTTACACTACATTTGTTTTTGAGAATTACTCTTCAAATAAAGGCCATAATGATCAAACACATTTGGGAAATGTTTGCAGTATTTCCTTCTAGAAGAATTACAATGTTTATTAGCAAATTAAAGGCCCTGAGATATCCCATGATAAAGAAACACTTCCATTTTATTTACCCAGAACCTCCCAAACTTAGCCAAAAAACATCTCTTAATACCTTCATATAACTAGCGTCAATAGAAATCATGTGGGGTAACAAAATCCCTTCCCTTCAGTCTCTAATACTATTGGACTTTTCATATGATATAAGGAAACAAATGAAAATGTGTTTGTGTGTGTGTGTGTGTGTGTGTGTGTGTGTGTTTGAACTATTTGCAGTGCTAAGAACAGATTGATATTTCACAGTGAGGTCTAATTTTAGCGATCATCTTTCCCATATTGTTGCTACATTGGGTGAAAAAATGAGACTATCTTAAGGAAAGTATGGCCTTGACAGGGAGTACCTTTCTTTTTTTAACTGTTGCTTTTATTTTTTGAACCTTGGGGAGTACTGTGTATCGTTCTTTAAGAATTATAGGGAATTAAGTGCAGTATTGGAATAGATAGGGATATTTTTGTTTTGTTTTTAAGCTTGAGAAATTGTGATGGAAGATGCAAAGATGTAAAAAATGAAATGCCAAGTGGTACAATCTGGCCTGTTTCAGAGATAAATAGAGATGTTGGAAGATTTCTATTTCTCTCGAATGTAAGCTTTTCAAACTCTAATTACAGCAATAAACTAAAATCATGTATTTAAAGGAAAATAAGATTAACTCATATTTAATATATTCTTTTTTTTTTCATTTGCTTTGGAAGATATTCTTGAAACCACAGGCTGATTTTAGTTAAATGCATGTTGCCTTTCTTTTGCTCCTTAGGAGTGCTAATGAATAACAAATGAGAGCCCAGTAAAACCAAAAATAGTATACAGCTAAGGGATATCACCTTGTCTAGGAATTGGTTGCTGCCCTGGCTGCTTTTACTCATTTGCTTTTAGCAGAATATCAGGGAAGTGAAGCTGTTACAACATACTGGTGACATCCATGTGTAATTATAAATCTTCCAGTGTTGCTGGGAACAGAGAACAGATAGGGGGAGAGTAAGTCAAGAGATGATAGGAGGGGGAAGTCTAAGAGGTCAGCAATTTGTCAGGTTGGGAATAGACAGCATCATGAATTCCTGTGCTGGAATTGTATAGGCAGTGTGTATGCCAAATAGAATCATAGCATTGCAAAATTATTTCTTTTAGAACTGAAAGAAACCATGACATAATGTAATCTAACTCCCTCTTTTTTGGATGTGAAACAGAATGGTTAAACCAACCAGCCAAGGATGATACTGTTGCATAACCAGAAATTAGACCCAGATGGAACTTGTTGTATTTTACTCACTGACCTGTCCCCTGTGCCTAGCACTGGGCCTGGCACATAGTAGGGATTCAACAAATATTTATTGATGCGGCAAATGAATGTCTGTGGAATACCCTTTTGAGCATCATGTAAACGAACAATTCTAAGTATCTATACTCTTTTCACTTGGCACCCTGTGACCACCTTTGTGTATTCCTTACATAAGACTGCAAGGGAACTGGAGCTGACCCCAATATTTTTGGTAATGCCAATTTCATCTAAAATACTAAAATTGCAAAGCTTCAGATTTCAGCCAATTGACCAAAGAAAGAGAATAAAATTCATCTACCTTAGATATCAAAGTCGTATATCTATTCATGATAAATGAGTATCACTCTACACAGACACACATTGTTTCTTTTATTATTGTCTGATTGGTGCTTTAAGACCAAAATTGTGATCATGATTTCTTTCCTGGGTGAGAATAAGTCCATAAAAAGAATTGGACTCTTCTGCGCACCCTCAAGAAATATTTAGTAAAATCACAATAGCACTGTATGTCCCAAAGCTGTCTTCAAATGACATTTGTCTCTTGGGTTCAGCAACTAAGGAGTTAAAAAATATATAACAGCCATCTTACAATTTGTAAATGAGGCCTTTAAATATTGATAGAGCAAGGATTGGGTTTCAAAAAATTTGAGCTGAGGAGACAAGGAAACAGGCAGTGACCTTTTATGAACATATGTCTTAACTAAAATAATTCAAGTTCATTATATACTCTTAAGCAGCAAAAGAGGACTAAAAAATATTAATAGTTATGAGAAGAAGAGAGAAAGAAAATGAAAGAACATAATGCATGGCTAGCTAGCTCAGAGTGGAGGAATTGTGGATAATTTTATTTATTTATGTTTTTCTGTATTTTTCACATTTTATTCATTGAACATATCACATTTTATTCATTGAACATATCATTGAATAAAATTAGTTTTAACAGTAAAGTTAAAAAGTTAAATTTAAAATTAAAGTTAAAATTTAGCAAGGTTACAGTATACAAAATCAACACACAAAAATCAGTTGTATTTCTATACACTAACAATGAACTAACAATGAACAGTCCAAAAAGGAAATTAAGTAAACAATTCCATTCCAACAGCATCAAAAAGAATAAAATATTTAGGAATAAACTTAACCAAAAAGGCAAAAGATTTGTACACCAAAAAGTATAAAACATTGCTGAAAGAAATTGAAGGAGAATATAAATGAAAAGAAATCTCCTGTTCATGAGTTGGAAGATGTTAAGATGTCAATACTACCCAAAGTGATCTATAGAATCAATGCAATTTCTGTCAAAATCCCAATGACACTTTTGGCAGAAGTAGAAAAATCCATCATAAAATTCATATGGAATCTCAAGTAACTCAGAATACCCAAAATAATCTTGAAAAAGAAGAATGAAGTTGGAAGTTTCACACTTTTTTTAATTTTGAAACTTACAACAAAGCTATAGTAATCAAAACAGTGTGTATCAGCATACAGATAGACTTATAGAGCAATAGAATATAATAGAGTCAAGAATAAGCCCTTGCATATAACACTAAATGATTTTTGAGAAGGGTGCCAATCCCACTCAAAAAGAAAAGACAGTCTTTTAAACAAATGATGTTAGGAAAACTGGATATCCACATGCAAAAAAAAAAAAAAGTGAACTTAGATCCTTATCTTATACTGTATCAAATATTAACTCAAAATGGTTCAAAGACCTAAATATAAGAGCCATTACTATGAAACTTTTAGGAGAAAGCATAGGGGGAAAACTTCATGATACTGGATTTGGCAATGATTTCTGGAATGTGACACCAAAAGCACAAGCAACAAAAGAAAAAATGGATAGGTTGAACTTCATCAAAATTAGAACTTTTACACATTAATGGACACTATCAAGAGTGGAATGCAATCCACAAAATGGAAGAAAATATTGGTAAATCATATATCTGATAAGGAATTTTTATCTAGAGTATGTAAAAAACTTACAACTCAAGAACAACAAATGTGAATGTCCCACAACAATGAGAATACACTTCATGTCACAAAACCATACACTTCAAAATAGTTAAAATGGTAAATTCTGTTATGTATATTTAACACACATAAAGTAAATAAAATTAAGTAACAGAAAAAATGCAGTATCTCTTGTCTCAACAAAATAAAACACAGAAATTCTAAGATATTTAACATCCTTAGTCCTTTGCTATTTTAAATGTTATTCTTGGCTTTGAGATAAAGATTTTGAGCAGGTTTTGAGTTTGGAAGGGGCTTCCATGCTAGTTGGAGGAAATCATATTTTGTCAAGCAGATAGTTAATGGGCAGAGGGGATTCTCTGTAGAGGAGAGATGAAGAGCAATTAGAGAAGTGGGCTTAAAGGACAGGCATTGTAATTGTAGTAGAGGATTTTTAATATCAGACTGAGTTTTGATTTCATCCTAGAGGTAAGCAATGAGGAACAACCGTAGGTTTGTGTAGAGTGTTATATGTTGGGGAGGATGACAATTTTCTTAAAAAACGCTAAGAAGATTATACTACTGTCTGTGTATAAAATGGCTTGAAAGAAGGACCTTATTGATTGTTGCAATAACCATCATGAAAGGCAATGGCTGTGAATATAGAAAGGAGAAATAAATCTGAAAAACAGGTTTTAATAATACAGAGAAGGGGCAACACCCAGGTGGCTCAGTTGGTTAAGAGTCTGACTTCAGCTCAGGTCATGATCTCAGGGTCCTGGGATTGAGCCCTAGGTCAGGCTCCCTGCTTAGCTTAGAGTCTGCTTGCCCCTCTCCTGCTCCTTCTCTCTCTGCCTCTCCCTCCACTTATTCTCGCTCTCTCAAATAAATAAATAAAAATAAAATCGTTTAAAAATAATAATAATAATACAGAACAGCAGGTCTGTCCCTAATATTTGCATGGTGGGAAATGAATACAAATGAAAGCCCACATACTATATCCCTAAATAATTATGTTATACATTGAACTGTACCTCTGACTGGCCCATTTTCCCACCCTGGACCCCATAGTCCACTCCCCAGTGAGTGGTTAAAGGAGCCATCATCTCAACCCAGTCAGTTCTGCTGTGTGAAAGATTGATAGCAACCTGGTACTGCTGGAGGAAGGCAGACACTGTATCCTGGGCCTAAGACTCATAAGTAGTGACTGATCTGCCTCAACTTGGAATGGAAACCTACCTCTGCAAGCATCTAAGAGGCCAAGGCAAGATGGTTTTTCTCTCAATACTTCACTTCTCCATTCTGAGATTTCCAGGTAGTTCTAAGCAGTTCCCCAAACTATAGCAAGTGCTCTTCTTCTGGTAGTGGCCAAGAATTTCCTATTATGCTAATTCTCCTGCCAATAATAACTACAAACTCTGGACTAAAAGTAAAAACATTTGAAGATTCTAAAGAGAGAGAGAGGCAGGCAGATACTGGAAAGGAGTCAATACTTGCAAGAAAGGAAAGGCATTGAGTGATTTTTCCCTTTTTTCAGTTTTTTCCCTAAGGGCAGGCCTAAGTCTTTGCCATGCATGATGGGGAAGGGAGTGCAATTAAAAACCAGATGGAAAATCCTCTTCTTTTATTGGCTTGAACAACCAGAGGACAGGTGGAGGCCACCACCACAACTAAAATGTCAAGAGAGAAATATTAAATACTGTGTATAAACTCTGCCAAAATCTCTGAGATCCCCTGAATCATTAACGTGCGGAACAGCCTACAAGCAGCCTAGCTAAAGCTAAAAGAACTGAACTGAGATTTTGGCTGCTGTAGCAGAGGAGACAGTTTGCAGTGTGCAGTTTGAATTTAGTAACAGTCACTGCCCACCAAACAAACAAGCAAAATCAACACTCTTCAGAAGAACATAACAGAATCCAGAGTCTCTACAAAGTATCATTTGTAATATCCAGATACAATTTAAAAATTACTCAGTATATGAAGAAAACAGAAAAAGATAACCCACATTCTATAGAAAAGACAACTGAAACCAAACTCAACATGACAAAGGTATTAGTATTTTAAAGCAGTTATTATAACAATACTGAAGGATGTAAGAAAATATGATGTTAATAATTGATATGACATATCTACAGGAAAATTGAGACTATAAAAAGTAACCAAATAGAAATTATAGTACTGAAAAAGTATATTTTTCTATAAAATTTTACTAGATGTACTTAAGAGTAGATTGGAACTGATAGAATAAAGAGGCAGTGAACTTGACAATAGATTTGTACAAATTATCCAATACAGAAAACAGCAAGAAAGAAGGTAGGAAGAAAAATGAACCAAGTTTCAGGGACCTTTAGGACAATATCTAAAGGTCCAATAGATGTGTAATAGTAGTCTCAGAAAGATAAGAGAGAGAAAATGGAGCAGCAAAAGTGTTTGAGGAAGTAATGTCCAAAATTTGCCCAGAGACATAAAGTTACAGTGAACCCTGAGCAAGATGACTATCAAAAAGCAGCCTCTAGGCATATCATATGCAAACCACTGAAATCAAATGATAAGGAGATCTTGAAAGGAGAAAGAGGAAAAAAAGACACATTACATGACCATTGAAATTCTCATCAGAAACAATCAAGACCAGAGGATAGTGGAACATTTTTAGAGTGCTGAAAGAAAAAAGAAGAAAAGGAAAAAAAAAAAAACTGTCACCTCAGACTTCTATATCCAGTGAAAATATCTTTCACACATGAAAGCTGATTAAAGGCATTTTCAGATAAAAGAAAACCAAGAGAATTCATCACCAGCAGGCCTGTACTAGAAGAAATGCTAGAAGAAGCTTCTCAGGTCAAAAGAAAGTGATACCAGATAAAAACTTAGAACTTCAAGAAGCAGTGAAGAACACCGGAAATTGAAAATATGTGGATATTCTTCCTCTTTGTTTCTTTTTTTAAAAGATTTTATTTATTTGTCAGAGAGAGAGAGAGCACAAGCAGGGGCAGTGCCAGGCAGAGGGAGAAGCAGGTTCCTTACTGAGGAAGGAGCCCCATGTGGGGCTTGAACCCAGGACCCTGGGATCATGACCTGAGCCAAAGGCAGATGCTTAACTGACTGAGCCACCCAGGCACCCTATTTCTTTAAAATATATATGGTTGTTTAAAATATTTTATAGCATTTTATTATGAGGTTTATAATGTATGTGGATATAATACATATGATAACTACAGCATAAAATATGAGAAGAGGGGATAAATGGATCTATATGTTTGCAAATTCTTACATTTAACCTGAAGTGGTATGATATTAGCTCTAAGTAAGTGGTGGAAAACTAAAAATGCATATTATAATCTTTAGAGGACCTATAAATAATAATCATTCAATGATGCAATAATTAAATAATAGGGTTCAATAATTTCAATGTCTTAAAAGCCAATAGACAAATTGAAATGGAGATCTTATAGAATATGTAATAAAGCCAAAACTATACCACCCAAGATCAGGAAAGGGAGGAAGCACAGTTATCTGGGAGCCTATCTGCCTAGACATCCACTTTGGGTAATTTGAGGTGCCCAAAATTTTTTAAGAGTAAAAAAAAAAAAAAAACAAGAAAATGCTTAAATTTTTCATCCCACCTCCCCACTTCCCCCTACCACCCATCATATTCACTTGAATTCTCTCAGCCCTGAAACTTCTGGTAGGATATTGGTGAGGTTCAACTAAGTTCTCAAGTACCCCCCCCCCCCATAATTCCTAACTGCTTAATCTGTTAACAAACTTTCAAAAACCTTTGAGAAAAAAACAAATGTGTTTCTATGTTGGTAATATAAAGGTCCTTCTAAAGTCAGAGTGCAGGGCAGTGACCCCTTTTGCAGAGGCCTGAAGGGTATCAGTGGTGGAGGTAGAGAGACATAGGTATCTACAATGTATGACCACGTTTTCATCCTAGGGAACCCGAAAGATCATGATGCCATTGATAATATTTTCTAAATTGAAAGGGGGACCTATTAAACCTACAGTAAGCTCATATTTTAACTTAACTTAAAAGTGGTAATGGGCCATAGGAAATGGGAATCATGAGACTGGTAAGAGAATGAGACAGGAGACATAGATATGATAAGTATTTGTTAGTTGATATTAAGAGCAAATTGGCCTACTGATGACCTATGAATAAAATAAATTGCTATTTTACATTTAAAAATTTCCATCCATGTACAGATATTTTTTGAGAAGCAAGCAGATGGCAATAATTTTTATCTTTGTTGATTGCAGCCTGGTAATTCTGAATGACACCAGAATACCTAGAAAGTATTATTTTCCTATATATAACCCTGGATGCATTCAGACCATTAATAACTGGTATTATAGGACAATGGTTTGATTCTTCAATGAGTTTTCTAGCTCAGCTGGAAAATATACCAATAATATAAACATAAAGAATAGGATTGGGATGGAAAATACATTACAAAAATATCTTGGGGATGTTTTATTTCCTTTGGAAAAAAGGAATTTAAAGGAAAAAAAAAATTAGTGGTGTTTCTCAAGAAATCTGAAACTTGCAAGAGAAGTCTTTAACAGTGTGTTGCATTTTTCTGCACTCCTACCCAGGATGAGCAGATCAGTTGGGAAATCTCATCCACATTCACTTCAGAAGCACTTTTTGTAGCCCACCTACATGGCTGATTATAGATCAAAGAGAACAAAGGGTAGAGCACCTGCCCTTCTTGGTTCAGAGGTATGTCTCCAACTCACCAGAGCCATTCAAATGATCTTTGTTTCTCACAGCTCTGCCCACTTTCCTAGACATTGTGAGACTGGGAAGTCAGCAGATCACAGTCTAGAAGTTGGAGCGTTTTCTGGGTCCAGAGTCACCCATTTAGAGGAAGAGATAAAGCATGTTGAAAAGTATGCAGTGTTAATATCAAAGGAGAGCATGTCAACCACCTGCTCAACCTTAGCACTTCATAGCGTGGAAAATATCCAAAATGCCATAATGTGTAACAAAAACCTCAGATAGCCCAGGGAATGTCAGAAATATACTATAATTTAAAAGGGAAAGGAGTCTTTTTTGGACATAGGGGTAACCCTTTGACTAAACATGTCAATGCAAGGCAGACATTTTGCAATTTTAATTATGTTTGTCTTTAAAACGAATAGAATAACTAGTTATGTTTATTTTAATATAAATGATGTTATAAGGGGTTTTTTTTGAGAACATGACAATATGTATGAATAAAAAAGGGTAAAACATCATTTAATTGAGAATCAAATCACTTGGACTTTAATCCCAGCACTGCAACAGTTGACCTACCTTACCTTCCTTTCAGGAACTGAAAAAAATGCGATACAAACAAATAAATGCAAGCACTTAAATGTTTAGTTCTTACTAGTTCCTGGCAGTGTGCCAATTGCTGGAGATACAGAAGTGAAAAGCCACAGTCCCTTTCTTCTAGTAACTACCATCTGGATGGATTGATAGACATTTCACAAGGAAAATTATAAGGCAATGTGATCTGTGCAGTGATAGGGATACAGATAAGATTGCTATAGTAACACCAGGGAGGGGGAGGAGAATGGGGGGGGCAGTTCAGGTGACCTTCTGATAGTCTCTTTTTCATCAAGGTTATTTCTAAACAATTACCTCCATATGTTAGGTTGAACCATATGAAATTGTTATTAATCAATTAAAAATGATTGATTATGCTCTAATGGTTGACAATGTCCTATTTTAGACCCAGTACACACTTAGAAAGACATGTTTTCCTTCTTCTCTCCCTAATAGAGGTAAATCCAGAAAATTTATTCACAGTAGAGTTATGTCTAGACACACAGAAATATTGAGTAAAATGTGGATTTGCAAGACTGCATGTTGTTTAATCAGACTGAATGACAGGCTCAATTCTCAATACAAAGTTAATCCTGTTTTCATTAAATATAAATGTTATTTATGGAAAACAAGAGTCCTGCAGAAGCAAAAAGATATCTCTCAGGGTTACACATTTTATATTTGCTTAGCATTGATGAGTTTAAACCAAGAGACTTCTTTGCAATTTGATTATTTGCTCCTTTCCTTGATATTGATTATTCTATTAGATTTTACTGCTGACAACAGCATATGTAAAGATTCCAATATTATTTTACTGCCAAAATAAGATGCCAAAGGAAATTACATACCATAGTTGAGTCCTTGATACAAACTAAAATAAGAAAATATTAAGTTGAGGCATATGCTTGTAACCAACTCTGGTTTACATGGAGAGGCAACAGAGGTGGCTTGCAGCAGGACAGACCTGGGTTCAAATCCAGCCTCCACCACTTGCTACCTGCTAGACTTCAGAAAAATTGCCTAACGTAAATATCTCAGAGTCTCAGTCCTGCTCATCTATAAAATGAAGCAAATGCTATCCACATAGATGAGTTATTTTAAAGATCACTAATGTATATAAAATGCAAGTACATGTGAAATAAATAGTGATTATTGTCATGGGCCCAGGAGGGTAGCTACAATTGAATATTATGACTCTGAAAACATTTTTTCTTTGTTTTCAATTATTTTTTATTAGTCTCTCTACACATATTGGCCCTATCAACATTCACCTTTAATATTTTTTGGTCTACTAACTCTTTCCACTTTCTTATATTGCTGCACTATTTATACTAATATATAATTCATATTCTGTTGTACCTTCATTAATGAATGCACTTACGTTATTTGCCTTTATTGCTTCCTTTCCCTTTGAAGACTTAAGCAGGTTAAATTTATCATTCCCATATTTCTAGGGTTCTCTATCAGTAGAGATCACCATGAAAATTAAAACTGGGAATTGTAAAAAGAGCAGAGCAAGTTCAGGTTTTCTAAGGTTGGCTCCTTGAGTCCTGGGTAAATGCAGTTATATTATACCCCTTTTCCTTTGGGTTGCAGACAGGCATTTAGCCTCCCCGATGATGGATAGCCTACTTTGACATTTTACATGGATAACTCTTGAGAATGAAAACTTTAGTTATAAAAGATTCATTGGTTCATCCTACAGTCCGAACACTGTCACCTTGACATACAGTGACAGTATTGTAATGTCCGTTGACCCTGTTGATCAGCAAAAAGGAGAAGAAAATGTCCCAGGATCATCTAAGACAGGGAAAGAGTTTGGGACTCCTTTTCCATAGAATGTAATAACTAATGCAATTTGTAGTTCTGTTTTTCCTCTGGCTTCAGGGAATCTGCTTTGAAAAGGCAGCAAACCCCCTCGTGTGCTGGGAAAGTTCAGGGATTACCAATTTAAGAACCACATCCAGTTTAGGGGCAAGTCCATAAGTTGTGAAGGAACTGGAGCAGAGATTTAGCAGGTGAAGGTAAAAAATCATGTGGGCTCACTAGACTGGACAATATAGTGGAGAAGATACACGGAAGGTATTATGTATTAATAAATGACACTCAAATCCATTTAAAATTAGTCACTCTTAGTAAATCATCTTTCTTGATTAGTAGTCTTATTTCATCTCTAGTCTATATTCTATTCTATTTTAAAGGCAAAGTGGACTTCTTAAAATAAGCATTTTGGTGAGTTTGGGAGTAACTTACAAGCATTCTAACACTTAACAATAAAATGTGACTGACCAATCAGGCCAAGGGAAATTCTGACAAATAAATCTTAAACCACCTACCCCCCCCCAAAAAAAGTAGGACTGAAGCATTAATAGAACCATAATTACACCATTACCATAATTGAAAGATGAATGTCATAGTTCAGATTTAAGTGCTTTACACAAATAAAACACTCAACTATAAAAAATGAAAAACATAGGCAGAGGAGGGCTCTGTACATTGAGATATGTGTCTTTACACTCAACTAATTAGTCGCTACTGAATGTTTTTGCTTTGCTCAATGGCATGTGGTACATAAATCATTGCAATATGTTCAATGCAAATGGTTGTTAATAGAGGAACCATCTGCTCTGTGCTGGAGAGTTTGTTAAAAAGAATGTGGTGAACCTACTTTGGATGATGTTGAAAAACTCAAATACCAAATTTCTAAAATGAGCTGCCTCTATTAACCCCAACATAACTAATGCTCCTCTGGCCTTTTGAATTCTACAAATTCATCTCTAAAGCACTCATAACACAGTCTATGCTGTTTTAATGCAACCCCACTGGACACTTCTACAGGCAGAATATCCTCTGGAGGCTTCACATGGCATGGAGACCTACAGTGTCCTAAAAGTGTGTTCAGGGATTTAAAACAACCAATAAATAATCAGACGATCCTCTCTAGCACATCTTTGCTAACACAAATAAGACAGACTCTCCATTCCTGTCCCTCCTGGAAGCTGTTCCTTTATAGCTGTAGATCACTGGCAGGTTGCAGGCTGATGATGAATTGCCATGGGTATCATCAGTGTCCGCCACCTCCACCTCCCATAATCCACAATACTGTATTTCTCCAAAAGATCATCAGTGCAAAAGGGAGCCATGATTCCTCTCCCAACATACTTTATTAGATGCTGTCACCTAGCTTCCTAATAATGTCTGTCGGACTCACCGGTGACACTGTAAAACATGGGAAAATTAGTAATAGGACAGGAATCAAAGCCATCAGCTTTCCAATGTCGTGCTCCTTTTACTGGCAAAAAAAAAGGGGGGGTGGGGAATGCTCCTTAATCCTGCCCTTTCTAATCAGTTCCTGGTCAAGGTTGCTATCGGTATAGTTAAGAGCCTGCTGCCATGATGATCTATTACATTAATATCCATTGGAGTTGTGCTCAAATGATAAAATACTCAAAATAGAACTTCAGCCATGAAAGAACAAGCTTAGAAATTAACTGTGTGGATGAAAATCTTCAAGTACACAACTTCACTAAAGCCAGATGCAAGGTATGATTATTGGTCTACTGCTACCTTGGCTTTCTCTACCCTACTTTTTTTTTTTCTCCCTCCCACCCCCCCTTTTGGCTTTTACAGTATCTGATTTAAGACTGTGCTTTTGGGGATTCGCCTGCGGGAGAAGAGGCTGCAGGAGAGCTCATTAGCCCAGCAGATGCTCTATCCCTGGATGAATTATACAATGAAAAGCTTGCTTCTGAGGGCCACCAAAAAGAGCCAGGGCTTTGTGGAGGTGGGCAGCCCTGCAGTGCAATACAAGCTTTTTATTTGTTAAAAAGGGATTTTGTACTAAAAACATTTCCTTTTGTTTGTTCTCATGAAAAGAGGAGCCTCCTGAAGGCTGCATGCATTTGATGACTCCATTTCAAAATGAACACTTGTCAGTTTCCAAAGGGAACTGCTGCACTTGAAAGTGACACAAAACCATTAGGAGATGGGGAGACTGGCAGGATAATCAGACAGGCAATGCCTTAAAGGCAAAGTGTGTTGGCTGGGAATTTGAGAAGCTCCAATACTGAAGTGGATTCTAACAATGATCCTGAGCCTTTACAAAGCCCATGCTTTAGATTTGGAGCCTAGGGGAAAAAAAAAAAAAAATCTTAGGTTGTCTAATTACATTAGTTTATTGAGCTGTAGTACCACTTTGGTTCCCAGAACACCACTTTAATTTAATTTAGATTTTGTTACTTCTTCCCCTCCAAAAGGAAAACTTCACCATGGAGGCATATTTATTGTTTTTAATGTTTATGTTTGGAAACATTCACTAATTCATTTCCGCACTTAATTACAGGGAACAGGAGGATTGATTCTTTAAAACTACAGATGATATTTACCAAAGTTTTTTATATGGAAATATAAATGGAAAGTTTCTTTGATCCAAAATTATAGTCTGATTTTCTGAGGTTTTGTGGGGTTTTTTTGTTTTTTTAAGGAGAGGAAAGGGCACCCAGGGAAATATGAAGAGCCAACAAAAACCAGCTGCAGACACATGGCATTCATCAACCTTGAATCTTTTGTATAGGGAAGTGCATTTGGGTCATTGCTGCTTTCCTTCTTGGCAGGGTCCTGTGGGGCCTCCCCAGCACACTCTGCTGATATTCAGTGACACACACACCAGCAGGGAGGGCATTCAGACACTTTCCATCTGTTGGTGGTTTAATTTTTTTTCAAATTCACTCGATAAGGTGTTTGTCAGCAACTTGTCACTCTGTTGTATTTTTGAGGTTTGGGCCCTCTTCTTGGGCCCAAAGATGCATCAGCGATGCAAAGCAGAATTTCATAATCCTCTCTTAATACTTTTTTATACTGGCGATGTCCTCAACTCCAAAAAACTAATCTCACTTCTGTTCTGGAAACTCCTCTGGGTCATGAGTTCAAGTCGTCCAGTTAGGCGAAGGCAGGCATTTATTTTTTTCTCAATAATCAGGATAATTTTTAAAACCTCGCTGTGTCTTTTACAATGTGATATTCTTCTTTAAGGTAGCAGGAAAGGTTGATTAGTGAATAAAATATCTAGTTAAAACAGATCAGAACAATACATTTTGTTTTACAATCAGGAAAAGCAGTCCCAAACCATTCAAACACGAATGTTTGTAGAGTAGCTCCAAAATGTCACTTCTAGTATTTTTTTTTTCTAAGAAGGAAAAGACTTAATAATTCCAACAGGGAGTAGGGATCGCATTGTGTTGTAGGTTTGATCATGAAAATCTCACCAAATGTTTGAGTTAGTCTCATTTATTTAATCTGGGAATTAAAATCCAGTGTTCAAAAGCTATATGGGAAATCTGGGTAGTGTCAGGTATCTGATCTCCATTCTGCTTGATGCCAGAATTAGTTATTAAAATAGAGGGGAGCTAACATTTTAAAATAGGTATAAGCAGGAACTACTTCTTGTTATGTAATGTTCAGAATAACCAACCTTCTTGTTCTTTGTTTGAACCCAAAGAGCCCAGAGGGTGATTTTCAAAGTTCTGTTTGGTTGCCGCTGGAAGGTAGCAAGCTCAGCAGGTCACCGGACAGGTGTGAGCTGCCGTGGCGTGGAAGTCATGAACACAGCAGCAAGGGGAATCAAGTTACTTGGGCTTTATCCTTTGAAATGGCATTTTTCTGGGATGAGAATGTCAGATGGCATTTCATATTATTCATGATGGCAACCCTTCAGCCCAGAACCATTGTTCTAGGAAACCCACCTGCAGACTGATAACTATCCTCATAGCCAACAGTCTGAATGCAGCCTTTTAAGCACCTCAGAGTCTCTTTCCCCCCAACCAATCCCCCTAGGAGAAGTGCGCTGGCTGCCCTAGATTTGCGCTATTATTTCTTTTTCTTTCAAAAACTTTCTGAATTGAAGGCTTTTCATTTTTAGATCGTGTATCTGACATGGTGAGCAACACCCTATTCGCATTTCCAGACTGAGGGTATGTATAGTCTTCTTAGACCTGAGGCAGTTCATTAGTTTGCCTGGCATTCACTGTGTAATTTGCTTAGCCCCAAGACATCAGGAAAAGTACAGTTGTAGCAACCAGGAACAAACAAAAGAGGCACACCCGAGAAACCTGGGTTTGGTTCTGGGGTCTGGAGTCTCCCTGTCTGTGTGGCTGATGTGTTTCAGTCTCCCTTGTCCCGGCAGGGCAATTTCCATAGGCTTCAAAAAGAAGAGAGGTCTCAGACTAAGAAACCAAACTACAGCCAACCTGAGGTGAGGGAAGGTTTTCTCCATCAGTATACAGCTCTGGGAGAAGATTGCGCCCCGGACGCACCAGCTCTATGAGGGAACTGCATTTCTTGGGCTCCGAGTATGAATTTAGTATAGTTGGCCGGCCAGGGGAATAGAGGGCTTGAAGAAGCCATTTTGGCACCCTTGGGGGTTGCAGGCTGAGAAAATGACCAGTCAGTTGAGAGCAACCCAGCTGTCGGATGAGAGTTTATCCCGAAACTCTGTCCCGGGCGGCAGCACCGGCACAGCCTATGGCCCCTTCCTTGGCTAATAGCTTGCCTACATGGGTTGGCATGGCTGTTCTGGCTACAGAATACATTTCTCTCAAGGTGCACTCACAAATACGTTATATATTTAGATTTTTTTTGGCAAGTTTTAAAAAAATCTTCAGAGATGTCAAAACAAGTGAAAAATTTATATCCAAGATAAAATGTTCAGTGCCTGGTTTAAAAAGAAGCTTTGATCAGGCTTAGGGGACCAGAATAGCATTTGGAAGTTATTGCAAGGCAATCTTTATTTAACACATTCCTTCAAAATTGCTTAACTATGTCTTTAATCTTGCCCCATAACAGCCAGGACTTTCTTCTCTTGGATTTGCATATGCAAAGAACCTACACATAGTAGGAATTCAAAAACAGCAGTCTCATCTTAGTCCCTTATTCCTGCCATCATCTCTTTCCTGCCCTGGGGGGGGAAAGAAAAAGAGTTTCCTTTCTTTAGGGGTGCAGTGCCCCTGGGAAATAGGGTATTCTGATACAGCAGCTGCATCAGATGGTAGGGATAGAAGGCAGAGGGAAATAAAAAAGAACCAGACAGAGCAAGCATGAAGAGCAGACTTCCAGAGTGAGAACAGAATGGTCACACCAGGGTCACACCATTTGTATTACTTAATGGCCATCTTTGTAGTTGGACAGACTGGGTTCAAATCCATTTCCCCATCATTTATTTTCCCTGTAATGTGGGCAAATGTCTTGCCTCTCTGAGCTGTATTTTCCACATCAGTAAAATGGAAATAATAACAGACCTTGTGGAGTTCTTGAAAGAATTACAGTGTAACCTTCATCCTTTCCTTTGGATATGCAATGCTACTTCTGTCTTATATTGGATTTCTCTCTAGATAAAACTCTCATTAAATTTATTTCATGAGCATATCTTTATTTCTAAAATTGTGTTTAGTTTTTTTTTTTCCAACCTACCTGAACACTTTTGATAGTCTCTTGTTCCCAACTTGTGTTTTCAATTTTCTCTTTATTTCTTAAGGCTATCAAACATACTTATTTTGTATTTGATCTGATTATTCCAATTTCTTTTCTTTTTCACTTATAAGGAGTTTTATTTAGAGAATCATCCCATATCAACTTAAATACAATTATGTCAAAATAACCAATATAGTAAAAACTTACTCGGCAGTGCTAAATGCAGTAGGAAATGGACTATAGAAAAAGGTAAACATTCCAAGGCCTTCTAGACCGTATTTATAATGTTGCCTCTTCTCAAGGCCAATAGGAGGTGATTTGGTCATACTAATAAATCTGATTTTCTGACATGTCAGATCTTTCAATATTAAGAAGTTAATAAATCTATTAATATAATTTAGTAAATAAAGTAGAAAATATACAATATGATATCACATAGATATCAAATGAAATTTATTAATATTAATTTCATTTTTAATTAAAAATAATATAAAACAAGCTGACATCATTATTCTTCAAGAAATTAAAGTATGAATTAGATAAATATTACATTCTCAATATAATTGAATATATTTATTCTCACATCAGTAGGCAATATTACTTAAGCATTTCACAGACTATGCCAAAGAACACTAAAAACTAGTATACTAGAGTGCCCTAAAATAGATAAATCAGCCTTGCTAGAACTGGACTCGTTCCATTTCCCATCGATACTTGTAAGAATTCCTTTCAAAAGCTGACTGTTTCAATTTGGCTCAGAACCAATCTTCAATTTCTTTTTTTGGATGGATTTATTTATTTTAAAATTTTTATTTATTTATATATTTTTATTGAGGTATAATTGACACACATTACATTGGTTTCAGGTGTGCAACATTATGGTTTGATATTTGTATATATTTCAAAATAATCACCACAATAAGTCTAATCAACATCCATCTCCAAACATAGTTACAGATTTTTTTTTCCTTGTGGTGAGAATTTTTAAGATCTGCTCTTTTAGCAACTTTCATATGTGCAGTATTATTAACTGTAGTCACTATGCTGTACATTACACCCCATGATTTATTTATTTTATAACTGAAAATTTGTACCTTTTGACTTTCTTCTCCTATTTCACCCATCTCCCACCCCTGCCTCTGGCAACCATCAATGTGTTCTCTATATCTATGAACATGTTTGTTTGTTTGTTTATTTGGGTTTTTTGTTTTGTTTTGTTTTTTGTTTTTTTTAGATTCCACATATAAGTGAGATCATTATTTATCTTTCTCTGTCTGACTCATTTCACTTAGCATAATGTCCTGAAGTTCCATCCATGTTGTCACAAATGGCAAGATTTCCTACTTTTTTAATGGATGAATAAAATTCCATTGCATATATATGCACACATTAATTTACTCTGTCCTGCAAGACTCTAATCCTTCTTGGATTCCATCCTTATTTAGGGTAGTCTTTGATCCCCTGGGCTCAAAATCTTGTCCCAGTACCATCTAACCATCTAACTCCACCACCACCACCACTCTCAAGCTCTAAGCCATAGAAATCTAATAATCCAATGACTTTCGTATTCACTTGATTCCTTGGCAGGATTTTTTGGGTTTTTTTTTTTTTTTTTTTTTTGGTTCATTCCTGACTTCAGTGGATTTTCTTTTCTTTTCTTTTTTTTAAAAAGATTTTATTTATTTATTTGACAGAGAGAGACAGGTAGAGAGGGAACACAAGCAGAAAGAGTGGGAGAGGGAGAAGCAGGCTTCCCACTGAGCAGGGAGCCCGATGCGGGGCTCAATCCCAGGGGATCATGACCTGAGCCGAAGGCAGACACTTAACTGAGCCACCCAGGTGCCCCTTCAGTGGATTTTCTATACTCTTACATTTTATAAGTATGTATCAAAGTATTTTTAGATCTTGTAAGAAGGTTTTAGTATGTTCTAGACTGCCATAATGGAAGAAACAAAAGTCTTTATAAATATTTTGGGCTTTTACTTTGAATAAAATACAAGTACAATTCCATTGTGTGGAATATATCTATGCCACATATATATGTATATATATGGTACACATGTATATACGACATTTTCCTTATCCTCTTATTTATTGGTAGGGCTTTTTCCATATCTTGGTGATTATATGTAGTGCTTCAGTGAACATAGGGGTGCATATATCTTTTCAAGTTAGTGTTTTCATTTCCTTTGGATCATACTGGAAATACTGGTTCATATGGGATAGCTCTATTTTTAATTTTTTGAGGAAACTCCATACTGTTTTCCACAGTGGTGGAAAATGATTCAAGATTATAACATCTGTTTTGGATACCTTAGTCTTAACATCTATTTGTCAAACTCTTAGGCCCCAGAATCTTTACACAGATATATAAGCTTAGCCAAGCTTAAATTTTAACTACTTCATTTCTTTCACAGATATTTCACAGTTTTTAAAAACTTGAAATAATTTCATTCTTTACATGACTGGTCTAATAGAAATAGTTGAGAAATGGACAGAAATTCTGGATCACAAAGTTAACATTGAAAGAAAGAGGATGGGCTGGTTTTAAAGTGAAAAGTAGAGAAACTGGGGGAAAATGTACTTTTTTTGACATAAAAAGATAAACATAATGTTTTTGTCAGTGGTATTTAACAGCTTGTTTTTCACAGTGACAACTGTAAATTATTTACAATAGGCTATCTGGTCTCAAGCTTTTCAATTATATGTGGTTATAATGGTGAGTTAATATGAAATGAAGGAAAATATTGATCAGAAACATTTGAAATATAGATGAAGTCTTTTTGTTAGAGAGAATATTGAAGCTGTTCTTTATTTCATACATCTAAGGAACATTTAGAAACTCTAACAGAATCTATAGCATTATATCCTACTCAACTATGTAGGTCAAATTACTTCTTTTAAATTTTTGACTACTCTTAAATAATGGATTATTTCATTGAAATATAGCATTAAGATTTTGAGATATATTGACTTTTAAGTGGACTAGTTTTATGAACTCCATTTTAAACACTGTGAGAACATATTTGCATGTCCTAAGAAAGCATAGGCATTTTAGGTACAACAATATGCAAAATCTGAAAGTAAATATCAAATTATGGCTTTTCTGTCTTTATGAGGGAAAAAAATAAATGGGAGAAACCATTGCTCTTGACTAAGGGAGCACCTCAATTTGAGTTGTTTTTAAAATTGAGTTTATCAAGCCTTCTCGATAAAGATGATCCTCTGGAGTTGAGCACTGGAAAATAGATGGGTGTGAAGAGATAGTATGTAATTTGTTTTTCTTGGCGTCTGTGATTCCTTCTTTGAAGAAGCTAGAATTAATCAACAGAAAGTGCTGCTTTCACATTGGTTTGGTCACTAGTGGGGGCTTTCTGTTCTTTTGTTCTGGCTGAATCTGTCAATGGTAACCTTTTTTCTTTATCTCCAGTGCATCTGTTCTATCCTTAGTATTGTTTTAGCCCACTGAAAATTTGGTCATCTTTTTCCGAAGTAATATCCTATGATATTAGAATATCTGTTTTGAAAGTAATGAATTCTAAAGAGCACCTTGAGATGGTAATCAAATCATTCTAGGAAAAAAAGAGCAGAGAGTTTCACAATATCCACAAGCTGAGTCTGCTTGACACACAATTTGAGCTGAAATTTAAGCATATTTCTACCCTTTAGACATTATAAACTTGCCATAACACCCTGCTGTGAGGACAGCTTTGGTGCCCCACAAGTAAAAGAGTTTAGCTGTGATTAAAGGATTGAGGTCTGTGCCTTGAACTGACAGATTCATTTGTGCTAGGCTTTCCCTGTTAATTCTAGGTTTGACAGCCCCACCATAAATTAATCTAAATGATGGCAGACTACCACAAGGCTGATCATTGTCTTGCAAAAAATCATAAAGTGCTATTGAAAATGCAGACATCTCTATCATAGAATACTCTTCCCATGTGGTAGAAACCTGAACAAGGCAACTAAAAACCACAGGAAATTGCAGCTCCCTCAGCGCTGGTGGGGAAATAGAGATGTGGACACACAAACAGAGCTAATGGGGAGAACGTGCCTGACTTCTGTGGTCTCTGCTGTGATCCTCCCATGTCTGTCTTCTAGAAGCTCATGACAATGCAATTACATCCTGCCTGCCCACTTTTTCTTATAACTGAAGTTGATAAATATAAACCACAGTTTATGATTGTGAATCACAGCCTGAAGCAACATGGCATGGACATTGATTGCAGAGAAATATGAACAGCAGATGATAACAGATTGATTGATTCAATCTGAACCCTATCACAGACCAATTAAGACATCAGGAAATCCGAGCACCATCTAAAATCAATCTTAGATTCCACGAATACAGAGTGGATGGGTGCAGTCATCAAATAAAGGCTTTACAGCCTCATTAGCCTGACTCATACTTTCCTAAGATGATCATTTCTCTGGGAATTGCCCTCCTCTGCAGACCTGAGAGTAAGTACCAGAAGTTAGAAGTGGCAATTTCTATTTTCTGTCTTTGGCAAGCCCCCTCCCTTCTCATTTTTATAAATGACCCTGTGTTCTTGAGTTTGGAGCTTCCTGTTTCTGTGATTAGAAAATCTAGAGATGTTGGGGCACCTGGATGGATCAGTCGGTCGGGTAGCTGACTCTTGGTTCCAGCTCAGGGCATGATCTCAGGGTCCTGGAATCAAGTTCTGTATCAGGCTCAGCCTTTAGCACGGAGGAGACTGCTCAAGGATTCTCTCTCTCCCTCTCCCTCTGTCCCACCTCCCCCCTCTCACATGCATGCTCTCTCTCTCCCTCTCGCTCTCAAACAAATAAATAAATCTTAAAAAAATAGAAAACCTAGAGATGTTTTCATTGTAGTCCCTGCTCGTATCATTAGGTTGCTGAACAGTCAAGAATTGAACACATAAACTGTGCTAATTTACCTTAAGATCTTAATGAAAAATGCTAAGGTAGAGAAGACTAAAGAAAGGGAGGAAGAGAAATAGGAATAAATATTTATTGGAAACAGTATTTTTCTCCAAAACCAACTACCTTTAGGAGATTATTGCTATCTATGAATATTATGTAAAGTCAAAGAGGTCAGGCCCAATCTTGTCCTCAGATCTATTTTATTTGGTCAACACAGTGTTTTAGTTATTCTTTTAATTTGAATACCTTTTTGTAGAGCCTGTAACTTTCTAGGTAGTCGTATCTCCCACCACACCCTGTTGTCTTATATTGGGTGTGTTTACCTGCCTGACAGCTGAAGGCAGTTGAGTTGGGATCCCTTGGTCTAACACCATCCAGTAGATTGCATTGACTTTTTGAGGGAAATGTTTACTGAGTACTTATTATATGCCAGGAACTGAACTTGACACAAGCAAAACAAAAGATTTTATCATCTCAGGCAGTGATATATACCATGAAGAAAAAAAAAAATTTCGGTCAGGGAAAGAGAATGAGGAGACAGCCATTTTAGGAATAGTCTAAGAAGGCTTCTCTGAGGGGAGGATGTCAAAGCAAGAGTTAAGTAATGTGAAGGAGGGAGCCTTGTATAGATCTGGGGAAAGAAACTTTCCAAGTGGAGGAATAGCAAGCGTAAAGACCCTAAAGAGAAACAGGAAGGAGACCAGTGTGGAGCACTGGAGGTGGAAAGTGATACACACTGAGGTGAAGCACTTAAGCAAGTGCCAGATTGCTTAGGTCTTAGAAGCTACTTCAAGATAAGGGGAAGCCACTGGAAGATTTTTAGCAAGGAAATCAAGTAATTTAATTTATATGGTAATGAATAATTTGTATTCATAAGTAGTACATAAATATTTCAACTTATTTTAAATTCCTAAAATATTTGCAAAATTAGATAATGCTCCTGAAGTTTTATCTATATTCTTAATCTGTTTAGCTAATTACCATATGTTAGGAAATATTTATTGAGTGCCTACTATGTGCAAAGTCCTATGCTAAGCTCTCTTTGCAGCGTAAAGACCACTTAATACATGGTCCCTGGCTCAAAAAGCTTAGACACCATTTTCTAACATCCATTCACCAGTTACTGAGTATTTTCTGCTATGTCTCCAAAATATATTTCTGCATTTTTCTTCCTATTATTATTAAAAAGAGAATTAAGAACCTTAGTTATTTTTAAGATTTTATTTATTTATTTGTCACAGAGAGAGAGAGAAAACACAAGCAGGGGGAGCGGCAAGCAGAGGGAGAAGTAGGTTTCCCTGCTGAGCAAGGAGCCCAATGCGGGACTCCATCCCAGGGTCCTGGGATCATGACCTGAGCCGAAGGCAGTCGCTTAACCGACTGAACCACCCAGGCATTTCAAGAACCTTAGTTTTGTTATTGATCAATAACTATGACACATAAGTCTGCTTCTAAAGGAACTCCTAGGTTGCTCCTTTAACTCTTTTATTAATTACCTTGATTTAAAGAAAAGCAAACTGCAATATGAAAGTTCACAGCCGCAGGGGAAAAAAAGGCAAAAGATCTTTGAAATGAGTTCGAGAAAACAGATCTTTTAATCGCTGCCAGCACTCCTTATCCGGCTGAAAGCTGATACCATTTCTATATGGAAGAAATGATAAACCAGTCTCATCCTACTGCAATAACCCAATGAAAGGCAGTGTTTGCTATTTCAGTTCTGAGGATCACTTCATAATTGTGGAGTTGTATCAAATTAGTATCATGGTTTCTCTTACCCTATTTTGTAGAATCTTAGAGTGTGACTGGCAGGGTCTATGGAACACAGAGCAAGAACAGGTGGTTTAAATATGACAGAGACAAGGACAGGGCCAGGGAAAGCCCTGAACAAAGTTGCAGAAAGAGTCATCTCACACCCACCCCTCACGCAGGCAGTGCTCTTGTACAACCAGAAGGAATTTCCTGAGCACCCCACAAAGCATCCACCCCCCAAAACCCATCCGTCAGAATTACTCTGACCTCTATCCACTGTCCTTTGAGCCTTCTTTCTGATAAAGTACCCCAAATCTGCATGCCATGATATTTCCATCCAATAACATAATTGCTTTTTAAAAGGGGTGCTTATATCTTACCCAAAGGAATAGCCTGAATGGTGGAAATTCTAGATGCAGTAGCCGGCAGCATAGGCAAGTTAGGGACAAGAGACCTTCTGTTCCCCTTGGAATGCCACCATTCGATGTCTACCGTGTGGTTGTTGGGTACATTTGACTGCCGAACACCCTTGGCTGGATGTGGTAAATGCTATGTGATTCTACTACTTTCCATTACCAAAGACTGAATATTCATTAGTTAATCCTCATTTTAGCTACCACGATAGTGCAGCAGGATCTCAGTAGGAAAATAAACTTGTCTGCACCTTATCCCAGCCCACATGAAGCCAAAGCCAACAGGCGCGTGATGTGGTGCCATAGAAAGAACTTTGGAGTTCAAGGACCTAGATGCACGCTCTGTTTCCACTGATTGCGGAGGGAGAGGTGTGGGGCACGTCCTTCAGGCTCTGAGACTCCGATGTCATCTATAAAGTCCCACAGAGTCGCTGTGAGACTTAAAGACGGGATATATGTTAAAACACTTTGTAAACTGTAAAGCACCAGGCAAATGATGCTATTTTCATTTTAAGCAAAAATAGAATAAGGGCAGATGAAGATTTCAGGATCTTCTTTTAGGTTTTTCTTTTTTAAGTTTCTCTACCTTTTTAAACAATCTGTGTTTACTGTGGCTGATTACTTGAGGAGGCACTCAGGAGACCTTTCTGAATAAAGGCATGAGTTTTATCTTAGTGCCTCACCCCCCTCCCTCCCTTCTGTGTCTTGGCATTTCTTCTGGTCTTTCTCTGGTCAGACAGGAGGTTGGCTGCAGGTATTCCTGAGCCTTCTGTGTATCTTGCCAAATTAAGTGTCACTGTTCCATCATTTTGTTTCTTCTTTTAAAAAATTACTCAAAGAATTAGCTTTTTTCTTTATTTTGTAAATATGAATTAGTCTATACTCAAAATAATGCATATTCTTATATGAATTTCATCAGTGTTTGATGGAGTGAAGGCAGGGCTTATATTTTGGATTATTTTCTGGAGAACACAAAGGGAAAGAGTCAGATTTCAAGTACAGATGGAACAGAGCAGCATCCTGACATAATCCTATGAAGGGAGTATAGCATTGCATAGTCTTTGCATCAGACACCGGCATGGGGTGTATCATCTCAGAATCTCTCAATCATGAAAGGTAGGGAGGGCCATTCGATCCAACTTGATCATCATTGAGAATACACAGGACACATGATTTAATCTACAGCATGACCTACTTCCAATATCCTGCCTAATTTGATGGCTCCTTATCTGAACCTTAGTTTGCACTTAATAAATGTTAACTAAGGAAAATGAATAATTATCCCACTATCTTTTCCCTGTCCAAAAAAAAAGAAACATGCTAATATCTTCAGTCTATTTTCTAATTAATTCCATTCACATCATACCTTTATTCACTTTTTCCCCTTTTGGAATGTGGATCCTCTCTTTCCATTTATACAGAGATTGCCTATCCTTTAAACTTCAGTTCCAAGCTAATCTCCACCAAGAGACACCATCCTGCATTGATCATCATCTTCCTTCTTACCTGAACTCAATTCAATTTTGTACTTAATCATTTTATATCCATATAGATATAGATATATTTCCTGAGATATTATACACAATGCTTTTATTATTAAATAAGCCAAGTAAGACACCATGACATGTCTATCTTACATTTTTCATTTTTGTTTTGACTATGTTATTCCACAGAGAACTGTCCCCCCCCCTTTTTTTTTGGATTGCCCCCCTTTGACCAATGAAGGGAAGAACATAGAATAGATGCTAAGTAAATCTTTGTGCTTAACCAAATAATAAGAATGCATGAGTATTTATGTAATAAACTGTTTACACTTCTTTTATTGAAAATGTGATATGATATTAAATAGTAGTTTAAGTCACTTCACTCTAACACAATTATTTCTTTTTTTGCAAATTACCTTCTAAGCCTTTCCCACATCGCTGTATATTTTATACAGTCATTATCAGAATGCACTTACCATTTTGTATTCTGGATTTTCATTTGTATTTGGCATAATCACTTCAGTAATTTTACATAATCATCATGATTATCATGTTAACTGCATAATAATATACAGCATAATATTCCCTTGTAGGAGAGAACCATAGTTTTAGTAAGCTATTCACTCATTATTAAACTTTTGACCTTTTCCCATTTATTTTCCATAAGTAACACTTCAGCGAAGACCTTCACAATCAAGGTTTTTTATTGTTGTTGTTTCACTTGGATTATTTTGTTCAGATATTTTCTAGGAATGAGTTGACTGGGTAAGAAGACTCAATTAATATTCTTATTAAGTGTTACATTTTGCATCACAAGGGGCTTCTACAACCATTTACAATGTGTCCAGCAGGATAGAGAGTATTCCCAAGTGCACAACTATAACCCTTAGTTCCCAATCAAGAAAGCAACACCACCATCTTATTCCTAGCATTTACTGAGCAATTGTTCTGTGCAGGGCAATGTTCTAAGTACTTTGAATGCTTACTGTTTATCCAATCTGAATCAAGTAGTAGTATTCTCCTTTTACAGGTAAGAGTAGTTCATAATGCTGAATTCCTACCTAAGGTCAATTATATAGTCAAATACAGAACCTGGAGTCCCAATCCAGATCTGTCCAATACACACCTAATAATCTCTACTTTATGTCACCCACACCTCTCATTATTTAAAAAAGTATTTTCCAAAATATAGAACCTACACTACTGATGGGAAGCAAAAAAATTTTTACACAGTGCACAGTTACACATTTTGATGAGTATTAGAAAAAAATATTGAAACAATCATGTTTTGAATATTATTGGATTAAATATATAATTAAAATAGATTTTACCTGTTGCTTTTTACTTTTTTGAATGTGGCTAGTTAGAAAATTTTAAATTATATATGTGGTTTGCATCTGCAACTCACATCACATTTTTATTACAAAGTGCTAACCTAAAAAACAGTTGAGGTCCTATATATTGGCTGGGACTATGGAGCATAGTTCTTCTCCTGAAGGACTTCATTCAGAATGGTCAAAGTCAACCCTAGGATCTTATCTTCATTCACACTATAACTCCATAACTTGAGACTGTAATAGGAATTGTCTCTCCCCCATCAAAAAAATAAAATAAAATAAAATAATGATCCATACCAATAAAAGACAGCCAAAGGGCCACCAGTGTGATGAATGATTTACTGATGCTACACATTAATCTTTCTTGGCACTCCAGAGCCCATAAGAAACAAGTGGATTTTAGCTCCATTTTTGAAAAGTTAAACTATAATAAAAAAAAAAATTATACACATGAATGAATATATTTGCTCATTTGCATATAGGTAAACCAATAAAATTTTATACATGCATATTTTACCATCACTTACCATATGTGATGTAATGATGTCTATAAATAAAAAAATTCAAATTCAGCCATAATACAGAATAGACAGAATCTTCAATGAAACATAATCATATTTTTGCATATTTTTTCTATATGCCACTTGGCATAAGATATGATTTGTAAGAACTACTTAACATAATCCCTCAGGATCTGAATTCATAAGAATTTAAAATGTATTTTAAAGGTCTAAAACTACATTGGAGTTTGTTTTGCTTGGGGGAGGGCAGATTTTAAGCATACCACTGTTATGCTCAAGCATTATTTTATTTTACGTTCTTTCAAAGCTATATTAAACAGTATGAAATTAACCTCTCCTATTTCTCCAGCAGCAGTAAACAATTCAACGGAAACTCAATTTGCTTTCAGTTCATAAATGTACTATAATCCCCACTGTGTCAAAGTACCTTCTCTACTTTGCCTCTTTAGTAAGTTGATGACAGATAAAAGTTCTGCTACCCATGTTTGTTTCAGGCAACAGTATCAGTTGACATAGATTTGTAACAACTCACCTGGGTAGCTCTGTGAGTGTTCCGGGGGGGGGGGGGGGGGCGTGGGGAATGAAAACCTAGCTGAGAGTTAAGTAAGGTTTTTGAATGGTATTGTAACCACGTCCACCCAGATGATAATTTCATCTCCACAATTTTAGATCTCGCACACAACGAACTGTTCCCTTTCAGTGGCACAATAGGGAGAAAAGTGCAGGATACCAGCAGGCAATTGCTGCTATGAAATACTACCTACAAATATAGATTGGAAGTTGTGGGTCATCACTCACATCTCAGAAGGACTTTTATAGGATGGCTACTGAGCAGATGTAAGGGCACTTTTAATTAAATATAGACCCAAAAATCTGTCTCAAAGTTAAGTTTGTTGTGACACATTCTCTCCAGGGACCCGGAAATTCATAGCTAAAATTAACTTTAGAACAAAAAGGTTTAGAGTCA
This sequence comes from Halichoerus grypus, assembly GCF_964656455.1. Classification (NCBI taxonomy): domain Eukaryota; kingdom Metazoa; phylum Chordata; class Mammalia; order Carnivora; family Phocidae; genus Halichoerus; species Halichoerus grypus. Next base: position 99,186,618 of record NC_135716.1, on the reverse strand, counting down.
AGGATGATATTCCAGCGGGTCACAAAATGCCAACCCCGGGGTAGAGATCTGTAGGCAAAAGCTCCTATAAGTCTCTGTGTGTATGTGTGTATGTGTGTGTGTGTGTGTGTGTGTGTGTGTGTGTGTGTTTATATTTAAAAGCATTCGAAATGAAAGGATAAAGTCAGACTTGAAATCTTTTCCAAGTTATTAACATATAAGCTACTAGGATAATATGAAATCTTCCATGCTTTATATCTAGATTGAAATGATGCAGAATTAATTCATCTTGCCTGCTGGGGATTTAAGATGTGTTCTAATTTTTAATTTTTTTCTGGGAAATTAGGGGAAATTATATGGAATAATTTTGACATATCCATTTCAAGACATTTTCAATTCATTTTGTCCACTAAAGCTGTAGACCTTTAAATTTTTAGTCACCAAGAATCCAGTTTTATAATCCAAGAAGCCTAGAATTCTCTGTCAGAGTTACTGTGCAACATCTTGATTAAATATTTATAAATTTCCTAAAATGTATATTGCTTGCTTGATCCATTGAATAAGCATACATTCATTAGTCTTCTTTTACAAAGAGCTGCTAAGCAGGAACAATGTCTTTTATCTGTTTTCTGTGTGTCTTGCACACTATGGGTGCTTAATAAATGTTTAATGACATTAAGCTATATGATAAATCACGACTGTCCTACAGATATAATTGGAAAAGGAGCTGCATCTTGAATGGGGACTAGGGCATTTTAAACATGTTCCTGCCAAAAGCAGGAAGTGTAGATCTTAATAGTTGCCCAAAATTGATTTTTTTTTTTTTTACACAGGACCCTAAGAAATGGAGATAAAAAGTAGAAACATACAGATTTGAAATTCCTTGGAGAAGGGCACTGAATTTTCTGAATATCGAACACCAGTATGCCTAGCTCACATCAGACACCCGGCAAATAGTTGTTGAGCGAATTGTTATTGTTATGGCCTAACAAATTTCATTTGCTATCATGATCAGATTTACCCTCAGGAAAATGTTTTCCTCTGTGATTTTTTAAGCCATAGAATATCATTGTGCATATAGATCCCTGTTGACTCACATCAAGCCAGGAACGTCAATGTTATTCTTATTGAATGACACTTTTTTCTCTTGTAATACAGGCAAGTTTGTAATTATAAATTATAAATATGTTATATATTTATACATTTATTAATATATGTATAAATATAAATTATAAAATTATACACAAAACATATGCCATGTAGACATTCCCTAGTTCCTAGCCTACTAGGGTTACTCTATCCTAAGATCTTTAAATCAAAATGGCTGAAACATCCATTCAACATAGAGTAGGAAATCCTTTATCCTATTTCCCAACCCCATTGTTTCCAGGGTTTTAGGAGAATTTTTCTCACTCCTCATTACTTTTGGTTCCACGTTCCTACTTCAATGGTCTTCATTGTGTCTCCCCTCTCTCCTCCCTTCATTTCCCTCTCCACCACATGAACTTGGTGCATGCAACAGGGGTAAATCAACAAGGTTGAATCTCAGGTGTGCAAAATATCACATTTCTTTATTGCCTTTACCTAAAGAAAAAAAATGGGTGACAGATTTCTTTAGTACATGTTGCTCATTTCACCTGCGTTCATAACACTCCTGTGTGGTAAGTATTGTTGTTATCCCCATTTTACAGATAGGGAAGCTGTGGCTGAGAGAAGTTAACTAACTTATCTAAAGTTTCAGGGTTGGTAAATAAAGTACTAAGAGTTGAATTTAAGACTCCTGTGTTTGGGGGCGCCTAGGTGGCTAAGTCGGTTAAGTGGTTAAGCATCTGCCTTTCGCTCAGGTCATGATCCCAGGGTCCTAGGATTGAGCCCCAAGTAGAGATCCCTGCTCAGCGGGAAGTGTGCCTCTCCCTCTCCCTCTGCCCCTCTCCTTCCCCCTCCCTCTGCCCTTCTCCCTCCCCCACCCCCACCTTTTTCCCTCCCCCCCTCATGCGCACCCCCCCTCCCTCTTGCTGTCTCTCAATTACATAAATAAAATCTTTTAAAAAGACTCCTGAGAATTCTTAATCTGAGGGTTGCTGGAGTGGTGAGGGGTGGGAAGGATGGGGTGGCTGGGTGATAGACATTGGGGAGGGTATGTACTATGGTGAGCGCTGTGAATTGTGCAAGACTGTTGAATCACAGACCTGTGCCTCTGAAATAAATAATACATTATATGTTAAAAAAAAAGAAAAAGATAGTAGGAAGGGAAAAATGAAGGGGGGGGGGAAATTGGAGGGGAAGACAAACCATGAGAGACTATGGACTCTGAGAAAGAAACTGAGGGTTCTAGAGGGGAGGGGGGTGGGGGGATGGGTTAGCCTGGTGATGGGTATTAAAGAGGGCACGTACTGAATAGAGTACTGGGTGTTATACGCAAACAATGAATCATGGAACACTACATCAAAAACTAATGATGTAATGTATGGTGATTAACATAACATAATAAAATTAAAAATAAATAAATAAATAAATAAAAAGACCCCTATGTTTGACTTTTAAGTCTGCTGTGATTCATTGCTTCCTTCATTAGAGCTACTACATAAGTGATATACTAACAGTGAGCACTCACTGAGCACTGTCTATGTAACAGCATTCTTCTGAGTCTTTCACATTATTTTGTCTGATATTAATATACTATCCCAGCTTCCTTTTGATTAGTGTTAACAGGATATATCTTTTTCTTTCCTTTTGTAGGCAGCATATAATTGCTCTTGCTTTTTTTTTTTAAGATTTTATTTATTTTTTGACAGAGAGAGAGACACAGCGAGAGAGGGAACACAAGCAGGGGGAGTGGGAGAGGGAGAAGCAGGCTTCCCGCAGAGCAGGGAGCCCAATGTGGGGCTCGATCCCAGGACCCTGGGATCATGACCTGAGTGAAAGGCAGACGCTTAACGACTGAGCCACCCAGGTGCCCCTGCTCTTGCTTTTTGATCTCTATCTTAATTGGGTGTTAGGACTTAGATTAAATGTGATTATTGATATGGTTAGGTTGAAGTCTAACATCATGATATTTATTTCCCATCTGTCCCATTCTTTTTTTGTTCCCTTTCCTCTTTTTCTGCATTTGTTTGGCCATTAATCAGTGGCTCCTAGCTCATCTCTGCCTAGAAAATAATAATAATAACAACAATGGTTAACACGTATTAAGTATCTATATTGAGCTAGTAACTCTTCTAAGCACTTACTTTTATTAACTCATTTAATCATCACATCTGTATAAAAATAACATTATTATTATGCCCATTTTATAAATGGGGCAGCTGAGGCACTGAGAAGATAAGAGAATTGTTCAAGATCACATGACTAGTTAAAAGGGCAAAGGCCAGCATCCCAACCAGGAAACCTGCCCCAGTGCCCACAGTCCGACCCACTGCTGTGTTACCTTTTTTCTGCCCAGACCCTCTGAACTTGGAAATTTACACCTGCCCTGAATTCTGTTTTTTCCCTAAGTTTCTGACATGCTGTACTCTGACTTTCAATTTGTATGATGAGAGGTCATTTCTAACCTGGTTGCTAAATAAATGAATTTTATTGAATAATTTCTTAGCTTTCTTGGTCCCAACCTCTTGGTCCCAAAGGATGCATGTATCTCCCAGGGGCAAGTGAGTCTTATCAGAAATGGGGTAGCCTGAGTTATGATTCACTGGGCAGTCTCCTCAGAGGCTTGAGTCTGCAAGCAACCACCACCTCCCGTCCTCTCCTGCTGCTCCCCAGCTATCAACCCCAGGAACGTGTGAAGTGCCCTCTCTTCACTTTCTTTCACTACTCTTCATATTCACAGCTTTTGAGCTGTTCACTCAAAACTATTTGAGTAATACCTCCTCTTCTATTAAATAATACCTCTTCTTTTCCCACTTATTCATTAGTTTCACAGCAGAGCCTTATTTAGAATAACAGTGAGGCAGACAGAGCAAGGAGATGCAGCTCTGCCAGAGGAAGATTAAAGTCCCCCGAGCTGATAGATGTGGCTCTGGGGTCCCTCCGACCCCTCTCACCTGCTTACAAGCGCTTGCTCCATACCTGTTTTCCCCAGTGACAGATGCCTTCTGCCTTAAAACAAGGTTGTTAAATTTAACAACACTTTCTGGAAGGTTTGGGGAACACTGAGGAATCACACTGAGAGTGAACGACTAGTTTTAGAGTCTCACGTTCAATCTTAAGTGGCTCCCAACTCCCAAAAGGTGTCACTCAGAGGTAATATGGTGGCCTGGGCAGGGAGGAGCATCTCCCTCACCACCAGCTGGAATCTTAAGCCACCACCACATCCCATAGTCCAGGTTCTGCACTTCCTGGCTACAGAGGGAAGGAAACCCTCCTTTCTATCTCCAAAGCCCACCTAATTTTTTGCCTCAGGGAGATTGAGAACATTCAGTTCCTTCAAAGAATATCCCCCGGACCCTGCTGACCCAGAGAATGTGGTCACACCTCCTGGCGCATGTGAAAACAATGGCGCTATTCAACAGTACGTTTCTTCAAGTCTGTCTAATCCTCCATAACATCATCTTGTGGCACCAAAATCCAGTCCACACTGGGTGTGCCAAGCTTCGTCCCATTCCTCTTTGTAGCATTTTCCCCCAAAAGAGGATAAGAGAGGGTGCCTGGGTGGCTCAGATGGTTAAGCGTCTGCCTTCAGCTCAGGTCATGATCCCAGGGTCCTGGGATCGAGTCCTGCATCAGGCTCCCTGCTCGGCAGGGAGCCTGCTTCTCCCTCTGCCTCTCTCTCTCTCTGTCTCTTATGAATAAATAAATAAAATCTTTAAAAAAAAAGAGGATAAGAGATCAGACCACCACATTCCCCTTGCGTCATACACTCCCCTAATTTCCTATGAGCAAAGCTAGGGCAAAAGGATGCATGTATCTCCCAGGGGCAAGTGAGTCTTATCAGAAATGGGGTAGCCTGAGTTATGATTCACTGGGCAGTCTCCTCAGAGGCTTGAGTCTGCAAGCAACCACCAAATTTACATCATTAACCAGAAACCTTACTGTATTAAGCGGAAACATCTGCCTTTGAGCTAATTTCATGGGCTCAGGGCTTTCCCAAGAACAGTGGGTAGGTACACGCATTACTGTGCGTGAATGAAAAGCTCACCGAAGCGTGCTCTCCAGATCTTGCCACGTAGATGTAATCTACTGCGGATACGTCTAGCGGAGGCCCCAAGTGACAGTTTTGCCGTTTCAATAAATATTAAAATACATTTTCCACTAAATAGCTTCATTTAATGTAAGTACTTATTTTTTAAAAAAATGAAAATAATGTGAAAAACTGAAGCTCAGAGAAATTAAACAACATCTCTAAAGCCACAAGGCTTCTTAAGTGGTGACCAATAAACACGGTGCTTCCCAGGAGAAAAAATGCCAGGTCATGGGGAGCGCCTGTGTCAGCAACAGAAGCACACCCCCCACCCCACCCCCAGTCTCAATACATTGCCTGTGACCCGTAAGGCTATTTCTGATGAGGTGAAAAACTGAGGGCAGAGCTAGGGGAAAAGCTCAATCCAGAGACATAGCCACATGACTGCTTTAGGAGACAGAGCCTTTCCTAGAGAACAAGGGTGTTGAAAGTGATCAGAATGAAAAAAATCAGGGTCAAACACTCCAAATCAAATCATCCACAGATGCAGAAACCAGGATGCATGCATAGCAATCTGGGTTAAATGTGGAGATTAGAATCTCAGATGCATAAGGACGGGGGACAACGTTGGAAGGAAGGAAGATGCAGCCCTGGGAGTCGGGAATAAGGCTGTTACCCTGAAGGCACCAACGCAGGAAGGCAGAGGTGGGTGCCAAGCCAATGTCAGGGAACCAGTAGAATATCGGGGAAGGAGAAAAGCAAAGGTCCAGGTTCATAGATCAGGACAGACTAGATAGAGACAGAGAGGCTAGTCTGGCACAGCTGAGTGTCTTGACAACCTTAAATCCCTAGAGCCACAGCAGAGGCACCTGGTCCTCCTGGCTCTGTCTGGCGGGTTGTGGGGGCCAGCCTGCTTGCTTCCCAGCAGGGTCCTGACACCAATCAATGGTGACCGATCGGTCCCACACAGACACCTTCATCGAACAGAGGGCACTCTGTCGGGCAGATTCGCTGTCAGCCTCGTATCTTACTCTCTGTCATAAAGCTCTTGTGTTTACCAGTGCATTAAATATAACCCGGCAATAGAAAATCCTCATTTTCATGCTTGAAATATATTATCTAATGGCATATCTATTTGACTTTTACTACATGCCTTTCATTCCTCTAAGTGAGGTAATTGACCTTTACTTTGCTACCCTGTGGATTAAAAGGCTGCACCACACTCTGCATTTGGTATTTCCAGTCTTGCAGGAGAAGCGATTTTGATTTGCTTTTGTTGCAGAGCTGCTCTTTGGGTGGGCCCTCAAATGAAGAGAAACCTCAAGGCCCAAGACTACATTGTGGCAGTTATTGTTACCATCATGTGGCTTTTATTAGAAAAAGCACAGGTCACTTCATTTCTATGGCCATCTCTATGGAATCTCAGGACTGTGGGCCTGTAAGACTTCCAGAACCTTCCACCTCAGTTTCAGATGACATATCCTCACTCCCTGCCTCCAGTGATGTTGTTTAGGGATCAACAGCAGTCTTTTGATTTGGTTCAAGCACCCAAAGTTTAAAATCGTGTCCAAACTACACAATTTGTGTGAGAGAGAAAAAAATTAGTGTTACCAGTAAGAGCTTCAGTTCTCTGTCAACCACCTGTATGCAAATATCTTTTGTGTGATAATTTAGCACTAGTATTATATAGAACTCTATAAGTTAAGAATTTGGAAGCCTTGGCTTTCTCTGGTGCCCCTTTAGCTTTCCTTCCCATGACCAAAATGATGACAAGAATAATTAAGACAATGATGATGGAGATGGTGATAATGACAGCCAACATTTACTATGTGCCAGGCACTGTTTTTTAAGTGCTTTGAAGAAAGTAATTTGTTATTCTTCATAATAACCTTATGAGTCAGGTACTATAATTCTCCAGTTTTACAGATGAGGAAACAGAGGCATATAAAAGTTTAGCCCAAGGTCACACTGCAAGCAAGTAGCAGAACCAGAATCCAAATTGAGGCATTTTGGATTTGAGAGACAGAAGATCCTACTACAAGTTTCGATCCTTATGCATTTGGACAAATTGAAGACACAACGAGGGTATTTTACTAATTACTGTCTTATTTCTAGAGAATTCTCAGGCTGGATCAGTTAGCCCCTGGAGGTATAAGATTCCTTCCTAAACACCCCAGGAGGGATTCAGAACCCCAGGTAAAGACAGTCAATCAGTGAAACCCTGTTACATAAGGAATAAAACTCACTCTCATGTGCTAACTAGAGAATCAACAGACATGCACAGTGGGTAAAGGGAGCTTCTTACTTACTGAGAAGGCAGTGAGTGATGGTCAAGGTCTTTGACTTAACAATCTCATAGTGTTCCTTCCTATGGTTCCTCTTGCAGTCTACTAATGCTTCTCTATCTTCCTAGTTCGGGGTCCCCCAAGACAAAGATCTGGATACAAATGGTATATTTGGGAAATAATTCCAGAAAGCACTGTGAGAGAATAGGGAATAAATGGAGCAGAAAGGAGAAGTCAATCAGGGTGCTATTCTCAGAAATGTTTCTCTAAGAAGCAAGGAAACTGGAGTATTTATCCTCAAGCACCCACTTCTTCATTGGTTGGGGGTTGCTCCTGAGAAGTTAATTCACCTCTACCTTGTTCAAGCCAAGCACCAAGCATGCTGAGGCAAGAAACCAGGATCACTGCAGGGGCCATGATGCTTTTGCTACACACTTTTTTATCTTTCCATACCCTAAGTCTTATCCCCTTCTGTTCCTTCCTATCAAGTGACTTTGATAATCTGTCAAAACCAGAGCCAATATCTTTGGCAACTAAAAGCAGGTTAGAAAGAGCTCAGTTCTTGAAACCTTGAAGAAAAAATTATTGGCTCACTCTGTTCAAAGTATTGGTAATGGGACTCAGAATGGGAGGCAGGGAGGTGTGTGGAGAAAAATTAAACCAGTATGTTTCCATATTAAACAAGTTTGGTTTTATTTATTTATAAATAAATAAATTTATAAAATAAATAAATAAAATCTTTAAGAAAAATAAAAAATGAACACAGAACAAGCTCAAAAAATCTCAGCTAATTTATTATTTTATTGTTATTATTGTTTCTCTGATCCTATGTTTCCCATATTTCCACAGTGAGGAAATGGGACTGGATAATTCTTTCAACTAATATTTACAAAGAGCCTATTCCATACCAGGCGCCATGAAAGGTTTTGTTCAGGAACTGGGGGTTCACCCTGCCCACCACCTGACCTCATGATGTTCAGTCCTGATCCCTTTCCTTCATACTTTGTTGCCTCACAGTGCACCAAAGTTTCTTCTTCTTTTGTTAAATATAAAACAAATGAGAAGACCTCATGACTCTAGAGTAGTTGAGTTGAGACAACAGGTCCCTTCCTTATGTGGATTATTGTTCTAAGATTGTTCAGAAATAGTAAAATCTTGACCATACGATCTTATATATTGTAAATATTTAGTAAATATTTCATAATGATTGATGATGATAGTCAGGTGGGAACTAAAACTTAGCAAGTTGACCTGTTTATGAACTCTTCATGGTGGCACTTGACATGCTATCTCATTCCAAAGTTAAAATAAAGCCTAATGAAGTCATTCACTCTCATCTCTATTTTACACATGAGGAACGAGCCTAAGGTCAAACAAGTTAAAAGTGATCATAGAGATACTGAAATCCAGGTCTTTTCTAACTCCAAAATACAGCACTTTTCACCTTAACTTAAAAAGTCAGTTCATTTTACAAAAACAGAAACAAAAATACCAATTCATAAAAGTTGTGTAAAGTGAGAACCAGCATACTTTGAAATCATCCAGCATATTCTAATGCCCACCTCCTAATGATAACATATGTCTATTTTCCAAGTCTAAATCCTTGGCAGAAAAATCTGGCTGACCAGATTTTTCAAGCCAGGCCATAAATTTTGGGTTGTTGAACAATTTACATAATGACTGCTTTCAGGTGGTACATCCAGTCTAGTTCAATAAGCTTGGGAGGTGGTAGAATCATGGAGAAGTAACATGGTGTATTGTTTTAGGATCTTTTGGTTGTTAGTAACAACAACAACAGCAACAAAAAAAAAAAACAGAATTCAAACTAGTTAAACAAAATAGAGACTATTTTGGCTCACATATCTTGGAATCTGGGACACAGTTAGATTCAGACAAGCTGGCAGCATGGGCTACACAAAGTCATCAGGATGTTGTCCCTACTGCTTGGCTTTGCTCTCCTCTGTCTTGGCTTTCTTCTAGGCCGAGATTCTCCATGTTGTGGACAAGATGGCCATGACTAGTTCCAGGCCACCTGCTACCAGGTTAACAATACCATAAGGAACAGGACTTCTTACCCTCATATTCTCAGCAAAGGCCCCAGGAGTGATTTTCACAAGGATTAGGTCCTATTCCCATCCTCAAACCAATCACTGTGTCCAAGAAGATGGAATGGATTGGTAGGCTGAGCTCAGCCTCTCTGCCTTTCTTGGGAGCTGCAGGTTGGAATCCCCCACCTCAACCTCCCAGCCTGAGGATGAAAGGGGTGGTCCCACAAAGGTTGTTACCAAAGGAAGAAGAAGGAATAAGGAATTTGAGGGTGCAAAAACTGCAACATGCCATACCCTCTACAGTTTAGATACTGCCCGAAGGTGGGGTCGGTCATGCAGCCAATGTAAGACATTTTTCTTTTTTCTTTTTTTTCTTTCTATGATGTCTTTTATTTTTTTTCTTTTTCTTTTTCTTATTAACATATAATGTATTATTTGTTTCAGGGGTACAGGTCTGTGATTCATCAGTCTTACACAATTGACAGCGTTCACCATAACACATACCCTCCCCAATGTCCGTCACCCAGCCACTCCATCCCTCCCACCCCCCACCACTCCAGCAACCCTCAGTTTGTTTCCTGAGATTAAGAGCCTCTTATGGTTTGTCTCCCTCTCCGGTTTCGTCTTGGGCATTTTTCAAACACAGACCAAACCCTTCACATTTCAAAGAAATTAGCCCTGAAAGCCAGTGAAACCCACCTAAAGTGATTCAGCTGGTTAGTGATTAAACCCAGGTCTCTTGATCATATATCATTTGACTCTAAAATATGACCGTGATCCATGTTAGATCATGTGAAATTCCCCTTCTCATGACACTTCACGTCTCACACATTTGGTGCAGCCCCCACCTCTGAACGTTTAATCATGTAGATGGAGAGACTTTGATGATGACAATATTGACAAATCGCATAGACAACTACCATCCAGTTTTTTTTCCCTGACCATATCCTAGCTGTTGGATCGTTTGAGAGCTCACTGCTGTTCTTCATTTCTATTCTCGGAGTTTTTTGTTTCTTTGCTGTAGAGCCTTAGTTTCCAATCATAAGTGACACACAATTCAGGTCATCGGTCACAGCAAGTAAGATCAGCCTCTTTTAACAGATGGGTTTTTTCCTTTCCCTTCTATTTCTCTCTCTCTCTTCTTTCTTTTTTTCTTCTTCTTTTTTTTTTTTTTTTATCTTTATACTTCAACTTTTCCAAGGCTTGCTAGCAAAAGTAGGCCACCAAATAAGGGGAAAAAACAGAGGCTTTGCTAGGTGCACTCTTCTCTATTGGATATTATTTTATTTCTCAGAAAAGGGAGAATTAGAAGAAAGCTATTTCCCCCAATTTTCCACACCACCCATGGGAATCTAATTCAATTTCCTCTCAAATTCTGTAGTGAAAAGTAAAAATACAGAATAAGGTTGCTCTCTTGTCTTCTTCTGCACAGGTGTGACTTGATTGTTTATTCTTAGTCATAAAACTGTTTATTCAGGCTGATTCATTTTTAATCAGATTCTAATATAATGATTTGAGGAAATAAGACCTTTTTTGAGTGGATAAATGTATATATTTAAAAGATTTCAAAACTTCCCTGACAATTCTAACCTGATAGAACCCTGAGGTATCAGATGGCTCTCAGCTCTTGAGCCAGAACCTTACTGAACTCTGTGGCTTTGCAAAGCACAAGAGAACTTTAGGTTTATTCCTGCACTATTTTTTCTTTTGTCCTAGTTCCTCCTAGAAAAAAAGGAGAATTACATTTTTTAACCCAAGAAGCATATGAGAAATTATCATGGTATAGCTCACATCAATTGGAAGTAAAAAGTAGGTGGAAAAAAAAGTATTTCACTTATGTGGTTCTATAAAGAGGAAAAAAAGAAATCTAACTTAGCAGTTGTTGACTGGAAACCACAAAATGGGCGAGTATGTGTGAAAAGGACTTGAATACATCAACAGTCTTCATTATTGCTTCTTATGTCAGGAATCTATTCCGTTTCTAAAAATAGGAAAGCTCTGTTAAGCAGAGTGGGACTTGTTTTCTTCAACTGAGAGCACGTGGGGAGGTCGGCAGGCCGGGCTCGGTGTGTAAGAACACCATCAGGCCTTAGTTTCCTTCTAGGTTCCAGCTTGCCCATCACTGAATGAGCTCCCATTCTTATGGCCATAAAGCCAGAAGGCCCTCTAGTATTTCTGTCTGGATCCCAGATAAGAGAAAGGAAGAAAGGGCAAGGTGAGAGGGGTTAAAAAAAAAAAGCAGAGGAATGATTTCTTGTAAGCTGCCCCTTTTAAAAATCTTTCCAGAACACGCCTCCTAGTGACTTCTGGTCACATCCCATTGGTCAGACTATATGACATGGCCAACTTTAGAGTCAGGGGAGCCAAGGAAATGAGTATTTTAATTTTCCCATGTGTTTTATAGAGAGAGTCAAGAGAGAAAGGGATGTAAAGGACTTTTAGATAGCCAAGCTGTGGATTTGCCATCTCTCTCCATAATAATAGCTAACATTTCTTGAATACTTACCATCTACCAGAATCTGTGATATATACTTTACATGGGCTACTTCAATTAATCTTCGTAGCAACCCTATGTTATTGCTACTAATAACAGTCCATGTTATAGGGAAGGATACTGAGACTCAGATGGAGACACCCACCAAGCTCATGGTAGAACTAGGACTTAAACTCTGACCCTTTGTCTCCAGAGTCCAAGCTCTTAACGTCATGTTGTCCTATCTCTCTTATAGAATCTGGTTCCTTGAACAATGATCATCTTTATTTCTGGGACTGGAGATCCCTAAATTTTCTGTTTTCTCAAAAAGAATTAGAATGTAAAGGTTCACCATGCATATCTTAAATATCTAGGGTCATCTATTAGTTGTTAATGGGCCTTGGGTTGGTTTAGTTTTAATTTAACAAGCTCTTTACCTCCCAATCTCTAGATTGATTGGTTGTGCAGAGAACAGTGGCAGTCTCCGTTGAGATAATTATCTTGTTATGTCTTTTACCCTTCAGCACCTCTTATCTAACCAGATTCCTCATGAGTGTAATAAACAGGTCACAGGGCACCATCCTATACCTACTCCAATCTTGGACAATGCATAATCTCAAATTTATAAGCTGCTATTTTTATTTTATTTTATAATCATGGTACTCTAGTCTCCCTGGCAAGCTTCAGAAATAGAAAAAGGCTATTTTTAATATTATCTAAAAGAACCAGTATTTTAGTAAGTCATGTAATCTGATGCTTCACTATGGGTAAGTTTAGGGTTTCCAGTAAGGTTTAAGTGGAACTTCTAGAGGGTTTCTTAAATGCCATAAGGATGTCCAAGTCATTAGTTGCTTAAATGTACAAGAAGGATTTCTGGTCCCTGTCCCATCAATTTTGGGGGCAAATAAATTATGTATATTTTAAAAGATGGTAAGATTCCAGTGTCTGTGAAGAACTGATAAAGATCTCAGGCTTTATTTTATACTCCCAGAGAAAACTGTGTAACTGTATATTTCTTTGCTTAAGAAAATCAAGGGGGCACCCTGGGTGGCTCAGTCAGTTAAGCACCTGCCTTCAGCTCAGGTCATGATCTCTGGGTCCTGGGATCAAGCCCTGTCTAGCTCCCTGTTTAGCAGAGAGTCTGCTTCTCCCTCTCCCTATGCCCCACCCCTGCTCATGCTCTCTCTCTCTCTCTCTCTCTCTCTCACTCTCAGTCTCTTTCAAATAAATAAATAAAATCTTTTTAAAAAATCTAGACCAATCACTTTTCAAAAATAATTCTTCCAAGAACAAAGTTCAGGAGAGGAAAGCCCCCATCAACCAGGGGCCTTATTTAGCTACTTGGTATATTGTAAAGGAGTGAGCACAAAAGCTATGTGGAAACCTGCCCTCTGGGTTTGCAGGGCATATAATAGAGTACTAGCACCCCTCTTTCTTGTTTGCTTCTTCTATAATACAGGAATGCAAACACAAGTTAGATGTCCAGCCTCTTTGTTGGTCTGTTGTGTGCGGCTGCTTTCCAAAAATTGTTATAAGGAGATATCTATTTCACATTGAACTTCGGCCATCACGTAGTTTATAAAAATAAATCTTCTGAAAACATTTTTGCTTACAAGTGGTAACTACTGTCAGACTCCAGGTTTTATTCATGAAGGAAGGAATAGAAGAATGCTGGAAAGATTTAAACCCCCTCTTTCCTCATGGGATCAGGATTAGACCAGACCCATTTGATAGTTGAAGATCTGGTCTTTTGCTGTAAGATAGAAGTGATAATAGCAATAGCTTATATTAAATTATTAAGTGCTTCCTACGTACCAGGTGCTGTGTTCAAATATAAGTTCAGATGTGTGTAAGAGAGACTCACATTAGCAGTGCCTTAAACAAACTAGAAGTTTATTTCTGTCTCCTTTCTTTTGGGAATTAGGTGCTGCACAGCTGGAATGGTGGCTCTGTCTGGACCCACCTTCCTCTGACGGCAGTGAAGGCTGCCCGATGGCCCGGGTTCCACTATTTGTGGTTACTGCCATGGTCCATGTAGTCCAAGGTGGCTTAACAACATGTTCATGTTCCATGAAGTAAATTAGAAATGGAGGAAGGAGTGCAGCCCAATAGAGTATCACAGACATAACTCCCACGAATAGGCCAATGGTGGAATGTAGTCACATGGCCATTCCCTAGCTTGAGGAGGTGCTGGGAAATGTAGTCTTTATATGTGTGGAGTGTGCACCCAACTAAAACTGTAGTGGTGTGGGAAAAGGAAGAATACATCAATTAGCAGTCTCTGCTACCTTGTACTGTATCATTTAAGGCTCCCAACAACCCCTCAGGTAGGCATTTTATGATCCTCATTTTACAGAAGAGTAAATTGAGCTGAAGGAACTTGCCTAAGTACCTGCTAAAGCCAGATTACTAGACCTCAGGGCCCAAACTCTTATCCACTGTTTTCTGTCATCTGTTTTGGACAAATACCATATTTCTTTTAGTTTATTTTTTCATTTATTTAACATACAATTTGGTGGTTTTTAGTATATTCAAAAAGTTGTGCAACCCTCACCATTATTGAATTCCTGAACATTATCATCACTCTACAAGAAAACCCCCATCCATGAGCAGTCACTCCCCATTTGCCCCTCCTCCTAGCTCCTGGGAATCATTCATCTACTTTCCATCTGTGTAGATTCTCCTATTCTGAGTATTTCCTGTAAAGGAAAGCATACATTCTGTGGCTTTTTGTATCTGGCTTCTTTGATTTAGCAAAATGTTTTCAAGGTTTATCTATATTGTAGCATGTATCAGTACTTCATTATTTTCCCCCCAAAATAATAGTCCATTATATGGATATATGACATTTTGTTTATCCATTCATTAGTTGATGAATGTTTAGGTTGTTTCCACTTTTTAACTATTATGAATAATGCTGCTATGAACATTTGTGTACTGGTTTTTGTGTGGGCATGTTTTCAGTTCTCTTGAGTAAAGACCTCGAAGTGGAATTGTTGGATCATATGATAACTTTATGTTTACCTTTTTGAAGAACTGCCACATTGTTTTCCAAAGTGGCCACACCAGCTTACATTCCTACCAATAGTAGATGAGAGTTCCAATTTCTCCACATCACTGTCAACGTTTCCTATTGTCCCTCTTTTTAAATTATAACCATCCTAGTGGATGTGAAGTGGTATCTCATTGTGGTTTTAATTTGTACTTCTCTAATGACTAATGATGATGATTTTTTCATGTGTTTGTTGGCCATTTGTATATATCTTCTTTGGAGAAATATCTTTTAAGATCCTTCACTCATTCTCTAACTGGGTTGTTTTTTCGTTTTTGTTTTTGTTTTTTGTCCCTTTTATTATTGTAGTTGTAACTGCTTCTTATATATTCTGGAAATAAATACCATTTTGACTAATAAGTATAAACAACTTTTAATATAGTTAAGTTATTTATTATATGATCTATGAATCTGCCTGTCAGTAGACTTGACAGAATTCACAAACAAAATGTCAATTCAGTTTGTGAGTACAGCTTGAGCCTTAGTGCTAGTCAGGTTTAGGCCAAAGAAAGCCAAACAGAATATAGGTGGAAGAGAGTTTTGCACAAGGATCATGCCCCATGATTTTAGTTTTGCTGTTCATCAAGATTTTGACACACTGGTGACTCAGCAGTGCTTCTCAACCTTTACTCTGCATATAAATCACCTGGTCATCTGGTTAAAGTGCAGATCCTTCTTCAGTGAGTCTGGGGAAAGCCTGAGATTTGTAACAAGCCCTCCGAGTGATCCTGAACCGGCTGGGTCCTGGGATCAAGCCCTGTAGCAAGTGTTACAGTGGAAGTATCATATCACTGTTTAGAACCACAAGTCTAATTCTCTCCATGAACCAGTTTGCTTTGTTCTGCCTCAAATAGAGTGATGTCCTAGAATGAACCTGGCCTTCGGAATTGACTCTTGACTACCACTTACCAGAAATGTTTCTTTGAGCAAATAGCTTTACTACTCTTCCCCACACTTTCCACATCTGTAAATTACAGGTACTTATACCTCCTTCTCCCAGCGGTAATGAGCATGAGGTGAGATAACATACGGGAGGCACCTATCACGGTTCCAGGTGTATAGTGGAACGTGGTAAGTGTTTTCTTCTTCCGCCTGCCTTCAGTGATAGGGGCTGTCCCTCTGACCCTTCACTGCAAATACAGCATTGTCAGGGGAGAGACAACTCAGTGTTACCACCCTATTTTCCTATATTGTCAGGATTAGATGGAATATTGTTACCAGAGTCCAGATCTTGGGCCCCACAATGGTAGAAATGAAGCCAGACCCAAAGGTCAAAGGCGCAGGCAAGGCTGTATTGAGGCTACAGCTCGAGCTGCACAGAGACACCGCACCAACACACAGCACTTAAGCCAGCCTCTCTGAACAAACTGGAAGCCCTGCTCATATAAAGGTCCCCTGGAAAGTTCCCACTCGGGTCCGCTAGGCTACGAAGGGATAGAAAAGTGCCTTGTCCTGATTGGTTGGTTTTGGCAGGCAACCCAGACAGCTTATTGGTGCTTTTTGAAGCGGGGGTCTTTCAGGTTTGTGGAGCCAGGTTGTTTCTCTTCCTACAGGATAGGGCTGCGGCTGTTGTTTTTTAAGTTAGGCTTGTGTGATGGGCCGCATCCCGGCTCTGCAATAACAGCCCACACGAAGTGCCCCAGGCGCATGATGTTTCTCACGTGGGGCTTGTTCCTATGGTCCCTGGTGGTCTCAGTGGTACCCTTTTTATGGTCTGTAGTTAGTTTATGTGCATTTCATCTTATTTACTCAACAAATTGTATGTTCTTGGAGATTAGGGCTCTATGTCATCTTCTGGTTTTGAATCCCATCGGCCTTCTCATGGCACTATCCAAAGAATTCGTTATGAATTAAGGCTTACAGAATGAATCAGCCCATTCCAGTGATGGTAGTAGGAGTAGTAACTATAGAAATAATAATAATTGAAACTAACATTTATTAAGAACTTTGTGTCACATACTGTCCTAAGGGCATGCGTACATTATCTATTCAATTCCCAAAACTGTCCTTTGAAACATATCCATTTATTGTCCCTGTTTTCCAGATGAGGCAGCTGAAGCCTAGCCATACTTAGAAAGACAACATTCCATTTTTGGTGGTAAGAGCAGAGTTCTGGAGCCTGGCTGCCCACGGTCTAAATCTCTGTTCCATCTCATACTAGCTGGGAGAGGTGGGTTTCTTAGCCCGTCAATATGCAAATGCATCATCTGTAGTTAGTGCTAATCCCACAGTACTATTGTGAGGTTTGTACAAAATAATGTGTGAAATATGCAAAAGCGCTGAACACAATGCCAGGGACTTGGAAGTATGCAGTCAACATTAGTTCTGTTTGTTTGTGTGTTTGTGAAGTCGCTTATCCAATGGCCTCACAAGTCAGTGGCGAAGGTGGGATCTGATCCCGGGCCGTCTGATTTCATAATCAATAACTCATAATTTCTAAATGATGTTGCTGCAGATCCCCTATTGCAAATAATGTGTTGAGGTGGAAACCAAAAATTCATGTGTCAGAGTGAAAAGAGAAAGGTCAAGGGGCTGCAGAGGCAGAAAAAGTATGTGAAAAGCATTTTATAATTTATCACCTTTTGAAAAAGAAATCTTCAAAGCTCCAGTCTTTGTGCTAACTCATTTTCTAAAAGCATTTGTGTAGCTGCTGACAATCCAAGGCAGGGGGTACAACCAAAGGCTGATGGAGGCTTTGTAAGGCCTGAAACTGACACCCTTTGGGGCTGGAGGG
Source organism: Halichoerus grypus (assembly GCF_964656455.1). Lineage (NCBI taxonomy): Eukaryota > Metazoa > Chordata > Mammalia > Carnivora > Phocidae > Halichoerus > Halichoerus grypus. The sequence continues at coordinate 99,168,931 of NC_135716.1, read as the reverse complement.
GTGCTCTCATTAAGGAAACCCCTTCACTGCTTAAAAAAATGCAAAAAGGGCGCCTGGGTGGCTCAGTTGGTTAAGCGACTGCCTTCGGCTCAGGTCATGATCCTGGAGTCCCTGGATCGAGTCCCGCATCGGGCTCCCTGCTCGGCGGGGAGTCTGCTTCTCTCTCTGACCCTAACCCCTCTCATGTGCTCTCTCTCATTCTCTCTCTCTCAAATAAATAAATAAAAATCTTTAAAATAAATAAATAAATAAATAAATAAATAAATGCAAAAATATCTCATTTGTGAGAATTATACAAAAGCACATGACCACATGGATGCATGGCTAGGTCTTCCCCAAGCCCTTGAAAGGGCCCTGATGCTAAACTTTATTCACTTCATGGTGAATCCTCCTCTGGCACAAAAGTAGCCCAATCCCTGACTTGCAAGGCAGCAAGCCTGGCTTCCCTTCCTGTTTTGCTTCAGAAAGGGCCAGTTCCAAACTTCTCTGTCTTGGTACCTCGATTTGAAACACTAGTAATAGATTATATATATATAGACCTCTAACTCACAGGAAATTCTGGTGGATAACATGCTTCCCAGAATAAATATATTAAATTATCTTTAAAAAAACAGGCAGACTGTATGGGTTTTTCATACCTACTGGCAGGTGGTAGAGATCTAAACGTTGGAGCCTTTTTATAAGCAAGATTAAATTGACTCATGACAGCTGGTCACTAAAATACAGGAAGTGCAGACCTGGTTGAAAGCAAGAATACACGGGTTTTCATCACTTGCATCACAGAATAGAGCTCACTCTTTTTGTAAGTCTGTCTTAGCAATGCCCTTATTTGACAGTGTGTGCAGTTTGTCACTTACACACAAGTGGATCTTCCAAGTACAAGCAAGTCAATTCTATCTGCAGTATCTTGGTGTGAGTTCTATGCGTGTAAACAGAATTGGCAAATAGGCTTGGCTCTCCAGAACATCAGATATTTCACTGCTAGCAAAGCCTGTTAGGTCTCCATTCGTGTAGCTCTTCCCCCGCCCACTGTGACAATAGACGTGGGAGCGGGATGACCATGGAAGTGGATAATGAATCTGTCACAGACAAGTGGACGCCACGGAAATCTGCCCTCCACCCCATCGCAAGGCTGGAGGTCACAGCCCCAGGAATTGAGAGCAATCTCCCAGCATTATGACATCCATTTTTTATTTTTTTCTGCTGGAGGAAAAGCTACTCTGTCAGGGGCTCTAAATAAAGAATTTCAGCATCTGATTGGAATGGGGTGATTGAACAGACCAAACTGTGGATAATGAAAGGGAGCCATTTTCCAATACCGACCAGTGTTGTGATACCTCAGCATCCACTCTCACGTGCTCAGCCCAGGCACAACAGTCGACATGAGGATGGAGGAAAGACAGCCACAAAGCTGGGCTAGGTCGACAGATTTACTGCTGGGGAAGTTCCAGTGTCCGCCAGGGCCCAAGCAACATTGCCAAACTGCCTGAACCAGGCCGGTCATCCCTGCATGAGAAGTTGAAGCCAAAAGATGCACATTCCAGAATAATTATGCCATACAAATGTTCTGCTTTTGGGTTTTTTTGTTTTTTTGTTTTTTCCTCTAAACTGTGTTATTTTCCTGAGTATTTCAGACATTTTTTTTCTTGTGTTAGGTTTCAGGCATTTGGCAAATTCTCTGGAGTTTAAATTAAATAGTGTTTACAAAGTCTTACCAATTTTATAGAGTTCCCTTTGCACATTATAAGGTTAGTTATGAAAACCAATGATAAGGGCATGTGGCAGTTTTCAGCACACATCATGGACTGTTTAATTGAGTACAATGCCTATTAATTCTCTATTTTTAGTCCATTACCATGCCAGACATAGTAGGATGGACCCATGAAGTTCTGGCTTTCAGAGAGTCTACTTGCTTATTAATCATTTGTTTATCAGTCAAGTGTTTTTTAAGTACTTATTATGTGCCGAGCACCCTGACAAGTGCTAGGGGTGTTGCACTAAATAAGGCAAACATGACTGCGGCTTCCAGGCATTTACATTCCAGTACAGGTGAGAGAAGAAGAAGCAATGACAACACGGTTTATGTCTAAGGCAGAGATAGCTTTATCATGTGACTGGCCTTGCCAGGGTCACAGGAGCACATAGGAAAGGCATACTGGTGGGTCAGAGAAGCACTCCGATAGTTGACCAGTGGATGGTTTTTGAATGTCATTTAGGAGCCAGGCACTGAAATTTACAAGCTGACACCTGAATGGTAAGAATTTTGTAGATAAGAGAAGTAGAGATAGTAGAGTAGAATGTTCCCGGCAGAAGGAAAAGTTTATAAGATCACCTAAAATCAAAGTGTGAAGAATCGAGTAGTGTTGCTAGTGGTGGAGATGAGACCGGAATAAGGAGGAGACACCAACTTCGAAGGGACTTGGAGTCCACGTTACAGAGTTTGGACTCTATTTTGAGAATAGTGACAAGTCTTGCAATGGTTCTAAGCCAGGATGACCCCAGTATTTTTGTATAAAGGATTATTTTGACTGTTGTCTTGAGACTGGGCTAGGGAGGAGCATGAGTGGAGGCAGTAAAGTCTGTTCAGAGGCCATTGTAATAAAGCAGATCAAAGATGATGGCGATCTCAACTAGGGTGGTGGCAATGGCTAGAACTGTATGTATTTGAGAGTTATCAAAGAGGAGGGATCTCAGGGCGCCTGGGTGGCTCAGTTGGTTAAGCGACTGCCTTCGGCTCAGGTCATGATCCTAGAGTCCCGGGATCGAGTCCCGCATCGGGCTTCCTGCTCAGCAGGGAGTCTGCTTCTCCCTCTGACCCTCCTCCCTCTCATATGCTCTCTCTCTCTCATTCTCGCTCTCTCAAATAAATAAATAAAATCTTTAAAAAAAAAAAAAAAGAGGAGGGATCTCAGAACTTGGTGAGAGACGGAGCAATGACAAGTTAGATAGTCTAGGAAAGAAAGAGGGAGGCATTCTCAACCAGCTACCTGAAAGGTGATGCAATGTACTAAAACAGAAACCCCAGAAGGAGGAGTAGGAGAGGCAAGCCTCAGAATTCAGTTTGGGATCTGCTGAGTTTGACATGCCCAAGAGAGAGCTCCATGATGGAAATATAGATACAGGATTTATCAACATGTCGATCAGATAATCTTCACCTGGTAATAATGGAGGGAAGGGTTCTATGGATCCCTTTGGGTAACAGAGAATCTCTGAATCCCCTAAAATGTTTTCAAATGTTTAAGCTTATTTTGCATGTGCTTATTATTTCAGGATGGGGGAAGATTATGGAAGTTTGCTTTAGAATGCAAGTTTGCTATAACTGAAAGGCATTAAGGACCACAGAGGAAATTGAAGGGACAACCTGTATTAAGAGTGTCCAAAGGGGGCACCTGGGTGGCTCAGTTGGTTTTGCGTCTGTTTTGGCTCAGGTCATGATCCCAGGGTCCTGGGATCAAGCCCCACATTGGGCTCCCTGCTCAGAGGGGAGTCTGCTTCTCCCTCTCCCTCTGCCCCCACCCACAGCTTGTGTTCTCTCTCTCTCTTTCACTCACTCTCTCTCTCTCTCAAATAAATAAATAAAATCTTAAAAAAACAACACCAAAAAAAGAGTGTCCAAAGAGAGTCACTTAAGCTGACGGTGCTGGGCCAGGACCCCAAGAAGAGAACATAAAGAGAACACAAAGAAGAGGGTTCTGAAAATGAGCTTGACAATCCAGCAAGGACAAAGCGTCAGGGGAAAGGGAGTGGTCCACAGATTCAAATACCGCTGGAAGGTCAAATAAGGCAAAGAAAAGTATCCATTGGATTTTCAACAAAGAGGTCATGGATGATCTTGGCAAGAGAGGTCATGGTTGGTGAGAAAGAGAAAGTGAGTGGGAGGTGAAAAATGAAAATTCAGGTATAGGAAACTCAAGGAGGGAGAGGAGAGTGCTAAAGAGGTAGCTGAAAAAGAAGACCAGGGTACAAGGTGGGTATTTCTTCCCTTAGGATGGGAGAGATTTATGCAATGAGTCAACATTTTAAAAGCTTAAAGAGCCTTTAAGTACCAGCCAACCAACCCAAATACACAGAAGCATTTAAGGAAATCAGAAGATCGAGCTCAGGGTGTCTACAGTGAGCAGGATAGATAACAGGGAAGAGTGAATTGAGTTGAGCCTTGAATGATTAGCTTTTGAACAGGTGAGGATGAACCATTAATGAGAAGAAATCTGAGAGAAATAAGACTAAACAGTCACCTATTCTTCTTTCACCTTCTATTGTTATTCAGAGAATATTTTCTCAGCAAATATAAAGTGTTTAAAATGGAAATTGCCTGTAACTCAAAAAGTGACTACAAGTATGAAAGTATTAACAGTTAAAAGATATTTAATCCAATTTACAATTACTACTTATATTCTTGGTCTTCCCATATGAAACAAGCATACTCTTTGGGGTCATATTGTGCATTTCCTCACTTGGAATTTTTAACACCAGATAGGGTGCTAAATCAGTATAGGTTGTTGCTTCTGTCACCTAGGTTTCTAACATCTTCCATATATAAAAACACACCCATAAATAAAGGTGCTAATGTTGGAACAGGAAAGATCCTTTCATAAGCAACTTAACACAAGTGACTCCCTGCATAGAAGAAACTGTTATAAGATCTAGCTCATAATTAAACACTGTCTATTTCACTTAACTGAATTATTTTTCTCTTATCTTTTTAGAAGACTGTACATGTTAATTTTAAAGGTTCTGTCTATGTATCTAAATTGAATAGGTATTGTTTAAATAGTAGCCTTTCAGCTTATTACAATTTATAACTATACAGAGGGCAGAGTATAGCTACAAGTATTGCAAATTGTAGCAGACCCCTGATGAAGGAGAAGTGTGATCTTATCCAGGGAGGTTTGAGAGGGGTGGGGAGTGGGCATTAATTTAGGGGCTACACCTTTTAGTTAGAAGAGAGCCCAACAGCTCTCAGTAATAGTCTTGGCCATTCCTTTACTTCCTTGCCGTAAGTATGGGTCTGTGTTCCAAACAGATCATCCGTGTACAAGACAGAAACTTGGATGTTGCTATACAGACATTATAGAAACCAACATCAGTTCTTTTTTTTTTTTTTAAAGATTTTATTTATTTATTTGACAGAGACACAGTGAGAGAGGGAACACAAGCAGGGGGAGTGGGAGAGGGAGAAGCAGGCTTCCCGCAGAGCAGGGAGCCCAATGCAGGGCTCGATCCCAGGACCCTGGAATCATGACCTGAGCTGAAGGCAGACGCTTAACAACTGAGCCACCCAGGTGCCCCCCAACATCAGTCCTTAAAGAATCTTATTTTCCTACCTAAGAAAGACTACTGTTACTTTTTCCAATTCATGACATCCCCCATAAAGGAAAGCAAATGTAAAGCACTACAAACTTTCCTTGTCTTTATGAAATTTGGCTTTCTATATTTTTGTCCTAGTTCTGGAAGAGGCCAGACCAGTTTAAAAATGCACACACATCTACACACACACACACACACACACACACACACACACACAGTTCTGACAGGTCTTGATCCTTTATCCACCGTCTCGGGTGTCCTAGTTCTCCCCTTTGTGTGGACACATCGCTTCCTGCATACACTGTTCTGGCCTCTGGTCATGGTCATCCTGTCAACCTAGGTTTTACTTTTCCAGAGGATGCGGCCTGTGGGCTTGGGATGTTACAATTTATAACCTGCTACCTCAACAAATATCCAGTGGACCTTTGCAATTTTACAGTGCAAGACTTTGGATAGGGGAATGTATTTTTGTGGAAATTGCATATTCTATTGTTGCCTCTCATATATCACAGCTCTCTGCAGAAGCACCAAAGGCAAGGCATTTGCTAATGACCTCAAACCCCTGCCACCTATAGTCTTTTTTTATTTTCTAGGCTTCTAAGCATCTTTTATCTGAGTCATTTGGACCATTTCTGAACGACCTCTGTAATTACCTTATTTGCCATGACTAGAAAATCTAAGGACTACTCAGATTGATTAGAGGCCTTGGTGGGAAAAACTTTTGATCTGGGGTAATGTCATTTTAGAGCCCAGAATGTGGGCACTATGATTATGATCTCTGTGGGTCTATAAAATAAGCCTGAATAGCAAATCATCTTCATGGTTATCTTTCCTTTTAAACAAGTAAGAATTGTCTTTCTGGTTTAAGGAAAAACAGAAGATAACATTGCTCTTCAAACCCAGACGAAATTGTCATAGATTTGCTAATATTGCAAGAAAACTGCTCACTGGTGGCAATATTTTGGACACCTGTTGGGAAACCCTTGATTTTGTAGCACATTTGTCTTACGGGACCTTCAGGCCCCCACTGAACATAATGACTGGTATTAGGATTCCTCAAAGTGTGGTATGAGACAGACTGTATCCTAACCCCACCCCTTCCCCCTTGTTGAAAAGATTCTGAGGGTAGGGCCTACAGATCTACATTTTGCCCAGAGCCTCTATAGAGTGCAAGCACTGCAGGGTGTACGAGCTACCACCCCAGGAGATAGATGCGTAAAGCCTCCGTGATCGCTAAGACCAACTTGACTTACAATGAACTCTTGTCTCTCCTCTGCTTAGGTGCAAATGTAATCTCCACGCCACTGTGTGTGTGTATGACAACAGCAAATTGACCTGTGAATGTGAGCACAACACTACAGGTCCAGACTGTGGGAAATGCAAGAAGAATTATCAGGGCCGACCTTGGAGTCCAGGCTCGTATCTCCCCATCCCTAAAGGCACTGCAAATACCTGTGAGTAACTTTGCTCTCTAACACTGTATTCTGTGCAAGATGAGCTGATAGTTCCTCTCAATTTCACTTGCAATTGTGCTTTTACTCTTACGGTTATCCTATTCCTCTTCAAAATGCAGCTAAAGCGTTAGTTTCTATTTCACCACTTGTAAGCACATTTTCACACTCAGATCATCTGTTAAATTCAGTCTTCCAACATTCACATCAAATGTGTTGGGAAATGATGGAAATCAGGAGAAGTTTTTTTTCTAAGTGGATGAAACAAGAGATATTTGTTTTCCTCCCCCAAATTAATTTCCTATTAAAATAACAACAGCCTTCAAAACTCCCAACGGGAACTTAATTTTAGCCATAAGCAACTCGGGAAATTCTCTAAATGTTTCTAATCCCATTTCCCCTACTGGATAACTTGAGGGATGCTTTGTCCAGAAGATGCTTCCCTGTCTGATTTTGACTCTGGCCTAACTTTGCCCGGTGAAATAATTGGCTTTTTCCAAATGCCAGCAGCTGAGGTCATGCCTGGCATGGATCCTGTCCGTAGAAGCCACCTTCCGATACGGAGCATGACTGTAGGCCTGCAGGTACCACATTAAGAAAAGGAATGTCCAAGTTCAGGTGAAAAGAGCACAGGCCTTATCAGTGCTTCCAGGAACCATGAGAGATGCCCCATTACCATTCATGTGCGCCCCACTAAAATCCCTGAAGATCCAGAGGAAAACATGCCCTGACATGCTCAGGGAGAGACATGGTTATTTCCACAATAAACTGCCCAATTCCATGGATGGACCCATTAGCCACTTGCAAAAGCCCCAGGTTTGCCCTCTTTCAAAAGTAGAGGAGGGGTGAAGTTGAGAATATACCCATGAAGTGAGAAGTAACAGAAATAGCAGGATAGTGAGCAGCAGGAGAATGAGGGCTCGAAAAGCCACTGCTCTGTGCGAGGCTAAGAATGTTATCAGGTTCTTCAAAGCAGCAGCTGTGAGAAGACAAAACCTAAAAACTAATATCACAGGATCCAGGACCTTATCAAGTTAAATGTAAGAGTAATGGAGCGAGTAACAAGCCATGAAGTATGGGGGCATGAAATTATGATAAAATTTCTATGAAGCAGAAAAAAATATTCTTCAAAAGATTAAAAAAAAAATCCCTATTTGTAAGGGTATTCAGTTTCTTTCTGTGTTAAAGAAAAAAATGGACAGTCTAGCTCCTAAAATTAATACATAAAGCTCTGTTGAGCAGAAATGTTGATTTTTCAAGGCGATTTTATTAACAGAGACTCTTTTGGCTGTCCTCAATTGTTCAGGCCCATAGACTCATGAATTCAGGAGGAATCATGAGGTTATTTGTTGGTGAACCCCTCTGACTGGCTACCAAGAATCCCTATCACCACAATTGTCATATTTACTTTAAAGGTTTCCCTAAGTGAAAGTGGCTCCAATTTCATTTTCAGTGTCTGCCGCTTCTTTAGTGGGACAGGACAGAACCGAGGAAGGTTCACAAACACTTGCTAGCATTCTGGCTCAACCTCCGGGCCGGCCAACTTGTCAAGGCGACCAGAAAGCCAGGTGGGCTGAACTGCGGCTTCATTGGCTTCTAGTCTCACACGACTGTTCTTCTACCCATAACTGAGCTTCAAAGTCTTGTCTACTTCAAGAAATTTTCACTGGGGACCCCTTCTTGCGCCAGCCAAGCTTTTTCACTGCAATGGATATTTTTGTTATATTCTCCGTGGAGATGATGTACCCCGAATCTTTTGCATATTGGAGAAGATCACCAATTACTCCCTGGCCAAAGGAATGCAACCTCTTGCAATTTTCTTTGTGGACTCCGTTGCCCACCTATCCCTTAGTTATTACTCGCCTTCTCTAGACTTTTTCCCATTTTTTTTTTTTTTTAGATTTTATTTATTTATTTGACAGAGAGAGACACAGCGAGAGAGGGAACACAAACAGGAGGAGTGGGAGAGGGAGAAGCAGGCTCCCCACTGAGCAGGGAGCCCAATGCGGGGCTCGATCCCGGGACCCTGATCATGACCTGAGCCAAAAGCAGACGCTTAACGACTGAGCCACCCAGGCGCCCCCCCTTTTTTAAAAAATAAAATACGAAGGTGACAGAGGGATACAATGCCCAAGGAGGCTCAATTCAATGTTTCAGTCTTCAATATGGCAGAAATTAGATAAAGATTTTAGAGATGACTGCAGTGGTTCAGTCTTGCAATGGAAAAGCCTTACAATGGTAAGAACCCCCTAAACTAAATTTCTGAAACATCAGATTGTGCTTTAAAATGTCTAAGAATGGAAATAAGCAATTCAGTGGTTTAGTACACAGCTTACAGGATCAAATACAGTTTATCTATTCACTATCTGTGTGACCTTGAAAAAGTAAACTAACCTCTCCAACACTCAGCTTCCCATCTGTAATGCAAGAATAATAGCAGTTCTTACCTCATAGGGATTTTAAGAGAATTGAGTAGGCTACTGCATGTAATGTGTTCAGCATAACACCTGTCACAAAATAAGTGTTCAAAAATAATTTTAATTTTAGGATTTTTTTTCATAAGGCATACTTGTTCATTATTGGACAGTTTTAATTGTTATAAAACCTATTTCTTAGTAGTTCACCTGTTTCTTGAGTATCTTGTAATTTCCAGAGTTTTTTCTCTTTAAGTAGTAAAAGAGCTATATTGACCCCAGTTTCTTTTCTTCTCCAGATTAACATCATCAAATTCCATTTTTATATAATAAGATTTTCATGTCTTTTACTGGGTTGCTTGCCCTTGAAGTCCTCTAATTTTTTAGTGTGGAGATGTCAGCCAAGCATGGGACTTCTGGCACTGACTCTCATTTCATATCAGCTTTTTCTTACACATATGCATACATGCTTGTGTGCACACATGCACACACACACACAACTCTAGGTGGTGCATCATGAGTCATTTAAGAGGAACGCTTAGGATATGCCATATCCTAATACAAAACCCAAGAAGTATAAAAAGAGTGGCTACAATCTCTGAACCCTCAACATCAACTCCTAAATGGCCTAGAAATGCCATGCATTCTGGGTAATCTCTTGATTTAGCAGAATCTCAACAGCCAGGATCATTTTTTAATAGGAAGGTCAGTTCCTGCCCGCTCTTAGCAGAAGAACTCAGAGAACTTCATTAAACCAGGAACTTAAAAGATCTCCCTTCACAGACAGTTAACCCACCACTCAGAGGTACCCTGAACCAAGACTTTGCCAGGAATCTAGGACTTTGGAAGTCCTGAATTCTGGAGCATCTTCAAGACCACTTTTGTGAGGAGTGTATAGAGCCAGGAGAGAAGATTACAGAGCCCTAGCATTCTAAAGTAGAGCCGTCCCTATACTCTGTGAGACACATCACATGTCCCTATGCTTTTCAATACAATGACTTGTCAAAGGCAGAAGTAATAACTCTTGTGATTATATCTTTATACACCATGCTTTTCCTTGGAGACCCAGTGTGTTTTCTTGGCCTTTTAAAGCCATATGTATATATATATATATATATATATATATGAAAAAATGTTTTCCTTATTTTTCTACAAAGCTTATGCTTTCTCTGTAAGACATCTTTCTTCTCCCTGTTGATCTTCATTCTATTTCTGATAGTATTCTCAGTGTCCTTTGAATTTCATTTCTGCCTTCCAAGTAGATAGCAACTCTGTCCAACTTCATGCTTCGTTATGATTCACTTGATTGCTATTGTCCAGCTCATGAATAAAAGTATTAAGTAACACCTCTTTAAATTTCTGATCCTTATGGAATAACACACAGTATTTTTCTACATATAGATGCCGAAAACTCAACAATCAAACTTTAGGAACTATAACTTTAAGAAAGATACTATAATATCATCTACACCTCTGCTTCCAAAGGTGTGTTCTATGACCTTTTAAAGAATTCAATGGCAAATAAGTTTGGAAAATGCTGTAAACTATAAAGACTCTAAGACATGTGGGGCACCTGGGTCGCTCAGTCATTAAGCGTCTGCCTTCAGCTCAGGTCATGATCCCAGGACCCTGGGATTGAGCCCCACATCGGGCTCCCTGCTCCGCGGGAAGCCTGCTTCTCCCTCTCCCACTGCCCCTACTTATGTTCCCTCTCTCGCTGTGTCTCTCTCTCTGTCAAATAAATAAATAAATAAAATTTTAAAAAAATAGACTCTAAGACATTCATATTACCTTATTAAAAACATCTGAGAATCCTATAGTAAAGTAACCTATTTTACCCTGTGTTTCCCAAACATAACTGACCATGGAACACTTAATAACTTTCTATAAAACACTGTTTTGGTAACCTTTTGCTCTAAACAATTTCTACAGCATAGTGATAGAAATGTCATGAAGACAGACAGAAAGCCCATTCAGTTCTGCTGTGTTCAATCTTTCACTTTCTTCTTGCCTACACAGACTAATATTCTTCAAAGAGAGAAAATTAAATTGGTCTGACATTGACATTATTTGTTTGTTCAGAAATCCAACTTGAATTGTTACACAATATCTAGGGCTCCTCTGAGTAATGGAAAGTAATTTGATGATCGTTCTATTATTTTCTCTAGTATTAAATTCACATTGACCAATTTATATTTTCCCAGGTGTGCACATGTGTGTATCATTATCCAGACAATTTCCTAAGTGCTTTACATGCATTAGTTCATTCTTAACTCACAACACTCTTATAAGATAGATGCTATTAGTTTCATTTTATAGACGTGGAATCTGCTGACTGCTGAGCGCAAGTACCTTGTTTAAGGTTTCCACAACTAGTCAGGGTGAGAAGGAGGATTTGAACCAACGTATGTCTTGACTCCAAGGACTGCACATTGACTATATTGCTTCTCAGGTTAAAGTTCAGTGACTTCCTCTGTTCTCCACTGGGGTGTGAACCTTTTGACACCTGCTTAAACAAGCCAGTTTTATCTAAACTTGATCTCTCCTACTTCTCTTCCTAGATTTCTGCTTGTTATTTCTTTGCCTTCAAAGGCTCCCTGTCTGCCCTTGCTTTAAATTTTCAAGCTCTCCACCCCGCCTCTTCTCAGTCTACAGTTTTTTTTCCTTGTCCTTTCCATCTATTCCTGTGGTTTTAGTTCTTAGTGATACTGGTTTAATAGTAATCAGTCAATTATAGTCTGGAATCCTTCTTGTGAATCCAGACCGGTTTTTCCACCTGTCTACGAAGATCTCAAAGTCAACATGCTGGATACAGGATTTATTCCTTTTTCCAATTGCCTTTCTCTCACTCTTTATTATAATTCTCCTTTTTCAAGACTGCTCCTCGATGTCAACTCCTCAGTGCAGCCTACCTAGATCCTCCCAGGCAAAATCAATTGCTCTTTTCACTCTAGATTCTTGATAGTGTATGTACACTTACAATCGGTTGACTTTTTATAACCAAAATTGTAATAATAATAATAATGGTAGCTTCTATTTATTAAGTTTACCATTGGCTTTTATACTTTGTGAAGGGCTTTAAGTGCTTTCTTACATTGAATCCTTACAACAGTCCTCATGGGGTATGTACTATTTTTATCCGCATTTGACAGATCAGGAAACACAGCCACAGAGATTAATAGGTAAGTTGTCCCAAGGTCCCACAGCGAATGCATTACAGAAGAAGATTTAAACTCAGGTCTATCTGACTTCAAGAGCTAAAATGTTAGCAATTTGAGAATGGGACCATACTGTATTCCTGACCTTTATAAATGTCTGTGGAATCAACTCTTTGGTCAATGAATAAGTAAACCTAAATAATGCTGTAATGTGCACATGGATACATTGAACTCCCATCTATCTTCCCATGTCTCCTAGAATGTGTGGTCTTCACAGCTCAGCAGCTCTAACACAAGGGTCTTCAATCTCCTACAAGAAGAGTCAGCTATTTTAGAGGAAATAAAATGGGAAAAAGACTCACTTTTTTTCCATTGGTGCTCATGGCTGGCTGATCTTCACAGACCTCCCCAAAGGGCATTCATGGCCTCAGTGACTTGAGCACTATCAGGCTCTGCCCACCAGCCTTTCAGGCTCAGAACCCCAATTCCATCAGCACAATAAGAGAGCACTTTCCTCTTAGAACCTTATGTATATGAACCTAGCTGCTGGCCCAATATCTAAAACCAGAATACCAAATTATGCATGTACAACCACCAATCCACAATCCTTACCTGAAGCTCATGGGACCAAGTATGATTTGGAATTCAAAATTGTTAGGATTTTGTAATACATATATTGTAGATGTATATTATAACCATACCCATAGCACAATATGGGATAACACCACTTAATTAAACATTTTAATATTTCTGCAGCAAACCCATGATTATTCTCACCTCATACCCCTTCCAGTCAGGTTATGCCACCAAATTAGTTCAGAGCACGATATGTTGTGCTGCAGGTGAATTTTAGGGAGAAAAAAAACCTTTTAGTTTTCAGAGTTGTTTTTTGTTTTGTTTTGTTTTGTTTTGTTTTTGTGTTTTGAAGATTGGAGATAAATACAATAAATTAAGGGATAGTATAGAGTGGTGGTTATAGGCTCAAGCTCTGGAACCAGGACCTCTGGATTCAAATCTCAGTTTCCTTCCCAACTGATGATCTTGGGCAAGCTCTTTGTGTTTGGAGTTTCCCCCATCTGTAAAATAAGCCTGAGTGCCAACCTCATAGGGTTGTGATAAAAATTAAATGGATTAATACATGTAAGGTATTTAGAACAGAGGCAGGCACATAGTAAGCACACAATGAAGTGAGATGCTATTGTCATTATAATTTCACTGAGATCTAACGCATGGACTCATCCCAGCCTGATGAGTAAATTCTCCCTTTGGAAATAGCAACTATCTAGGGACGTAAGTTGTGTCCAAATCCCAATGTATTCATCCAGAATATGAAATAACTGTGATGGTATTCAGAAGAGTTAAGTCCATATGACCAGTGTATTCTCTCCCTTGTAATTAAGACTCTTTGCAGAGCCAGATAATAATCAGAAGGTTGCATGGTAAGCATGGGATCAGGAAAGTTAAATGACTCGAATGCTAATAACATGAGGCTGAAACCTCCTGACACATCCATCCTACCTCAGAGTCAGCCTCCCTAATGCCAACAGAACACTGAAGGTCTGAGAATTTACAGATTATCCCTCCCTCTTCCTGAGACAATGGTAGGCCAGCAGGGCTACCATATGCCTGAAAATACTCCTCTTTCTACGCTTCCCCCTTCTGATTGGCTGTGCTCCCGTTCTTCAGATATGTCAATAGGTTACCTCAGGTTTATGTCACCTCTGTCAAGTCTGTTACACACACTCAGGTCCTAGGCCCCTTCTGTTGCTGTAAGATGACTTTAGCTGTCTTTGATTGGATCATCTATATGATGGTTTCACAGTACAATTCTGTGAAGGCAACTTTATTTCCTCCACTTTCAAGTTCCTAGTAGACAATTCACTGTGCTTCCTATCAACACAGTGGGACCAGGGACTGGGGCTGGAAGGACATTGGAAATCACTCCTCCAGAATACAAATGAGGCTGCAGAATGTTTTCTTCCTCATCACCCACCTCTTCTTTGACTGGGTTTTTTGGAGTTATAGCTCCTGATGGCTGCAGCCTGTCTTCTTCTGAAGATCTAGTCATCTACTTGATGGGCTTTTTTCAAGCCATCTATCACAACAGAGGCAGTATTTCCTCTCAATCTGAGGCATGCCAAATCTGTGTCCCTTCTGATTTCCTCCATGAAAAGCTGCTGACTTTGCACTGATTCTCAGAAGAAGCTATGGCTTTTAGCACTACATCAATCTTCTTCAGAAGATTAGGGTGTTTATTTTTGAGATCTCCATCATGTTGCCTAACTATGCTCCCTTTAGCCATTTATTTGGTGGGATGGTTAGTAAAATCGCAAGAAGGAGGAGGAGGTGGAGGAGAAAACAATTATATAATTCTACTAAGTTCTCATCCCCCAACTGTAGTAGAATTCCTTTAAAACAAACATTAAAATAAATATAGGAGTGGGGAGGGCCAGTGGAGGAGGGACTAACCATAAGTGCCTATAAGCTGAGCACCTGCTCATTCTTTTAGCATACAAAGCCCTTTGGCTTATTCAGCATGTATGTGTGTCTCTGACTGAAGTAGCATTTCTCTTCTAGAAGAAGCAGTAGTATTAAACTCATATGGCATGTACTGCAGAATCTTCTGGTGAAGCTCATGCATACCTGGGCTTCATTTCCTCAGTGCAAGGTTAGCAATGTCTCAGCAGACAAGAATTAGGAATTACCTGTTCCAGTGTTGAATATAAAGGTGTTGACTTGGACAAGGCTCTTGCTTCTGTTTGTGCCTTCAGTTTCCTCTTTTGTAAAGTGAAAGGCTCAATGAGATTATTGTTTAACTCCCTTTCTGCTCTTCATTTTAAATTACTCTTTCTGAATTAGCTTACCTGGTATCTTGCTTCCTTTCTGTCTACCTATCATCTATTATCTTTCACAAGTATTTTTGAGGTTGTTTCAGAGATGGATTTAACCTAAGAAGCTTAAATTTCAGGATTCCTCACAAGAATCCTTCTAAACTTTAAAAAAATCAATTTCTATTTAATTTTATATTTTAAAATTAATATTCTTTTTCTCAAAGAGACCTCCCATATTTGAATATGCTTTAGACACCACCACATCTGTATTGCTCCAGGTTGGCTTAGGGAAAAAGACAAATACAAACAAGAGTATCCAAATAAGAGTTTAAAAGGAAGGTGTGAGAGAAGGAATAGAGGGGAAATAAGCTAAATATGAAATGAGTTTACCCAGTTGAGCACCAGGTTGCGTTTTGAGCCTTGCACTTTCTGGAAGGCAAAGTTGTGAGGGGCATCTGTACATCATATAACTCCGGCTATTGGAATGGAGGAAATGTTCAGAGAGAACAAAAATATCCATTCATACTGAACGCTGAGAAATGTTTCAGTGGAACATTTTATATGGGACAAGATCATACTATGACCAAAAGTATTTTCATTAGGATAGAAAATTCTTGGTAACAAGTGATAAAGTTTTGCTCAAATACACATTGAGCAGCTCTTCTGTATCAGGCATTGTCCTGGGCAGATACTAGAAATACAGAAAGGAATGAGACATGGTGGTTGCCTCTCAGACCTCTCAGGCAAACACACAAACAATTATAAATATAAGTCGGTAAGTTTCTCAGGGAGGCCTGCACAAGGAGGCACGCAATCACAGGGAGTGGCTAATTCACATCAGGGAGATGAAGAGGAAGGGAAGAGATAACTTCCAAGTTCAATTTTTTTTTTTAAAGATTTTTATTTATTTATTTGACAGAGAGAGACACAGCGAGAGAGGGAACACAAGCAGGGGGAGTGGGAGAGGGAGAAGCAGGCTTCCCACAGAGCAGGGAGCCCGACGTGGGGCTCCATCCCAGGACCCTGGGATCATGACCTGAGCTGAAGGCAGATGCTTAACAACTGAGCCACCCAGGCACCCGTCCAAGCTCAATTTTTAAATGTAAAAATATTCTTTACATAACACTTGTCACTTGCCAACGTGTGTCTAGACAGCTTTCCTGTGCATAATCTGACTCTCATTCCCATAGTTTATAGGCACTGTCACTGTTGTAAGATGAAATTGTATTCATTGATTCATCCTTTTGAGAGCCCAAAGAAACCCACCTTTCATGAAATGAATTGTAGCCTTCTTGTCTTATTCCTTAGGCATCTGGAAGACTCCTCACGGCTTGCTTGTAGCCTTTTTAATGGATGTAATGGGTTTATTAAATTCTTTAGTTGTGTATAGGGAACGAAAAGCAAGGTGTTTGGACATTACAATAAGGACCATTTGGGGAAAAAAACGTAACATTTGAAAACATACTAATGGGCATCCCCTGGTGTCCAGTTATTGGCTACTTCAAAAATCTTTATCCCAATGAGAAGCTTAAAAATCTTTTCCAAGCAATTCCCATTTTACAGCAATGGAACAGAAAGTGACTCACATGGCAGCACCTCACAAAATTGTAAGCCACAAAATGAGGAAGAGGCTGAATTTTAAGCATCCAAAATGTTAGGTAATAGAAAACATCTTCAGGAGGAAAATAGGATCTCATAATGGCCTCGCTTGGCGAGCTCTGTATAGCTGCAGTGAACATTTCTCCCTGCACTGGCATCCCTAAAGGAATGGAAACATTCCTGCACCTTTCTAGAGTATTCGGCCGCAGCAAGTACTGCATCAGTCTTGCAGGTTTGCTCTCCACTGCCTCTGGCCAAACAGCCTGAGAACTTCGCCTTGCATTATGCATGGCCCTCTAACTCCATGTAAGTTTGAAAACACCCGGAAAGTCTCTTCCTGCCACCCCAACTCCCATTGTCTTTGACAGATTACAAAAGGCAAGCCGTTCCAATGGAGCCGAATTTTCAATCACGGGGAAATTTGGAGCTTCTGCAATTGATTCTAAAATTAAGATGCTGCCATCACACCTCACTCAACAGGGGATTTACAAAGAAAAAAAAAAAGGAAAGATTCAGTACCAAGTCACTGTCACGCTGCAGCAAAGAGAGTTGGCTGAAGTGTCGGGTCAGGAATTCAGCAGCCCTTTGAAGAGATTGCATTCAGCTCAAAATTCAGTTCAGAGAACAGAGTTAAAACACAGAAATGGAAATCCAGATTTCCAGTTTTGGTGGAAGAGTGATCAGTGATTAAGCTGAAGCACCCTAAACTCTGTGCATTTAAAATCAAGAGATTCTGAATGTACTTAATAGATAGAGATAAAAATTTCATTCCTTCCAAGGTTTTTTTTTTAAAAAAATCATGGTAAGCTTTAATTCCTCCTACTCCCCTCCCCATTAAGAAATAGGAAACTAGCTCTTGGGTTTAAAGACTACAGGGCTCGAAATCTCTGAGTAAGGTACAATGATTAAACCTGTTATGTTATATGTTAAATGTTAAAACAAGCAGAGGGCAGTTGTTCGAAGATAAATACGAAAATAGAAGTTTAATGATTCCTACGTTTACCACCTGTTAGGGGTACACTTCAGTGATGTGGAGAACAAGCTTGCACAACTCATTAACAGCTATCACTTACTGGCTATGTACCATGTGTCAGACCTTTTTATGGATTATTTCATTCAATCCTCACAGCAGCCCTCCGCAGTGGATATTATTAACCCCTTTCAGGTGAGGAAACAGGCCTAGAGAGGCTGGGAACTTGCCTGAAATCACCTACCTGGTCCATAGCCAAGCAGGACTCTCCCTCGCTTCTGTCTGAGTCCCATCCCCAGCTCCCATCCGCAACGTGACCCAAATTTATCGGAGAAGATGTGAATCTCTGACTCTCCATCAGCAATATATATCGTAGTGTTGTTTGCTTGGTGAACTGACTGTACCAGTAACAGTAATCCATAGCAAAGACGGGTAGAGTACCCACTACCCGCCAAGCAACACCTTGAGTACTTTACACACATCCACGTGTGTATCCTTGCAACAGCCCTAAGAGGTAGAAAACCAAGCATAAGCAACTTGCCCAAGGTCACACGGTCAGTGAGTGTAAGAGCAAAGCCTCAAACCCAGACTGCCTGCCTCCTGTGCCCCTGCTCTTGGCTAGGAGTTTTCAGGGGACAGACTAAATTTCTGTCCACGTTTGTACCAAGTCCATTGCATTCCAAAATGGTCCCACCACCTTCGCACAACCTGTAAATTGAAGTGGAAGCTGGGAGAATGGATGAAGTCCGTGATCAATATGAACAACCTAATGTATGCTTGAATTATTCTGCTCAATTAAGTTTCTATTACAGAGTTTAATGCACGTATCCGACAAGTAAAAGAGGACTAAAAATGATGGCTCTGTGAAATTAATCAAATAAAGAGCCAAGTGACTTTCAACAGCTAACATATGCATCTCATAACACATCTAAAGAGATCTGGTGCATACATGGGTATATTTGTACAGGTCCACATAGTGTATATCTGGCATTCTATGCCCAGAACATAAGCCTAGTTTAAAATCTGTTTTGAACCACGTACAAATGTTCATTAACCTTACAGGCAGGCACAAAATGTTTGATATCATGAAGCTGTCTCGAACCAGCTGTTGAAGTTGAGCATTAATTTTCCAACCCTCCTAAGTTTGGGAGTTCCAGAATGAAAGCAAAATGGTTTTGATGGATGAATAGATATCTTGCTTTTTCTGTGCGTATTTCCTAATGATCTGAATGCTATTAAGTGTTAAGTTTCTGAGATGTTTATATTAAGTTAAAGATGGCATGTATTAATAACTGTCTAACAGTTTTTCTTTATTGTTTTCTTTCTCTCCAGGTATCCCCAGTATTTCCAGTATCGGTAGTAAGTAAAAAAAAAAAAAAAAAAAAAAGTTACGAAACCAAGTCTAGGCTAGCTTTGTTTCCTTGTTGAGCTCCTAAGATCTATTTTCCCAGTGTCCATTTCTGATGTAAGAGGGTATTTTCTTTGTGAATTGAACTGTTGTGTGTGTTCTCTGCACAGACAGGGTGAGAGCACAGATAAAATAGTTATCAAAGCATCACTTCCCCGTGGATATGGCAGTACCATGGCTCTCCTGACTGCTTTTGACCAATGAAGGAAGGCTACCTTTACGGAGGTGTAATTACTTAGGTAACCCTAGCTCATTTAGCAAAAATATAAATAGTCCTATTTACCCATACTTAGTAATGGACAACAAATTGAACTTTCTCCTTAGGACTGGATATGGATCTCTCCCATAATTTTTAAAAGCAGAGAATGAATACCAATGAACGCTTTAGGCATATTCATTAGAACCCAGTGAAAACGCCATGAAACCAGAGGGAGGGAATTTTAGTAATTTATTATACTCCAGTCTTTGTGAAGGCCTGAAAGAGGCAGGTTGGTGATTATTAGTCTTTCTGGAGGAATGAAGGGGAGAAAAATCAGTATGTCCATTTCTCCCTCCAAAAATACAGTGATCCATCTTTTCCTGACTACTTAGGTTTAAGTTTGATAGAGAACGGGGTATAAAAAATAGATGCAGAATTTAGGAATCTGGCTAGTTGAAATTTCTGCAAGAAATCTTTTAGTAGAAATAGAAGCAGTTTAAAAGAGAAATCCTTCGTCAAGCCTCTATGAAACATTTCTCCAGTACCATTGCAAAGAGCATTCTCCCAGCTATGGTGGGAGAATGACTGCAGCTCCTTGTTCACATATAAAACAATGACTCCCCACACCAAGCCTGAAATGCTCATTAAGGAATGCCCCACAGCTTTGCAGAGCAGGATCTCACATGTTTTTATATTTCACACCCTTTCTCTCTGATGGCTAAATACTTTGCACGACTGCTGAATAACCCATTCAAAACAGAGGGCTGAGGAGGCAGAGATTATGCACTGTAGGTGAAGAGAAGAATTTTCACTGTGGTCTCACCCCTCACAGACTTCATCATGGGTGCCCGGCCACCCAGGGTGATTGCAGTGTAAACAGCAGCCGTTGAATACCCGACGTCCATCTTGAACACAAAACTCTGATAATTTGGATAAAACAACTTCCCACTTCTTATAAATGCACAGTCAGGTCTTCCAACTTGTAAATCGAGCCAGTTTACTTAAGCTTGTGAATAGGTCTGGACACAGATCTGTTAAGCACTAGACATGTGAAATGCCATGAAAATCAGCGGCTTTGTACATAGGGGTAGTGTTCACATCCTTTTAGATACCAGCCTAATGCTACAGCCTGGCCTTTATGATCTTGTTGAAATGGCATTAATGCTACAGACGTGCAGGTGAAACTTTCAGCTCTCATAGTCTCCGAGTTCTGCTTTAGTATCTCCCCTGGCATTTGCCTAATTGTGTGTGTGTATATATATATATATATGTATCCACATCCATATCCATATATATATATATATAAACACACACACACACACACACCCCACAGTGGGCTCCTTTCAGGCCTTGACAATTTCATTTACATATGCATCTTCGAACAAAAGGGGACCTTTCTTGCAGAAAGGGGAAGACAGCTGAGACGGATTATTGAGGCTGCTGTGGCAGTCTGACCTGTCAGATTTTCAGAAATGGATGCATGGAAAGTAGTTCTTTGGCGCTGGGGTGTGTTTCTGTTTGGAGTGTCAGTCGTGTGTTGCATGGAATCTCTGACTGTATTGCTCACTCGACATCTCATCCGGCCGCCTCCACCACGTGCCCCATCTCTGAGCATCAGCAGATGTTGACCTTTTACACACTGAGTCAGGAAATTCCAGTTTTGTTTTGCTTTGTTTTATTTCGAAATCAGTGGTGACCTGAAAGGATGCTTTGTTTTGCCTTTGGAAAATGTATCCACCTTTATTATCAGGAACCTAGGAAAATTTAACTCCTTAATACCTAACCAAAACCCGCTAGCAAATAAAACGGTAGTTTGTAACCTGCCTTCCTTAGGCCCCTGGCTGCTCTGCTTGGAGTATAGTGGGTGTTCCCCCAGATTTCTCCAGCAAACAGGGTGTAAAAGCTGCCAGGAGTCACCCAAAATCACACACAACTAGCTTGCCGATTGCTGGCTTTTAAGTCAAGAGATTTACAATAAAAACCATCAAACAGGATAGGATCTTCTGGGCTGCTTAAATGGCATTCACACCTTCCTTCTTTGTGGGCTCATAAGGTGCTCATTGGGTGCACTAGTGGATTCCTTTCCTTTGCTCCAAGGGGCAAGAATTTATGCATAGATAACTCAATGCCTACTCTAGAGGGTGCAGGAATGGGTTTCCAAGGTATAAGCCAGAGAAGAGGGAGTTGCTTGGAATTTTTAACTAAGTTTAGGTGTTTGCCAGGGCTTTTCCCTTTATCCCAAAGAAGGAATCACTGAGCATAATTCCACCCAGTATATAGACAATGCCATTACAACAGATGTAACACCTGTGAGACTCCCATCATCAAAGCATATCTCAAGTGAATGATACATACTATTGATGTAAATTATTGATGTATGTAACCATAAGTTCACATACATATGCTATATACACAATGACTAAAGATTTTGGAGCCTTAATAGATTTCAGGATAGTCCCAAACTGTCAATACCGGTATTAAGGTTCAAATGCATGGACAGAGTGGTCATCCTTTCCGATCATCTGCTAAAAATGTTTTTGAAACAAATTTCCCATTAAGGTCATTTGTACCTGCTGTTGTCTATTTTTTTTAGGAAATAGGTTTCCCAACCATTTCTAAGGTTCTTGATTTAAAAACTTGGTCATTTTGATGTGCTTTGGCCATGGCTGAAAAATTCCTGGTGATATTGTCAGCAATTAATGAATCCCAAAATAGATCTATAGTCATTTGAGCCTTGTGATCTCTGTTTTTACTTTACCTAAAGTGGCAGTAATTCATTCAGGTTTCATTTTTTTATATATAAAATGTATCACACATTTAGAAGCAAACATTCACAATTTTACCCAAGTGAACATTTGTTGATGCTGATGATGCAAATTAATAGTTGGTTTGGTGTGGATGTTTTTGCTGGAGTGATAAACTAATGATTACCTTCTAGCATATATTATCTGATCTTTAGTCCTGAAAAGCAAGTGATTTCACTAATTACGTTAAACAGTATATTATAAAGACCATAATTAGAATAAGAACTGGCCTAATGTGCAAATAGCTTTGTGTGGGTGATTATCACTTAAGAAAGGAAATGACAGATGAGTCAGAGATTAAAGGTAGGCCAGCCACTGACATGAAAGATCACATCAGGAAACACCATTTCAAATAACGTGGCATTTTTTAACAAATAAAAAATATGTCTTAGAATAACAACAAAAGAGAAATGTAAACATTCTGTGAACCCAAGTATACATTATTTCTTTAAATTACTTTTAAGTGATTGAGATCATGGTATATAAAGCTTAGAATATTGATGGAGGTGTTTGGCTGTCCCCTCCTCTCTACCTCTTTCAATTAGAAATAATGGTTCACTTCAGGGAAATATTCCATTTTCCTGTTTTCTCTTATAATGAGCATTACCTTCATCCTGGAGTTAAAACTTCATCTCTAATATGATTTAATTGACAGGACCGTTAAACAAGGGAAGCGCTACCCGCAGGGATCCATCAGCCTGGCGAGAAAGCCCAGATATATTTTCTTATTTAAAAATATTTGATGCCAGTTGGAGACCTTGTAAAAGTTGTTTTCCAGACAGCATCCAAATATTTTTGTTCAGTACCCGTTTACTGTAGAAACCTGGATCGTGCGGAAAATAACGAGGTTAATCATTTCCCCATCCAAGGGTTATTAATAATCATGTTCATGCTATCCAGAGAGCTGCAGTGTTTGTTTGGGTTTTTTTTTTTCCTTTGCTTTAATACTTCTAAATCCCCCAAATAAAAGTTTCATTTGAATTGCCCTTTAACTAATTAGGTTTTATATAATGAGGGAAAAAAAATGATCAGGCTAGTGTAGCTATATGGCAAATTGCATGGTGTGCTACATTAATTTTGAACTGTTTGCTGATGTTCTGGAAGGAAAGCTCAGGTCCCAGGTGAAATGCCTTTGGGACTTTGTTATATCATGTGCCCAGTATCCTCATCACAGATCCATCTCATATTTGTGTAACTAGCATTTCACGTTCATGAAACCTTTGTGGTTATCCTAAAACTGAATGAACATTAGGACATAGCTGTTGCTTTAATCCTGAAGAATACATCAAATACTACAGTGAAGGAGAGGAAAATATCCCCTACCTAAAAAAAGAAAAAAGAAAAGGAGAGGTTTAGTAATGTTATCAACAATTGCCCACCTTGAGCAAATGGACATTTTTCATGCGTTAACCTCCTCCCAGGTGAAGTTAGAATGTCAAGTCACTTTTTAAGTGTGAGCTGCTATCCGTACCTTTGCTGTTATCTCTGTGTGGGTCATCGGAAAATTCCTAGCTTAACCGAAGATTTGCCAAGATCTCTGAAAGTTCCCATGATGAACCTTCAGACATGTAACCGTGAACTTCTGCACTAAGTGTGTGGGTATCGTTGACATCTTCTTGGAGTATAAATAAGGAGCTGGCCAACTAACTGCTTCACTTCCTGGGAAGAGTTAGACAGAGCTTTCAGTCAGAACTGGAGGGAGATGTTCCCATATGTCTACAGAATTCCATTTTACAAATGGCGAATCTGAGGCTCAGAGTGGCCGAGTAACTTGACCAATATAATACGACTAGGAAGGCCTATCTGACTCCAAAAGTTATTATGCTCATAACCTTATACCAAATGGAACAGGTGGAAAGAAAAATTCTAGATTTATTTACTCATACCGCAGACTCTTTCCAATCTACCACACTGCATCTTAAACCTGTTGATCCCTGAATTTTTGTGCAGGGAAATGTAGCGTCCTGGAGAAAAACAGAGGTTCATTTTCTGGTATCTCCCTGTGTTGTCAGCAGAAGTTACAAACACCATGCATGAGGAGAGGGAGTAGGGGACTGTGACCTTCCACCCCACTAATATATGCCCTTCCTCTACCACTAAACATCCTCAGTATTCTGAGGAAAAGGGGAATGTAGAGATGTCAAGTATAGTCTAGAACATGAGACAGCTCGTGAAATTTGCTATGCAAATTGTGAAACATGTTTGTACATATTGTATGACAGTAAAAATCTAAATTTTTTTCTTTATTGAAATAGTCACTTATAGCAAAAATAAAGTGCTGTGTGCCGTCTGAAGGACAGGCCTACCACTATCACATTAAGCTCTATCTTCCCCACCAGTTTAATGACACTGTATTTCTGAGCTTAGGCAGCTTGCTGTGAAGATGGTAAGATTACCTCCAAGGCCCTAGGGATTTCTTCTGGAGAGCTTTAGGGTTTTCTATAGATTCCTTTCTAGGCATCAATAGTGTTTCCAGATTCCCTGAGTAATAGCAGCAGAACTATATAAACCCAAAGGGACCTTGTGACTTTGCCTCCACCTAATATTTTCCTCACACACTCCTGGAAGAAGGATGTTTCAGGAAGGCTCACTACCATCCCCTCAGCAGTGACTTTTCATATCCATGGTGGCACCCTGTTTCCCACCATATTTTAGAGCCAAAAAATTAAGTAAAAATTAGTATTTTTAGGAAACTTAAAGAGCACGCATCCAACGTCATCATTTTACAGATAAGGCAACTAAGACTTAAATGAATTGTCCAACTCATCTGGACAGTGGTCAAGGCGGGATTCCAGTTCAATGTCCAATTTCCAAATTAGGACTCTTCACATTCTACCATGATACTAGAATTCACCTTCTCATTTGATGAAACTCTAAAATATGAAATTCTACATGGTACATCATTCTAGAAAAAAAAAAAAAAGATGGGAGATCATGGTCACAATTTACTCTGTTTTTAAAGGGTACCCACAAAGTGAGTTAAAAGCTGCCTACAGTTCATGCGAAGGGAGTGCCATGGATGATAGAAGACGACTTAATATTCTAAAACAACCCTACCTCTAAAGCTTTCTTAATATGAATGAAATGTTTTTAGCCTTCTGCTTCAAGTTGGCCTTCTAGCTTGATAAACTATGGCATCAGGAACAGATGGTCAATTTCAGCAATTCCAACATAGTTCTCTCCAATGTACAGTGCAGAGTTTTCCTTGGGGTACAGAGAAGAAAAATTTTCTTCCAAAGTTTCACTTTCATAACTAGAATCTCAGTTTTTCTGAGTCACAAAAACGAGTTTGAAATGCCACAACCAAACTGTCACATAACAGTTTTCTGCATTCTCTCCCTAATGAAAAACAAAATTCAGGTAAGATATATATTTGATCCATAGTTGAAACTGATGTGCTTCTAAACTGAAAGAAACTTGGAAATTAACATTTTATCTTTAAATATTAAAAATAAAATCTTTCTCACGGTATCCCCAAAATCATTTCTATTGTTTTCTGAACAAGAGTATTAATCAATGGAGGCCCTAAAACTGGATTATTCCCTAAAGTAAACTATATCTTAAGTGAGCTTTTTTTACATACCAGAATTATTCACTTTGGGAATAATTAAGTTTGCAAAACATAGGGGGAGCACATTATTCTCTACTTCAATTCAGCGAGAACTCTTAATACTACAGTAATCTGATGTTTATTACAACAGCAACTACAAATGGGATAATAAGAGCTAACATTTATTGACTGCTCACTACAATGTCAAGCAAATATTAACTCAGTGAGTCTTGAAAGGAACCAGCAGATAATGGCATCATCCCCATCTTACCGATGAGAAAGACAAAGAGAAGTTAAGGAGCTTGTCCAAGTGGTAAAACTGGGATTCTAATCCAGCCAAGCTCTACTAACATGCACCAGATCTTTAAAAAATCTCCCCTAAATAGATATTTTCTAAGCTTCCCATTGATGTGCTTTGAAAATTCAACAGTGACAATAGAGTAATAACATCTGATGGACATTCCAGATATTTTGTTTCTTTTTTTAGGGGGACAGTTTTGGAGTATGTGGTTATGGTCTCCATACTCCTAGAGCCAGTCTTTGGAGTCCAGTCAGAGAGATCATCAAGATGAGTCCAGTCCATTTTCCCAGATGTATTGTGCCAGCATCCTTAAGAAACAGGGATTTCCATAAAAGGCTATTCTTGAATGACTGGCCATCTACAACCCCATTGGACACATGTGGGGATCCCTCCCCTCACCCCAATAATTTCTCAACTCCTGTTTGGGTTAAACTATGATGGTCAAAATATCCACTCTCAAAACATGGAGCAGTAATTTTCCCTTCCCACTTAGTCCCCTAGATTCTCCAAAGAGCAATAGGCTTCATCCTTCCATGAACTTGAGTGGGACCCTGCTAGACCATGAGAGAACCACTGGAGTGATGGAACTTAACAGCTGAGGGAAACCGTGGAGATTTTTTAGTCCAGCACCTTTATTTACAGATAAGAAACTGAAATCTAGAAAAATTAACAGCCGGACAGTTCCTCAGTAGTAGAACTGGGACCAAACCCTATTTTTCTGACTCACAGTACCCTTTGCCCTGCAACAAACTACCACTCCAAGACCTTAGAATTGACCCATAGATATACCCTAGTTAATTCATGAAAGAATTATATTAATAAATTCTGCCACAGTTCTCCCAAAGAGGCAATACTGTACTTTTAATGCAGTATAATTTTTGTTTTCTATTTGTAATTTCCACCTACTCGAAACAAGTGGCCCACTGGCTAAAAATTCTCAGAAGCTACATACTATACAAAGATTTTCATTAGAACCGGATATAATAACATAGAATTTGTCTCAATTGTACTATTAATATCACCTCCAATGTGCCTAATTTACTCCTGGGAATTAAACATTTGTTAGTAATATTGATTAAATATTTATTTGAGCCAGGATCTTAGAGTAACAAGAGTAAAGGGAGAGTAACTGCCTAATTTTAAGTTGTTTTCTTACTTGGCCTTGCAATTATAAGAAAAATAATTTTTTTAAAAAATAAGATGGCTTAGTCGGTTAAGTGTCCGACTTTTGATCTCAGATCCAGTCTTGATCTCAGGGTCATGAGGTCGAGCCCTGCATTGGGCTCCACGCTGGGTGTGAAGCCTACTTAAAAAAAAATTAAATACATAAATAAGTAAATGAGATATTAAGTTAAAAATCCCATGATGACCAAATACTGCAACATGTATGCACAGACAGTAACATTGTGTAAGAATTTAGCAAGAGACCACAAATTTCAGTGTCTTTCTTCAGGACATTTTTCCTCCCAAGGAAAAATCAGCACATAAAATTTTATCCCACCAGTTATGTATAGATTAGATTAGGATTTCCAGACTGCTGGTGGTTCTAAATTTTGATTGTTCAGAAAGTTAGGCATTCCACATAATGGAAATTATTTGGGGAAAAAAATGTCTAATTCTATTCCCAGGCAAATACAAGGACTACCTTCCTCCCCTCCCACAAGAAACCATCTTAAGTACACAATACAGAGGAAAGTTATATTCTAGGTAGGGATCAGATTGTAACCGAGGTATCTATCTTGATAATTCCATACAGTCAGGTAGTTAACAATTCAAAAGCAGAATGACCTATGTTGGGGCTCCTGGGTGGCTCAGTTGTTTAGCGTCTGCCATTAGCTCAGGTCATGATCCCAGGGTCCCGCATCGGGCTCCGGGCTCCTTGCTTGGCGGGAGGCCTGCTTCTCCCTCTCCCACTCCCCCTGCTTGTGTTCCCTCTCTCACTCTCTTTCTCTCTGTCAAATAAATAAATAAAATCTTTAAAAAAAATTTTTTTAGTTTAAAAAAAGAATGACCTATGTTAACTTTTTATACATATAGGAAGATCCTTAAAGTGGAACCTTAGCACCCTAGGGAAAAATTATAAAATACTAGGAAAAGAATACACTAAAAATAGGCATAAGCAAATATTTGATATATTGGAATATGGAATACAGTTTAATTTATGAAGCTAATTTTCAAAACTCACTTTTAAATTGATTTGGTATAAATTTCTGTCTTAAATTTCTTGGCAAACCTTATTAACAAAATAATCATATTACTTAATTTCATCAAGACAAACAAGTCACTGAATGCTTAACATTAAATTTACAAACACCACCCCCCCCCCACGTATGATCTGTATTTGTCTCTCCCACAAGAAAAAAATGGAGAGAACCATTTCAACAACTGAAATATTCTTACTTTGGAGCCAATAATGTAAATAAATACATTTTCTATATATAACCACTATTTTTTAAAATAATTTCTAGAAATCACATTAATTCCCTCAAAATGCAAATGTATAGTTTTTCAAAAGTGATCGTCACAGCTCAGGTAGGCTTGTTTTGTTAATTCAGTATCTGCCCAGCACCAAGATGCTCAAGTGAAAAGCAGCATTCAGTCAATAGCTTGAATATTCTGCCTATATGTTGCTGAGTATCTAGGTGTTTAGTAACACTTGGATACAAATGTAGAAAATACTATTACATTCTTTTTTCATTCGTCATTTTGACAGATACAGTAATATCAATATTAAGACTTCGTCTGCCTTTGTATACACACACACACACACACACACAGTAAATCAGCTTTTTTAACGAATACTTAAAAACCAAAGTTAGAGTGAAAGTACCATGTCTTGCAAGAATGTTATTTGTTATAATCTAATTATGGAGGAAACAATCTGATAATACCTGTTTACAGTAGCCTAGCCACTTGATATCAATTACTCAATTATTAGATATTTACTGAGGCCTCTTGCCAGGCTTTGCCCTTCCTCAAAGAGATCCAATCTAATTATAGAGACGAGAAATAGACCTATGAAATTTAAACTAATAATATTAAAACTCATGCCTTATCCACATATCAATGAGAAATCAGGAGCACAGACAGTAACATGCTATAGGAGTTTAGAGGTGAGAGCTCTTTTTGTGGACTTGGGTGGTCCCAAAGTACCACACGAAGATGTAGTTTTGAGCTGATCTGAATGGGTGGTAGATTGGAGTCATGAAATGACTGCTTTAAGAGTTATGCACCTTCACAAAAGTAATTTTAAAGCATCCAGTCCTAAACCTGGCTATTCTGGTTTTCCACAGCCTTTTTTTATATATATGGTGAATATATATATGATGAGTCTAAGAAAGAAACAACATCAATTCTCAAATTAACAATGCTTATAATTACTTCTGGATTGGAACCAAAAACTCTAGAAACATAGGTGGAGTTATTAAAAAAATCATGAAGACATATACACATCCATATATACAAACCTTAGCTATGATCAAAAGCGTCTTGCACTAGTCTCCTTAAGCCAGAATCACCAGTATTCCCTTTCTTTCTCTGAGAAATTGCATAAATAAAAATAGGAAATAAATCCACTTCTTTGCAGAGATAATGGCTCACACTTAAAACACACCCCGAAGAATCTCTCATGAAAGACTAATGCAACAAGTTCATATCTGTAAATATAAATTGCAGAGAATGGAATCCTCGAGTGAAAAATTATTTCTTTTGCCTTATCTTCTAGTTTCAGGCACCAGCTTTATATAATGATTTGAAATGCTGAAGTCCCTATTTGGTTATTTGTAAGAACACTCTAGTTTATTGCAAAAGTAAATGTATATAGCTTTGTTAGCAAAGGGGCTATATATTTAATGTCCATTCAATGTTTTGGGAATCATCAATTGCTTGCTCTTGTTTGGTGCGGGAGTCATGTTTTGTTAAGTGCATCCACAACCAAGTTAAAGAGCAGATGTGTGGTTTGTGTCTTTGTCCATATAATTTTCTGTTTAGACCAAATAACATTATAGCTGAAAATAACATACCCTGATTTTTCCTGATGCGTGCAGATCCTCCAAAGTTTAATAGGATATGGCCGAATATTTCTTCCCTTGAGGTTTCTAACCCAAAACAAGGTAGGAGCATGTAAAATTCCTACTGATATAAAATCCCACATGTTGAGGGGAAAAATCCCATATACTATTTTTTAGCACTAAATAAGAGCATTATCATGAATGCCATGTCTTTGAAAGAATCATGATTCAAATATTATTTCTAATATGAAGAGCGTCCTGAAAATATTATAGTGAAAGACATAGGAAAAAATTAGATGTCATAGAAGTTTTAAGCACTTTATCAAATTTAGGTTGAATGTCAGTCAGTCCCTAGAGAAGCCTGGAGTTTTGTTGCCATCACAGTTTGGAATATAAATAATAAGTCTTAAAAACTTGTGAGTTGGTACAGGCATCCTTCTGCTGTCTCCCTTTTGCTCTTCTTAACTAAACTGGTACATCAGTTGTATTGAAGGTAAGGGGGAAAAATACATAAAGGCAGTATTGTAACCACTAAGAGACCTGTTTTCTTTTACTGTCACTCCATATTGACTGGCAGAAATTTGGATCTCTCTCTCTCTCGCTGTCTCTGTCTCTCTCTCTTTCTCTCTCTTCCACATCACAATATATTTTTCTCTATTGGGGCTTCCACTCATAATCCTCTGTGAATTAACAATTAATTCTAGCTGCATTAAGGGCAGCCTGCTTTCTGTCTGTCCTTATTTCTGACTTCTAACACCAAAAATAAGTAAATAAATAAAAGAGAAAAACTGACACCCGTGTGATTACACAGGAAGAAATAGAACTTCTAAAACCTGGGCAATGGAATTCATAAGATGCAGTGCAATGTTAAATTCCCATTAATGTCTAGCCTATAGATATACACAGACATGTATAAATAGTTTATTTTAATGGAAAATTGTATTCTTTTGCTTTCTTTCTTCTCAAAAAAAAGGCACATTTTTGGCTTCCCCCTTCCTTTGTTGCATACAGGATGTTCCTTTTAAACTCTAATGAATACAGATGGAGGAGGAAATGAGCAAAAGGAGGAACCAGGAAATAGCTGCTAAGCAAAACAAAATATATTAGCAATTTGTTGGGGAGTCAAATTGGAAGGGCTGCATTTTCAGTCCTTGATCAGAGTGATGAAATCGAGACTGTCCTAGATACATATATTAGTAACAAATAGAATTATCTTAATCATCTGCTCCAAATGAATTTTTTCAAGTTTCTGCATACATATGTGGAAGAAGAAATACAGATCAAGCTTACCCCTATTAGTATAATTCTATGAGGATTCGGGGGAGGTTTAGTGGCTTTATTCCTTGGCAAGTTCAATGAGAGCATCTTCAGTAAAATGTCACTCAGTACTTCCCATTGAATTTCATAGCTCAACAAATTATACAAGACAGGATCTAAGACTTAACACTTCTCCACAGTGAGTTTTGAGATGAACAAGATTATGCATTGTTCAAAACCTGAAACAGACCTACTTAATTATTTTGCTATGTTTTCTGTCAGTGTCACAGTACTGAAAACTTTCAGAAATCTCCAGCTAACACCAGGTGCAGTTTTTTCGAATGTGAATAATGAGTTCAAATGAATTTATTTGAGAAGCAGCGCAGTTGAATAAAGTGCTTAAACCTGAAATTTTAGCTAAAGGTGCACTTTCTGGCAGAGGCCAGTTCGGTGCAGCCGTAATTTATCTTGTCAACATCTGCAAAGAACATCAGGCTCTATCCTGCTTTAGCTATCTTCACAAACAACTCACCATGAATAATTGGAAAAGAAATGGCAGGCAACTTAGAGAGAAATCTCTGCCATTAGCGAACTGATATCATCACAAAGGTAATAAATGTTGAGAAGACTACATTCTTTTAAAGGGAGACAGATTCAAGGTGACTCTGAGACTGAGGGCCAGACGGCTGACATTGTGATTCTGTTCTGTGATGTCTAATCGGTTCAACAAAAAAAATCGAACTGGCTTATATGTAGATGAGCTTTGGTTTACACAGAGAGAATGACAGTGAATTGAGGCAATGAGATGGTAAATTACCTCAACATTACTACTGGTTTAAGAGAGGGACAATAGGGGATCCTAATATCCATATTGTTAGTGCAATAATCCTTGCATAACTGGATTCTTAACTTAAATGGTAATTCTTTTTGCCTCTGAAAATAAAACCTCTAAACTTTATTACTGACGATGTTAAACCATTTTCAGCCAAATACAAGACTTCCTCTGTGACTGAAACCATCTCCCAGAAACAACATATACAAATAGTCTCTTCCTTTAGGGCTCCTTTTTGAGTGGGTTGATAATAAGTTATTACAGTTTGAACGTTTCACTATTGTTTCTAATGTGCTGTTCATTCTTTTAAACCTATCCAGTTGCTCCCAAATTAGCTTTGTCAACAGTTTCTTCTGTTCAAGTTGCAAACCACAAGAGAGGTAGGAATTCTTGGATTCATACAGTGATTTCATGGTGTTATGTGTTGTGAAACATTGCACTGTATGAATCTGGAATATCTGTGAAGTGTACCCATCAGCTTATTGGTGAGGCATGTTGACTGATTCCAATCAATGCATCAAATAGTACTGAGAATGTCATCTGTAAGAGGAAAAAAAAGCTTCACTCAGAAACTTGACTGCTGTAAATTAAAAATGCTGCAACATTTGTTTTCTGAAAGATTAATGTGTGAATAAGCATTAAAACAGTTCAGGATCCTGTTTAGAACATGAATGTTAGAGTATTAACATTGTTGCTCATTTGCATTGAAAATAAAGAAACTCACTGTAAGTGAGTTTCAAGGATGCTTTTCATGAGAACAGAGTGGCAGGTTCCGTGTTTTGTGCCCATTTGACTTTGTGACAAATGAAATACCTTGCAATTTCTATTTCCATTGTTTGGAATGAATTTGAACAAATACCAGTGCAGATCTGCACCGGGTGAAGCATTGATTACGACCTGAAAATAATAGTTATATTGCTTTCTTTAAATGAAAGCAAGCAGTATCTCATCTGTGACTCATGAATAGCCCATTCCAGCTAGCATCTGTCATTCACAGAATGAAGATTTTTCAGGAAACATAAAGACTCCTGTTTTTATTTTACCATTTTACTTTAAATGTCCTATGTGACAGGTGTGTCTTGTTTTCCACCCTTGACTGTTGGGCTTATGTCATGTTTTTGATTTTTTTTTTCATGAAACACCTCTTACAAAGAAATATATTTATTAGCAAAATTGAATTTAGTTTGACCCACTCGGTGAAAATGACCATAATAGCTTCTTTATTCCTTATTGAATAGAGTCAAATCATTTTCCAGATTTTAATTAATGTTGAGCCGGTCCTTCTGTGGTGTATAAAGAAAAAGATGAAACTGGTCTGAAAATGGGAAAGGGGAAACCGACAGTATTTAAACCATGTCTTAAACTTTCTTCACAACGTGCTTTTACATATCAAACATGGACAATGCCCTTTTGAGGGGAATGCAGATGGATTTGAAATTGGGGGGACGAAGTTCTTTAGGAACAGGACAGCCACAGGTTCCCAGGGTATCAAGCCTGTTTGGGTTTGAGTGCACATCAGAAGGCAGTCATTGAGGCCACAGAAGGGAGATCTTTATCTCCAAAATGCAAATCTACACAAAGAAACCATGGAGGTGGGGGAGAAAGGGAAGCAATAGGGACTCTCACAGATTCCATCTCTTTTATGTCATCTCAAGCACACTGGAAATACAAGAGGCCTCTTGACCTGGAATTTGACCCTGCATCGTTGAATCTTGAGTTTCTTGGGGTCACAGCTCTAATGAGGTTCACACACATCTCCAGAGGCAGGAAGAAGCCACCTAATGACTTATAAAAAAAATCCATATCGTCATCAAATGATGTATGTGGAAGAGCTTCAAAAGCTACATCAGGTTGCAAGAGAGGGTCTGGGGTGGGGGTGGTAAGGACCAGCGACATGCTACAGCCACTTCACTACCACCCCTGGACGAGGCCCCTCCGAGGCATGGTGACTGTGAAGGCAGTGAGGGGAAAATACTTTTTAAGGGTTCTCATTCCTTCACTTTCTATCTAAACTCTTTTTCCCAAATCCTTTTTTTTTTTTTTTTTTGAGGGACTAAAATGAATTTTCATCAGTTTGCCTCATTTGGCCAAAACAGAAAAAACTACCTGTGCCATTCTGAGTACTTGATCTCCTAATTGCATAGGCAATGTAACCTATGATTAGAGGCAACACGGGGAACAGTAAGAAAAAAGACACCAAGGGGAAATTTAACCCCTCCTCTTCTGCCATTCTTCGTCTTCCACTCTCTATCCCTCCAACCTCTTGTTTCTGGGAACCCTTCCTTGCCTAGCCCTCCTCCCAGCCAGTGGCAATCGGAAAGAACATTTACCTAAAAGGGTTGGGTCTTTCCTGATCTAGAAAACCAACTCTGAACTCTTCTTCTAAAACATCCCTAGCTTTGATTGGTCCCTAGCTTTTTATTGCTCTTAACTAAGCTACTAAGTACCATATTATGATAACTGCTTTATATGCATGTCCGACGGGGGATTTTGCCCTCCCCCCCAGGGGACTTCTGGTTGTCACAGCTTGGGGGTTGCCCTGTATCTAGTAGGCAGAGGCCAAGGATGCTTCTAAATATCCTCCAGTATATAGAAAAACAAAGAATTATTTGGCCCAAAATGTAAATAGTGCCGAGGTTGAGAAACTGCGGTAGACTCTGCAGGACTAGTTCATGTTGTTTCCTGGCACAAGGTGGTTCTCAGGAAATAGGTGTTGCCAATGCTTGCATGCCATGCCTTGGAAATGTGTTCTAGAGGACCCCATAAGCTTGTCTACACAACAGCAATTAAAACTTGTCTACAATGTAATTTGAGATTGAAAAACTATATAAAACCATAGCAATTTTTACAAATCTCCTTTTTTCTCCCTAAACTAATCTTCACTGACATATAGACAACCCTCAGCTAAAATAATCACTAACTCAGTTATATCTTGTTGTATGGCTCTTGTTTTTCTAGACTCTTTAATATCCGGGATCTAGCCAGACTCTTATGGAATTCATATGGGGAGGGATGAATTTAAACATAACTGTCCTCTTGTGTCTTCCCCTGTTTCGCAAAGGAAGGCACCTCAAGATCATCACGGATTCGTTGATATGTTCATTCAACAGCATTTTTTGAGTGCTTAGTATGTGTGGAAGATGTTTTGAGTTTCATGGTTACATCTGTGAACAAAACAGACACAGTCTACACTCACGTATTTATACTTAGAGTATGGGAGAGAAAATTTTTTAAAATATACTTCTCAGATACTACAAATTCTACAAAAAAAATTAAATAGTGTTAGGAAATTGAGGATTAGTATGTTTAGGCCGGGGGCTATTATTTCCGATAGAGTGGTCATAGAATTTTCTTTGAGCAGAAACCTCAAAACAAAGTGAGGAAGCAAGTCATAGGGATGTCCAGGGGAAAAATGTTCCACACAGAAGTAAAGGCAAAAGCAAAGGCCCTGGGGAAGTCCCTGACATGTTTGCAGAGCAACATGGAGCTTTGTACAGCCAGTGAGGAAGAGAGTGAGAGCAATGAGCCACCAGGGAGGCCAGGGGCCAGATCAATTGGGAATGAATGAATTTAAACTCTGTCTTTTATTCTGAATGACATGAGAAGCCATTAGGATTATGAGCAAAGGGATGTCATGACCCAATTAAAGTTTTGAAAGAGTCACTCTGACTGATGTGTGGAGAGGAGACTATCACTAGGATGGAAGCCAGGAGAGCAGTTTGGGGACCAAAGCAATAATCCACGTGCCTTTAACTAAAAATGAGATAGTAAGAGGTGGTGAGATTTAGAATGTATTTTAAAAGCATAGCCAAGATCTGCTGATTGATTGTCGGGGTGAGGAAAAAAAGAGATATCAAGAACAACTCCAGGAATTTTAAGCTGAACAATTAGAGGAATGGAGTTGCCATTTACTGAGATAGGGTGGGCTGCCGGGTGGGCTGCCTGGGTGAGTAGCAGGTTTGGAAAGGTAACCTAAGAGCTCAGTTATGAACGTCTTGAAGTTGAGATATCCATTAAATGTCCAAGTGTAGAATAAGAATGCAATTGAGTAGGTCAGTTTGGAGGAAGTCTCACTAACTGGTGAGTTGATCTAGGCTGAAATAACTATTTTGGAAAGGTTAGCATATAGATGGTATATAAAGTCACGAAGCTAGGTAAAGAACCCTGGCTCTAGGGTGAGCCTAAAGAGCAAAGAGTTCCAAGAACTAAGCCCTGAGACATTTGAGGAGAAAGGACAAAAAGGAAAAGAGAGGGAAAAACAATGGTGAGTGATGTGGAAAACAAAGGAAGAAGAAAAATTATTAAATTTCCTTACTATCTACAGCCCACTGACAAGTCCTTGAAGTAGGCAGAGTGACATTCCTCTAGGGACTCAGCTGCCTCGATGTTGACACTTTGCTAAGGGCTAAAGGCAATCCTAACCTGACCCTCAGGACTCTGTAAGTCTACTTTAACATATAAAAATTCCTTTATCTTTAAACCCCCAAGATACATGTTGGCAATCATCCGCCAAGCATCTGGCCCACCGATATACATATGAAGGGTCTCATGACTAAGGTTTTATTAGACGGTAATAAATGACCTTTTCCCAACAATAGCTAGCCCCGTCAAGGTCCTGGAAACCTTGCTGCCAAAATTCCTTAGAGACTTAAGCTATCCCTAACCGCCTTCCAACTTGAAAGTATATAATGGACCATTCCTCATGACCCCAGTGCAGCTCCTTCTGCCCACGGGTCCTGTCCCCATGCTTTAATAAAACCACATTTTTGCACCAAAGATGTCTAAAGAATTCTCTCTGGGCTGTCGGCTTTGGACCCTAATGTCTTTCCTACATCAGTGAGTAGGGAAGAAGGAGAAGCAAAAGAGAGTGGTGGCCCAGAAGCCCCTATTTCAGGAAGGGTTGCCTGGCAGTCCTAAAGGTCCCTTTGAGGTTTATGATCATGAACTTAAAATGAGACTTGTTTCAAAATAGTTGGAGAAAAACTCCAGCCACATTTAGCTGCTGGGGTATAGGCATGGAAAGGTGGAGAGTTGTATTTAAGCAGGATCAGGTTTTCCCAGGAGACTATGATTGGGGTGGGCACTAGGGTGGCAAGGGAGATGAGCGTTTATGAAAGGAAGTCACTGTAAGGATGGACTATGGACTCTATACTTTGTAAGAAGGGAAGGGAGGACATGGTAAGTCAATGAACTGGAAGATCAAAGAATTATTGAACTATTAGTATCATCCCTGCAGGGTCTTAATATGATAATGTAGCTCAGACCACATCATTAACGATCATTCAAAGATTCTGTGCCTACATGGAAAGACTAGTTCCTAAAGAGTGGTAGATTAACAGGATACTGAAAAATAATATAGCAGCCTAATAATTACATTTGAGATGCCTTACATTTATACAGTGCTCTCATGTTTTTCAAAGATCTTTTTCTCATTTTACATTCTCAAATATATCATGGCCAGAGAAGACAGCTTTATTGAAGTCTCAGAAGTCTTAGAAGTCTTAAAAGAATCAAACTGGTACCCTATTTCCTAGATTAAAAGACATTTGGATATCCACTTATCTTCTAAAATAAATGTATTAATATTGGGTGTTTAGCTGATATGGTTCTATATATAATTATTTATACAACTTATATTATTTATCTTTTCCTATTGAAAATAATAAATCGGTTCTCAAACAAGACCCAGAAACAAATAATGTTATCACGAAAATGTATACTATCCATTTAATTCAAAGAGTAGACAGTAGTGTGACATTTGATGTGTCCGTGGAGATTCATGGGCTGGGTCTTGAAAGTGTTGAACTTGGATATCTATGGATATGTTTTCTTTCTTGGATAAAACTGTCAGATGGAGCTCAGCATGTAGCTCTGGCCATTGGACAGATCTTACAGAACCCTTCAAATACCCACAAGGAACTACATTATGAAACTTCTCCAGCCTTATTCTCTACACTTACCCCAACTTCATACCTTTGCATGCTCTATTCCCCTTTCACCTGAAATGCTCATCCCCCACACCTCGCCTTTTTTTCCCCTAATAAACCCTATGTACCCTCACAGAAGACTCGGTGTTAAGCCCAGTGTTAAGTTAGTTTTTCCTAATTCCCCTCAAGTTAAATGAATTTCTCCTTAGATCGCTCTGTGTCTCTGTCTGGTTTTCTTAGCACATGCTCTTTTGTTTTCTAGTTATTCTAAGCATGTGTTTGTCTTGCCCACAAAACAAGCTTTTTGACAACAAGGACTTCTGTGTAGTTTCAAAAAGTTCCTAGGATCAATTTATGCACATAAATGATGCCTTTGAAAAAAGCTGGATAAATTATATTAGGTGCACCAAGGGCCAACCTGGGCTGGCAAATGTGAAGAACAACCACCACTAAGGAACCTCTTCTGGAGAGGGAGAGCCAGAGGACAGGGCTGTTGGTGCCCAGTCCTCAGCAATTCCAGGCAGCTCTGGAGAAGTCCCGAGAAGCAATTAGATTTGAGAATTGTGTCTCCTTCCTGCAACCTCTATTCTTGGGTGGCTCTAGACCAGAAAGTTTCTCGCTGTTTCAAATCCTCAACCAAGGAAGGTTCTAGAGGCCTTTTAGGTTTCCTAGCAAGTCAGAAATGCCAGCATAAACAAGGTGTAACTTGGGGAGATATAGTGTATTGGAGTGAAATGTTTGTTTTCCAAGAATATTTCATTTGGTGATCTGTAATTGTATTATTTTTGTTGTTATTATTTTATTATTAATAATGTGGCATGCCTTAACTACTGCATTTATGCAGGTATGTTCTTACCCCATCTCCCACATCCAAGTCCCAAAGGCCCCCTTCCCACTCTGTTCTCCTTTGCTCTCTCTGCTTCCTCCCAGTCCCAGCCCCCAGCACACTTAGACACGTGACAAAGCTAGCCTCCCCTAAAGGAAGTGGCTTGCCTTCAGGAGCCTCCCTCTTCTTGCTTCTCTTTAAGCATCTAGAGTCCCCAAGGTGCTGACCCTATTCCTGGTATCTTCCACTCTTTACAATTTCTAGTGTCCTCCTCTGCTTCTATCCAAATTTGATTTTATTCTCTCAGGACCTCGACCTCCATTCTCTACTATAGCAACTGGCTCTGCACTAAATGAACCCACACCATTCTGATGAGTAGCAGCATGTTAAAAAAAAAAAAAAATTCTAGTCACTCTTCCTTATTCCTCCTTATTCATTTTGACAGTGCCCATTCATCTTTACTCTGCTCATCAAATGCGTTACTTCCAAAATCTATCTAGGCCAAAAGGGTAACTCAGACATTTGCATAGTGCCTGGCACATGGTAGATCAACCCAATAAAATATTTATTGAATGAATGAATGAATGAATGAGCTCAAATAGTGGCTGTGTTTGGCTTCATAGTGAGGTAAAATAAAAGCCAGACTTTTAATAAGAGGAGCATTTTTAGATTAGATAAACAAGGTTTACTCTCATGGTTGACCTTCCTCATCAATGTCCAGCTAGGCCTACTCCCATATTTTGACAAGACAAATTAGCTTTCCCACATACTTACTCCTCCCATCTTTTTTTTCTGTCTGATTTGATAGTTATTTCCACCCATAAAGACTTTGTCTTTACCACTTCTTTGAAAAACGCTGAATTAGATGAACAACTTCTTGCTTCCCTGAGATGCAACAGAGAAAATCTAGTCACTCTCCACCCTTCCCCACCTGCTCTCCTCCTCTCTCCCCATCTCCTTGTCTAGTTCTTCCCACCTTCACACCTCAGCCTCAGAGGCACCTCCAACATTCTGGGGAAACAAAGAAAAGGAAATCTGAGGGTGCTGCCCAAGCATTAGCTGCCTAATCCTTCTTCTGTAGCAGACTTAGCTTGAAACTTGGGTGAAAAGGAAATCTTAAGAGCACTTTTCCCATACAAATCTTCTCCCTGCTTTTTATATTTTCTCTCACAGATAAACAAACATCAGATGTGGCCTGATGAAAGGCTTACAAAAGCTGTCTTCCCTCTTAGCATTTGGAAAAAAACAAAAATGGAGAATTGTTTAGTTGTCTAGATCCCTATGAAATTTGCCTTAATTACTGGAAATCCTGACCAAGTTACTGTCTTGACATAAATGATAATGAGACTCCAAACAGAGGAGTCATGGGTGATGGCAGGCTCAGGCCCTCGATGCTCACATACTTCCCTCCCTCTTTTTAAGAGTGCAAATATGAAGAAAAAATGGGGGAAGTGGCACCAAGACAGTAAATTTCTCAATGTGCAAAAATTAGACTTTTGCATCAATGGCAACCGAGCCTTCCCAAATTTTAAAAGGTGTACACCTGCAAATGCTTCTGTTCATACTGTATGCCAAGAATTAGCACTCTCCAGTCATGTTCTGAGTGTCCAACCTTTCTATCCTGCTTGAAACAGATGCTCCTTCCATGCCAATCACCACCACCTGTGGTTGCCATGTGTCATGTTGCATCACATAGATGTAATGCCATCCCGCCATCTCCTCTCCACTCCTCATTTTATCCGAGCATGTAGTGTGCTGTGACTCTGCTGCTCTATACACTCTGTATACATTTCTGTTCTTCCTTGCAAGACTGTGAATGCTTCGGCCACTCCAATCGATGCAGTTATATCGATCTGCTCAATACAGTCATTTGCGTGAGCTGTAAACACAACACTAGAGGGCAGCACTGTGAGTTATGCAGGCTGGGCTACTTCAGAAATGCTTCTGCACAGCTGGACGATGAGAATGTGTGCATAGGTCAGTTCCATTATAATTTCAGCTCTTGTTCTGTGCCTTTCGAGCTATGGGGAGCTATTTAAGGTGAAGAGGCTGTTGAGTTGCACCACGGCTGAGCCAGAATGAACTTTCTCAATGGAGAAAACATCCTTGTGGTAGACTTAAAATTCTCTTGTGCTGGTTGAATTGGGGGATATATCCTGAATCCTTATGTTATTGTTGCTTTAAAGATGGTGAGCCAAAAATCATGTTTAGAAGATAAAGAATTTTCTATTATTCTTTCTTCCTTTCTTTCTTTCTTTTTTTTTTTTTTTTTTTTTGCATGCAATCTTAAAACCTGGTAATATCAAACTGATAAAGTCTTAAGTTGTACATTCAACTTTTAAGATGGAAACTCACTATATGGGATTTAATTATAGCTATGAGAAATTAGGATAAACTCTTGCATATAACTGGTAACCAACAAATTCAATTGATTAAAAATATTGCCATTTGGAATTGAAAGCCATTAGCAATTGGTAATATAGA
Source organism: Halichoerus grypus (assembly GCF_964656455.1). Taxonomy (NCBI): domain Eukaryota; kingdom Metazoa; phylum Chordata; class Mammalia; order Carnivora; family Phocidae; genus Halichoerus; species Halichoerus grypus. The sequence continues at coordinate 99,127,603 of NC_135716.1, read as the reverse complement.
AGTTTGCCTGACTTTTCCATCCGTAGTAATGAAATTCCATTTATTTAATTTTCTTATAGCCCCCAAAAGGAGAAGCAATTTCTCAAAGCTATTGTAGGCAATTAATTCTCTTAGCTTCCAAGGTAAATAAGCTCTGGGAAACTGGGTCCACAGGGTTCTCTCGAGCACTCATCCCCACCCACCATGACTACTGCTCAGGTCAACTGGAGAGAACCTGCCCTTCCCACCCAAAAAAGTTTCTCCTACCTTTTGCGTAGTGGAACCCATCTTTAAGAAAGGGAGCTGATGGAAAAATAAGAAATAATAAATGGAATTTCACTTCACAATTTACTTTGCAATTTCACTTGCATATATTTGAAGTGGTCAAGGGTACGTGCATATCTGTTACCTCACCAGCAGGTAACAACACAGGCAACTAATTTTAAAAGTAGAATTTTGCACATAGAGACTAATTTAAGTAGAAAACACATGCTGAAAAATGGCAGGCAGTCTTTTGATCAAAAAAGAAATCTAATTAATCTGCAACGCTGGGGTCATTGTTTTCTGATTGGATTGTCAAGGTCATGTAGCCACTTGCCCAGGATCACATAATATAGCTATACAAGTTGTTTTGAATTCAGTTAGGCCAAGTTTACATAATACTGTTTATATCTACAGTATGTTCTATTTTTCAAAGTGCCTCCTTATTTATTATTTGTGAATTAGTGGAGAAATCACTGGACTTAGAGGCCGAAGAGCTGGGTTCACGTCCCAGTTTGTTATTTAATAGCTGTGTGCCTTAGGTAAGTCATTTCAGAACTCCTGGTCAAACTGGGATCATATGGGATACACAGGAAACACTTGGTAAACTGTGAACTCACTTGCAAATATGTTTTTTCTACTTAATCTTCATTAACAAAACTGTGGGGTAAGTATTCCACTGATAATTTCCTCTATTTTCTAGTTGAGAAAAGTAAGGCAAATTGACCCAAATCATATAGCTTTCTTGAAGAGTTAGTTTTCTGACTTCAAAGCTTGAACACCTTCTCCCAAATATCCTGACATAATTAGCAAAACTAAGCTTGTCAGACTTCTAGTTATGGTATGCTTTTTTGGATGACAGTAACAATTCCACTATGAGCTTGCAAACAGAAATTCAATTGCCTTTACAACTACTAGGGCTACAAAAATTTGAGGTTATTAATAACCCAAAAGACATGTAGCTGTCAGAATTTCGAATGCAGAGTTACATTTCACTGAATGTCATTTGTCAAAATATATAAATGTCATACTATAAATATGGAAACAAGAGAAAGGTAAAATAAATAGGAACAGAGGAATAAAAATCATTTATGTAAAACACCTAAGATTAAAATATTTTACAGTGTTAATTTCATATTATTTTAAATGAACAAAGAAAGGGCCCTAAAAGAGAAGATTTTATTCCGTATAATATTTCATAGGTAACAACTATATCCCAATGTTTTACTCAGAATATTCTATTCTTACGAACTTTGGCCTTTTTCCAGTCCTAAAATAATCTTATGAACTATAAAATCTGCACTTCCTATTCAATTTTAAAAGATATAGTTGTGTTGTAAATCTACGTTGGATTATCTCCAGACAGGAAGAAAGCCTATTTAGCTTTTGTCTTTTAATAGCAGGAACTAGAGATGAAATATGGAAAGCTTAATATACATTTTTTCTTACTTAAAAAAATCAAAAGCAGTTGTTTTCTCCATTTCTAGAAAGTTTATTAGTTAAAATTATAAATCTTTGGGGAATTTTATTTTATTGAAACAAACATGTTTCTATTCAGTACTTTATACTCTTCAAACCAAGTAAATTAGTAAACCCAAAGATGAGAATTTTTAAGTACCATTAAAATTAGCTATAATATTCCCCACCTGCCAAAATTCCTTAAATTGCTGCCCTTTTCCTAAGGAGTAAAATTGTTTGTAAAGAATAAATTGAAAAATGTGGCTAGCTGGTATATGCCACAGTCTATCTTTTGTCTTGAGTCTATATATGCATACAGTGAATCAATAACTATTTCCTAAAAGAGCTATGGATTCTGCTTTTCCCACTTGAGGTATCAGGGCTGCCTATCCACAGGCTAACGCTGGAGTTTGCTCTCTGAGGGCCATTGGTAGCCTGTGGCTCCCTATTGCCAAGGTTTGCCCAATGAAAAAGCATGAACCAATTCCCTCTTTTCCACAGTTCAGCTCCCCAAGAGGCTTGAGGCAGGACTGAGAATTAAATTTAAGAGCATACACCACAAGTAATTGAGAGTTTAATACCTTTTTGTATAGAAAGCACAAATGAAAATGAATGGATATTTACCTAATTCACTTTCACAGAATTAAGCACCAATCTTGGAAAATTTGAACTTCATCTAAGTCTTCTCTAATTCTGAGGAAAAGAAAGGCACTTTTGTCATTTCTTTAACAAATGACAGTGAAATCCACCACCCTGGTTATAAGGGAATAGCCCCTATCTTTGACAAAATGTAGACTGCATTGAAATAGATGTCATAAACTATTTGCATCATTTTATATTATGGCAAATATAAAATGCAGACTATTTCGTGTTGCCACAGTGATTGCTTTTTTGTGACTACCGGTGAACTTACCCATTTTCATACAAATCCCAAGCACAGCCATGTCTCCAAAGATGCATGTAATTACCCTGTATGACACAGCAATTACATGAAGCTGACACCCTTGCATGCTTCTGTTTCATATAAACTCAAGCATTAAGCAGGAAGCTAGAGGATATGTGGTTCATGGCCTTGGATAATCACTGCTAATAATCTCTGATAACAAGCTTGACATCAGAATGAAACACAGGGCTCAGCAATTACTATTAAACATATCTCAAATTAGGCTGTATTATTTTTTATACCCCTTGAAACCGAAGATCAGGTAACCAGAGGTACCTTCTATAGATAAAACACTTCTAACACCTATAAATCAATTGTAGTATAACTTTTTAATCAAACCTCCAAAAATATTTCATGTTGTTTTAGCCTAATAGTCCTGCGTATTCTTTCTAATTTCATGGAATAAAATATAATACTCCAAGGCCATCACCAGTATCTACCATTGACTGTGATCCCACAAATGATATTTTTTTAAAAAACTAAGTTATTTGTACATAAGGTGTTGTGTAGATCACACCTCTCCTTGTCACTTATTTTCATTACTGTTTGAATAACACTACACTTAATCACCTTTTCCTATGACAACTACTGGGATATCCTATGGTGTAGATGTTCCACATTTTTAAAAAATTTTGTTTACTTTCTTTGCATCTAAACCCTTACATTAATATAATTGCTATGAGCTAATTGGCTAGAGTAGCACATGAATTCATGTTGGCCAGATATAACTCTACTCCTTGGTTTACGAATTGTTGGTGACTCATTGTCAACTTATACACTTTAAATAGTAAGAAACAAAGTAAGTGTTGAGTAATTATAAGTACATACTTATAATATAAATGTACACACAACATTTTTAAAGCCACAACAAAATCACTGTTTTAAAAAACAACTCCCATATATACACACATTAAGATAAAAAATGCCCACTTAAAATAAAACTTTAGTTATTAAGCACAAACCAAGCCAGGCAAAGAGGGAGCATTTTAGTTTATTTAGATTCATTTTTCCCTCCATATGTCTCTATTAGTCTAATGTTTGTATCACAATAATGCTGAACTCAAAAACTGACTTAATCAACATGAAATAAGTCATAATTCTAAGACCCTCTACATTCTTTGACGAAATTGTCAAATTAATCCCAATGACAAAAACAGAGCCAAACCTCCAGACCTTTTTGTAACGTTAAAGCTTGAATCTCTGTTGCCAATCTAAAACGCTAAACTTGATGCTTATAAGCTGAAGTTCTCAGGGCTTCTCTTGGTTGGTTGCTTGGTATTTTATTTGGTTTTTAAAAAGAAAACCTCTTAATGGGGCATTTTGATATAAAGGAAACAGAGTGACAGAGAGGCTTGCCCAGATTATACACTAGGGTAATGAGGAAAGAAACCTTGGCCCCCAAATTCCAAAAGCTGCAAACTAGCCGTTGTTGCCTTTCAAACTAATAGAAACCTAAACAATTCCCATGTCAGATTCAGCCTTTCAGCAAAATAGAGCTTCCGGAGCAAAAATATCGTGTATAAGAATGTGTAAGTCATCAAGAAAACATTCTATTTACTTTTTACTAGACAAAGTTGTATCGTCCTGAAAAACACGTCTCAAATTATGCCTATGTTGAAATTTACTTGGGATTGCAAACTTTATTTTTCTTTCATGATTGTTAATCTAGGCTGCATGAAAACCCTACTAAGGTGCCTAGCATCTAAACAACATCTACAGGCTCCTCACATATACGTTAAAGTGCTCTCCCAAATCATAAAGTAAAAATGCCTTTGAATGAACAAAGTGCATTCATATTGCACTTTAACAATGTTCAGCAGTTCTCAAATATTGAGTGTAACAGATAAGCCTATTTGAATAATTTAAAACAGATTTTACACTGATGGCATATTGATTTATACTTGATATACAGACTTCTCATGGTGTTCATTAAATCATCTAAAAATGCCCTAACAAATGGAATCTCTATTATGATCTGTTAGCCATGAAGAACATGATGTCTTATTTCCTCGAAAGTTTTCAGTTAATTTCCTCCCATATCATAAAAATGGCATCATGGCAGGCGGAGAAATCAATACACAGGGCCAAAATCACCCTATTTGCCAAAGCATTTTATTAGCGGACATCTTCCGTTAAGTAAGAGATGCATTTAAGTGACGCTCCTGTGTTGATAACCTATAAGCCATGCAGACTTGTCTCCAGCCTGTGTGTTGTCTTGTTTCTACAGAGTGTTATTGTAACCCTTTGGGCTCAGTCCATGATCGTTGTAATGGCTCAGGATTTTGTGAGTGTAAGACGGGAACAACAGGGCCTAAGTGTGATGAGTGTCTGCCGGGAAATTCCTGGCACTCCGGCTGTCAACGTAAGTAACTCTGGGAGCTGCCCTCTGCCTGCTACAGCATGGCTGATTCCGCTTGTCTAGGCCAGTGCGTGCAGCTTCTCAGAGCAGAAAAAGACCCAAACCATTGACAGGCTTTAAAAGCTACTTAAGGCCCCAGCCTACATAGAGGAGAGAGAGAGCAATCCATCAGCTGTCCAGCTGGCTTCTTTGAAGCCCGTCTTCTTCCCCTCTGAATGCGGGAGCAACTTATATTGAAATATTGTGCTCAGATCCAGGTACCTGGCCAGACCATAAATTAAGTGGCACAATAGGGACCCAGCTTGGAAATTCTCACCGCAAAATGAAGGGTGATGTGTATGTGGTTAATATATTTCTTGAACTGAAAACTACCCCGGAGCTCCAGAGTTCATAAATTAAATGATATTTACATAACTTATTACCACCCCTGCTATCACACCCATAGCTGAATCTTAACCAAAAACCTGAAGGCAATAAATCTAAAGGATATTTAAATGCCAGGGTGAAATAAATGACAAAAATCAATATTGATTTTAAGCCTCTGAGGTTAGGAACCGTGCGGCGAGCCTCAGACAGATGCCATTTGGTTCAGCCTCATTTCTCTGGGGATTATCAGGCCTTCTTAAAAGCTTGTCAGGCAGGTGGCATGTCGGCGTATTCAGGGAACAGAAATTTAAAAATCTGAGCAGAAGCTTCCTTCTGTCATTCATAACCTTTTCTGCTTTTTCATTATGCACTAACTTTCTAGTCTATCTGTACACATTTAGCTTACTAATATTAAAGAGCCACCAGGCAAATCCTCTGGAGCAGTGCAGCCCAATAGCAAATTGTGCAAGCCACGTATGGAATTTTCAGTGTTTTGCTACCCACATTTAAAAAGTAAAGATAAATAGAAGAAATTGATTTTAACAACTTATTTCATTTAACCTTTAAATACCTCGAATAGCATCATTCAACATATAATCAACATCAAAACTATTAAGGATGCATTTTACATTTTTTTCATACTACATTTGAAATCAAGTGTGTGTTTTATACTTACAGAACATCTCAATTAGGACTGACCATATTGCAAGGCCTAATAACCACATGTGTCTACCATATTGGACAGCACAGCTCTGGACCTTCCTTTGCTTACTTTTCACTTGAAAACAATGTCAGCAGGCAGGAACTGTCTAAAGCCAATTCCAAGACCATACAGAATATTTCACCGGCTACTTGTGGAATTTATAGTCATCTGTAAGCTACGCTTCTACGCAATGTAAAGCCAAAGTGAAATTTACTGCCATACTATTGCCATGGGCAGCAAAGAACTGTGGTGATAGTTTGAGAAATCTAGCATTGAGGACACCAAGGTTAAGATGGGACCCCGGAGCTGGAGGTGAGCATCTCCAGCCACACTGGAGAGGAACGTTAAAAGACAAATAGGCAGCACATCTGCACATGAGCTCTGCATAAGGTCATGGTTTAAAAGTCCTACTTGCCATAGATTCCTAGAAAACACCTTAGGGGGTCGAATGACTTGGTGGATCCCAAGGACCATGTGAGGAACCAGAACTCAAAGGAGAGTCATTGGTCCTGGAACATCTGGATGCGGAGGCCCAGAGAAAGCCAACAGTCAAGAGGAGAGAAGGAGGAACAGACAGAGGAAGGACCCAAACCAGCCCAAGACTCAAGGCATACATTGTAAGGAGACTTTGCAGTTAAGACACTCTTCTCAAAAAGAAAGGCTCATGTAAACTTCCTGATGCAGCAGGACCTAATGAATAGGTGTAATCAGGGAAAGGCATTAGCGAGGGAAACTAATCCAGCCTTAGGGGAGGTATATCCCATAAAGGTCCTAACTTGATTTTTCTGGATTAATTATTGGAGTATTATAAAAAGGTACAATGTCACCAAATTTTCCCTTCTGGAGTTAGAAGACTGGATTACATGTGGCCCTCCCACATAAGGGCTGTGTGATGCACAAAACCCTCTGTACCTCAGCTCCAGCACCTCACATCCTTGGTATGTATGGGTCAGTGAGATTATGGAAGCAAATGCTTTATGCTTCATCCTCTTGAGTATTTCTTGAGTACCTACCATGAATTAGGCAATGAACTAACAGTAGAGGCTGCAAGATGAAGAAAGATAGCTGCTGTGGACATATGGGCATGGAGTTCACAATCTGAAGTGAGAGGCTGACATACAACACAACAGTTTTGACAGAGGTAATCAGAACTAAGAAAGAGTTATGTACGTGCTTTTAGTGAAGCCCAGATAGAAGTTAGCTTCCCAGAGAAGCAATGTTTGGTTCAGTACTGAAGGATTAGTAGGAGATTTCCGGGATGGAACTTCTTGAGCAAAAATACGTGAGCTAACACACTGTGTTCCAGAAATATCAAATAGTTTTGATACGATGGGAGGATAAGGTGTGTGTGTGTGTGTGTGTGTGTGTGTATGTGTGTGTGTGTGTGTGTGTGTTGGGAGGAAGGGAATATGCTCAAAAGGCAACCTGAGACCAGATCACATGGTTTCATGAACACCAAGCTGAGGAGTTTCTTCTCATCAGGGAGGAGACAGACCCGGGGTCCATCATACACTTTTAGACAGGGGAATGAATGAAATGGTCAGAATTTGTTTTAGAAAGATTATTCTGGCTGCTCTGTAAAGGAAGGACTGGAACAGGATGAGACTAGATTTGTTATATCAATTTAACATATTTCAAATATACTTTGAGTATGCAATAGCTTTATCTCACTCTGAAATCTTTTTATCCTTCCCTCAGATCCACCCATATAGGGCTGATATTCTATGCAAAAATATCGAAATTCCTGCTGTCAGTTGATAAATGGCTACAGTATGAGGATCCCTAAGTGCCTTCCCCTGGGATCTCTCAGACCACCCCTAAGATCCACCAACTAATGGGGTAACACCTGTCACAGTAAGGTGCCTCCAGCACCAGTGTTATAACAGATACTCATTCTAATTAGTTGACGATTACAGGTTGACAAATATTTTTCATATCACTCCCATGTCTGCACACACATGAATGCCCTCAAAAATGCCCTTCCAAAAAAAAATGCCCTTAAAGTCAATCTCTCTCTTTCTCTCTTCTCTCCACCCCCGCCCCCACTTCTATTGAGTTGAATGCATCCTTGGGTTAACCTCATTATCAGTGGCAGTGATTAACCTGACAACAAGAAACCAATGCCAAGAAGAAAGCAGTGGTAGATAGAGCAGGCAATGGTGCTGGCTGTGAGCCATGAGCTACATAGTAAGCAGACACGCTTAGGCCCTGGGCTTGAATTGCATCTCTACCTCTTACTTACTGCAAGACTTAGAGGAAATCACTTAGACGTCTATCTCTAAGCCCAGTTGTTTTGTTTTGTTTTTTTAATCTCAAAATGGGGGTAATACTAGGACATGATACGTCTGGTAATCATGAAGATTCAAGGAAAATAATGAATGTGGACCTCATGGTACATAGTAAGCACTCAATTATTTAATTCCAAGCACATGTTGATGTATCAAAATGCTAGGAAAAGCCGTGTTTAAAACTTATTGTACAATAATAGTGCAGAACATGCAGCAAGATTAGCCACTGTTGAAATTCCAAATTGTTGACCTAGGAACTTCTAAAAAGCCCTTGAATATAGGCAAGGCTGATTTAAGAGATTGAAGTGAAGCTGACCCCAAAAACAATGGTGTGGCTTCCGCAGGGGAAATGAAGAGCTCCAGGCTCAAAAGTGAACCTTCTGCCTCAGGGGGCCACCCGTTGTATGTTCCATAAATGTAAGCTAGTCTCTCTGACATAAAAGGTGAAACACTTGAAAACCATCAGAATGAATGGTCTTTAGACTATTGGCACATCCAATCCAGGAAAGAAAGCAGAAAAAAAAGATTTCAAGGAGACCAAGCAGAATCAAAATTAGTTGAGATTCCTATGAAACACTGAGGAGAAGCAGTGTTTTTGTTGTTTTGTTGTTTTTTTTTTTCTGTGCCCCCTTGAAATTAGTGAAGAGGGATGAGCCACATCCCAGAGAATAAAGCTAAGCCTTCGCAAAAGGAAGCCACATCCCATGCTTCAGATAAAATATGGAGGGTTAACATGTATTGGGAAGTAATGAAAAACTTGTCACCAGCACCAAGGAGATTGGACGTAGAGGAGGTTTGTGATGTTTTGGTTTGGAGAACGGAATGGAAATAGCCACACATAGAACCAATGAGGCTGGAGAGGAGGTGTGTTGTTTTCCTGGAGGATATATAAGGATGCAAAATAAATATATTAAATGCATATGAAAGCTACCAACAATCCCCCATTTTTACCTAGTTTGTATGAATGGTGCTTTCAAAGGAACTTATAGTCTAAATATTTGGGTTAAAGTCAAAAGATTTGGTGACATAGTTCAGTGTTATGATTTTGGAAGATAACAGAGCATGTAGGAAATCAAGAACTAAGTACACATAACAAGGGGAAGGCTGAGATTCAGTTGCTGGACCATGGCCTACAATATCCCAATAACCCTAGAATATAGGTTCTTGGAAGGGATCAGTACATATATTATTGAGAACAGAAAAACATGTTTAGTAGAAGGCTCAATAGTCTGATCAAGAAAATTTTTAATTAAGTTTGAGTAGAATATTGTGAAAATACCTTTATAAAACTCTAAAACCAGGGCGCCTGGGTGGCTCAGTTGGTTAAGCGACTGCCTTCGGCTCAGGTCATGATCCTGGAGTCCCGGGATCGAGTCCCACATCAGGCTCCCTGCTCAGCCCGGAGTCTGCTTCTCCCTCTGACCCTCCTCCCTCTCATGCTCTCTGTCTCTCATTGTCTCTCTCACAAATAAATAAAATCTTAAAAAAAAAAAAAAAAAAAACTCTAAAACCAGACAGTATGGCAAACCAAAGAGTTAAAAAAAAAAACAAAACAGTTATTCTCAGGAGAATAAGGAAAGGTTTGTGGAACAAAACTCTATGGTTTAGATGTTTTCCTTCCCAGAGAATGCACAATAACTATATTCTTTTTCTCCTGCTGCTACAGTAAACTGCCACATATGTAGTGGCTCAAAACGAGAATGTATTTCTTACAGTTCTGTATTTAGAAGTCCAACAAGGATCTCACCGGGCTAAGATCAAGTTGTCGGCAGAGCTATGTACCCTTCTGGAGGCTCTAGGGAAAAATCTGTTTCCTTGCCTTTTTTAGCTTCTAGAAGCTACCTATATTCCTTTGCTCATGGCCGCCTTCCTCTACCTTCAAAGCCAGGAACTTTCCATCTCTCTGTGCCTTTTTTCCGTCATTACATCTTTCTCTGACCACAGATGGGAAAAGATCTCCACTTTTAAGGGCTCAGATGGTTAACTTGGGCACACACAGATAATCCAGGAGAATCTCTCTACCTCAAGGTCCTTAATATAATCTCTCTATAAAGTCCCTTTTGCCATGTTAAAAAAAAAAAAAAAAAAAAACAAGTTGCAAGGATTAGGATGTCGACATCTTTGGAAAGACAGCTGACACTGCCTACCACAATAATCATTGAGAATGGCAACTTTTAATGCCAAGCATAAATATGTGGGTATCATGGAGGTGGAATGTAACCCATGCTTGGAGTAAAGATATGCAAGAGAAAAAAGAAATACATAGATCAGAAAAGAGTGCCATGTGTCAAGAAGGTAATGACTTGTGTTGTGAATTAGAAGGTAGAAACAGTGAAATATTTTTCAGTCAAGACCAAAGAGCTTATAGAAAAGGTATTGTGAGAGTGTATTACAGACTACACAACCATTTAGAAGATAAACATATTTTTCAAAGCCAAAGTAGAGAATCTAAATGCTCTGGAATCTTCCAAAATGAAGGAATTCAAATACCAAGATATTTACATAAAGATGTGTTCTGCTAATTGTTGACTTGCATTGACAAGAATTTCTTCACTGAAAAGAGTGGAAGGAGTCAGGAAACTAGTACCCCCACTCAGGGGTGGTACAGAGATGGTAGTATCATGTAAGAGAATGAATGTTAATAAAAACTTTTAAGGGACATTGTCCCAAACCTTAAGAATTATTAAAAATATACTTAGGGGAAAAAAAGTAAGATCCTAGATACTTTTTAGGCTACCTAGAGAAAATAGGAGACTTCCAAAATAACCAGCATAGCTATACAATGGTTTCCAATGGGGTTTTGACAAACATTTATTTCCCAATAGGCTACCTAGAGAAAATAGGAGACTTCCAAAATAACCAGCATAGCTATACAATGGTTTCCAATGGGGTTTTGACAAACATTTATTTAGTCCCTACTATGTGCTAGACAGTGCTGCAAATTAAGGCTAAAAAGTAAAAATTGCAAAAATGCAAGATGGTATAACGTTGTGTTCACAGTCGGGTGACAAAGATGGGGCAATTTTAGCTCACCTTCAAGCTCAATTCTAGACAGCTGTATGTCATGAGCAGCAAAGGAACTAACACAATTTCAGGCTGAACAAAGACCAAAAGAAGTTACAGTCCTTCTGACACGTGCCCTGAGCAGCCCACATCAAGAGTCTAGTCCTTGGACACTGCATTCTAACATAGCTGACAGTGATGTAGGAGGGCTCGGTCTTTGATTAAGGGGTTTTCATAAAGCCAGCAGAAGCAGGTTGGTAAGCATATGACTTGACACACTGCAGATGTCGACCAGGGTTCAGAGGGCTATTATGTAACAGGTGGACATGTTGCTTCAGGAAGATAGAACGGAGACCAATGGGTGAAAGAGAGAGGTGGGTTTCAGTTTAGCATTTTCCAACAATTATTCTCTCCAGCTGTCTAAGAATATACAGTAGAGTGCCTTGGGTCATGATAAATCCCCGGACTCTGAAAAAGTGCAAAGAGAAGCTGGACAGGCTCCTATGAGTGATGCTTTTTGGAGAGTTTCTGCTTAAATGAACAGTTGAGTGAAAAGACCTCTGGGACCTCTCCAGCTTCTCGGCTCTGTCAGACCAATCACATGGTCCAAGGGAAGGTGTAGAGAGAGCCCCAGCTCAAGTTGTATTAAGAGCCAGTTAGGCCACTCAGCTGTCCTCTGTGCTCTCACCTCTCTTTTCCAACAGGTAGACTCTCATACTTCTCACCAGCCCTGTTCTCAGTCCTCACTTCCGGTTTCCAAGAGTCAGGCTTAAAACTTCCATAAATCCTTTTTATCTAGAGATTAATTTGTTCTGCTACAAATTAGGAGGCTTTCTTTTCTTTTTTTCTTTTTTTTCTTTTTCATTTTTTGGTATGAGATTAACGTCTATAGGCCTGACAACTTGTGATCATTAAGATGATGCTTCCAATTGCTTTTCTGAAATGAAGATTATACCTCCCTGGACAAATACCTTGAACCTAACTTGTAATTTTTCAATTGCCTCCGGTTGCCGTCTCCCACTATTTTCTGTGTTACATTAAAACATCCAGTTCACATTTCACCAGTTGACCTCACATTTTGAATCCATTGACAGGTGGCATGTCACTTAAACAAGGATGTCGGTGTTGCTTCAGAGCACTTGCTGTCCCAGACATATGATTTCATTCATTTGGCTCTTACACCTCTATCACTGAACATGAATGGTGTCACTGGATCCAAGTTTTTAATTTCCTTGCTAGCAACTTGAACAACAGTCTCATTTCCCTTGCTGAGTACCACATTCACAACAGTGATGAAAAATAAATAGTTGGAAGGGCACTTGATGTTACTGTTGTTCAACTCCTAAGGGTGGGAAGGAAGTGCTCGTTAAACAGAACCAGTAGGAGCCTCCCCAAGGTAATTTAAAAAGGAAAATATTAGGAAGACAGAAGATAGAAAGTGGCAATTTGTAGGCATTACAAATATGCCAGGTAGTCCTCCTGGGGGAAAAAGGCTCATTTTGTCAGCTCGAAGAGCAAACCCCAGGGTTGCTCCCAGTTGTGAAATTTTTCCTGATTCAGCAGGACGAGGCCACGGCACTCAGTCACGCTAATAGCCATCACTTTCTAGTTCCGGTCCTGTTTCCCTTCCATTCTTAACATCACTTTAATTTGGGATTGGTAACAAAAGCCCACCAACCTCTAATACATCAGGGACCCGATGCCACCTGCGAGCAGGAGGGTCCCGGGCTGACACTCACCCCGTGGAAAGTGCTTTAACTCTTCACATCACTAATGGCTCCATTTGGAGCAACCTTAAGAGGCAAAAGCTGGAGCAGCTTGAAAAGAGTGAGTTGTTCAGAGCGCCCTTCACAGTTGGATCATATCCATTTAAACCTGACGCTCTTGAATTGTTGGAGTTTGGCATAAGACAGATACAGATAGTGGATATACTATCCACTGGATGTAATAGCAACCCAGATCTGGATGTAATAGCAATTCCAGACCATTTCCAGACAGTCTGAGGTTTCCTGCTACTCAGCTACCCTGTGCTCAGCCTTCTCTGTGCATCTCCAGTGAAATCCTGGAGAGGGCGTGGGTGTTCTCAGGCTCCTTGTTGTTCTGAAATTCTATGATCCTGAAATCTCACAGATGGTTTGACCTACTTGCTTATGGACCAAGTTCTGAGGAATAATCATTATTTGTTAAATAATTTAATAGTAATTTAAATAAAATAATATTTTTATTATTTTAATAATAAAAAATGTTATTTATTGCACACTTGCTGTGTGTCAAGAACATGTGTGCATTATCTCATTCTACAAGGGAGGTGAAGATTATTTTCCATATTTTAGAGAGAAAAACTGAGATTTAAAGAGGGTAATTCCCCCAACTCAAACATCTGAACATGGTAAACCAGTTATTAGCAAATATTTATGAATTGAGTTTGCTGCAGCATTTTATAGGATTTTTGTCATTTTTACTTTGAAGATGGAGACAGGCTTTGGTGATTTATTCCAGGGGTCAGCAAACTTCTTCTATGAAGGGTCAGATAGTAATTATTTCAGGCTTCTTGGGCTTTACAGTTTCCATTGCAACCACTCAACTCTGCTATTGTAACCCCAAATCAGCCCAAGATGACATTGAAATGAATGAGTGTGTTTGTGTTCCATTAAGACTTTATTTATAGACGCTGAAATTTAAGTTTCATATAATTTTCACGTGCCATGAAATATTATTCTCCCTCTGATTCTGTTACAAGCACTTAAAAATGTAAAAGCCATTCTTAGTTAATAGGCCATAGTAAACAGGAGGCAGGCTCCATTTGGCCTGCAGACCATAGTTTGATTTATTTCAAACTCACACAACAGTTAGAAATGAGGAAACAGAGGACCTGGTTAATAAAGTGGAGAGAATATGAAGCAGAAGACAGAAGAGAACATTAAGAAAACACACACACACACACACGCACGTTTCATTAAAGTGTGTCTTCTATCCTGATGTGAGTATCACAAGGGGTTGGTCTAACCGATTCATATTTACCAGGCCCTAATTGACCTTAAGAAAAATGTTAGGATTTCCAGAAACATGAAGGCTGTGACCATATAATTTCCAGGACAAGATCACAGGCATAGTCAGTGCCAGGCATTTACAGGCTTACGAGCCAGCCAAGTCAATTTAGCATCAATTCAGTACAATCAGCAACTAATGAAAGAGAAGTCAGGGTGGCCATAACACAATCAGGATTGCTCATGTTGGTGTGAGGAATCATTCTGTTGCATTCTGCAGGAACAACCAGTCACCTTGAATATCAGCAAAAAGCTCTACTGAGAGAGAATTATAGTAATAATATCAGCTACGACACCAAGGGCACAGGAAAAACATACATACAGAACCCGTTGAGACTTTATTTTTTTACCATCAGCTTTGATATCAGAGGTAATTATTTTAAAGAAAGGGCATGTCAGTGCCATGAGCCCCTGCCTCTTCTGTCCAATGCTCTTTTGAATGTGACTGCATCTATTGAACCCAGGGCATTTTGGATCACGTGGCTCTACTTTCAGGAATAGAATTATGTCATGATCATTTCTACTCAAGGGCTGTGTGCTCTTCATCCTATCTTAGTCAAATTTTTTGTTTTTAAAAATTATACTCAACCTTCAGTTTTTCATTGCTGCAAGGTGGGGAGAAGTGGCATGCATTAGCACACAGCAATTGACTATCTCGATGTAAATTTCAATGAAGTTGGATTTCATCTAGAAGAGGCACATACACACAGAAATTCAGGCCCACACATGATTCATCTGCTCTGCATCCAACTTCAATCACCGACTCATCCTCGTAGTTAGCAGTCAAGATCATCCAGACATCCCTGGATGCTTTAAAACAGAAACAGTTGCTAAAATATATTTTTAACAGAATTCCTTCCCATATTCTGCAAAAGTGTAGCATTAATATTATGCATTGCAGTTATTTCTTCTGAGCTACAGCTCTTTGGGGAAAATAGGGGTATGTCTCAGAGATAAAACTACAAAAATAATGAAATATTGATGTAATTATTTTTAAGAATCACATTTAGACCTCTTTTTAATTAATACTTTGACCCTATGGACTTAGTCTTATGTTAATCTGTATTCTTTATCATGAAAATCAATAATATGGACCACTACATCATTCACATGATTTTGAGTAAAAAAAAAAAAGTTTGGGAGTTTGTAGGAGGGCTTGTTACCAGGATAATCCGGCAGTGTATTAGTGATGTAATGTCACAGTTGCTGTATTTTCAATGATTTTGCTGACCCAGCTTTTGCTAATGCCCATATGGAAGATATTTGGATGTATTATGAGGTCTTTACTGAGATATCACATCCCTCTTCTTTCTAATTAAAATAAAAATTAAAGTTGCTGATTTTGCACCAAGGATGCTAAACTACATATAGACATATAGATATGGCATATGAATTCTATCCAGTCATATCAGACTTTGAAATTTCTGAAGTCACATTTTTACTAGAAACTGTCAGATCATAACATACCCTATAGGAAATCTAGACCCTCAAATTTCATCTTTGGTTACAAAATTCAATTTAACCAAGGTGATAGAGGGCTACTTAACAGAGTCTTAAAAAATCTTTTGAGTTCTCCTCCCTGGCAAACTGGGCTGGCTAGAGGATTTTCTGACTCATTCACTTATTCATGCAATCATTCATTTACTCACTTATTCATTCATTCACTCATACTGTCATTCATTTTAAAATATTAAAGCCCAACCGTGTGCCAGGAATTGTGCTAAATTTTAGCACCAAAGACAACTAAAATGTTTTCCCTGCCCTCTAAAGGCTGACAGTTTAAGAAGGGTCTCAGATCCAACAGCCCCTGACTCTTGTTGGAATCTGAGAAGACCGACCTCCAGTACTACTTTTCTAGCTCATTCTTCTGGTCACAGGAATCTCTACTCCAGCCAATAATCTTAAAATCTTATATATGAGTTGGAGTCTTAGACATATTCTAGCTTAGCACTTATTTTACGTCTTAGATGAAAATTGTTTAGTCTTTAAAATTGTTTAGGGCTTTAATGAGCTCTCATTATTATAATTAATAATGACAACAATGGCCACTATTCAGTGCCCGCCATGTGCCAGGAACTATGCCAAGCCATTCACCCTGACTTGTTTAATCTGTATAAAATCCCATTAGCAGTTATCCCCGCTTTACGGATAAGTAACTGAGGCTCCAAGAGGCTAAATCACCTGCACAGGGTCATCTAGATTCTTGCAACCTGAAAGTGTGATCATTCCACCAGAAGCATCAGCATCACTTGAGAATTTGTTGGAAATGAGAATTTCAGGCCCTACCCCAGACTTCCTGATCTGCATTTTAACAAGATTTCTAGGCGATTCGTATGCATATTTGCATTAAAATTTGAGAATTTAGAGGGTGCCATGGTAAGTGTAGATTTTAACCTTGGGATAGGCTGATTCCAAAACCCAGGTGTTTTGCTTACTTGTTTTTATCACTTAGCGTTCACAGAATGTTGGTGGTTGGGAAATCAAGGGCATACGTATGCCTTAGAAAAAATTACATAAGGGGCAGAAACTCATAGAGTATCTCATGACATCAGTTTTTACCAACTTGTATTCTACAAATCCAAATCATATTAAAATAAGGAGAATCATGAAAACTTAAACAAGTAGCCTATTTGTTTTCTTTCATCCATATAATTTAAAAGTGGTTAATATTTGATAGGTTAATAATAAATATTTTAATATAGTATATTGCATTTGGTTATGAATATATCAAAAGGAAATACAAAGTGAGTTCCAAAAGATAAACTTTTATTGGGCACATGAAATAGAACATAAAATTTGATGGCAATTACCATTTAATCTATTCATGTTTGGAAACGTATTGAAAGAGAAACTCATAACTCAGTTAATTGTTATGAATTATTAATTGCTCATTTGAAAAGCGATGAGCAGAACCGCACTTGTTGAAAAACTTTCCTTCTCAGTGGCTTTAACCTTTGTGTCATTGGTTTTATGAGAACAAAAGAGAAAGAATGACAGCAAGATTCTAATCGTCCAAAACTAGAAAGTGACAAGACTGTGAACATCTCAGTGACTATATAAAGGTTAATTGAGATCGAAATGAAATAGTTATCACTGGCCCCACTCTAGCATACTTAAGTATGATTCTCTGGGGGTGGGCCCAAGCATCTGCATTTTACAAAACTCCCCAGGCAATAACAACAGGCAGCCAGGATTGAGAACTACATTTTCAGTAACTGCACGTTGTCAGAGAGATTTCAGCCAGCCATGAATTTGACTCGATATTCTGCACCCCAAGCGAATGCCAGGTGAGTTCCAGTTTGCCACTCCTCATTAGAGTCTGAGGTAAGAAGGCACTCAACCAAGGCCAGGAGCCCTGGAAACCATGGGTAGCTTTATAAAGACATATTCCCCAGCTGGCAAGTGATTTCTAATCCATACAGGCTAAGATCAAGAATATATCTGGATTTAAAGATACCTGATGTAAATAGCCCCTTCTTTCTAAAAAAAAAATCAATGTTATGAGTTTCTTCTGTTGAATAAAAAAACAAACCTTCAAAAAGTGAAAGGCTTTTTTTATTAACTAAATCCAGGGATTTATTGTTTAGTGTCAGCAGCGTAACTGCTTTATAATTGATTTTTCTGAAGAGAACTGAAAACTTAAGCTACCTTAATTTCCTTTATCTTGACACACATGATTAGCATTACTCTGAAGTATATTTTATCAGGTTCCCAATTACCATTTTTTAAAATCAACTTCCTCATGGCATACTTGTCTCGATAAAATATTTCTAAGACAGAGAGAAAGAAAGTGTATGAAGATAAAAATATGGCTGCTTTATTCCCACTGATAGCTTTATCCTCTTTCTTCAAAAAATTATATTGATACTCAGTTATGTTTTTTAAAATGAGTGGGATTATTAAAATACATTAATACCTGTTAATTTTTAAAATCTTGGGATAAAGGAGCAAGAACATTTGGGCAATGACAGAAGTTTAAAGATAATGAAACAAAATGTAATATTTGCAACTTAGGCTAATGTGCCTAAATCCTTATAGACTCAATCAAATATTTGGTGTGCGACAATTACAGTCCTGTACCATTAGTTAGCCTTTCTCAGCCTCAATTTGCTCATGTAAAATGACAATAAGAATCAGATCTGCCTCACTATCTGTGAGAATTAAATAACATAACGATATCTAACCCAGTTTCTGTCACACAGTAAGGGCGCATTGTGAATTAATAGAACTAGAAACGATAGTACCTGCCCTCAAAGTTTCATTGAAAATGGTGGGGATTGGATCAACAAATTTAATAAAGCAATCAAGTCACAAACAAATGACATGATAAAAATGAAAGCGATCATAGTCACGGCTGCTTCCTGGAGAAAAGAAAAAAAGACTAAACAATAAATGGGATTTCATACTTATTGTGTCATCTTCTTGTGGTTGTTTCAAGTCTTAATTGCCATCTGTAAATGCAAAATTTTAGTTAAGATTTTGTCTAAAATCAGTGCCTCTTAGTTTTGCAGTTTCCAAATAGAGAAATAAAGCCCTCACTATAAACTTTTATCCATTAAATTCACCCTACCGTTAGCAGCACTTCTTTGTCAATTTTAGGACCATCCTAAATCCTGGAAATTACCCTTTAAAGGTAAAATGCCTGCCTGCTAGCCAGGTCTTGAGTTATGGTGACCCCCTAAACAAACCAAAAGCAGACTGGGTTCTGTACTTGGACTTAAACGAGTTTCGCAGGAGTGACAATTGGACACTTACAATCTGTTGTGCCATCATCAGACCCATTGGATACTTGACGATTTTCAGCTGGGTGACTACTGACACCCTTAGGGATTTGTATGTCAGAAATGCATTCAAAGCACTCTTTTCTTTTTTTTTTTTAGAACTTCTCAGGAGACTTTTTTTTTTTATTCTTGGCAAATTTCTGTTACGTGCTATTTTTCAGCAAAGTTCAGATTTCTCTTCTTATACTACAAAGATGCTCAAATTGAGATTCTTACTTTGAAGGGAATAAGGTTGTTTTTTTCCTGCAGAAGATTAAAAGAAATAATGTGAGTAACAATTTAACCACATATCATAGCGCCCTTGAAGAAGGAAGGCTGAAGTTTTAAGGTGAACCAAAGGCATTGAGGAACAGAAGATGAGTTAATACTTCCTCAGCCCCAGCAACGTCACTACAAAATGTGAAAATGAGAAGGAAACAGAACCTCCAAAGAGTAAAGAGAGCATGAGAGAAGTGTTACCGTCGCTCACGACAGGCTCACAGGGCACTCGCTCCCAGGGTCAGCCAATCTTGGTTTAGTCTGTGCCTTCCCTCTGTACACTGTATTGGAATATTAGTTTATGTTTTAAATGAATGTCCTGGTGGTTGAGGAAGAATTTATCAGGGCAGGGAGAAAGGCTGTGAGGAGTACCAAGCTCTAAAGGAGCAGGGTAGGAGGAAAGAGTCTCAGTTGAGGGACTCATCAACACATAACCGAACATTTATTGACCTTTCGCTATGAAGCCTGCAGCATGATAGGTGCTATATAAGATGTAAAGCAAGTTTTATACAGCCTGTGTCCTCTAGGAGGTTACCAAATTTGAGATTGTGGTAAAGCACATAAAATCATAGAGTGAAACAAAGTCTCCTGTCCAGAGTACTTAGCACCCTCCTAATGAGTCTGGTTTTAAAGGAAAGTTTTAAAGAAACTACTCTAGATCTACTCTAGCTGAGTAGCTCTGTCTTGAATAGTGGTTGCAATCCTGGCCCCGCCTTGTCCTGTGTTGAACAGGAGCTGACCTAAGATTTTGCCTCTCTAGAAAAGAGATGATTCCATCTCATAGAGTTGTCAGGAAACCAAATGAAATGCTTGTGAACTACTGAGCACAGTTCCTGAGCCAAAGTAAGCTCTACAAATGATTGCTGTTATTGGCATTGCTCTACTATAAGCACATTTCGGTAAGTAAAGGCAATTGATGAAGAGCTTGGAAGGATTTGCAGCTGTCAATGAGCCATTAAACCTGTAAATGGAAATTCCAATCATAAATGTTTTTATTTTTAAGCAATATTTGACAAGATGACTAATTATGTGTGCTCAGAAGTCACCAGGGGAAAGTGGGAAGTGTCTGGGTGGTGGGCAGAGCATTTTACACGGATTCCCCGATGTTCTGAAATTCACTGTGGGGAGGGAGGTGTGGGAGAGATAAGGAATTGAAAGGCTGTCCTATATTCGGGAGGTATCTGACATCACAGGTCTGCTCCCCTGGTCCTGGGGAAGTGACCAAGATCTATGTAATGCTTGAATTTCCCCGCCTTGCTGGGGATTCTTGAATACTCCCCCATCGGTCCTTGAGTGAGAGGATGGAGCTGTTCCCTGTGGCTCACTTCTCTGGCATGAGTTTAGCTTCTCAAAACAACAGTCAGCATTAGCCATTTGTACGGTAGAAGAAACAGTTCTCTTTTGTGTCCAATTTCAAATTAGAATTTTATTGTTTTGTGGAATAGCACAGTCAACTTCACATTTGTTAATAAATCTGGAGGTAAAGATAGTCTTGTACTTTTTAATCAAGAAGGCAAAGCACTACCTGTTCCTAGCTCTAAATTTAACATTAGTACAGAAAATAATGTTCCTTTAGAGCACGGACTTCTGTCTAAAAACTTCATCCAAAAACTGACAATCAAAAAGGACACTGAAAACACATTTCTTTTCAAGAGAAGACAGGAGTTCACAGGGGATCTTTTCTTTCCCTCAACAGGTGCCTCATTTCCAGCTACAAGAATATGCATTACTCACTGAAAAATGTGTTTGAAAACACAACCAGAGATCATGACTAAAACCCCCAGGGGGCTCTGTCAGGCCAGCATAAGTCCAATTCTGTTCCTGCAATGTAGTTAAGCTTTTCCTGCTGATTATGTCCTTCTTTTCAAAGTGCTCTGATTTTAATAACAGGAAAGATGAATACCATACAGGGAAATATGCTGGAGTCTTACAAATAAATACACCTGTATTATAAACACTTCATAAATTAAATTACATTCAAAAATATTTCAGTAATAAACACGCCATAAGCCTGCTTGAACATTTCACACATTTTATTTCAGTTCTTTTTCCCTGTAATCCTGCAAAGCGGTGCTAGTATACCCATTTAATAGATGAATAAACTAAGGCAGAAAGTTTAATTCATTCAAACCAAAATTGGTAGGTGATAGAGCTATTATAAAACCAAGATAAAGATCTGACTCTTTGTTGAATATGCCACGCAAATTCATTGCTGTAGGTCCAAAACAGACACACTTTTAAGCT
Organism: Halichoerus grypus; assembly: GCF_964656455.1. Taxonomy (NCBI): domain Eukaryota; kingdom Metazoa; phylum Chordata; class Mammalia; order Carnivora; family Phocidae; genus Halichoerus; species Halichoerus grypus. The sequence goes on along the minus strand of NC_135716.1, from coordinate 99,105,913 downwards.
CAATCCTCCTTTGAAACTGGGAGGGTAGGGACGCCTGGGTGGCTCAGTCGTTAAGCGTCTGCCTTCGGCTCAGGCCATGGTCCCAGGGTCCTGGGATCGAGTCCCACATCGGGCTCCCTGCTCGGCAGGAAGCCTGCTTCTCCCTCTCCCACTCCCCCCTGCTTGTGTTCCCTCTCTCGCTGTGTCTCTCTCTGTCAAATAAATAAATAAAAAAAATAAAAAATAAAAATAAATAAAAAAGAAACTGGGAGGGTAATAGGAGCTTGCGATGTTCTAGTCTTGGACCACAGCCCAGCTACAGGGCCTGTTTGCTTTCAGTGGGATGGAAACAAGCCTCAGTATTCATTAATAGGACTGTTTATGAACATGAACACTACCACACAACAGAGAGAGAGCCTTCTGGACAAAAACAAGCATCGACTGACAAAGGTTACTGACTCTCTTTCACTCCCACTTTATCATCCGCTAACGGGAGCAAATGTTTATTTCCTGCCCTCTATGTGCAGTGAATATATTTCTCAGAATCAGCAGCTAGTCCTCCCATGCTCACTTGGAACAAGCAAGCTATGCTCTTAGATTCCCAGCTCTCAAGGTCGGCACCTAGAAGCACGCAGAGAGGCCTTGCCATAACTGTTGAGAGGTAGCATCTCATGTAGGGTAGGGTGTTAACAAATGGGACGGGCTCTCATTCTAAGGATGCAAATCATTCAATTCAAGCCAAAAATCCCATGTCTTTCCACATGGAAAAATGACTCAAGCTGGTCATGAAAAGACTTTCTGACCAATTCCTCCAGCCAGTCAGAAATTCAAATAAAGACATCAAACTGTGGCTGACCCCATGTCACTTCATAAGTTAATACCTCAAAGAAGGAAAGAGCATCCATAAACAGCTGTCAGATATTCAGTCCCTGGATCAGATATGACCAAAGAAATACTCTTATTCCAACATCATCATCATGCCAAGCACTTCTCATCATCCTATTTAATCTTCACAGCATCCCTGTAACAGAATATATCACTTTCTGAGTTTTACAGACTTAGAGAGGTGAAACAAACTATCTAGGTCATGAAATTAGAAGAGAAAAGAAGAAGGCCAAACCCAGTTCTCTTCCTCTCTGGGCCACCGATGTATAATCATCGTCAGGGGCCGCGGGCAGAGCGCTGAGCTATGGTAGCTCCCGGGTGAGCCTCACAGGGAAGGCGAGGTGAGAAGTGAGGCATAATGAGGAAGACTGTTGAACATCAAACCCTTGCAAGATGACTTTTAAAGATAATAAAAAGTCATTATGGACAATGTTGTCCATTAACCTAGTATGGTGCTTCTCGGAATCAAATGAAACAGAATGTTGGATGCTGGAGACAGGGAGGTGCCCATCGTCTCTAAAGCAGCAGGCTTATTCTTCACCAGCTGGGTGAGCACCTGTGCAAAGTCATAAATGCCTGATTCACTCTAAGGGTCCAATATTCTCAGATGGGTGGGGGCCGGTAACTGCTGTTGCATTGCAGTCATTCCAGTGAGATAAGGTGACAACATTAGTTAGCATGTCAGGAACAATGTGCGGACAAGCCTTGATTGTGGTAGCAACTTTCATGATGTCATGTCAGGACTACGTGGTCAGGCTCTTTCTGTTGCCCTGGCGACAAGAAATGGCAAGAATTCTCTTTGTCATCAAATCATTAGCCACTGGTGGCAGACAATGTTGCAGCCCTTCTGTCCTTTGCCTGTCATCTCTTTGGAAGGATGCATGAGGGAAAATGGAGATGGCTCGATATCGTGGCTGTAAATGCTATAAACAGGATTTTTAACAACATGGGTAGGTGTCATGGAGTCATCTCCGATCAGGTTTGGAAGGATGCACCCATTTCTAGAAGAGATCAGAATATTGCCCAGGCCTGAACACAGTGACGCATCATGATGGGAGACAGGTCATTTCACCTCAAAAACTGAAAACCATCTCATGGAAAAGTGGGTGAGCAATGAAGGGCAAAGGATATTAAATAGTACAGTGGAAGGCATCCTAAAATCACTTGAGGCTGCAAGTTGAGTGAATGGATCTGCTTACAGTAAGTAGTAAAGCAACAGAGCGACCCACAGGAAGACTTGATGCCCTCCATTGGCTGATCTGCTAAGTCATAGGCTCACCTGGCTGCCTGGGTTTAACAAAATGAAAATCGTTTGGATACCCAGCAGATATCCATATCCCTGTTTTCAAATTTTAGGAGAGGGAGTGAGATTTAGACACAATGGGCACAAGCAAGTCCTCTCTCACCCAGCCTGGCTTTGGAATCTGTCATAAGTCCATGCCTACTCCCAAAGACCCTGATATTATAAAATCGCTCTTGGTCAAATGAATCAGCTAAGCTTTTCCAAGAGCTCCCAGCGGAAACAAGTGGACCCATCCAGGAGCTCAGCCTATTTGCTTACTGGGACTCCTAGTTGGATTTTAGAATAGCCTTTGATATATCTGCAGATACCACACTGCACTTCATCTAATCTTTATGCCCAAAGTAGATTAAGGTATCTGGTACCAACCAAGAAACCCTATAACCCAGGGTTAGAGGTACCACTTGATTCGTATTGGTCTGCAAATACCTTTGTCTGGCTACACATTGCAATACTGTTGCTTTACCATGATACAAGACGTTAATCCCCAGTTGGATGACATTTGTGCTTTGATGTACCATTAGCTATCAGAGGCTCTATTGTGAAACTGTTCTCCATAAGACCATACTGGAATGCTAGGTCTTAGGTCCATGGAATTACACATTTGGAGCATCATGGGCCATATAACTCAATGTACAGATGAATTAATAATCTGTCTGCAGAAATTCTACATACAACACCATCCACACATTTAAGAAATGTCTTCCTTTTTGTTCTATCATGAATCAAATTACTGGCACATCTACGATGTATCATTTGAAGAAAATACAAATCTCAAGCCTCAGGCTATGTGGATAGCACAATTCTTTTTATGATATTTTGTGTACACTTTTTATGATATTATGTGTACACTTACAATTGTTCCAGTCTGTTCTCCTTCATTAGAAAAGCATTCTTAGAGGGGTACCTGGGTGGCTCAGTTGGTTAAGCATCCAACTCTTTAGGCTCAAGTCATGATCTCAGGGTCATGAGATCAAGACCCGCATCAGGCTTCACCCTCAGCACAGAGTCTGCCTGAGATTCTCTCCCTCTCCCTCTGCCCCTCCCCGCTGTTCTCCCTCTCTCTCTCTATTAAAAGAAAGGAAGGAAGGAAGGAAGGAAGGAAGGAAGGAAGGAAGGAAGGAAGGAAGGAAGGAAGGAAGGAAAAGAAAGAAAGAAAGAAGAAAGAAAAAGAAAGAAAGAAAAGCATTCTTAGAAATAAAGTCCTTTGGCAGCATCCAGATTGAAAGGAAACACCATACATTTATCTCTCAACCTATTTTCCAGTATATGAGTTCCTGGTTCTTTTAGTACCGAATCCTCTATTCAATACTTTAACTATGAAGTGCAGCACATATTTGGAAAAGTCTGGAAGCAATGCATTTGAATTCCATTTGCACCTTTCCCATTTATCCATGTGCATAGCACTCTGCTCAGTGCTGTAGATATACACAGATATGAGCACTCATTCAACATGGTTACTTTGAATGTGTTATGCTCAATTAGCAGAGAATTTGAGGATATTATTTAATATTGTGCTTAATTATGACATAACATACATGTGTCTATCAGATATTCATGTAATGTTCTAAGAGGCAAATAGATTATTTTGTTTGGGGGTTTATCTAACAATAAGTTTTCTTTTTTTTTTTAAAGATTTTATTTATTTATTTGACAGAGAGAGACACAGCGAGAGAGGGAACACAAGCAGGGGGAGTGGGAGAGGGAGAAGCAGGCTTCCTGCTGAGCAGGGAGCCCGATGCGGGGCTTGATCCCAGGACCCTGGAATCATGACCTGAGCTGAAGGCAGACGCTTAACGACTGAGCCACCCAGGCGCCCCAATAAGTTTTCTTTTAAGTTTTTTGTAACAAGAAAATTGGAACATTCTTTTATAAATATTACAGTTTGAATATACATAAGCTTCCAGAATAAATTATTTATATCAGTAGACTTATGAGTTTGTAGTGTGAGGATGTGTTAGCCTTCTAAAGTATTAGAAAATTATGAATCTAATACTTTGCCATAATATCTAAGGAAGCAGAACATTAATTTCTTGGCTTTTTGTGTTATGAGTAGTGTAAGGAAATTTTTCTGAAGACTTTTTTTTTTTCATTTATATATCCCAGACTCCTTAGCGATGTTAGACAATGAGCCCATCCCCGGGATGGTATGTTTTTATCCATAATATTCCTGGAAAAGGCTCAGTTTCCTTTTAAAAGTTGATCTCACTTACTCTAATAGCCCAAGAACAGATATATTCATTTCCAACCTGTCCTCATATGAAAGTTTGGGAGTGTTATTCACCATATGTCTAATGTCAACTATTAAAAAACACAGTATATAAAAATGCTAGTTCAAAGTCCCCTTACTTTCAATCTGTTAGTCAGATTAATGGGGATGGCACATTGGTTCCACTGTTATACCACTCCAGTGGCCATCTTCTAAAATTAGGACCTGCCAATCTGGCGGAAGCAGAAGAACTCTATATCATTTTAAATTTAACTTTAGCCTGCTCTGAAGCCATTAGAGACGATTAAAGGAGATCTCCAGCCATTATATTCAGCCCAGTAGTCTTCAAGTTCAAAAGGTAAAAAAGCACTTTTCACTATAAATAAACTGAGAGACAAAATTATTTTCAATGAAGTTTCGATTTCAGTGAAAATAAAGTAGGTAATTACGTTGGCTATTACTGAGGTCACTGCCTTCATTGACCATCTGGCTTAAAACTAAAAAATAGGTATCATTTGTGACATGGACAGAAATGAGCAAAGTGTCCACAGCTTCCTCTTTTAAAGACCTGCAAATTCGGTTAATTCACATATTAACAGTCTTCATGAAACAGTTACTGAAAAAATAGCCTGATGGCCTTTTTGAACCTGAACAACTCACAGGGAAGGAAAAAAAGAAAAGAAAGCTGTGATATCTTACCGTTACCATTACTATAGTTATAGTTTCTATGTGATGGGCTCTATATGATGGCACGTGTAATATTTTTCCATGCCAAAACTAGCGGGCCAAACTTATCACTCCAATTTCTATAGTTTTCCTACATATATGGAATCCTATTTGTTGGTTGTAAACGTTATTTTCAAGTTGGAAGTGTTATTCCCTAATAAAGAATATAATTTAATTTTTGCCTAATTTTGCTCTACTTTCTGTAATTTCCAAAGCATCAAAACAGTTTAGAAAGTTGGACAGCTACTGTGGTAAGGTCATTCTTAATGCGTATTGCTTACTTTTATTAATCTCTTTCACTTCTAAAAAATGTCAGTATTGGATTTTTGTATAGCATTGGCTCACATACCTATTATTACCTGAGCTGTACTGAAGAGAAAAAAGTTAGAGCAGTTTATTGCCTTTTTTTAGGCAGCTTTGCAAAGACATAGATATATTGTTCAAGAAGAGTGAGTTAGAAATCGGATTAATTTTGTTCGAGTCCTAAACTTAGGATAACTTTATTCCTATATCCTTTGTAAAATCCAAAACTTCGCTTTAAAAAAAAAAAAAAGACAAAGCAGGTTCTGTTGTGTTGTGTTCTTGTTTTCCTAACACTGAGGCCACTAACTTCGGGTTATGCTATTCATTCAGCCTCAAAATAGAATATATACTTTCTGAAGATCCCGTTCTCTGCATTCATTGCTGTTGGAGAGTCTGCAAATCCCCTTGCCAGTAGACATAGATGTTAGCCCAAGAAAAGGAGAGGAATGGTGGGGGCGGGAGCAAGGCAGGAGAGGAAAATAAGTTGCCAAGGGAAAAAAAGCTGTACTTTCAATTGGAGTTTATTTTTTATTCAGTCAAGTCTTGCGAAATTATTCACAGTAGAGATTAATGATTCCTTACAGATAGGGGTAGGCCTTAGCCTCCCTACTAGTTTCTCCTGACAAAATCCATTATGCAGTGATGCTAGTGGGAAGCCAGCAGGGGACAGTTTGTTGAAACACCTTTGGGATGGAGTGCTTTAACCTCGAATCTGGCACAAAGGAGCACAAATCCAATACACCGTTCTGGAATGTTGAAGAAAAGGTTTCACAGCAGCATTTTCACACGTAGCCAACCAGGTGCTCCCAGAGCAAATTATTTGCTTGTGGATTTACCAGTGGGAGACTGAAACCCACAAATCAGGATCCCTCCCCGCCCCCCAGCTAGCCGGACGTACACATGCATTGATGGGTTCAAGGACAGTGGTGGCTAATCTCTCATTTTGCTCTTTGTTCTTTTCTGTTTCTTTGGAACACTGAGAGTAGAAAACCGTTGGCTTTGCCAGGAGGGAAAACCTCCAACCCCAGTTCTCAGTACAATGTGTGTGCAGGCTGAGACCCATCCCGGCGTCACAGATGGCTAGTCCTGGTTCTCGTCCTGATACTCATCTCATTGCCCAGTGCGAGCCCCATGCCACTAAGCCCCACGCTTGCGCAGTGCCGAGCTGGCTGCTCACCCGGAGCCTGCTTGCGGGCCATTAGCAACCTCTTTTACCAATGACCTCGCTCCTCTGCTCTCTTCCTCAGACAGAGGTGAGCTGATAATCATTCTTGAGGCAGGACAGATTTTATACAACCTGGAATAACTTTGGCAATTAAGTCTCACAAAGAAATCCAATAGTTCCTATTTGGGATATGAAATTATTTCCTCTATGGCCCGTGGTTTCATATTGACTTCTTACTTCTTCTTTATATGCCTAGCATCTTAGCTGCACTGCCAGGGAAAAGCACTTCTATTGAAATAATAGCCATAATTATTTGATAATTTGATAATTTCTTTTCTTTTGAAGGCAGTACATCCTTCATCTTTCACTTTTACACCAAACTAGAAATTTAGGAGGTAACCTCGCTGTGGAAACCAATGCTGGAAACTGTCCATCCATCACAAGGAATGATCTTTTCTCTGAGGGGGATTTTCTACTGGACTGCCAAGTGCATAATATCCCCCTGGAGCGAGGTGCACAAAACAACATCGCTGCCACACAGCCTGTGATATTTAACTCTAGAGCGCTCGGAAGCCCGATGCGCTGGGGTGCTGATTGTGTTCTATAGTGATCACCGCGTCTTAAAGCCCAGAAGGTCTGAAGTTTATCTAATCCTGAGGTAGAAGAGCAGTTAAAATCCATCCCAGCCAGGAGAGCTTCCGTAAAATCCATTATTCCTGCCGTATTTTTAGGCCCTTAAAGGAAGGATGCTGGGTGAGACAAGCCATAGAGAAGTCCACACTTTATTCAATAAACATGGATGGAACACGAATCCTGTGCCAGGCACTGTTCTGGGTACTGAGGACATGGTAATATAGGAAGACAAACGCAGACCCTGCTCTCAAGAGCTCACATGCTGGTGGGAGGCAGATGGGAAATAAGGAAGGGAATAAACAGTGGATGGAAACCATTTTAGACTTGTAGTTAGCCAGGGCCTTTCAGAGAAGGTAGCACATCGACTGAGACCTGAGTGTCAAGGGGGAGCCCACTGTGGAAAGTTCTGAAGGAAGAGTATTCCAGGTAGAAGAAACACGTCCGGAGAAAGCCGGAAGGCAGGCAGGAGCTCTGCCGGTCCAGAAAATGGGAAGAAGAAAGTGTGGGTGGCATAGTGAATGGGAGGGAGAGGGGCTGAGATGAGGTGGGAGAGGGAGCTGGGCACCAGATCACCTGTCCCCGAAGATCAGGACAACAGGTGCGGACTTTCTTCTAAGTGCAGTGGATGCTAAACAGTAGAGAGCTTAATGATATGGGGGTTTCGATTTAAAAATAGTAATTCTGGAAAATAATAATAAAAATAATAATTCTGGGTACTGTGAGGACGATGAATGGTAGAAGGGGCAAGGAGGGGAGGGCAAGATTAGAACCAACAAGCTTATGGTAGTCCAGGCGAAAGGTCATAGTGGCTTGGACTTGGTTGGCAGCAAAGCAGGTAATGACAATGGATGGATTTAGGACCTGGTATAGTCTGTGCCTGCCCTTGCTGAGAAACTCAGTATTCAGTCTAAATTTTGAGGTGGTCTGCAACCAAGATGTGCATTTTCTGTTTTCTGTTGCCCTCAGCACCTGGATGCCTTGTAATTGGTTTGTACTGGTTTCGGTGTGGTAGAGAAGGAAACACAGGGACAAAAGTAATAGTGGTTGTAGCACTCCAGCATATGGATGTAAAGCAGAGCCGTCAAAGTGGCTAAGTCCACAGAACTGGCTGCCACCCACTACCTCTGTGACTTTAGACACGTTATTTACCTTCCCTGGGTCTTTGTTTCTCAATCTATAAGACTATTAGGATAAGAATACCTATCTTATGAGACGGTTAAAAGGATTAAATAAATTAATGCATGAGAAGCACTTAGAATAATGCCCTGGCACAGATTAAGTGCTCAATAAATAAATGGTAGCTTTTGTCATTATTGTGGTTTGACTAAACCCCTTCTCTACCCGCCCGCCCCTGCCCACCCCCTCTGCACCAAGTGATGCATAAAATGACATATCAACATGTTGTTTTTCCTCTTAGTTACCAAAAAGGAAAAGGGACTATATAGAGATTTTTTTTTTTAATTTCTTAAGAGGAGAAGAGAAACTAGTATTTAGGAAGCTCTTGCTACTGGACAGGAGTTTCATGGACAATTGTATCTCATTTAGACCTCTCTATCATCAAAATAGTTACCATTTATTGGTAAGCTTTTTATATGCAGTACCTATTTGCACCTTCAGAAGTACTCTGCTAGGAAAACTTGTTGTGTCTGTTTTACAGATGTGGAAGGTTCAGGGAGGTTATTTGCCCTGCCAAGTTCCCACCACTAGTGAGTTGAAGAGACCAGATTTGAGCCAGCTTTGTATGACATCACAGCCTCCCCTCTTTCTCCTAAAGAGTGGGTTAGAGACAAACTATACCAGGCGACTTCCAGTTATCTCTCGAATCTATCAAACAAACCAGGAAATTTGATTTCACCCTCACTTTCCCCCATGCCAGCCAGCTCAGGTCTTCCTTTGGGCCTTGAGTGGCCTCCAATCAAGAATGTCCTGAGCTAGATTCGCAGTCTAGTTAGCACACACTGATCATGCATTTTGATGTCATCAGGCAAGTGCCCATCATCAACATGAATTCATTATATGCTTCTTAGGAAATAAACTGATGAAGGTTGGAAATCACTGAAAATCCTTTACTTTTTCATGTGGTTATTCAGTCTTTTCACACTATTCTCACATTATTGCTCTTGGCAATATAATTAAGGATCTATTGATGTTTAGCATTGTAAAATAAATCTATATCATGTAGTTTATAACTTGATCATACAAACTCATTTATCTGGAAATTTTGGCATAATTCTTCTTTACTGACTGAATTTTTATCATAAACATTCATCTTATTAGTTATGTAATACTAGAAAAAATAATACACAATATCAGTTCATGGTACCTTTGTTTCTTTGGGTTTTTTTTTTTTACACTTGTTCCCACAAAATAGAATCGATGAATTAAAAGAGCATACTAATAACCCAGAATATTAATTAAGATATTTTTAGATATTTAAGCATTAGATCAAAAGAAAATCCAAGAGTTCTCATTGGAAACTTACTAAATTGTCGGAAAACCTCTGTTGCCCACTTCCTACCTTTGTGAATCTTCTCTTTCTTTGCAATCTGTGAATAAACTGCCCTGTTTTGTCTTGCTGAAGCCAGGCCAGCCATAGGCAAACCTTTAGAATAGGGCATTTAAACATTGTAGGGGGATTTGACAAGCATAAAGAGTTATAGCCAACAACATCATTAGCACAAAGGAATTGCCTGATTGAACAGGTCGGAGACCTGCCTGAAACATCCTAATAGGCTGGAGTGATATTCAGAAAATGTGACTAGTTAAGGGCACCTGGCATAGAAAGCAAGTAGTTCATGGAAATGAGTGACTTGGACACAGATGAAAGGTCTAATGCAGCAGTGACAGGTAGCAGGAACCCAGGGAAAGGGGGGGTGAATGGGAACAAAGAACTTTAGATTAACCAAGAGACCTACATGGATCAACTGGTACAAAACAATTAGCACTTTGGAAGATAAAACCAGATAAAGTGATCCACATCGGATCACGCAGCGTGCCAAGCAGCACATCTAGAGACAAGAAACGTGTTTGTTTGAGTCAGAGTCTTAGCTTTGGCCTCAGGAGAAGTCAGAAAGTTGAATCTGTAGAGAGCAAACGCCTATTCACCCTTCTGCACTTCTTTATAGGGAATACATGAGATTTATTCATCCTTCTGGTCCTTGGAATAAAATAGCCATGATAGAGGCTAAATCTAAGATATGGTTTTAATTTAAGATTCTGAAGGCTTTCAACTTTAAGTGTGATCCATACTCCCAAACAAGCAGAGCTGAAAACCTTCCACCCCTTCCCTGAGGAGAACCCGCACAGCATCTCTGGAGAGCTTTATGTGTGTAGTTCTTTCCAGATCAAACCAACCCTGAATCTCCCTTCCTTCCCTGTCCTCCTTGCCCCTCTCTCCTTGCTGCTCTCCTTTTCTCCAAAGAATTAAAGGAAAACAGAAACAAAAGGCATTAAAAACTAAGGTAAGGGACATTGCTAAAACTACTATTTAGTTTAGTCAGTAATGAAACTCAGATTATTTTCAGTTGTAGCCTCAGGAATGATTTAACTCTCGCATGATCTTAGGAATGCAGAAATCACTCGGAAAAAAAACACCATGAAGAATCCCCTGTTATGTGCCAGGCAATAGAATAGATGCTTCCAATACAAAGATAAAAGAGATGTCAGAGGATACAAAGATAAGAGATGTCCACTACCCTCAAGAAGTAATATTTATAGACCACCCACTCTGTGCAAAGCACTGTGCTGCTCAGTGCGAACAATGGAAAGAGGTGCAAGACAATGCCTTCCCCTCAGATTGCATATGTTTCCATGGAGGAGACGAGAAATGCATATGGAGGAGTGTCTGTTGTAGGTTTTGAAGAGTCAAATAAACCTTGACATTTACCAAAGGACTTTCTGTGTGTCAGGCACTGTAGTGGTTGCCTTGTATGTATTAACCCATTTAATCTACTTAACAGTCCTATGAAGTGGATACCAGGTATTAAATTATCTGCATTTTATGAATGAAACAAAGATCGGTTGAGTGATTTCATGAGATCACCCAGCAAGTATTTGGTGGAGCCAAGGTTTAAATCCAGGCTGTTCAAATTGTATCTACATTTATACCTATGTCTAGATCTAGATCTGTCTTCCAAGGCAGGACTGGGGTCCGAAGGCTGGAACAGCCTCAAAAATCTTCATGGTGGGGGTTGTCCATGAGCTGGACTTTTAGGGATGGATGGGGAGTTTAGGGAAGGACACACCAGGAGCAGAGGCTCTGACTCAGGGGCCAGTATGTAGCAGCCAAAGGGCAGGAAGGCAGAATGGACCGATGGTGCTTGGGGTGAGAGGGGTCCAAGTTCTAGTCTTGCCTCTGCTGCTGGGTTGCTGGTGGGGCTGGGGTAAAATCCACACATCTCCCATAAAATGGAAATAATAATAATAATAATAATAATAATAATGCCTATCATGCCAGGTTAGTGGAAATATTTGGCAAGATGACATGCAAAGGTATCTTAATTATAATTTAATGTGTGTGTGTGTGTGTGTGTGTGTGTGCGTGCGCGCTGCGCACGCACACGTGCATTTAAGACAGTGAGTAGTTTAGCCAGGATTGGAAAGTTTATGTTGGGGAGTAAAAGCAGACAATGAGGAGATTCTCAGCACATCGTGGGGGATTCTGACTACAAAATTATCCAATGAGTGAGAGGTATTGCGTAAACTCTGTGAGATACTCAATCCGGCCATAGCACTCCTGTGCATTTGATTTGGGGAGAGAGAATAGACATAGTGGGAAGATATTTTAGAAGTAGAAAGAAAGTGCTGGGTATGAAATATGTGACTTTTTTTCTATAAAATTCATGTCTTCATCCACTCAGGAGTCCTCAGATATTCACTGACTACAGTCTGGGACCAGGCGCTTTTTCTAGGCATCGCACTAGAGCAAGGAATGAAACAGTCAAAATCCTGATGTTCATGGAGTAGACATTCTAGAATAACTCCTTACTAATATAAAAATATGTATATTCAAAAATAAAAATAGGAAATGTCGAAGAAAGTTAAATGTGTTGGAAGAAGATATTTTCAAAGCCTGTTGTGTGGTCTCTCTTTAACCAGCCCACCCAAATCTTACTCATCCCTGCCTAATCTCACCTTGGGTATGCCTTAGTCTGCTTCAAAGGGGAGGGCGAACATCTTTTCACTGTGTTTTAAATAATGTTCACAGCCTCCTAGTTGTATCCAAAGCATTCCTCCTTGTTTTATCTTTCTGCCGCTGGATCTGAAAGCCCAGGGAGGTCCAGCTTCCACACGTTTGCTTGCTAGCCTCTTGATTTGGGGCTAACTAGCTCACCTCTCTCCCAAGACACAACAGCCGTGCTTTTCTTAGGAGAAGCCTGAAAACGCCCTTCTCTAGACCTGCAATGACCCTATTCCCCCTTTTCCGGTCATCCTCTCTGGATTTGTTCTCATTCCTACACCATTTTCTTAACCAATTAAGAAAAAGTTCTTTTGGCTATCAAGAAAGAACTGAGTACCTTTCCCTTTTGCCTCACATTTGAAGTTTAGTTTTAGTAAAAGCTATGTTGCACAGAATTATTGAAGTCACTCATGAGCTCACCTGGCATCCCTGTCTTACCTAAATGTTTTCCTCAGTAAGCGCTTTTGTCTGTTTTTCTTTTCATTAAAGAAAAATGAGCAAATAGATCTTCTTTCCGACAGGTAAGCAGCTGTTTTTTCTATGTAAGGAACTGTAGATGTGAGAGATGATTTTCTTTTCAAATCGACAAGTATTTATTAAGCCCCAAAGAAGCTAGAAACTATTAACGATGAAAGTGAACTAGAAGACACAAGAGCACACCCTATGTGAAGTTACGTTCTCTAAGGAGACGTAAATCCATGAACCTAAACACAAACACCATTTCCGTGTAGCTCTCCTGGTCTTGGTTTTTATTGCAGGATTTAGAACAGTGCCCACACTTACAAAACTCTTTTTTTTAAATTTTATTTTATTATGTTATGTTAATTACCATACATTACATCATTAGTTTTTGATGTAGTGTTCCATGATTCATTGTTTGCGTATAACCACCCAGTGCTCCATTCAGTACGTGCCCTCTTTAATACCCATCACCCAGGCTAACCCATCCCCCCACCCCACACTTACAAAACTCTTAATAATAATCATTGAGCTGAATGATCTCTCATGCTCACAACATCTCTGAGATGCCTCTATTACAGATGAAAAAAGAGAGACTCAGAAATCCAGCCATGAGTGGTGATGTCAGTATTCGAACCCAGACTTTTAGACAACACCACGGTAAGCAGTGAAATACTAAAGTTTGCCATTCAAATTCTGGATATCTCGGGAATGTATCAATGGGAAAGGACAATGTGAGTTGCAATGGGTCACCACTGACTTTATCGAAAAGGTATGTTTGTGACTCGTCTGTAATTGTAACCCCTTGTCCCTCCTGAACCTCGCTAATGTATTTGAGAACACTTAAGTGTTTGGTCCCTGGTGCAGTGGCGAATACATTTTTGAAAATTAGCAGTGATTTTTACTTGGAGCTTGGCATCCCTAAATGACTCATGTCATCATTTTGCACATTCTCTTGATTCCATAATGTTGTTTTCCTCACCTTGAATTTATTGACAACAATTCATTTCGCCTTGACATTGGCATTAACAGGGAAATGGCTTTGTTTCATCCTCTTATAAAATCACCTCCCAAGACTTGGTTTGACATTGTCAGGAGGTGGTTATGGTGACAGCAAGGCCACAACAGACAAGAGTGAATTACAGTGATTCCCAGGGAAAAAAAAAAAAACATTAAGAAAAGTTACTGCTGTGTGATTTCAGTAATTATTTGTCATACTTGAATATCCCCGCTGTTTAAAAATCCTAAGAGGGCTTAGACCATATTTGGAACACTCCTGCCAAGTATATATAGGAAAAATTAAGTCTCTAAGGAAACATTTAGCTATAGCTTGACAAACAGGAACCTCAAATTATATTTTAGCTTTACACAGTGCTCAAAGGCACTGAAATTCTGTCTCAAAAAAAAAAAAAAAAACTGCATGTAGATTAATGACACAATTATCTCCTTTCAGTCACAGATACTTCGGATTCTTAATGTCAAGTATCAAAGGCCTGTAGGATAGCCCTACCTCCTCCTCAGAATGTGGACTGTTTCACAGATTTGCCTTCAGCTGTATGGATTGCCTTTCACAATTCCCACGTCATTTCAAAGAGCACCAAATCTTTTTACCTGCATTCTTCTCTGTGCCTCTGATGGTCTCTCAGCCTCCATCCCAATTCCATCTGGATTTTCCTTTAGCCTGTGTCCCGAATTTAACGAGTTACCTTCCAATTAAAAAAAAAAAAAAGTCACTCATTTCCTTCAGGGCCATGTCTTTTCCACCCTCATATGGCTGGCATGCCAAGATTATAGTAAGAGCTAATACATTTTGCCTAATGAAAAGTGAAGGGGGTGCTTCTGCTCACTTGGCTCCGCCAGCCACTCTTGCTTCGTCCCCTCCCTCCTACCCTTCCCCAGGCATACGCTGTATCATTGAAGGAAGAAATCCCAAACAAGTCACCATTCCCTTCCTGCTAGTGTTCTCCATCAGAAAGTAGGATGGAAAGGCCTGACAAGTCATGGGATACGAGCTGAGCTGGAGTGTCAACGCTGCCCAGCACTTTTTCCAGGTGTCCTCAGTTAGTTTCCTCTCCTGTTCCCTCCCAAATATTTCACCCCTGCCCTCAAGATCTCACCTTCCCTCCCTCTCCATGTGCTCAGGAGCTAGCCTTACCTCCTACTGCCCAGAAACAAAAGGAAGCCATCAAGGGAAAGTTCCTTCTACTTCCCACTCTCCAGCCTATAAGCTCTGTATTCCTGTGTATTGATACCTATCTACCGATCTACTTGTCTATCTACAAATAATAGACATATGCCCTCCGTTCAGAAAGAGGCAGAGAACAAAAGACATATTTTATTTGTGTGTTCAGTAAGTAATTTGTTGGGCATCAGTTTGGTGCCAGGAACAGCGCTCCACACTAACATATAACCACAGTGAGCACGTCAGACATGGCGCAGACACGTACAAGGGGAACCCAGAGGAGTCTGCTGCAGACTCAAGTTGCATGAAATATGTTTTCTTTCAGGGCAGTTAAGCTGGACTCGGAGCCCCTATCCTGGAATGATAGTGGAAAATTCCATCACAGTCATCACTGTGATCTGCCAATGTAAAAATGCCCATTCATCTCTCATCATCTGTACCAGTTAACAATAAGCAAGCCCTCGGGCTACAGATCCCTTCAGCTCCAGAAGCTGTGTAGTTTTGACAAGGCAAGGAATCCCAGTGTCTGGGGCCTTCCTAGGATTACAGGATTGTGTAGGAACTCTTTTGTCTTTCCTGAGATAATGTGTGTGTGTGTGTGTGTGTGTGTGTGTGTGTGTGTGTGGTTTCAAGTTTTTATTTAAATCCCAGTTAGGGAAGATACTCTGGGATAATTTTTGCAGACATTTAAGATAACTGGTAGTTTGACTAGAAATATATATGAGTGACACAAATTCTGAAATATGGCAAGATTTGGTCACATGGATCATTTCTTACATGAATCACCTTTATCGTCTCAGTAAAATATGCCTTTTATTTTCTCAAGTAACAACAGTTCCTTTTATTAACATTTTTAATATCTTCAAAGGACCATATATTTATTCTTGGCCATTTGGAAAAAGTGAAGAGTCTAAAGATGAAAATTAAAGTTACTAAAATCACCTGCATTCCCACCAGCCAGAGCTAAACACTGGTCGCATTTTGGTACAGTTCGTTCCAGTCCTTCTTCTAAGGTCTGTATCACATGAGCCATGTGTAGAGGTGTAAGTCTGTACTTAGGGGGATCATGCTGGATAAATATTTGGGCTGCTTTTCCTCCTGACATAACGTCCTGCACTTCGAAACGGTGGTTTATACCCTGATGTGTGTTGCATCGTGTGTGACTAAGCCTCCCAACGAGCACCATCTTTCACCTTGGGCAAAAAGAATCAAGGCCGCACCTTTTTGTTAAACTAGACAAGTGCATTTTCTGATACCAGATGAGAAACTCTGTGATTCCTCAGCACCATTTTTATGAGCACCTTGCCTGTGTCCGTGTCTGAAGGTGTTGACCTAAATAGGATTTCAATACATCATTAATAATGATCGCTTTGGGAAAAGATGCCCAGCCTTTGGCTTCGTGGGATTCTCAGTGAATTCATTCTTTCTCAACATCAGCAAGGGCTTTTTTTTTTTCAGGTTTCAAAGGCTGACAACTCTGGGGGGTTTGGGCCGTGCCTCTCGCTCCTTCATTGCAGTTACCTGTTATTTCTTTCACACCAGCTGGGTTACTGCCTAGTGCAAACACAGGCTCCTTCAAAATGAACGTGGCTTTTCTTATGATGTTTTGAGCAGTGTTTCTTTTGACTGGACAAGAGCAAGTGTCACTCCCATAATCAGTGCTTTGAAATTAGATGACTCTGAATAGAATGGCTTCTCTCTAGTGTCTTGATTACCCGCACATGTCTGACCACTCAGCCGACAGCTCCCACGTTGTTCCCTACAGTCCCTTCAGCTCTGCTCCTTAGCCTCATGACACTGAGACCTGGATGCTGTCACATGGGAATCATGCCCCCAGCACCACTGTCCCCAGATGGATCTAGACACAGACAGGAGTGGAGGTTGAGAGCAGGAAGACAAGAATATTTCCAACTGATCGCCTCCAAGTTGCAGTCTAGATACTGTTTGCATCTGAACCTATGTCCTGCCTCCCCAAAGCAGAAGCTAAAGCTGGGCTCCCCGGGACCCTGAAAACACACCTTCTATACTCTGATCAGTACAGGAGAATGCACATTGAGTGAGAGTACACAAGTCACCCTTGAGAAGACAAGCACTGCCCCTCCAAGCCAACCTTGCAAAATCTTGTGGAGGACACAACAGCTGAATACAAATATTCAAGACCTGAATGTTTGACCCCAAACTGTCTCAAGATTCATACCTTCAGAGGACGTATACAGACGCTGTCTTTGAGGGAGGACATTTGCTTCCGTTTTCACTTGAGCACCTTGAATTGGGTAGGTAGTGATGACCAATTCAAGGTGCTCGAGTGAAAACGGTAGTGATGAATTCCTTATCTGGCAGGGATAGGAATAAGCACCTCACTCTTCCACCCTGGGCTTCTAGCACTGGGGTTGGGGGGTGGATGGGGAAGGTGTTGAACATTAACAAAGTATCCTTAGGTTGTGTTTTATGTTTTTTAAAGCACCTCTACATAATTCACCTTGAGGCTCCCAACAACTGCGAGGTGGGTGAACAGGACGAGTGTAACTATTCTTGCTTCAGAAGTAAGGGAAGAGAGGCACCTAGAGGTGAAACAATTTCCCCAAGTTCACACGGCCCATTAACTACAGAGACCCAACTTGAATCACAAGGTCTCTTCACCTCATTCTCTTCACACCACCTCATGCCTCTAGTACAAGTCGGAAGAAAAACTATGCCTGCTCGGTGGGGCACCAGATAAGACCGACGGGCAAAACCAATCAAGCCAAAACAGCCACCCGAGTCATCACCAAGACTCATAATATTGGAGAAGTCCAACTATCATCACGTATTTGATGAAAAAGAGGAGGAATTCCTCACTCTTTGCCTCTTAAGACGATAGGCTCCCCGTGAAAAATATACATGCAAAACATAAAGTTCAAGAGAACTTTAGAAATACATACTTCAAACTCTTTCCCTAACTTTCTAGCTGTCATTAGAATGTAAGCTCCACAGAAGCGGCTACATCATCTGCCTGGCCCCCACCATGTGCCCATCATGTAGGACAGTGCCTGGTTGGGTGATGGATGGATGGATGGATGGATAGATGGATGGGTAGATGTCACTAAGTAGCTTCATGGTATGTCCAAGACCTCACAGCAAAGGGATGGCTAGTCAGAACTAGAACCCAGGTTTCATGACTCTTAATCAACGTTTTCTCCACTGTACCACGTCACCATTCATAGCCAGACATAAGTGAGAAAAGATGGGGGGGAAATGCAGTTAGTGTGCCCAGAATTCACAAAAGGCCATTAGACACCAGCCTGCAAAGATTCTTCCATACCCCAGGAGCTAAGGCCCAGTTTTATATCTCACAGCTCACAACTTCGTATCACAGCCGCCAAGGCTGAATAAATGGGTCATAATCATAGCTCTTTATCTCCCTGCCACAAAATCTCAAATGCCTAAATCGGAACTGAATGTTGCACACATGCCTTTGTTATTAGCCTGTTTGGTAGAGGTTTTTCACTCTTTGACGTTTCTTTGAAAAGGACAGGAACAATTTGGAACATCTTTCCCTCGGCAATCCTGGGCTCGTTTCAGGTGGGGAAGGTAGAGGTCACTTTATTAATACAACCATCAAGGAAGGCTGTCATGGCAACGCGTTGCATCTATCCCTTGAAGTGCCTGAGACAAAGCCAAAAAGAGAAACTTTCAAGTCTATAAATACAGACCCAGCATTGCTCAAGCATAGCGGCTCACTGACAGGGTGAACCTAAATGTATAGTGGCTTTGAACAAGATCCAAACACAGAAAACTTCCCTTTTGTAATGCAATGGATCGTCATGACCATAACGGGAATAAGTGACCCTTCAGGTCACCAAAGCAAAGAAGAATAGAACAAGCAGCAACACTAAGTTCTGGCTGGTGCCCATTTTGAGCATAGGGATCCCTCTCTATGTCTGCTTTTCCATACCTTCCAGAAAGGACTAACGGAAGAAAAAGGAATCAAGGTCTCATCAGTCACATTTTGACAAGAGATTGCAGTTTGGGAAGAGGAAACATGTATGACAATCAAGGAACCCACAAAAACAAGTTGAAGAATTGAATAATTTAGCCACATCCCTGTGGCTCATTGTCGAAGCCAGAGGAAAAATAAGAAGGGAAACAGGGAGGAAGAAATGCCGCTCCTTCCTATTTTTTCACTTTGGAAAATTCTGAGTGTTTTTATAAACTCATAGCAACTGTGGAAGCTTATCTATCTGCTATTGCGGCTTGCCTACTGAAGCTGTGATCGGAACTATTATAACACCTTGCCAACCACAGCCTCTCCACCAGGATCCCACACTTCATCTTTTAGCCACATAACTGTTTGGGTCTAACATTAAGAACCTAACCTTATCTCTTAGGGGCCACAGATCATTCTGGTCGCTCCACTTGAAAGCATTCCTAATATTGAAACGTCAGACGGTTAATGAATTATTTTTATCAATGGTAAAAGTATCCTTTAGAATACAGTCAAGCCAGTACCAAAGTAGGATTAGTTTTTCTGGTATCTAAGGATATTTCATCATAATAAACATAATGGTGTCTGGCAAATAACAATTTGCGGCCAGTACCGGATCAAGTCTCATACAAAGGACTTAAAGACAAACCTTCTCTGTTTACAGAGATCGCATGCCCTTAGGTTGTCAATAGCAATGAAGATAGAATCAGGACATGTTTAATGTAAATACTTCCCCAAATAAGGTGAGAGTTTTCAGTATGAGACAAACCCACACAGAAGGGCACCAAGTAAAGGAAGTGGTAACTGCAAGATGTGTGTTGGGGAGCAATCCCTGGTTGGAGTTTTAATCTGCAGTGACATGCTGGATGAACTGGAGATACTGCCAGGGTTGTAAATGGTGTTTATCTGTTGCTATTCCCAACCTAGACCTTTGATATTTTTGGTTACATTTTATGGATGAGCTGATTGGTATTTGGAGTGCTACCAGAATGCAGCGGAAGTCCGGAAGATAGGAGATCTAATGCTCTCAACCTACACCCCTGCCTAGTCACAGTGTGGTATGAAGGCAGAACAGCTGGTCGGGACATGTGACAATCCACTGAGGATTACAGAAGTTATTTAGATTGTCTTGAGGAACATAGGATGCGCACTGCACGCCACCATTTACCGTGTTTCTCCTGAACGTTCTTTTCTATGCAAAGAGCAGGAATCTGTAAATCAGGAGCCCTGATTCTAGCTCTAGTTCTTCCATAAATTGCTTTCAGTTTCCTCATCTAGAACTTGTCTAGTTTCTGGAGTTTGCCCACACTGCGATTTTACTATTCCTAACAGAGCAAAGTAGAACAAATTATGCGACGGGTGATTTTGGTTCCTCTCTCTTATTCTTTCATTGTCAATGGTGTGTGACCCAACGGGTCTGTCTTAAATCCCAGCTTTCTGTATTTACTCCCCTCCAAGGATAATCCACTCTTATATTTCAACTTTGAGGATTTACAGTCACCTCTAATTCCCGTGTCTCTGCACCTAAAAACTCACTATCTCTCTGTGATCTAGAATCAGCAAGGCACCTTCATTCCCCTTTGCCCAGTATATGTAAGGACAGCCGCTCCTCTTCATTGCCATGGCTGACACCCTGGTCCAGAACTTCATCATTTTACCATCGACATTAATTGAAGAGTGATTCTTTGTTTGGTGGGGGTGGGGTGGGGCGAGCTGTCCTGTGCATTGCGGGATAGTTAGCAGCATCTCTGGCTTCTGTCCACTAGAGGCCAGTAGCATGCCCTCCCCTGAGGTGTGACAACCAAATGCCTGCAGACATTGTCAAATTTCCCCTGGGAGACAAAATCATCCACTGTTGAAAAGCACTACTTTAGACTGACAACCAAAGACCTCTGTTAAATGTTAATTCCTTAAATTTCTCCAATCCTTTTTTTAATTATTCCCAAATCCCTTCTGTCAGATTCAATCAAGAACATGTAATCCTTATTTTGCAAATTCCTTCACTCAAAGTACTCTTCCTCTCACACTCTTCCAGGCTGTTTGCTTATCCCTAGATAGAGTCACCCACAGCAGAAAGGCTTCTAGAATTAATTGTATACCCTCATATGATCACTGCATTTTGTTGACATCTTTTCTTCTCAGGACCCTTCGTGCTCTTTCATTCTCTTCCTGTGGCCTAGATGCTGATATTCTTCAGTGTTCTATCCAGAGCCTTCACTTGTCCTTACTCTACATTCTACCAAGATTAGGTCTTCTATTCCCTTCACTTCAATCTGTAACAATGACCACCATCGCTCCTGCTCCAAACCTGTAGCTCCAGGGTGACCTACCTCCTGAATGGGTAACTGGTTTTTCCAACTAAGAACAAGACCCCTGAAGAAGAGCCTACAGACCCCTCAAAGTCAACAGGTCCAAAAAAGTGCATTTTCTTCCCTGCCCGAAGTCTTCCTCCAATCTACTTTTTTAAATAAATTTTATTACAATGCATCCGAATACTGAAAACAGGAACCTCAGAATCTCTCTTAACCATTTCAAATCACCTGCGTCCAAATCTATCCCCTCTCCCTCCCCATTGCTCTAACCAGACCAAGCCCATTCTACTGAAGCATCTGGGCCCCTCGCCTCCAGTCTGTCCTTTCTCTGGCTAAGCCTCACCTGTCTCTCCCCCCTTTATTTTTTTTTTTTTAATTGTTATGTTCTCTCCCCCCTTTAAAACACCACCCTGCTCCTAGGTTTTGACAGCTTCCCATTGCCGATTATCGAAACTCTGTGTTGTGTGTTATATAGAATGTACACAACCAGGCCACAGCCTACCTTTCTAGTCTCCATTTGCCCTGTGCACATCCAACATTCCAGTCACACCAGTCCATTCACAATTCGCCAATGTGTTCCATGCATCTCTCACTCAGGCTCCTGTCAGAAAACTGAAACCGCACTAGGCATCTCAACAGAGAGAATTCATTAAAGGGAACAGTTAAACTGGTGTTTTGGAATTTAGAAATGAGAAGAGGACATTGAAGTCACTCAGAGATAGTAGAAACTGTATAAGCAGGGAGCAGCACCACTCCTGGGCAGAGGGATCACAGGAAAGAGGATGGGTTATTAGAAACTGAAAGGACTGAGGGGAGACCCCACAGACATGGGGGGACATAATACTTAGCTGCTGCCTGGGACCTCTGAAACCTGGGCAGGGCCCCTTAGAGCTGAGCTTGAACCTCTAGGGAAGGAATGCTGCTGGGTTGGTGCAGGAACCTTCTAAGGGGAGGAGGGGGTGGGGAAATAAAGCTGGTCTGAGTAAAGCTACACACTGGGACCAAATGCTGCTACTGGGGTGAAGGGCCATCATAGGGCAACACTCCCCTGTCGGTGGAAGCCGGAGACAACGTGCAGAAAGAAGGGTGCTTTTAGAGTTGAGAGACAATTGCTTAATAACCAGCACTCTGCACTTGCAAGTCTCCCTGTCTGTATTCATACAGCTTCCCCATCCATAAAGCTCCTTCTACCAATATCTGCCTGGAGTGCACTGTTGTTCAAATACAATCTCCGTCCTAGAATCTTTTCTAATCTTCCCCCAAATAATTATTTACACCAGCATCTCAGTTCCCCTAGCATTTTGCAAATACTTCCTTTATAGTCTTTTTTGGTAGCACAGTTATTTCTGCATGTTCGTTTTATTTGTTTCCTGCCAAACTGTGAGCTCCTTTAGGGCAGGTACGACAGTACAATCGAGCGGGGTGCCCGGCACACGACAGATGCTGGCTGAGGCAGATGGAATTGATAAAGGCATGCTAATGAAATTATTATTAGATCATGTCTTGCCTATATTTTATCTTCCCAACCAGACTTGAACTCCATAAGAGCAGAGATCACGCTTTATCACTTTTTATCTGTTTGGTGTTTAGTAAAAGGCTTCATATGCTGAAGAAGAGCTCAGTGATATTTGTTAGCCACCTAGTTTACTCATTAAGCACCACAAATTTGGTTCAAAAAGACATGAAGATGAAGGATAAATTTATGAATAGCAAGTAAGATCTGTAGTTAGGTTCAGATGTGCCTCTAGCACGTGATTCCAACAGAATGCCGCACATAGCTATGAAGTTCTGTGTTCGTTGAATAGCACAATCAGGAGACTAAATGTAAAAAGTCTTATAGCGAATTCTAAAGTAATGAAAATATATTCTAGATTTGATTTTTTCTGTTTATCTCTTACAGAAAAAAATTTACTTCCCCAATCCATGATATTATGAATCCTGGGTTACATCTGTTCCTTGCCTAGTTATTGAATTTCTCACACTCACCGACATCAACTAGCAGATTATTTAAATGTAGGAAAGGTATTGGATTTTAACTTAATCACCAGCTTCTTGGAAAAAAAAAAAAAGAAAGGAAAAAGAAAGAAATCTCTGTTCAACAACTGATTTACGTTCAAGTCCAAGAAGAAAAATAGCTTTTTTTTTTTTAAGGGGAGCACTATCTAATTAACTATTGATTTCTTCTCAATTATCCAAGGCAAGCAATTATTGATATTGATAGAACAGATATTTCCCTACCTCTAGTGCCCAAATGGAAGGAAATATCCCATTCAGCAATCTGCTGCCTGGGACTAGAAATGCTAAGAATCTTTAACTTTAAATGGAAACAGTTAGTTGGATCTGTTTCTTCCATGTTACCCCAATTAAACAGATATTTCCTGAAGTGTAAGCAAAACAAAATGCTGAAAACCTGTGGATGCTTCTCAAATTAACAACAACCAGTTTTGACCATGAGTAGAACCACTCTACACTTGTAGATTTTTGCCTCCCAGCTACAGCTCTTGACATTTTTAACCATGACACATAAAATACTATAAATTGGGTCTAATATTCAAGATTTCTACCACCCAATGAGAGGCAGCTTATATAATCATTAGAGCCCCCACAACACCACCTTGTATGTCAATATTTGGAGCCTGAAGGATTTAGTAGCCCTTAATAGTCACTTCTGACATTTGCAGACAGCAAGTGTGGGTATTTTTGAAAATTGTACCAATACATTATACAGCTGTCTTAGAGATCGCCAAGGAGTTATTGTGGAAGACGGTAAAACGAGGCCCCGTTGAGGGCACTTTGTTATTAACTCTGTGAGTGTCCACTACCGTCTTTCCTCAGCTCATTTGCACACAGGGCATTAGAACTTTTGTGTGTAGGAAGCGTCCATTGAAGGTGACATGACTACTGAACACGATTAATGGACAAGCAGCATTATTGAATTACTACTTGGGAGATTTTTTTTTTAATACTTTGAACTTGGTAGTAATATTGAGTGTGTGTGTGTGCATGTGTGTGTGAGTGTGTGTGTGTTTAATTCATGTGGTACCCCTGGGGAAATTTGACCATGACATTTTTTTTAAAATGAAAAATGTTATAATTTATAAAAATCTACTTTTTCTGCTCTGCCCCTACCCCCCCACCCCGCTCCAGAGTGGTTCTATATAATAAATGCTTAAGCAGCATATGTTGTTGGAAGTGTTCTTGGCTCTTTTACTCTTTGTTGTTATTTTAATTTCCCTGGGTCCTATTTAACATTCTGCTAAATCAGTGAAACCTTGATTATCTAAAAGAATAGGAGACATGGAATTAATGAGGATAACCAGAACTTTGAAATAAGTAATTATTAGAGATGAAAATTACATGACAGGGACCATGAATGAATTTTCGTATCTGGAATTGCTTGCTTGATTTATTCAAACCGATTCTATTAATTGACGGACATAGTGAAATTTTGGTAATCAGGGTCTCATCGCTGCATTTTTTATCATTCCGGGAAATCAAGGTAACCTTGGACTCTACTACTTCCCGGATTTACAAGGCAGTGAATATCCTAATAGGCTGTCAGGCGCAAATATGACGGCTCATCCTCACTCTCCTCCCACTTTCTCTCTTCTGATCTGGCTGCCGCCTGCCTGGAGCATGCTGCCTGCCCCCTCCCCTCTCCCCTCCCCTCCCCTCTCTCCTCCTGCCTCCCCTATAGGCTCTGTCTTCCCGCATGCTGCCGCTGGAATCACCTGCAGGGAGAATGGCCCACCCCTTTGGAAGTTCTTGGTCCTTTTAGCCATACCGCTTTGCATTTTAACTACCATTCATCTGGCTTTAAAACTCTGCATTCTTGTATCAGGGCACTTGTCCTTTAAAAACGCAGGAGGTCCCAACAGGTCCCAGTCCTATGAAGAGAAGATACTGCCAAACCAGGAGTATTCCATTACTTTGTACTCGATAGCCTGACATGGACAATGATACTATCCAAGATCGCAGCAAAAATCTATACGAAAAGGACAAATATGATTTAAAAAACAAACAAACAAACAAACAAAGGCAGCAAATTACATTTTTTTGGAAATTGGGAGTCACGTGCTTAGTTTGTGGCGGGGAGGGGAGGGGGGTGGAAACACAGGATCCGTAGAGATGTTTTTAAGCTGAAAACCTGCTGTACTAGATGCACTGAAATGGCTTCTGCTTCTCCTCCCCGCGCCCCACCCCCCCACCCCCCGCTCTGCAGCGAACGTCTGCGACAACGAGCTCCTGCACTGCCAGAACGGAGGGACGTGCTACAACAACGTGCGCTGCCTCTGCCCGGCCGCGTACACCGGCATCCTGTGCGAGAAGCTGCGGTGCGAGGAGGCGGGCAGCTGCGGCTCCGACTCCGGCCAGGGGGCGCCCCCGCCCGGCTCCCCCGCGCTGCTGCTGCTGACGGCGCTGCTGGGCACCGCCAGCCCCCTGCTGGTCTAGGCGCGCCGCCGGCCACCAGCCCGGCCCGGGCCCGCCGCCGCGCGGGGGGGGGGGGAGGGGGGGCAACGCGACCCGCAAGCATTCGCTGCGAACATAGGAAACACACCCTCAGACACCCCCACTCCGACACCGTGTACAAACTAAGAAGGCCTAACTGAACTAAGCCATACTGATCAGCCGTGGACAGCACATCCGAGTCAAGACTGTTCATTTCTGACTCCAGAGGCGTTGGCAGCTGTTGATCCTATCACCGCAAATCAAATGGCCAGCTGCAGAGCTTATTGCCGACTGGGAAGGCGCGACAGCCCCCCCCCCCCGCCCCGACACAGGAAAGACAACAAACAAACAAATCAAGCAACCTACAACCGCTCGCTACTCTCCCGTGGGGTGCCCCAGCACCACTGGCCCAGTGTGTGGACCAACCCAACAGAAGCATTCTTTGCTGGCAGTGCACTGTGGGTATAAGGAAATCTGTTACAAGCTGCCATATTGGCCTGCTTCAGTCCCTGAACCCCTTCCAACCTGTGCTTTAGTGAACGTTGCTCTGTAACCCTTGTTGGTTGAAAGATTTCTTTGTCTGATGTTAGTAACGCACATGTGTAACAGCCCCCTCCAAAAGCTCAAGCCAGTCATCCCCCCTATATCTTAGCAGCACTGAAGTCATTCCCAGTGCGAGCACACATCCACTGTCCAAGAGTGGCTCTAGGAAAAAAGAAAGTGTATCTATCCTTTTGTATTCAAATGAAGTTATTTTTCTTGAAATACTGTAATATGTAGATTTTTTGTATTCTTGCCAATTTGTGTTACCAGACAATCTGTTAATGTATCTAATTCGAAGCAGCAAAGACTGACATTTTATTTTGTCCTCTTGCGTTCTGTTTTGTTTTCATTGTGCAGAGATTTCTCTGTAAGGGCAACGAACGTGCTGGCATCAAAGAATATCAGTTTACATATATAACAAGTGTAATAAGATTCCACCAAAGGACATTCTAAGTGTTTTCTTGTTGCTTTAACACTGGAAGATTTAAAGAATAAAAATTCCTGCGTAAATGATTTCAGGAATTTGTATTGCAATTTCTTAAGATGAAAGGAGCAGCCACCAAGCAGTTGCACACTCACTTTACTGGTTCCTCTGTGGACTGAATGCATTCAGCTGACGAATTTAGTACCCAGGAAGATGGATCGATGTTCACTAGCTTGGACAACTTCTGCAAAATATGAGACTATTTCCACTTGGGAAAAATTATAACAGCAAAAAAAAAAAAAAAAGAAATCTAAGCGATTGCCAAGATCATGCCAAAGCCTGTTGGCAGAGTACTAAGAGACTTTAATTTTTAAGTCATGCTATTTTCACAGATTGATGTGATCATGTGACTCTAGGGATGGTGATCTGTGTATCTTCGCAAATACAGTGTTTACATGGAGTATCATGAGAGGCAACCTGGAGAACCAGGAAAGTGGCAGGGAAATTGAGTGATTAGCAATTTGATTGAATATCTACAGACTTAGTATTTAGAGGAAATAGCAACATATACAGCAGCAAGGAGACATAACTGCTGTTCCTGAGAATAAAGTTTGTTTTAAGTACCACCCGAAGTGTAATAAATTGTTTCTGCCTTTTAGCAGGCCAATGACTGCACCAGACAGCGAGGGCTGGGGTGGTGCGGGGGGAACCCTTGCAAAGTCTCAAAGTGGCTCAAAGAGTGTGCGTTCCGTTCCCAGCACGCTGTTGTCCCACGGCTTACAAATGTGTCAGCAGCAGGACCTGGAATCAAAAACAATTATCAGCCCAAGCCAGAGTCTTTCGGACAATGAAGTCCTTCATGACTTGGGAGAGCAATAATCCATGATAGTGTTAGATTGGAAGCCTGCTCCCGGGCTGAATTCTTCACCCTACCATGGGGTGGGGGCCGGGAGCGGGGGTGTCTTCTGATAAATAACCTGCGCGAAAACTAGATGAAGGAACATCGTGTTATATTGGTTTTGTTCCCAGAAAGGCCAATTCAAAACAGGCAATACAAGGTAAACAGGTAATGCCGTGCTGCCTGCCACCCCACGTCTAAGTCGATTGAATGTTTGTTATTCAAACCAACAGTCTCTTTTGATGTCAGAAATAAGGAAAGATGGAAATAAATTCGAGCGCTGGTTTAGTGCCAGGTTGGCCAACCAGAAATTGGAGATTTACATTAGAAGCATAAACAGCAAATTATAGTTCAGACTCACCAAAGAATACACATGAAAATGCTGATAACACACAGAGTTTGAGATTACTTATAATGAGGTGGATTTCTCATATTAAAATTGGAATTTAGGTTGTCTTATAGTTTATTAGCACAAACCAAAGGCAGACTGTGTTATTTCTAGCAACCATGCACTTTATCATTATCCACTCATGGCTTTGTCACAATGCTCAGGAATCAGACTCTGCACGTTGCAATACATGGGATTCCAAAAGCTAATTCTAAAATTTAATGAAGGCTTGATCTAAATCAATTCATCTGCATTTTATCTTTATGAGGCTATAAGAATCTAAATTGATGAGGAATATCTTGCGTTCCATGTATTTAGATATAGTTTTCTGAATTTCCTGAAGTGATGTGATCTGCTTTTAATAAAAATTCACTTTTAGGTATATAACAAATGGAAATGAAATGTTCTTTTTTTTTTATTTTTTTTAAAGATTTTATTTATTTATTTGACAGAGAGAGACAGCGAGAGAGGGAACACAAGCAGGGGGAGTGGGAGAGGGAGAAGCAGGCTTCCCGCCGAGCAGGGAGCCTGATGCGGGGATCGATCCCAGGACCCTGGGATCATGACCTGAGCCGAAGGCAGACGCTTAACGACTGAGCCACCCAGGCGCCCCTGAAATGTTCTTTTTAATCTGGATTCTCAAGTTCTTCTAAAGGGTTTATTCCTTTGAAGAAACCCCAACTCAGTGGATTTTTATTCATCGGCTGCTCTCCAGCATTCTTGCAAAGCGGGTTCCAGCTACCATATTATGTCTTTGAGAACAGGACTCGGCTGAAAAGTGGGGACTAAGCTGTTCACATACTTAAGGTCCCAATTCTTGCTTTGTCAACTTTCCCTCAGAGTAAAAATATAATTCCATCCATCAACACCATGAATGAGCATAAAACTGCAACAAAATTTTTGTCCAAAGGCTCAGGTATATACAAAGTATCACTATTTCTAAGACAGTAATTAGACTGCTCTGCTGTGATATGGAAGTGATTTATTCCTGACCATGTACCAGCCTAGACGGAGCATTTCTTTTTTTTTTTTAAAGATTTTATTTATTTATTCATGAGAGACAGAGAGAGAGAGAGAGGCAGAGGGAGAAGCAGGCTCCCAAGGAGCAGGGAGCCTGATGCAGGACTCGACCCCAGGACTCTGGGATCATGACCTGAGCTGAAGGCAGACGCTTAACCATCTGAGCCACCCAGATGCCCTAGACGGAGCATTTCAGTCCCAGCAAAGAGGGGCCCTTGCTTAAAGGGACCCATTCTGACCCTCCTGTCACTTGGTATTAGTAGCTGGGAACCTAGTATTTCCTACCCAGATAGCCTCCAGCCACTTTAAGGGTATGCATGCACCTCTCCTGGGGACCCAAAGTCCTAAAGGCAAACAGCATCATGCATCATGACTGCAAATCCCTGGGCACAAGGGGTGGTCAACAGTGAGTCTGTGTGGATAGATTAGTGAATCGGCCCTGGCAGGCAGTGCACACCGGAGAATTCTCACAGGAGCGAGAAGAAGCCCCTTGCGGTGAAAACCAGAGCTCAGGAATGGAAGGAAAGGGGCTAAAGGTGGGAGGGAGAGACTAGGGCTAACTCAGGGCCAGGGTCCAGGACCCAGGACAGAAGGAATTCTGAGCAGGCTAAGGATTGTAAGTTGATACATGGGTTTCCAATTCTTACAAAAGCATTTGTGTCAAAGCGGCAGATTGGAACGTATTTTATTCAACCCTGTGTTAGCTTGCCACGTAACTTTTAACTGCTTAGCCATATGGCACATGGGCTTCCATTGGTACTTTTGTCCTGGTCCCCACCTGGTGGATCTGCCTGGACGGAAACACTGCATGAGGCGCCCTTGAATTAAATCGCTAAGATGGCACAAATCACTCACCCGGGTAACAGAAATGTGCGGGTTGGGGGAAGGCATGGGCCACAGTTCAGCGGTTCCTGTTATGAATGCTCCGCCGCGCCTCTTCTCAGACTTGTGCTGTGGACAAGGAAGTTTGGGATGGACTGGGGGCAGCTGTGAGGAAACCCTGAAGCCAGATCTTTTGTCCCATTGTTTTCCCTCTCCACCATCAATAATCCAGTATTACTATAGGATGTAAAGACCCCATACTCTGATATGGGTGCTCTGTGCATTAGGGGATATGGGTTTGTTGTACTTCACCTGTTGTTGAAGACTAAATAAAATACCTGTTCAACAGTTTCTCTGCTCACAAGCTTGCACAGAATCTGTGGGAACTTTGAAATACATGTTCTATATATTTGTTACATACGGGACTCTGTATCTTATGATCTGGTGCAATTTTAAAGCTTCAGCTTCAGCAGTCTGAATAGAGTTCCTTTCCCACCATGTTTATTCCTGGTCTTTCTTGGTAAGGATGGGAATGGGGGCAGAAACCAAGCTACATGTTAGAACAATATGAATAACCAGGTAAAACTGTAGGATTTTTTTTTTTTTTTGAAAATCCAATTGGACAGCCTTAATGGTATATAAGAATGAAAAATAGAGGTAAGGAACACCCCCAGAGTTTTGATCCAAATGTCTGGTTATGAGCAATTCCTTCTTGGCCTCAGGAAATCAGGACTAGATTCTAATCCATTTTCTGTCTGAGAAATATTGAATGTTGATCTGGCACAAATATTCCTACAGTTCTGACCAGTTCCATATAGAAGAGTTTTCCCCTTTTAACTACATTTCCACTTTTTTACACTAAAGTTTTCCCCCTTAGTTACCTAAAACAGATGCCGAGGAATTCCTAGCATAAACTACACATAAACATAATATGATGTCAGAAAGAATTAAGAATGCCAACCATCACATTTTGAATTTTCACCAAAATCTTGGGAACATGGAGCACTTTTACTCTCCACGACACCTGGGAAGGTGTGACTCACATACTATCTTCATTTTGCATCTGAAGAATCCAATAACTAAGAAACAGATATATCCCTTGTAAAAATTATATTATTGCACTTAGCTAGAAATGAGAAAACAACATCTGTGAAAAGCCCATATTAATATTTAAAAATGCAATTATTTGAGATCGATCATGGCAGAAAAATTCTGCTCCTAACACATTTTTTGAGTAGGTCCTGAAAAAGCCTATCAAAAAGACTTAAATGATTTTAGGGGGTGTTTACATTTGTACAGTTGAGCATCTAATCCTTCTTCTACCTTCTCCTGACACCCAAGAGCTGTTTTTAATTGATGGATGAATTAAAATGGAGTAGTAACATTTAAAATTATGTGATGCTTTTATTAACCTGAAATGATAGCTGGTGAAATAGGCCATTATTCCATGAGACCTAATTATGTTAACACTGAAGATTTAGCTAGGCTAGCTGAAGCGAACTGCAGAGAATTGGAAGGAAAAATAAGACCCATTTTCTTAACATAGTCCCAGTTTTTCAGAGGCATCACTTTTAACTGTTATTTAATTAGTGAAGTATGAATCGTATGGGGGAGGGGGGCGAACTGACTAGAAGAGAGAAAAAATAATTACTACCTCTCCTACATCTGTCTGCATAGACTTTGAAATTCCTGCGTGGCAAGAATGTGTCAAGTTCCGTTAGAAACATAATGTCCCGCGGTGTGTCTGTTCCAGCCGCCCTGCCCTGATAGGACCGCATTACAGCTTCGCTCTTACAAGGCGCAGTCATTCTAATCTAACAAAAGAAGGAAAATGGCAGAAAATCACACACCTGAAGTCCTGTTAAGAATAGGTGATTCTTTTTGCCCCAGGCAGGCAAGAACATAATGTCATTTTTGTGCGTTTGTATTTGCGCTCGGAAGGAGGGCCGCTCCTGTGGGGGAATGGTTTTCCCTCTGCCGGTGTGAAACACGGCGAGAAAACATTCTCCAAGGAAATAGCATTTTGAAATTTACCAGTCGAGCCTACCCCCGTGAAGCCCTGAGTAATTGTTTTGGCTTCCATGGTGTGATAAACACCTAAAGGCAGAGATTAATGTCATCACCCCCCATCTCTTTTTCTCCCCGCTGCGGGGGTGGGGAACGTGGGGCCAAGTACAGGATGTTGAGGTTTGCAGGAATCCTTCAGTCGGCTGATACCTAATTATGAGGACCCCAGCTAAATATTTAGTTTATTAAATTAATAGTGTGACAAGCATTGGAATAGTTTTACAACCACTTAAACCCGTGTTTACATCCTGTGTAATTACAATTCATAATTGGGAAAGCAGTCAAATCTAAATGCATTCTGATCAATGGTTCTCATTCTGCCAAATAGACCCAGCAGCACACATTACAGCAAGGGACTCTTAAAAGAGGATTTGTTTCTACATCTAGACTTCAAACCAGATTCAGGGAGGGAGATGGAGGGATTCTAGCTGTAAAGTGCTTTAAATTAGGTGTAAGATTTTGTGTATATATGATTTTTTTTTCCCCTGGGCAAAGAACCTATTACACTCCGTTTTTTTGTTTGTTTGTTTGTTTGTTTGTTAATTTATAAAAGGCCTAAAAGTATAAGGATGACTGCTCTAAAACCTAAGATTGAGATTTATCCTAACTATGGAAGTCCTGTTAAATAATAAATTGTAGACAGATGATGAGTGAAAATAACATGAAGGTATTTGAAGGCACATGTCCAGCAATCAGGTCTTTATTCATTTCATACTGACCTTACCTTGCCTAAGCTGCTAAGGGCATCTATACTCCCTTTTGTAGATAGCTATTTTAACATGTGCATGGTTGTTCTGGAAGCCAGGCGTGAAGTAAAGGTGAAAATGGCCCGGAGCAGCAGTGTAATGTGAGTGACAAATGATCCAAGTGTCTTGGCAACTTGGTGTGTTTCTCATGGTAGCATGTAGACCAATGGAGATTCACATCCTCTGGGGCCCCGGGTTAACCTTCCTTCAGGGTCTGAAGGATACTGGTGGTTTGATAAGGGTTCTAAATAAAGCTCTTAGGAGAATCTCTGTTCCTAAGCAATATAAATATCTGCATTAAAATGTGTATAATAAAATCCCCATACTTCACAATCAGTTCCAATTAAATAACTAAACTCTGGCAATTGGATACCTGTCATTTTTCATTGGATCTGAATATGTCCATATTTCCATGTAAATTCTCACCTTAATGCACACAATATATTTGCATTTTCAACCACATGCCTATATTATTGATAGTGAGTGAGGGCTACCTCCAATTAGAGGCAGATAGCCCTTTGTTGATTTGAGACTCACCTATTAGAGGATGTTACCATGTAGATTTCAACCCCTCCCAGTTCTTCAGATCGTGTTACCTGAAATATGATCACACTCTGAAACAAAGTCTGAAATGATGTGGGTTCTGATTCTGTTGTCAGGGTTGTGAGCAGCACAACCCAGTCTGCTTTCTCTATTGCAGACATTGTGCTGGAAAGGGGTCACAGTGTTTCTTTTCCATTCTTGTCCTAACATTTCAAAAAGTAAAATACATGCGACACCGGAACACATTTGGGTTGAATGGCACCGAGTCACTTTCTTTTTGTCTGGTTTGTTTCATTGTTATGGTTATTCTAGTTTACAAGCATTAGATCAGGAGCAAAGGTCTTTCTAAGTTGTGGGCATTATTCTGACTCTTCAGGGCACATATTTTCATTTCCCACTCTGCCCCCTGGACCAGCACTATCTAAATCAGTAGGCCCTAGCCACCTAAGGCTACTGAGCGCTTGTATGTGGTTCGTCCAAGCTGACATGTCCCGTGAATGTAAGAATACTCACTGGATTTCAAAGTCTTTAGTACAAAACAAATGAGAAAAGAATGTGAATTCTCTCTTTAATAATTTTCATATTGATTACATGTTGGAATGATAATATTTTGGATATACTGGGTGAAATAAAATATATTATTAGAATTGATTTTAACTGTTTCATTTTGCTTTTCTAATGTGGCTACCGGAGACTTTTAAATTACATATATGGCTCACATTATATTTCTATTGGACAGTAATGCTCCAGACACTTAATTTTCCCCTCTATAAAATGGGGCTAATGGTACTCATTCTCCAGAGTTAATGTGAGAATAACAAGGAGCTAATGAACACGAAATTAATTGGTAAACCAGTAAACCACAGGAAGAGTCTAAAGTGCTGATGACTGCGATGGTGATACTTTCAAGCTCCAGTTCCACATTTCCAGATTTTTCTGGAAATTTTCAGCCAGAGGTCTTACCTGATCTTCCTCCAAAAGCACTCCAGGACCACGAATGCAAGGCTTTTAAAGTTTTAAATGAGACATATGGCCTGAACATGGAGCTTACATTAGCAACAATGCCAACAAGGAGAATACTAATGGAGACCGAAAAGTCATAGTAATAGCAACCACACGGTGAATCTTAACTGAAAGCCTGGAGCTAGGTACTGTGTTAAGTATTTTTACCATCTTTATTCTAAATAATACACTACATTTCTATCACTGTAGCTTATGAGACATTGTTGACCCCTATTTTTCTTTCTGTACACTTAATTGCTTCTGATAAGCTATGTATGCATACAAAGAAGGGAAGATGGCAAAGTGTGGCAATCCAATGGAAAAAAGGTTAAATGTGAGTGTACAGGGGGCTCGTGGGCTGCATGATAGAGATACAGCATTATGATGGGAAAGGTGTTCTGATTTCAGTAGTTAGAAGTGTTGAATCTTTCATTGATTTACATTTTACCTGCTTAAGCAATGATTTTCAGGAGCTGGCACCTCTGTGATCCCTCCATCTGATAATCCTTCAAAATAACTGCCCACTCCACAGCCTTGCACTCAAAACCCACCTTCAGGGTGTCCCGGCATACCTCTCCAACCCACGGGGCCTGAAGATGCCCTGCACGTTATCATCTTCTTGACTTCAGTCAGGTCTTTTTAAAAACCTGGAATGCCTTTCAGCATTCTTCACCCATGAAAATCCTACCCCAAGTCAAGCTCCACCTCTCCAAGAAATCTTGGCAAATCATCCCCACGGCTTCTACTCATGCTTAATGGTCTGACTCATCACTTAGTTCTTACTATATGATTTATACTGTGATTTACTTGTTATCTCTCCTAGCAGATACAGACACACACACACAAGACTTTCCGTGTAATAGGGTCCTATACGTGCATTCACGAATATTTACTGGGCACCTATTATGTACCAGGTGCTGATCTGGATGACTGAAACAACAGGAGCTAATATAAATTTGAGCGTGCGCCCCTCGCATTATATTTAAATAATGCAATTTAAGCAAACAACTCTATTAAATAATAGAAATAAGAACTAAAACAAGCTGAATTCCCGAAGAGAAAATGTTAGACACATGAAAGATCTGCAGGTTGAATCTCATTTTAAAAACACGAGAGGAGTATTCCCAATTAAAACTTGCGATGTATGCATCTTAAAAAGCAAACAGTCCTTTAAGTGTGATCAATGTATCCCAAGTTACAACTCTAATTTCACAGTTTGACATACAGCTCCTTGTCTTAAAATAGAAGCATCTCGTACTTCTCAGTCTTTGTCACACTTAGCCTTGGAACAAATTGTTCTCAGACTTGAGCGTGCATCAGAATCATCTGGAGGGTTTTAGTAAAACAGTTGGCTGGAACACACCCCTAGGGTTTCCGACTCAGTAGGTCTGGGGTGGAGCCCAAGGGTTTGATTGGTAACAAGTACCCGGGTGAAGTTGATGCCTCTGGTCAAGATGACACCCTTTGAGACCCATTGGCTTAAGCTAATTAAAAACTTCACTGCAATTTACTGAGAAGCTCACAGGGCTTTATCTAACTCCCCTTCCCTGAGGCTCAGTTACCTAACATTAAAGTGGGCATCTTGAGCCTCACCCCACAGGACGATGGTGAGAATTAATTGACAGCATGTCCATGAAACTGTTTAATCTGAGGTTCACATTCAAGAAATGTGAGTTAAAGCCACACATTTCCAATTTAGCCGTAAAATAAGGCAAAAGCTTTTCTTTCACTAACTTCTCCCACTCACGCAATTCTAGCTATCTAGTAGAAATTCTGGTTTCTAAATTCAACTAATTTCACTGACAAAATGATAAAATAATAGAATCTTACAGTTTGCAAAGACCTTAGAGATTTTCTGGAGCGAGCAGTTAAAAGTTTTGGACCAGCTAAATTGTCAAACCTTTTTTGTTTACTTTCTTGATTCAATAAAGCAATCAAAACAATTGAACTGGTTGCATGTATCATTCCTCAACTTGAATATCTGGTTTTCCAAAATTGAATTATTTGACTAAAACAAGCTGCATCCAGACTACAAGAAAAATAGAAAGAAGATTCTCGTTTTTTCTTGCCTGGTCATGGTTGTAGTGTCCACACAGACGCTCTGAGGCCCTGAGAGATCCCACTTAATGAAAGCCCCGTTCCTCCTAGCTCCAGCTTGTCCACTCTCTCACTCTGGGCCTTCGGTCTGTGATGTTTCTCTGCCCTCTAGAAAGGATCAGGGGGCTGTTGATGCAAGGAATCAATGATCAAAAATTAATTTTAAAGCCCCTGGTA
Organism: Halichoerus grypus; assembly: GCF_964656455.1. NCBI lineage: Eukaryota > Metazoa > Chordata > Mammalia > Carnivora > Phocidae > Halichoerus > Halichoerus grypus. The sequence continues at coordinate 99,069,441 of NC_135716.1, read as the reverse complement.
AGAGCGCGTTAACATGAATGGTGCAGCTTGCCTAGCAGAGAGAGCAGCACAGCTGAGATCTTCCAAAGGATTTGAGAACAAAATTTTGCAGATAGAATGTATCTTGAGAATAATGATGCATATCACTAATAACCTAGTGCTAAGTTATAAGCCTAAATTGGAGACTTTGCAGAGGAATACACAGCCTCTGTAATTTCCAGTTTGGCGTAATAATATGGAAATGGCTTTTGGTGCCGGGATTGGATCAGTCTAAATGAGCTGGAATTGATAGCTGCCTGTAATACTAGGGGCAGGAGAGAGTGATCACGTCTGTGTCCTTGCTGACTTATCTAGGGCTCTCCAGACGTGACAATTTTAAGGAGTGATCCCTTAAATATGTTATGGAAACGCACTACAATATCCTGCAGCACAGAGCGAGGTATTTCTAAAATTGCCTCAACAAGAACACAGGATGGGGAGTCTCCTTTTCAGGGAGGGAAAGGGCTTTTGTTCCTGTGAAAAGTAAAAGGAGATAGTTAAGTACAGGGAAAAATAAAATGCGATAGAGGTGTTCTGAGAACACAGAGAATTAACTGTCCCTTTAGGAGACTCCCAAGTCCCGGTCTGCTCTGTCCCCTGGAAATGATTAGCATTCCAGAAGGCAGACACCTGTGCCTTTCCTTTCTAGGGACGATATAATGGACACTCGAGGACGAGACAGTAACACTCATGATTCAAATGTTAAAACAGCAAAATTAAAACCTCCAATCAGTGACTTAGGGAATAAAGGCTTCTTGAGTGACTGTATTATAGATAGCATCTCAAGTATTATGCAACAGTTAACCTCACTAATAAGTCATCACTGCATGAGTAAACCATCAGGAATCAAGGAACAGTGGCAAATTTAGAGTCAATGGAATCAAGCACGATGAGGTCTTTGCACGGCATATGAGACTCCCTATTACTTGGTGTCCGTGTCGCTTCAGCCTCATCTTCTGGCCAGCTGTGCTCCAGCTGAGTACCAGTGGTGGCAATTCCCCGAAGACACCAGACTCGAATGTTCTATGTGCCTTTGCATTTGTTGTCCCTTCTGCCCGGTCTGTGCTTTCCCATTGTGTCCATGGGGTGAGCTCATCCCTTAAGACCCAGTCCAAGGGCCTTCTTGCTGATGCCCCGTTCCGGTTACTATTGCTGCATAACAAACCAGCCCCAAACTTAGTGGAGTAAAACAAAACAAGGGAGGATGGTTTGCCTCTTCTCCAAAAGGTCTGGCACATCGCTTGAGGCTGATGCAAACAATGGAGGGCTGGCAGCTGGAATTAGAAGATCCACTCCCAAATGGCTTCTTCACTTAAATGTGAGGCATATTTTTGGGGGATGGTTGAAGGCTGAGCCTCAGCTGGGATCATCCACCAGACTGTCAGCACGTGGGCCCTCTGGCATAACAGCTGTGGGGTAACCAAACATCCTATGTAAAGGTTTAGTATTCCAGCGAACAAGACGGAAGCCACGTGCCTCTTATGACCTAGCTTCAGAATACATGTGGCATTACTTCCGTCCCATTCTAGCACTCGACACAGCCACACGCCAGCCCAGCTTCCTGGGGAGAGGACTCAGACTCTGTCTCTCATTAGAAGTGTCAAAGAATTTGGGAGCTTGTTCCTTCTTTGACCCCTCCCAGATAGGGTGGTACTTTTCTTCTTTGCCCACCCCTGTACCTTGGGGTCTCTACCAACACTGGCTTCGGGCTGGGCTGTGTGGCTGGCGTCATTGTATCTGCAGGGCTTAGCAAAGCTCACATAAGATAGTGGATAAAAAGTGCTTAATGAGGCCACCCTGAGCATGGCTCCAACAGACGGTCCATTTTAAGTTCGGATTCCAAGCAGGAACTCCCCCATCAAAGGATCTATAACCGTACCCAGAGCACAGCCCCACTGTGCCATGTGGGAGAGCACTGTGTGTGGACAGGGCGCAGGGCGGCTGAGAGAACGTAGACTCAGATCTCCCAGTGAGAGAGGCCACCGGGAGCCACAGCCCCCAACCTTCCCAGGGGTGTCATCGAAGACAAGGGCCGGCAGTGACGAAGCCAGCCAAGGGCTCCAGGCACAGAGCAGGCTTGCAGGTGCAGAAGTGGCAGGGGACAGAAATCACACGAGGCACAGGGCAGAGGATTTTTGCTGGCCAGGCACATAGCACTCCCCCGTTAGCTGCAGTCCTGCCCAGCTTCAGCATGAAGGAATGGAATCCTGAGAGGAAAAGCACTGTTCTAGAAAACTAATCTCATCATAGAGGCCAGGGGAAGGAGTCTGTCATTTTAAGCCACAGTTTATTTCCATCTCTTGAGGACTGAATTGTGTTTCCTCAGAATTCATATGTTGAAGCCCTAACCTCTAAAGTGACTGATTTTGGATATAAAGGCCTTTAAAAGTTAAATGAGGTCATAAGGGTGGGGTCCTAATCCAATAGGATCGGTGTCCTAATTCAATAGGGTTGGTGGGTCCTTATAAGAAAAGGAAGAGACTCCAGGAGCGCAAGCACAACAGAGAAAAGGCATTGAAGACACAGCAAAAGCCGGCCCTCTGCAGGCTCAGGAGCGAGGCGTCAGGAGAACCCAGCCGGGCCGGCACCTGATCTTGGACTTCTGGCCTCCAGAACTGCGAGAACGCTGATTTCTATTGTTTAAGCCACACAGTCCATGGCATTCTGTTCCAGCAGCCCTAGCAAACTAATAAAGCGCCTACAGACTTGAACTTAAAAAGGAAAAAAAAGGCACGGCCAAGTTCAGTCCCTCACTCTCCGAGCATTGATGGAGGACTTAATATGTGCCGGAAAGGATCATGATTCCAGTGCTGGGTTATCGTACAGAACACGATGGCCCTGGTCCCAATGAGCTCACGCTCTAGTGGCAGGTGACCGACAGGAACAAAAGCACAGACAGGGTGTGTCCGATGGTGACATGTGATGTGAGGACAGTGAGCACCGGCAGGTTGATGCCACCTGAGATGAAGTGGAGATGCGCTATCACAACAAAGCACCATTTGAGCAGGAAGCTAGAGTAAGTGAGGAAATGGGCATTGCCAATACCTAGGGAAAGCACATCGCAGACAGAAGGAACAGCCACGGCAAATACCATGAAGCAAGAGGATGTCTGAGCAGCCGCAGGACGGAAGACCGGCTGAGCTGGCTGAGCCAAGGGCAGGACGTAGATGAAGGTGAGAGACAGTCAGGACCTGTTTCATCTTCAAACTGACATATAGGGACGCCTGGTGGCTCAGTCGGTTAAACCTCTGCTTTCAGTTCAGGTCATGATCCCAGGGTGCTGGGATCGAGTCCTGCATCGGGCACCCTGCTCAGAGGGGAGCCTGCTTCTCGCTCTGCCCCTCCCCCTGCTTGTGCGCCCACGCGTTGTCTCTCTCTCTCTCTCTCTCTCTCTCTGACAAATAAATAAATAAAATCTTAAAAAAAAAACTGACATAAACCTCATACAAATTTCTGAGTGAGGATTTCTGGTGCTCAGAGGAAATAAAATAAAGAAAGTAGTCCCCTTATAGGGTTCTTCTGCCTTTGTCTTATTTCTGTGTTGCAAGTTACACAAAACAATTAGCAAATCACATAAGAGCTACTCAGGAAATGCTTGTGGAGTGTATGTATTCATGCACCTCAACTTCACCAACTCACTGATAACATACCCAGCCTGTCTGAACAGTCTCAGTTTTGAAATATTTGATATTTATCCATGCCAGGTTTTAATCAGAAAATATTATCAACATGTCTTACAGGGTAGCTGGTATCTCCTTCACAATCAAAGGAGAAACTTTGCCAGTGCTGGGAATTTTGTCCAAGAACACAGTACAAGAGGAGTTTCTTCTTCTAGATCCTGACTCCCACTCTAACACACGAGCATTGCCATTATGAGGACATCTGACACATCATTTTGGGCCATGGTTGAATGTTCTAACATTATCATTTGAACACACCCGAAATAGGAGGCTCCCCCCCGGAGTAGGAGGGGTGGGCTGCCCCCTGCCCCTCAGTTCATTCTCTGAGTGAGGGGATGAACAAATCAACTTTTACCAAGTACTGACCACACACCTGGCATTGTGCTAGGTACATTCACGTACCCAATCTCCTTCCGTCCCCCTGACAGTTCACATCACAGATGAGGGAACTGTGGCCCAAAGAAGCAGTGGAAGCTCCATCTGGACTCCAGGCTCGATGTGCTTTCCATCACCCACAGCTGCCATGCTCCGGCCAGGGCAGGGCAGAGCTCGCCACCCCTCTCTTAGCAGCTGCAATTGCTCACTCTTCTGGCATCCCCAGTGTGCTGAAAGCCAGCCCTCCTGGACTGCAGGGGGCAACTCTGAGTCATGGGAGTGCTAAGCTCACAGAAGGAGCATGCTGGCCGTTTGACCTGAGAGGCCCCTGCTCACTGCCAGGAGGCCCTCAATATCCATCCAGATTCCAAGCATCCTCCCTGCCTAACAGACTGGTTGGGAGGGTGGGCTCAGAGTCCACTTGCCTGGGTTAGAAGCCCAGCTTCTCCACTCATAAGCTATGCAGTCTTGGGCACCGACTTAACCTTAGTGTGCCTCAGTTTCTTCACGGCTAAATGGGTTTAAAATTACATCTACCTCACATTGTTGTTACAGGAGTTGAATGTATCACTATGTATTTTAAGCTCGGAACATAATAATCTGTAAATATTTGATATTGCCATTATTATTTTTATTATTGTTTTATTATTGCCAAATGTCTGTGTCCTCCCAAAATTCATATGTTGAAGTCCTAATCCCACTGTGATGGTATTAGGAGGTGGAGCCTTTGGGAGATAATTCATGAGGGTGGGGCCCTCATGAGTGGAATTTTAGTGACCTTGTAAAAAGAAACACAAGAAAGGTGCTCTCTCTCCTCACCCATGTGACAATGCAGGAAGAAGGCAGCCACCTACAAACCGGGGAGAGCGGTCGCCAGGAACCAAATCAGCCAGCACCTTGATCTTGGACTTCCAGCCTCCAGAACTGTGAGAAATAAATTTCTGTTGTTTGAATACAAAAATACTAATTTGAAAAGCTATGTGCACTCCTACATTTATAGTGGCATTATCTGAAGCAACCAAATTATGGAAGCAGCCCAAGTGTCCATGGATTGATGAATGGATAAAGAAGATGTGGTGTGTATAGACAATGGAATATTACTCAGCCATAAAAAAAGAATGAAGCCTTGCCATTTGCAACAACATGGATAGAGCTAGAGAATAGAATGCTAAGTGAAATAAGTCAGACAGAGAGAGACAAATACCATACGATTTCACTCATATGTGGAATTTAAGAAACAAAACAAATGAACAAAGAAAAAAAGAGAGAGAGAGAGGCAAACCAAGAAACAGACTCTTAACTGTAGAGGACGAATGGACAGTTACCAGAGGGGAGGTGGGTGGGGGGATGGGTGAAGTAGGTGATGGGGATTAAGAGCACACTCATCACGATGAGCACCGGGTGATGTAGGGAAGTGCTGAATCACCACATTGTACACCTGAAACTAATATGACACTGTGTGTTAATCCTGGAATTACAAGAAAATTTTTTCTGTTGTTTAAGGCACCTCGCCTGTGTTATTTTGATAAAGTAGCCCAAAGTAATTAAGGCAATTACTATTACATGTCTTTAGTGGTGTCGTCTACTCTAGCTGTTATGACTTCCACCTTCACATAGGTCTTCCTCAAGCTCTCCCTCTATTTAGTGCCCGCCTCAGAGTGGCCAGGACAGACGGGTCTGACTGAAATGGGAGCCGGCAGCCCTGTAGAAACTTAGTCAGGCAGGATGATCCTAACATCATCTTCAGCACAAATGTCCAAAATAGATTCACCAAATTTGTCATACGGGGTTCTGAAGGATCAAAACTGGCACTGAGGATTTTCCTTTCCAAGTTTAAAAGGGTGGAAAAAGCCAATACTGATGACAGCACGAGAGATGCAGGCACTGAGGAAACAGTGAGGTGGGGCGTGGGGCAGGGAAGGAGGAGCGAGCGGGGATAGCAAGACAGTCACCTGTGTCTGCCAGTCACCCAGGCTCCAGAACATGTAGTATATGCCACCTCCCTCACTTTCCCTTTCAATTCAGTCAACATGTCCAGTAGATTCTATGCCACCGGGTGTTTTTGTATGGGTCCCCTGGCTTTCATTCTCACCGCCCCCATCTCACTTAGACCCTCTTTGCTGACCTCCAGGACCATGATAACAGCCCATGCTCAGGTTCCCCAGCCAGTTCACTCAACTGCCTGCTCCTGGCGGCAGGGAAGGGGGCGGGGGGGGGGGGGGACGGGGTGCAGCTATATAAAATAGACACAGAATTCCAATTCTGCCTTTCAAACAACATCCTTACAGATCCTTTTCTTAGTGAGTAAAATCCATATGCCTTACCTTTTCCTCCTGTCCACTAGCAAAGCTGACTACTCGCTGTTCCCAGACCATATATACCCTGTGTTTTCATTAAAGACATATTTATTGAGCACCCTCTCTGTTTTATACCATTGCGGAAACTACGAGGGACACAAAAATGAGTACTTGGTCCTTGAGCACCAGGTCACAGCATAGCAGGGGGAGATCAGCAGGGACCAACAGGAAAGTATGCCAGGAAAAGGCGGATAGGATCTGCACATCTGATCGGCAGTGCTCACGTGGAGGGGTCTTCTCATTGAAAATGCTGTCAGTGTTGAGTTATATTATGAATCATTAAATCACTTTTGTTTAGTGAAAAAAAGTCTGAAAGAGAATGGCAAGCACCTGAGTCAGGCGTAGGAAGAAAAAGAGAAGGGCACCGTGGCCACACCAGACCCACCTTGAGTAGTCAGGCAGGACCAGTGGGGGCTCCAGGCCTGGACACATCCTTCTTCAATTTTCTTTCAAAATTCTGTGACGAACCCACAACCTGAGCAGGGCATTATCAGCCCAGTGGAGGCCCTTATCAGCTGCCCCCATGGAGTGAAAAAAGCCAAGATGGGGGGCTTTCACGCCCACGATGACATTCTACCACCTCTAAGGAGTTATGTGTCTTTGGGCAAGTGACACAAATTCTTTGAGCCTCAGTCTGTTCTACTGAAAACTGAGATAACACTTCCTATCCCATAGAGTACTGTGAGATTCACCTAGGTAGGATTCATTTGCCATTATGGGAGTGCTCTTAAGTCAGGAAAACAGAACCAAACCAATGACCACGAAAGGGTTTCTGACACTACCTTGATTTCCCAACTACAGGAAGAATTCAACATTCTAAATAAAACAAAGTCATAAGCAATGACCCCTGGGGTCCTTTGCTTTCCAAGCCTTCTCCTCTTTTTATCAAGACTTCTTTCTCCTTGATACAGCTGACTACAGATAACACTAACTCAGTCTCTAGATGATTCCATCCCTGACCTGTCTCTATGAGATGGGATATTGTTCTCTGAAGATAGAAACGCACTAGGTAAGCGCATGTACACATTCTTGTCCCCTTTGGCAATAAAAACTTAAGGGGGAAAAAAACATGTTTTCCAAGATGCAGTCATAAAACTATTTGGTAGGACCTTATAATCTCAGGCCCAAGAGAAAAAAAATAGCACAAAAAGGGAAATTTCAAACGATGTTACAGAACCACAGCAGTAAAGAAGTTGTTTCCTGAACAACATAATCGCTAAGCCATGTGACCTTTCCTGCCATGTGAAGAGCGAGAAATTCTCTAAATTAAATCAGTCAGAATGGCAAACCCAAGAGGCACCTCCTGACTGAGACCTCTGGCAGCAGGGCAGAGGGCCAGTCTGGGAAATCAAGCAGAATTGAAGTTCCCCTGAGAGAGCAGTTAAGAGCAGAATGGGTAGGTGTTTATAAGTTTTGCCAAGGCTTCTCCTGCTGACAGACTGTGCCTTCCTGATTGAGTACTGCTCTTCCGTTTTATGTTTCTGCTTCTGAACCATGGCCTTGCAAACACCATCATGTAATCACAGCATGTATCCATTCTCTGAACCTATACCCGGAAGGTAACTCCCAGCCACACATGTATGTTAGGACTAAAGACAACACAGGCTCATAGCCTCCCAATACTCTAATACCCTTCTTCCGAAATTGGGCATTTGGACTGAGCAGATCTGGACCTGAGATGTATCTAGGGAGAAGAGTAGGTGACCACTCTCTGGCCCTTTTTGCATCTGGCCAAGCTGGAGCTCAGATGCAATTCACAGATGGTGTTAAGGGGCACCTTTCTCCATGCAGCCAGCAGTGTTTGGGGCTCCGATGCCACCAGGAAGTGGAATAAGGCAAAGACCTCCTTCCTTGTCCCTCCCCACCCCCACGTACCTATTTGAGTTTCTAATTTTTGAGAACACTGACTTGGAATGGATCAAATTCCAAGAAAGGGCATAAGGTGCCAGAAGAGGAAAATAACTTTGGGGTCAATACCACAACCTAAGACACAGAGGAGAGACTTGATTCCAACCCGGTCATCCTCCTGACATGGGGGTGCCTTGGGGAAATGGCTCTGGGTACATTCAGGGTGCCGGCAGGAAAAGGATGGCACACTCAAAGGGGGCAATTAAGGAGGATTTAACAATGGGACAATGTTTGAGGATGTGGGAAGAGTTAAGGAAAAAGGAATGGTAAAGTATTTGGGTTGGGGAAGCAGCTAGTATCCCTAGACCTCACAGCTGAAGGGAGAGAGCCGTCACCACAGCCTGAGGAGACTGGCGGCTTTGGGGGAGGTGTGGACTTTAGCAGAGGAACCAGACTCTGCCAATCTGCAACCTACAGGGGAGGATCCTGGGAAAAAAACCTTTCTCTTCTTCTCTGCCCTTGAGTCTCCTCCCAGTGCCTCCCATCGGCCGAACCCAACAGGAATCAAGAGGGCCAAGGAGCCGACTCATGTGATCCTTGAAGGAACCATAAAGGATTACCCAACAAGGCACAGAGCAAGCGGAGAAGAGTGGAGGGTGGCAGATGGGGAACACACAACGTTATTCTTCTCTGTCCCCGACACCCTGGCAGATTGGGGCAGTCAGAGAAGTTTCGCTGAGGCCAACCCAAGAGATTTGATCAGGCATATCAGCAAGAGGCTAACTGGCCCTGCTCTGTCTTCACTGGCAGCCCCCCATAAGGTTGACAAGTTTCTGGTTCTACCAATAACAACTAAGATGTTTTGCAACATAGTCATCAGTGCAGAGGGGACAGTGAAAGCTATGGCATCAAGGCCACCAAGGCCAGCAGCCCTGGGTGATCCTGTTGAAGTGGCATTTCTGTAGGATGTTTGGAGGCCAGCAGCTTCTGAGCCTACCCTCAAAGGGTACCTGCAAAATCCCAGCTCCCCACAAAGGACATCCTCAGAGCAATGCCCAGGACTGATGCGTAAGCCCCCTGGGGGAACTGCATACATTCTGGAGGCATGGGAATAGAGCTCTGCAAACTGCCTCTGGAAAGAGCCAAGTTGTGTCTATTTTAGGCTTTGTGGGCTATAGGTTTTCTGTTACAACTACTCAGTTCTGTTGTTGCAGGGCAAAAATAGCCGCAGACAAGTAAACAAGTGGGCATGGCTGTGTTCCAATAAAATCTACACAAATAGGTGGCAGACTGGATCCAACCTATACATAGCAGTTTGTTGACTCCTGGCTTAGAACATTGAGATTTAGGGTGTTCGTACAATTCTGCCCTCATTTGTACCCACAAGACGGCAAGGCTGGGCTCGTATCTGTTATATGCGCTGATGTTCCTGATTTATACTAGACTGTAAAACAGGAGCCAAGGCTTATTGTTCTGGGTATCCCTAATACCCGGAATTACATGAATGAATGAATGAATGATGAATGCATGGATGAATGTCCACAGAAGGGATACTATAATTTGTGGTTTCATTTGCAGTTCTTTTTAGGATAAACCTCCAGCCTTGTTCCTATGTTTAAAATATCAAATGATCAGAAGATATGTAGAGAGAGAAACTCTGTATGGGTCCTAAATTTCTTATAAAATTGAAATACTTTTCTTATAAAATTTTCTTATAAAAAATTTCTTATAAAATTTTCATGCACTAACTGGTACTGCTTTACCTTAATGAAGGTAGAATAGATTAGCTCAAACAAACAATTGTTGACAGTAGCAAAGTAAACAGGATCCTAATTAATGTATTTGCTAATGAGACTCCCTGGATGGGGGTTTAACCATACACGTGAATTAGGTGTTTATGCCTAATGTATGCTCAACTTATAGGGTTGGGTATTCGGTGCCTTATTTATCATACATGGCCTTCAAAAACCCCAGGAAAAAAAAAAAACTCACAACGCTGTTTTATGATTTTGCATAAGTTGCTTTTCTATCTTTCCTCCCTCCCATCCCCAGAGTATTTGTGATGCACCTGCTATCATTAGCACTCTCATGAAAGATAACTTTGGGTTTTGTTTTGTTTTTTTTCTTATTTACGTAAGTAATCTCTACACCTAACGTGGGGTTCAAACTCATGACTCTGGGAAGAAGAGTCACACGCTCTTCCAACTGAACCACTCAGGCACCCCTCATGAAACATAACTTTGGAACTGCCTGTGAGACACTAGTCTAGCACTCAAGCACTGATGCAGATCCAGAGACTCAAGGACTATATACACCCATTTGCAGTGAGGCAGAGAGAGCTGGAGAAGAGAGTACCAAACAGTTTATGTTAAACAACATTTGAGCACCAACCTCCTTTCCAAGTGAAAAACAAAAGCAAGGGGAGAAACGTGGCTCTGCCTTCCAGATCGTCTAATTTTTCTTTCTGATGAATGGAAGATAGCCAACAAGGAACCGGAAAAGTGCTTCTGCTTTCTCCTTAAGGAAACAGTAGTTTGAATCATTTAACCATAAAAATTAGGGAAATAAGGGAGTTCCATCACTTTTGGTGATGGTGGAGTTTCGAGGGCACAAGGACTCTAGTAAATGTGTTTCAGCTTGAGTGGCTGGGGAATGTCTATGAACAAGCATCAAAAAAGAGACATGACCTCCATTTCTAGGTCACTGAATTCATTCAATAAATATTTGTTGAGCATTCGCCAGTACCCAGCAGACATGAATCCAAATCTGGATGCTGCTACTTCATCCCATCCTTTGTTGAGCCTCCAGACAAACTATTTTACCAGCTTTTTAGAAGGTATATATTTGATACTTGCTGTGTAGTCATCATGGAATCAGAAACAAGGGTCCTGGACACTGACATGCTTCTCTCTGTGTCTGTGCTTTGTTTTGCCATGCCTCACTTTGACATCGCTAGCCAAGAGAATGCAAAAAAAAAAAAGAAAAAGGAAAAGAAAAGAGGAAGTTTTGTAGTTTATTGACAGGTGATGGATAAACCACTCTTATATTTTGGTGAAAGCAAAAATTTTTGTCTAGTATATTTCAATCTAAGTAAAATGTGAATTTCATTTTTTTAAATTTTTTTAAAAGGACAATTTTTAGCTCTTCATAAAACCTGTGCTCCAAGTATTCCTATTTTGATAAATTATAAAATGACTTTCTCTCCTCTGGCCTTTTCCTGCTGAGACCTAGCTCTTCCCAGGTCTTGGCTTTCTGCCCTGGCAACCTCTGGTGTAGGTCTATTACTCAGAGCACCAAGCAGAGGTCAACAAGTTCCTGCAAAAGACTAGGCAATGGAAAGAAATCTTTACTGCCTCTCAATAAGCATTGGCCTAAAAGCACAGTCATTCGTTTCATATTGGGGGACAAGTTCTTGTATGTCAGCCTGTGTATGGGCAATACATATAATAAATGAGCCAGATTATAGAAATGTTGAGTTGTTTGTGTGCAAGTATATTTAAAACTCTATGAAACAAAAAGACGTAGTCCTCATTCTTCCATCCCAAGGCATTCTGCTAAAAAGAATTCTTGTGAACAGTATGAGAAGAATACAGATCATGAAAAATACTGGAATTTTAGAATAAATAATGAAGGTAACTGGAGTTCATAGATTAAATCAAGAACTTTCATGCTGTTTCTGAATTTCTCATTTACATTAAAAATGAATTGTTTAGTTCTCAAGAAGCTGTAAATTCAAATAGTAGAAGACGTATTCAGCTATAGATCTTGAGCCATCAATGGACAGCATTATTAACATGACAAGGATGCCTGCTCTCACCACTATTGTTCAACATAGTACTAGAAGTCCTAGCAACAGCAGTCAGATGACAAAAAGAAATAAAATGTATTCCAACTGGCAAAGAAGTCAAACTCTCTCTCTTCGCAGATGACATGATACTTTATGTGGAAAACCCAAAAGACTCCACCCCCAAATTACTAGAACTCATCCAGCAATTCAGTAATGTGGCAGGATACAAAATCAATGCACAGAAATCAGTTGCTTTCTTATACTCTAACAATGTAACTGTAGAAAGAGAAATTAGAGAATTGATTCCATTTACAATAGCACCAAAAACCATAAGATACCCTGGAATAAACCTAACCAAAGAGGTAAAGGATCTATATTCTAAGAACTACAGAACACTCATGGAAGAAATTGAAGAAGACACAAAAAGATGGAAAAATATTCCATGCTCATGGATCTGAAGAATAAACATTGTTAAAATGTCTATGCTGCCCAGAGCAATCTATACCTTCAACGCCATCCTGATCAAAATACAAATGGCATCTTTCAAAGTGCCTGAACAAACAATCCTAAAATTTGTATGGAATGAGAAAAGACCCCGAATCACCAAGGGAATGTTGAAAAAGAAAAACAAAGCTGGGGGCATCATGTTGCCTGATTTCAAGCTATATTACAAAGCTGTGATCACCAAGACAGCATGGTACTGGCACAAAAACAGACACATAGAGCAATGGAACAGAATAGAGAGCCCAGACAGGGACCCTCAACTCTATGGTCCAATAATCTTCGACAAAGCAGGAAAAAATATGCAATGGAAAAAAGACAGTCTCTTCAATAAATGGTGCTGGGAAAATTGGACAGCTATATACAGAAGAATGAAACTCGACCATTCTCTAACACCATACACAAAGATAAACTCAAAGTGGATGAAAGACCTCAATGTGAGACAGGAATCCATAAAAATTCTAGAGAAGAACATAGGCTGTAACCTCTTCGACATCGGCCACAGCAACTTCTTTCAAGACACATCTCCAAAGGCAAGGGAAACAAAAGTGAAAGTGAACTTTTGGGACTTCATCAAGATAAAAAGCTTCTGCACAGCAAAAGAAGCAGTCAACAAAACAAAGAGGCAACCCACAGAATGGGAGAAGATATTTGCAAATGACACTACAGACAAAGGGTTGATATCCAAGATCTATAAAGAACTTCTCAGGGGCGCCTGGGTGGCTCAGTTGTTAAGCATCTGCCTTCATCTCGGGTCAAGATCCCAGGGTCCTGGGATTGAGCCCCGTGTTGGGCTCCCTGCTCCTCAGGAAGCCTGCTTCTCCCTCTCCCCAACTTGTGTTCTCTCTCTCGCTGTGTCTCTCTCTGTCAAACAAATAAATAAAAAATTTTTTAAAAAAAGAACTTCTCAAACTCAACACCCAAAAAACAAATAATCAAGTCAAAAAGTGGGCAGAAGATATGAAAAGACACTTCTCTGAAGAAGACATACAAATGGCTAACAGACACATGAAAAAATGTTCATCATCATTAGCCATCAGGGAAATTCAAATCAAAAACCACATTGAGATACCACCTTACACCAGTTAGAATGGCAAAAATGGACAGGGAAAGAAACAACAAATGTTGGAGAGGTTGTGGAAAAGGGGAGCCCTCTTACACTGTTGGTGGGAATGCAAGTTGGTACAGACACTTTGGAAAACAGTGTGGAGGTTCCTCAAAAATTTAAAAATAGAGCTACCCTATGACCCAGCAATTGCACTGCTGGGTATTTACCCCAAAGACACAGATGTAGTGAAAAGAACGGCCATATGCACCCCAATGTTCATAGCAGCAATGTCTGCAATAGCCAAACTGTGGAAAGAGCCGAGATGCCCTTCAACAGATGAATGGATAAAGAAGATGTGGTCCATATATACAATGGAATATTACTCAGCCATCAGAAAGGATGAATACCCAACTTTTACATCAACATGGATGGGACTGGAGGAGATTATGCTAAGTGAAATAAGTCAAGCAGAGAAAGTCAATTATCATATGGTTTCACTTATTTGTGGAACATAAGGAATAACATGGAGGACATTAGGAGAAGGAAGGGAAAACTGAAGGGGGGGAAATTGGAGGGGAAGATGAACCATGAGAGACTATGGACTCTGAGAAAAAACTGAGGGTTTTAGAGGGGAGGGGTGGGGGGAATGGGTTAGCCTGGTGATGGGTATTAAGGACAGCACATATTGCATGGAGCACTGGGTGCTATATGCAAACAATGAAACATGGAACACTACATCAAAAACTAATGATGGGGGGCAGAGCAAGATGGCTGAGGAGTAGGAGACCTGGATTTCGTCTGGTCTCAGGAATTCAGCTGGATAGGGATCAAACCATTCTGAACACCTACAAACTCAACAGGAGATCGAAGAAAAGAATAGCAACAACTCTCTGAACAGAAAAGCGACCACTTTCTGGAAGGTAGGACGAGCGGAGAAGTGAATCCGAGGCGATATTCGGGAGGATAGACGGTGGGGGAGGGGGCCTCCATCGACTGCTTCTGGCAAGTGATAGAGCCGCGGAACACAAAATCAGAACTTGTAGAAGTCTGCTCCGCTGAGGGATGTCGCTCTGGTGGCTAAGCGGGGGATAGAACCCTCGTGGGACAGTGTGGTCTCAGGATCCTCGGGGTCACAGAAAGACTGGGGGTGCCTGAGTGCCGCAGAGCTCCCAGGTATTGGAGCAGGGAAGCTGGCTGCAGAGACGGAGCCGAGGTGCGGGCTCTCAGCTCCGGGTTGCCATAAACCGTGATCCATGGCGCAGTTGGGCCACTGCTCCTCCAGCAGGGACCCAACAAGCGGCAGATCCGGGGAGACTCCTCTTCCTCCCCGGGGAGGAGCTGCGCGGGAGCGCACCGCAGGGATCTGCTAGGTTTGGAGACTCCGCACAGGGTCGGGTGCCAGAGATAGAAATCCTCCCTCGGTCGCAGGCCGGGTGAGCATGCAGTGCGGCCGGAGACCAGGGAGATGGGAATGACTGACTGCTTTTCTCTGGGGGCTCACTGAGGAGTGGGGCCCCGAGTTCTCAGCTCCCCCGGGGCGGAGATTGGGAGGCCGCCATTTTCACTCTTGTCCTCCAAAGCTGTACAGAAAGCTTGCAGGGAACAAAAGCTCCTGAAAGCAAACCTGAGCAGATTACTTAGCTCGGACTGGCAAGGGCGGGGCAATTCCACCTCCCGCAAAGACATTTGGGAACCATGGCAACAGGCCCCTCCCCCAGAAGATCAGCGAGAACAGCCAGCCAAGACCAAGTTTACCGATCAATGAGAACAGCAGAACTCCAGCGCTAGGGGAATACTGGATATAGAATTCATGGCTTTTTTCCCATGATTCTTTAGTCTTTCAAAGTTAATTTTTTTAACTGTTTTTTTTTTTTTTTTTTGTATTTTTCTTTTTCCCTTTTTCAACCAACATCTTATCAATCCCTTAAAAAAAAAATTTTTTTTATTTTTCATTTTTAGAGTCATATTCTGTCCCTTCATAGTAGTTACCCATATTTTTGGCATATATATATAAGTTGTTCTCTCTTTAAAATTTTGAGATAGTTTCTTCTAACAGATCAAAATATACTCTAAATCTCTAGTGTATGGTTTTGTTCTACTCTCCTGCCTGATCACATTCTCTCCCTTTTTTTTTCTTTTTTTTTTAAATCCTCTTCTTTCTTTTTTCAAACAACTTCTTATCAATTCCTTTTATAAAATTTTTTATAATTTTCATCTTTACAGTCATATTCCATCCCTTCATCATATCAACCCTTATTTTTGTACATATATAAGTTTTTCTTTCTTTAAAATTTTGGGAGGCACTTTCTTCTAACAGACCAAAATACACCCAAAATCTAGTGTGTGGCACTGATCTATGCACCAGCCTGATCATATTTGATCGTATTCTGGTTTTTTTTGTTTTGTTCTGTTTTTGTTTGTTTTTATCTTTTTTTTTATCTTTTTTTTTTTCTTTTTCTTTTTTCTTTCTTTCCCTTTCTTTTCCCCTGGCTTCAGGTCATTTCTGATTTGTTTAGAGTATATTTTCTGGGGACGTTATTACCCTGTTAGCATTTTGTTCTCTCATTAATCTATTCTCCTCTGGACAAAATGACAAGACAGAAAAAATCACCTCAACAAAAAGAACAAGAGGTAGTACCGACTGCCAGGGACCTACTCAATACGGACATTAGTACGATGTCAGATCTAGAGTTCAGAATTATCACTTTAAAGATACTAGCTGGGCTTGAAAAAAGCATGGAAGTTATTAGAGAAACGCTTTCTAGAGAAATAAAAGAACTAAAATCTAACCAAGTCGAAATCAAAAAGGCTATTAATGAGATGCAATAAAAAATGGGGGCGCTAACTGCTAGGATAAATGAGGCAGAAGAAAGAATCAGTGATATAGAAGACCAAATGATGGAAAATAAAGAAGCTGAGAAAAAGAGAGATAAACAACTACTGGATCACGAGGGCAGAATTCGACAGATAAGCGATACCATAAGATGAAACAACATTAGAATAATTGGGATCCCAGAAGAAGACGAAAGAGAGAGAGGGGCAGAAGGTATATTGGAGCAAATTAGAGCAGAGAACTTCCCTAATTTGGGGAAGGAAACAGGCATCAAAATCCACAAAGCACAGAGAAACCCTCTCAAAATCAATAAAAATAGGTCAACACCCTGACATCTAATAGTAAAACTTATGAGTTTCCAAGACAAAGAGAAAATCCTGAAAGCAGCTCAGGAGAAGAGATATGTAACCTACAATGGTAGAAACATTAGATTGGCAACAGACCTATCCAGAGACCTGGCAGGCCAGAAAGGACTGGCATAATATATTCAGAGCACTAAATGAGAAATATATGCAGCCAAGAATACTATATCCAGCTAGGCTGTCATTGAAAATTGAAGGAGAGATAAAAAGCTTCCAGGACAAACAAAAACTAAAGGAATTTGCAAACACAAAACCAGCCCTACCAGAAATATTGAAAGGGGTCCTCTAAGCAAAGAGAGAGCCTAAAAGCAACTTAGACCAGAAAGGAACACAGACAATATACAGTAACAGTCACCTTACAGGCAATACAATGGCACTAAATTCCTATCTTTCAATAGTTACCCTGAATGTAAATGGGCTAAATGCCCCAATCAAAAGACACAGCCTATCAGATTGGATTAAAAAACAAGACCCATCGATATGCTGTCTGCAAGAGACTCATTTTAGACCCAAAGACACCCCCAGATTGAAAGTGAGGGGGTGGAAAACCATTTACCATGCTAATGGACACCAAAAGAAAGCTGGGGTGGCAATCCTTATATCAGACAAATTAGATTTTAAACCAAAGACTGTAATAGGAGATGAGGAAGGACACTATATCCTACTTAAAGGGTCTATCCAACAAGAAGATCTAACAATTGTAAATATCTATGCCCCTAACATGGGAGCAGCCAATTATATAAGCCAACTAATAACAAAAGCAAAGAAACACATTGACAACAATACAATAATAGTGGGGGATTTTAACACCCCCCCCCTCACTGAAATGGACAGATCATCTAAGCAAAAGATCAACAAGGAAATAAAGACTTTAAATGACACACTGGACCAAATGGACTTCACAGACATATTCAGAACATTCCATCCCAATGCAACGGAATATACATTCTTCTCTAGTGCCCATGGAACATTCTCCAGAATAGATCACATCCTAGGTCATAAATCAGGTCTCAACCAGTACCAAAAGATTGGGATCCTTCCCTGCCTATTTTCAGACCACAATGCTTTGAAACTAGAACTCAATCACAAGAGGAAAGTTGGAAAGAACTCATATACATGGAGGCTAAAGAGCATCCTACTAAAGAATGAATGGGTCAACCAGGAAATTAAAGAAGAATTAAAAAAATTCATGGAAATCAAGGAAAATGAAAACACAACTGTTCAAAATCTTTGGGATGCAGCAAAGGCAGCCCTAAGAGGAAAGTATATAGCAATACAAGCCTTTCTCAAGACACAAGAAAAGTCTCAAGTACACAACCTAACCCTACACCTAAAGGAGCTGGAGAAAGAACAGCAAATAAAGCCTAAACCCAGCAGGAGAAGAGAAATAATAAAGATCAGAGCAGAAACCAATGAAATAAAAACCAAAAGAACAGTAGAACAGATCAATGACACTAGGAGCTGGTTCTTTGAAAGAATTAACAAGATTGATAAACCCCTGGCCAGACTTATCAAAAAGAAAAGAGAAATGACCCAAATCAACAAAATCATGAATGAAAGAGGAGAGATCACAACCAACACCAAAGAAATACAAACAATTATGAGAACATATTATGAGCAACTCTATGCCAGCAAATTAGATAACCTGGAAGAAATGGATGCATTCCTAGAGATGTATCAACTACCAAAACTGAACCAGGAAGAAATGGAAAACCTGAACAGACCTATAACCAATAAGGAAATTGAAGCAATCATCAAAAATCTCCCAACAAATAAAAGCCCAGGGCCAGATGGCTTCCCAGGGGAATTCTACCAAACCATTTAAAGAAGAATTAATACCTATTCTTCTGAAACTGTTCCAAAAAATAGAAATGGAAGGAAAACTTCCAAACTCGTTTTATGAGGCCACCATTACCTTGATCCCATAACCAGACAAAGACCCCATCAAAAAGGAGAATTACAGACCAATATCCTTGATGAACATGGATGCAAAAATTCTCACCAAAATACTAGCCAATAGGATCCAACAGTACATTAAAAGGATTATTCACCACGACCAAGTGGGATTTATCCCTGGGCTGCAAGTTTGGTTCAACATCCGCAAATCAATCAATGTGATACAATACATTAACAAAAGAAAGTACAAGAATCATATGATCCTCTCAATAAATGCAGAAAAAGCATTTGACAAAGTACAGCATCCTTTCTTGATCAAAACTCTTCAGAGTATAGGCATAGAGGGTACATACCTCAATATCATAAAAGCCATCTATGAAAAACCCACAGCGAATATCATTCTCAATGGGGAAAACCTGAGAGCTTTCCCCCGAAGGTCAGGAACGCGGCAGGGATGTCCACTATCACCACTGCTATTCAACATAGTATTGGAAGCCCTAGCCACAGCAATCAGACAACAAAAAGAAATAAAATGCATCCAAATCGGCAAAGAAGAAGTCAAACTCTCACTCTGTGCAGATGATATGATACTTTATGTGGAAAACCTGAAAGACTCCACCCCAAAACTGCTAGAACTCATACAGGAATTCAGTAAAGTAGCAGGATATAAAATCAATGCACAGAAATCAGTGGCATTCCTATACACCAACAACAAGACAGAAGAAAGAGAAATTAAGGAGTCAGTCCCATTTACAATTGCACCCAAAACCATAAGATACCTAGGAATAAATCTAACCAAAGAGGCAAAGAATCTGTACTCAGAAAACCATAAAATACTCATGAAAGAAATTGAGGAAGACACAAAGAAATGGAAAAATGTTCCATGCTCATGGATTGGAAGAACAAATATTGTGAAGATGTCAATGCTACCTAGAGCAATCTACACATTCAATGCAATCCCCATCAAAATACCATCCACTTTTTTCAAAGAAATGGAACAAATAATCCTAAAATTTATATGGAACCAGAAAAGACCCTGAATAGCCAGAGGAATGTTGAAAAAGAAAAGCAAAGCTGGTACAAATCACAATTCCGGACTTCCAGCTCTATTACAAAGCTGTCATCATCAAGACAGTATGGTACTGGCACAAAAACAGACACATAGATCGATGGAACGGAATAGAGCCCAGAAATGGGCCTTCAACTCTATGGTCAACTAATCTTTGACAAAGCAGGAAAGAACGTCCAATGGAAAAAAGACAGTCTCTTCAACAAATGGTGTTGGGAAAATTGGACAGCCACATGCAGAAGAATGAAACTGGACCATTTCCTTACACCACACACAAAAATAGACTCCAAATGGTTGAAAGACCTCAATGTGAGACAGGAGTCCATCAAAATCCTAAAGGAGAACACAGGCAGCAACCTCTTCAACCTCAGCCGCAGCAACTTCTTCCTAGAAACATCACCAAAGGCAAGGGAAGCAAGGGCAAAAATGAACTATTGGGACTTCATCAAGATAAAAAGCTTTTGCACAGCAAAAGAAACAGTCAACAAAACCAAAAGACAACCGACAGAATGGGAGAGGATATTTGCAAATGACATATCAGATAAAGGGCTAGTATCCAAAATCTATAAAGAACTTATCAAACTCAACACCCAAAGAACAAATAATCCAATCAAGAAACGGGCAGAAGACATGAACAGACATTTTTCCAAAGAAGACATCCAAGTGGCCAACAGACACATGAGAAAGTGCTCAACATCACTTGGCATCAGGGAAATCCAAATCAAAACCTCAATGAGATACCACCTCATACCAGTCAGAATGGCTAAAATGAACAAGTCAGGAAATGACAGATGTTGGCGGGGATGCAGAGAAAGGGGAACCCTCCTACACTGTTGGTGGGAATGCAAGCTGGTGCAGCCACTCTGGAAAACAGTATGGAGGTTCCTCAAAAAGTTGAAAATAGAGCTACCATACGATCCAGCAATTGCACCACTGGGTATTTACCCCAAAGATACAAATGTAGGGATCCGAAGGGGTACGTGCGCCCCAATGTTTATAGCAGCAATGTCCGCAATAGCCAAACTGTGGAAAGAGCCAAGATGTCCATCGACAGATGAATGGATAAAGAAGATGTGGTATATATATACAATGGAATATTATGCAGCCATCAAAAGGAATGAGATCTTGCCATTTGCAACGACATGGATGGAACTGGAGGGTGTTATGCTGAGCGAAATAAGTCAATCATGTATCATATGACCTCACTGATATGAGGAATTCTTAATCTCAGGAAACAAACTGAGGGTTGCTGGAGTGGGGGGTGGGGTGGGAGGGATGGGGTGGCTGGGTGATAGACACTGGGGAGGGTATGTGCTATGGTGAGCGCTGTGAATTGTGCAAGACTGTTGAATCACAGATCTGTACCTCTGAAACAAATAATGCAATATATGTTAAGAAAAAAAAAAGAAGAAGAAGATAGCAGGAGGGGAAGAATGAAGGGGGGGAATCGGGGGGAGACGAACCATGAGAGACGATGGACTCTGAGAAACAAACTGAGGGTTCTAGAGGGGAGGGGCTGGGGGGATGGGTTAGCCTGTGATGGGTATTAAAGAGGGCACGTTCTGCATGGAGCACTGAGTGTTATGCACAATGAATCATGGAACACTACATCAAAAACTAATGATGTAATGTATGGTGATTAACATAACAACAAAAAATTTAAAAAAACATTAATGATGTATTGTATGGTGACTAACATAACATAATCAAAAAAATGGATAGCATTATTGACACTATCAGCCAGTGAATTAAAAAAAAGGGGGGACCTATTTTCAATTCAGAGTGACACTGTTCAAGATACAGGCATAACTGCTGTCTCTTCACTAATACTGTACTAAGATATATCACAGGATCTGGGAAAGTGTCTGATACTTAGAGTAAGCATTAAGTCAAACACTGGGAAAAAAACACGTTCCAGACTGTCACAGATGTTCTCAGCAGAAAGTGTGTAGGATGTTCAGCTGATGGAAAATTCGACATAAAGGGACTGTTTGATAAGTTAAATCGTGTTCTTAAAAAAAAAAAATACATGCTAGCCAGATTTCTGTGTGGTGTGATTCTTTGTTTTGGATTTGCTAATAGGAGATAAGACATCAATGTCAGTCCTCATTCAGCTATTATATCCCTGTGGGTCATCCTTAAGAGAATCATGTGGGAGAGGAGATATTTTTAGACACAATTTTTTTTAAAGATTTTATTTATTTATTTGACAGAGAGAGAGACAGCGAAAGAGGGAACACAAGCAGGGGGAGTGGAAGAGGGAGAAGCAGGCTTCCCGCTGAGCAGGGAGCCCGACGTGGGGCTCGATCCCAGGACCCTGGGATCATGACCTGAGCTGAAGGCAGACGCTTAATGACTGAGCCACCCAGGCGCCCCTTTTAGATACTATTTTAAGCTCTCTTGGGGAAATGAGGCAGTGGGCTAAAGATATGGATCTGACAAAAGTGTTGGAGAAGTAGAGAGCTCAAAATCTGATTCTATGATTTGCGCGAGAGCATTCTAGTCTGAGCGTGTGATAGAAACAGAACTACTGAATAACAGAGTCACACAGCCCAGAAATTGCTTGATTTGGGTAACAGGTGAGGACACTAAAATACAGACAAGTACTCAGGTGATCACTCAAGGGGCAAAGATGGCAAAGTCCGCACGTGAGATGTGACTCGTACTCACCAAA